>NC_083107.1:76940605-77540605 GCF_949774975.1 Lagenorhynchus albirostris | reverse complement strand
ACCTCCAGGTGATTCATGGGCACATTAATATTGCAGATGCATTGACGCTATTGACTGGATAATTTGGACTGGATAATTCTTTGTTTTGGGGAGATGCCCTGTGCCTTGTAGAATGTTTAGTGGCATCCCTGGCCTCTGCCCACTATGTCCCAGTAGCACTACCTCCACAGTTATGAAAACCAAACATGTCTCCAGACACCCTCTAAATGTCCCCTGTGAGGCAAAATCACCCCACCATTGAGACCACTGGACTAGAGTACAGCTCCTCAAAATGTGGTTCTAGATGGACAGCATTAGTAACACCTGGAAACTTGCTAGGAATGCAGATTCTTAGACTTCACCCCAGACCCACTGAATCCGAAACTCGGTGGGTGGGGCTGAGCAACCTGTGTTTTGACAGATCCTCTAGGTGATTCTGATGAATGCTGAAATGTGTTGGAACAGTGGTTCTCACCCATGGAGGCACAAAAGTTCTGAAAACTAAGTGATGTCCAGGACCCACCCCCAAGCAATTTCATCAGATCTCTAGGAGTAAGTGACCCAGATGATTCAAATGCACAGCTCAACTGAGAACCAATCAAGATAAATGCAGGAGGAGGGATTTGCTCAAGCTCTCGGAGGAAGCCAGTAAGAAAAGGTCAGGACTCAAGTCTCCAAACTCCCTGGTCCAGAGGCCTTTCCTTGAGGAAGATGACAAGGTGACAGCCAGCCTCTTGAACTGGCTCCTGAGGAATTCCACACCCACAGGGCACGTTCAGACCCATCTTTGATCAGGTGTCTCAGGGTGTGCGAAACGCTCTCATCTCTGAGATGTTTTGTGACACAAGTTGCCTGGTGGCCTTTGCAGAAGGAATTCACTGTGTTCATAGCTTTCTGGACACCAGCTAAGAATTCTAGGCCCAGATCGTCCTCTCTCTGCCCTCTGTCCCCACCCCTAACGCCCTGTGGTCAGAATGTTTGCTGACTTCTTTCCACAGGGCTCCCTAGGTGATGTTTTCCTATCAGGAAACACCAGAAACGTCAACACTTATATAAAAATGTTTGTCACAGGTGATAACCACTCAAGCACCACAGGACAAAAATAGGCAGAAGGGGCTTTGGAAATTCTTTAGGGGAAGATAGGCAGTACGTGGGCTTCACACTCTTTCCTCAGCATCCTCACACACTGTTAAAAACAAGCTCAGAAGATGGCTCCTGGTGAAGCCAGACACTGTCCATGGAGGGCTCTCATGTCTTGTCATGACCTGAGTCCGAACAGCTCCCGGCCCACTCACGTCCCTCAACTTAGCAGTCATCGCGACAATTCTAGGGAGAGGGATTTAGCCCCACTTTGCTGTTGTGGAAGCTGAGGCTCAGAAGGACTTTACTGAGTGCTGGCTGCTGAGGCTTCATGCCAGCACTGGGATCGAGGTGGTTGGGCCGCCCTTCATAGGGCCTATAGTTGAATGCAAAGGTCAACAGATAAACAATGTGCCGTGGGTTTGTGCCGGGTATTTACTTTGGTCTCTCAGCCAAAACTGTTCCATAATCTGCTCTGTGATGCTGCGGCTGGGAGTCTGTGGACCACGTTTCCCAGACGCCCTTGCCAGCTGGCTTCCTATTAGGTTCCAGGAACAGGCGAGGCCAATGACGGCCCCCTGAAGACAGGAATGTCTGGGTTAACTCAGTGTCAATCCTTAAAAACTTTTTCAGCCTTTCATCACCTGTGTAACAAATCCCCTGGATTAAATTCCCTCTGTTTGGAATAACCTATCATGGTTCCAGGTCCTGGCTGGACCCTGACTGATTCAAGGAAGCTTAACTCAGGGAAGGCCTTGAAAGTGACAAAGCAGATAAGGGGAGAATGAATACAAGGTAGGAGGGGTGAAGAGAGGAAGGAAGAGTGTGTCAGAAGATGGAAAAGCATGTGCAAAGGCCCTGGAGTGCTGGAGATGTTGAGAGAAGACCGACACAGCTGGAGTGAGCGTGGAGCCTGATGAGGCTAGAGGGGCTGCTGAGGCCATATTGTGAGGGTCTCGCAGGCAGGGCTCAGGCTTCTCCCAGGGGTTGCCATGATGTGAACCCCCTCTCCTCCAGGGATGTCATGTGGTGTCCTGGCTTGTAGGCCATGTAAAAGGTGTTGGGTATTATCTCGGGGGTAATGGAGAATCATTAAAGGATTTTAAGGAGCCAAGGTACATAATGTGATTTGTATTTGGCTATTTTATTGGGGTGTGGAGAATTCACTGGAGAGAGGCCAAGTGGAAATAAGAAACCAGTTAGGAGGTGGTTGCAGCAGTTTCTCTAGGAAGAAAAAAGAGAGAGGAATGCACCTTTGTAGGAGGTCATCCCCCTGTGACCTGGAGTTTGTCATCCCGTCTTTCTGGTCAACCATCTATAAAATGAGGAGGTTAGACCAGAGCAAGGATTCCTCAGCTGGGGTATGAGCCCTTGAGAAGGGTCCATGGGTGGGTGTTGGGGGTTGCAGAGCCTCTGAGACTGTTCACAAATGGTTGGACGTATGTTCACATATACCTGTGTCCTACAGGGCAAAGGGTCCCCGGCTTTCACCACGTTCTCTGAGATGTGAAGAATTCCAGAGTTTAAAACCACTATCTGGACCATCTCGAAATGTACTTGCAGCTGAACTTGCCAATGATTTGATGTTCTTGTGCCTCTCCAGGGAGTCATAAATTCTTAGAATTTTCCCGCTGGCTGTGAAAAGTGAATGAGGAAGAGGAGGGTGTCCTGACACAATCCTGGAGGCAGACAGCTATTCCCCAGGAGCTGCTCCAAGCACAGGTGCGGAGAAAATGCTGGAGGCTGGAGGACACCAGCCTGCTGGAGCATCGCAACAACCAGAGGTGACAGATGCAGAGACAGCCATTGACACTGCTTTGTCAACTGTGCAAAGGCTCCCTGAGGCCACCACCTGACCCTGCTGTCCTGCGAGAGAACGAGGGTCAGCTTCAGGGCCAGGGGAGCTCCCCCTGTTCGCTCTCCTCGGCCACTCTTCGCCCGGGGCTGCTCCTCAGCCCTGGCCTGTGCTCTCTATATTGACCCATTCTACCTCCCCTCTCCTCCAACACAACTATGATCTCTCCGGAAAAACAAAATCTAAAATCAGACTCATCCTCGGTCTGATGAATTGAGGTCACTGGGTCCCATTTCCAAAGGGAAATGTAGCTTCCTGCTGCAGCGACACTGGAAATTTTGTTCCTCTCTGTGAAAGTAGGTCAGGCGTTTTCAGGGCTGGGGTCTTTTCGTGGTGCCCCAAAGTCCCAGCAGGCAGGGCAGCGGCTGGCTCCTCTGTGTATATACCCACCCATTCCGCCCGGTCAGCCTGCAGGCTGCATCCTTCAACCCGGGCTGATGGCGGAGAATGCAAATGCCTTTCCTATGACTCCCACATGCCCCATCTTGCTGGGATTTTTCAAATTTCTTTGTGGAAGCTCTTTACGGTCTGTGACCCTGGCCACTGCAGGGCCGAAAAGACAGCAGATTTATGGTGGGCCTGGAGAGCAACAATGCAAGGATCGCGTTTTTCCCTGCTTTCAGTCTGTAATTTATTTTTAAATGATCTTTCTGTTATTTATGGATCTCTGTGACTCTGATGGTCAGGGTGAACTGCATCTTATCAGACTAGCAAAACTAACCGGATTAAGGGGAAACCCACACATTTCATCCAAAGGGGCACTCGGGGCTGCTTAGCAGTGCAGCTGGGAGGGGACATCTCCTTTTGTCCTTGAACAGCGACGTGGCTCAAGGAAAGCATCTGGGCCTCAGAGTCAAGACCCCAGTAAGGACCCTCAGCCGGCTTTCTGCCTTGTAAAGTGGGGCTTAACACACCCCCGGCAGGCTTTTACAGTGATGATTAGGGGGAGACCGTATAAGACATTCGGCGCTTCTGTACTCAGTAAGTGCCACCTATGTGATTATTATTACCTGCCTCACCTTGCTTTCAGCTCCCCTCTGGGAGCACACAGCTCAGAGCCCAGGGTGTAAAGATGATCATCTTTATATGAGGTTTTAACACGCTCAAAATATAAATTCAAACAAGAAGCCCGTTTGGAATCCCAGACTCTGATGTTCAAATACCATCCGAAAGTAACGAGGTGAGGACGGCGGTTTATTTCTCTCAACGAAATGAAGATCTGCTTCTGCTCCAGAATAATTACAGTTTAGCGGGGCCTTTTCTGCTGATGATTTTCACAAGTACACAACTGTCTATTGTTCTCCTGTAGCTCGTTACCATGGCGATCTAATTAAAGCAGCATCCAATGCCGCCAGCCCATAGGTAGGGGCCGTGCGTGCAGCTCCTAGTCACCGGGAGGTGCGTGGCCTGCCCCTCCCAAGGCCCTTCCCCAAATTCTGAAATGAGGGCTGGTTGTCCGGGATCTGACCCAGAAAAACGTCTTCGTTTTCTGAAACGAGCTGTGAATTAAATGCCGCTCCCTCTGTGTCATCTGATGGGAAGGTGATGAGCTATAGGTGCTGCAGGCTTGCTTTGTGACCTTGGGCAAGTTGCTTAATCTGTTTCATCCTCAGGTTCCCCATGTATAACCGGGATGACAATACCTTCTTTGAAGAGAAAAGAAAAGGTCTGTGAAACGGCCATGAACAAAGATGCAAGGTACGCTAGCCTTCTGCTCTATCTCTTCCCAGTGGCAGGAACACGGTGGTGTCAGGGCAAGAGCACAAGTCTAGCAGACCCAGGTCCACATCATGGCCCAAGGAAGTGGGTGAAGACCTCTCAAGTTTGTCATCTAGCCTGTGAAATACGGGCAAAGGTAGCCAGCTCACATGGTTACGGCAATGCAATGAGACTGTGTCAAGTGTCTGGCACCTGCCTGGCCTACGGTAGGTCCTCGACAAATGCCAGGCCATTGAAAGGACAGTTCAGTGCAGGAGCCAGGGGCCACCATGACGGGAAGAGGCGTGCCAAGTAGTGGTTAAGAGCAGGGGCTCTTAACCCATGGAGGAATTATATAGGGTTCAAATCCTCCTGGGCAAGTCACTGAATTTCTTCATACCTCCAGTCTTGTCTGTAAGATGGGAATAATAAGTGATGGAGCTGGGCCTACAGGAATAACAAGAATAGTACCTACTTAGAAGATACTTGCCACTGGATCAGTGGTTAATTATCGCCCTCCTGCTCTGTCGGTGTGCAGAGTGCCCTAAGCGTCCTCGCTCTTTGAATAAAGGGCTCAGCTCAGTTACATCATGCTCACGTTCCCATTTAACGGGCTCCTTCTAGGTGCCAACATCACGGGTGTCATCTTTAATCCTAATATCATCCTATGATTGAGTACCATTGTCACTCCACTTTTTAGAAGGATAGACACATGCAGAGAGCTCAGGGGACGCGCCAAAGGTACACTGCTTATAGGTGATGGAACTGGAAGTTGAGTGGAGATAGTCACCCCTAACTTACGCTTTTTCTTTAACCACTGTTCTCTACTGCCACACACTGGATTGTCAATGAAAATCTGTGAAGTAGGTACTAGTGTCCCCACTTAAGGAGATGAGTGGACAGGTCAAGAGAGAGGCAGGGTTTACACAGGGCCCAATGGCTACTCAACAGTAGGGACAGGGGCTTCCCTGGTGGCACAGCGGTTGAGGGTCCGCCTGCCGACGCAGGGGACGCGGGTTCATGCCCCGGTCCGGGAGGATCTCACATGCCGCGGAGCGGCTGGGCCCGTGAGCCATGGCCGCTGAGCCTGCGCGTCCGGAGCCTGTGCTCCACAGTGGGAGAGGCCATAGCAGTGAGGGGCCCGCGTACTGCAAAAAACAAACAAACAAACAAACAAACGACAAAAACAGTAGGGACAGGACTTCAACGTTGCTCTCCCCGCAAATTCAAGGGCACGTGCTCTCCTATCTTACTGCCGTACACCAGCCCTGTTGATCACTGTTGATACTGGCAAACTATATCAGCCACCTGCCCTTGTCTTCCCCCTTGCCTGTCCTCACTGCCTTACCTAGCAGTCATGTGAGTTAGGCAGGGTAGCACAAACACGTGCTACTGATTATTAACGGGGTTCATCAAAGGCCCAGTCCCTCTCCTTGGAGCTAGAAAAGCTTGTCCACCCACCACAGGGCTAGTTTCCTTTTTATGAAGACTGGAGAGCAAAAGAATTTCAAAAGCTACCAGTTAAATGAATCCGGCCAAGGCCATAACCAACGTGCACCTCTGGAGAGCCGGGTGGCTGCAGAGGTAGTCACCGACTGCCCAGCACACGTGCGCTTTATGAATCTACCGTTCTTCTCCCAAGATGTCGGCTACTTTCCCTCAATCCTTGATGCCCTGTGTCCTGCCCAATCCAAGGGACAAGGCTACGGCTCCACCTGACATATTTCCAACTGGTCTCTGTTAAGCCCGTGAGCCCACCCACAGGCCCCTAGTACCCCTCAGGCCAGGATAAGCTCATGGCCCCGGAGTGGCAGCTCCAATGAGGAAGGTTATGTTCTGCACATCCAATTGCTCACTGAAGCCTGGTGGTCCTATATCCCCTGAATCTCAGGAAACTTTCCTTTCTTTCCATCCCGTCTCCTCTGCCCTCAACTAAGACTCATCATCTTCCCTCTGGAATGTTACATTTGTCTTGTAACTAATCTCCTTTCCTCCATCAGCTGTAACGTCAAGCCATCTTATATGTGGTCACCAAAGGGATCTCCCTAAGGCAGATAGATGGGTCTTTACTACCATACTTAACGTCCTTTAATAGCTCCCTGTTGCCCACAGCATAGAGTTAAATCTCCTTAGGCTGGCATACAAAATCTCTGTCATGGGGTCCTATTTTCCCCAATCTGCCATTCTGTAACTTCTGAATAGTATCAAGTTCCCTGTGGCCACCAAACCCTTTCTCACCTCCATACATTCGCTGATGCTGTCCACTCTGCCTATGATGTCCTCCCAAGCTCTTCACACCACCACTTCTATTTACTCTCTAATGCATAGCTCTGATATCACCTCCAATGGATATTGACCTCATGGTCACCCAAGTTCACGAACCCACTTCTACGTTTCCATATACTTGTGGGCCTCTTACGCAGCACACGTCATTTTATGCCCTAATGATCTGATTTCTCATTTTCCTCCTCCCGCAGTCAGTGGACTTCTTCTTCTTTTTTTTTTTTAATAAATTTATTTATTTTATTTTTGGCTGCGTTGGGTCTTCGTTGCTGCGCGTGGGCTTTCTTTAGCTGTGGTGAGCAGGGGCTATTCTTTATTGTGGTGCGCGGGCTTCTCATTGCGGTGGCTTCTCTTGTTGCGGAGGATGGGCTCTAGGTGCACGGGCTTCAGTAGTTGTGACATGCGGGCTCAGTAGTTGTGGCACACAGGCTTAGTTGCTCCGCGCCATGTGGGATCTTCCTGGACCAGGGCTTGAATCCGTGTCCCCTGCATTGGGAGGCAGGTTCTTAACCACTGTGCCACCAGGGAAGCCCCAGACAATGGACTTCTGAGAGTAGGCACTGTACCTTGTTTGTTTTTGTTGTTCTAATGTCTCACTCTATTATTGGCTCAGAGTAGACACTCAGTAGAAGTCTGTTGGACTGAGCCAAGACTGAGTTGGCTCAGGGAAAAAGGAACAGCTGGAAGTCTGGGGAAAAGATCCTTATCGTTTCAGGCTCAACTATGTGTTTCATTGATCTTGCATACGAAACCGATAAAGGAGTTCACACATCTCTGCTCCCAGAAGGCTGGTGTTTAACAAAATAGCAGTGTGTGTGTGTGTGTGTGTGTGTGTGTGTGTGTGTGTGTGTGTGACTTTTATCATCCAAACCTCATCCAACCAAGAATGGGCTGAGTCTTGCAAAATTTGCATGACCTGCATTAAATGCATGTACCAGGGCCAGAAGCATATTTTCAATGCTTCCATACTCACCAGAGAAATGATGAAAGGAAGAGACAGCTTTCCCCAGGGTAGCAGCTTTGGAGCTCAACTCAACAAAATCTACATATAATGAGCTGCTACTTTGAGCCAGGCACTGGGGAAGGTCCTGGGGAGACGGGAGTGAGTCATCCTGGTCTCTGTCCATAGAAGTTCACTGTTTAGGAACCAGGTTGGAAGATGGTATAGATAATTATAATGCAGATATACTTCGTTTTATTCTGTTTTGCAGATATTGAGGTTTTGTTCTGTTGTTTTTGTTTCTTGGTTTGTTTTTTTTTTTTTTTTTTTTTACAAATTGAAGGTCTGTGGCAGCCGTGCATCGAGCAAGTCTGTTGGTGTCATTTTTCCAACGACATTTGCTCTCTTCGTGTCTCTGTGTCACATTTTCATAATTCTCATAATATTTCAAACTTTTTACTTTTATTATATTTGTATGGTGATCTATGATCAGTGATCTCTGATATTGTCATTGTAACTGCAGATGTGGTGGAAATAGCAAGACAACTAGAATTAGAAATGGAGCCTGAAGATGTGACTGAAGTCCTGCGTCTCATGCTAAAACTTGAACTAATGAGGAGTTGCTTCCTATGAATGAACAATGAAAGTGGTTTCTTGAGATGGAATCTGCTGCTGGTGAAGATGCTGTGAAGATTGTTGCAAAGACAACAAAAGACTGAGAATATTATGTAAACTCAGTTGATAAAGCAGCGACAGGGTTTGAGAGGATTGACTCCAATTTTGAAAGAAGCTCTACTGTGGATAAGATGCTATCGAACAGCATTGCATGCTATGGAAAAATCATTCATGAAAGCAAGAGTCAGTCGAGGTAACAGACTTCACTGCTGTGTTACTTTAAGAAATCGCTCCAGTCGCCAACCTGATCAGCCAGCCTCCATCAACACCAGGGCAAGACCCGCCACCAGCACAAAGATTAGGCTCAGATGATTGCTAGCATTTTTCAGCAATAGAGTATTTCTAGTTAAGGTACGTACATTGCCTTTTTTGACATTATGCTATTGCACACTTAATAGACTACAGTGTAGTGTAAACATACATTTTATACGCACTGAGAAGCCAAAAAATTTGTGTGACTTGCTTTACTGTGCTATTTGCCTTACTGCTATGATCTGAATCTGAACCTGCAATATCTCCAAGGTCTGCCTGTACTTGGCATTAGTGCCGTGATCAAGGAAAATCCGAGAGGTGGCAGGAAGCCTCCGAGTCAGACTGTGTGGTCTAGAGGAGGGGCTCCTGCACTCATGTTCAAAGGGCTGCTAGAATCAGGCTGTACGTCGTGTGCCACGCTGATGCCTTGAGAGGCCGCAGACAGCCCAGGCTGCCCCGTGCATTCAGAGAGGGGTTCACATCTTCCAGTGGCCTCTGAATTTCCCTAAGAGCCTGGTCTCCAGGCCAGTTTCTGCAGCACATCACTGGTGATGCTAATCCAGGAATCAACCTTCGAGGTATGCTCTGTGGATCATTGCTTTAAAAGCAAATGGAAGCATTTTGCAGACGTAGCTTGTGGAATAGAATGATGACGGGGTCTACCCTGGGATTCCAGTGTACACTTTGCCATATACGAGCTGTCCAACTTTGATTAAGTCTCCCTCACCTCTTTGAGCCTCAGTTTCCCCATATGCATAGCAGAGTCTGACTTCTATGGCCTTTGGGGAGACTTGATTAGAATCTTCTTTCTACAGGAAAGCTCCCTTGCTGGGCTGGCCATCAAACCCCAGCTTGGGAGGAGAGGGCAACCTGGGATTTTGGACACTGGGTCTGAGGACGGGGGTGGGAGTGGTCACACCTGGATTTCCCGAGCTGGGCAGGCAGTGCAGCAGCTCGGTCCTGTAATGCACACAGGTCATGAAGCAATAAAACGCCTTTTAAAATGTCATCTGCTGAACCACAGATTCCAACTAATAAATCCCCGTGACCTGGAGGTACCTGGAGGTCACACATTGCAGTATGGCTCCCGGAGCTGCCCCGCTCCCTGGAAGACGAGCCCGCTTTATGAGCTCGCTGTTGATGGTTGCCATAGAGGCCAGCACATCCTCACTGGGTGTGGGGCGTGGGAAGGGGAACAGAGAGACTCAGCAACATCTTGTAATTAGTCCAACATCCCAGTGAATCATCTGTTTGCACCCAGAGTTTGGGAAAAACTGGGAGCTGCCACTCTCGCTCTGTAATCTGTGAAACAGTGTGATCATCTGGGCTGGGAGACCAGGAGACAGGGCTGGCTCAGTTCTCGGGGAGAAAAAGAAAGGAAGAGAAAAAGAGGTAACAACAGACAGCAACAGGGAGCAAACCAACACAGAGTGGTACCTCTGACTTGCCTGGAACGCAGCTAAGTCAGTTCACTGTTTACCTCGCCTCACTGGCCAATAGCTCTTCAAGTGGTCACCAGAGCACCCTTTGCCAGATGATGGGCGTGAGTTTGGAAGAGCTGATTTCACTTTCCCAGGGCTGTCCTGAGAAGAGCTAGAGCTGGGATTCCAGTCCAGGTCTTTCCAGCTCTTTCCTCAGCTCTGCTACTCCCCAAACAGGGCATGAGCCGTTTTTCTCATGCTCAGAACAGCCCTCTCACACAGGGAAGAGGCAGGTCATGCCTCCCATTTCACAGATGAAGAAGTGGAGGTTTGGTGAGGTGAACGGGATCACGTAAGCCTTGGTGCAGAGGGGATGCCGTGAACCAGCCTTGGAGAGGTGACGGGCTTTGGGTGAGCTTAGAAGGGAGGGTGAGGGTGTTACAAGCAGGCAGGGCAGTGACATAGGCGTGGGCAGCAGACACCTGAGGTGTGCAGGGGCCAGAGATGGAGCTCTTTGGCTGGAACCCATGGTTTCCGTGGTCCCATGGGGCACTCGAGCCTGGAGTACCGCACCAAGAATCTCAGGGTCTCATAAAGTCACCTTCGTGGGGCGCTCTCAGATGCACCCCTAAGAAACAGGGGTTTCTTCCGCCTCCTCATGACGAGGGTTGGGCTGTCGTCTGCTCACAGCTTCTCTCTCTGCAGACACTTCCCTTGCTGGGCCATGTGGCCAGGTCTCATTGCCCACACGTAGCAGCTCATTCCTTCCTCTGTGTCTTAAGACACCCTCTTCCTCTTACCCTTCCTTCTTGCCTCACCTTCAGGGCCTAATCCAAGCCCCGATGCCTCCAGGAAGTCCATCTGGATTGCCACATCTCTGAGACCTCCACACAATCAATGGCCAAATCCAAACAGCCTCTTCTCTTTTTCCAATATGTACCGAGGCTCATAATAAGAGCGTATACCAATTTATATATGACATGTAATTTGTACAGAAAATGCTTTCTTCTCTTACGGCTTCACACCATTCTTATTTTCTAAATGTGAAATCTCTGCTATATTCACGCATAGAACACAAGGCCTAGATCTGTGGATGACGCTTTGAAGACCAGAAAATAGGAGAAGGGAAGCTGACCACATTTCTTGCCTTGGTGGCTTGATATCATTGCCATGCGCTTTATGTCAACTGCAGAAAGTTATGGAATCGGTCCTTCCCTTGCTGTCTGATTGTTCCAGTCTAAGGGGGCCTCAGAGATGGAGGCTGTAGCTTATTCAAGCAATCCTGCTTCATGGAATTCTGGGAAACTGCTAGGATCGGCGTACCTAATACAGGAAAACAGTCACGGCTTGTCCTCTGCTGCTTTCTGTTCCCTTATGATCGTTGCCACTTCAGTGAGACCTACAGCCCTTTGGGGGCTGGAACGTCAACGTACACGGGACCTGTCTCCCCCGTGGGCCCCGGAATCCTGACACGGTTCGTGCTCCATACACTCTGGTTGGAGTCCTCTTTCACTGCTGCTGCAGAAGGGGACGGAGAAAAATGATTGCAGTGGCCCCTACTAGTGGAAGTGACTAAGGTGCAGGGATGCATTGCAAATTGTATGTAAATATCTGTGGCTTAAAGCTGACTTTGCCACAGGGAGATATTGATGGAGCCTTAAAAATAATGACCCAGCTCATCAATGGTGAATTATAACACAGATCCTGGAGATGTCCTGAGGACCTTTTTCGCTCAAAGCACAAATTAACAATGGGCATGGTTGATTAGCTAGATTCGGCTCTCAGCTTCTGCTCTAGGAGGTGGAAACATAGGTTATATTCCCTCAGTCTCCCATTTATGACTTTGAGGCCTTGAGATCATCGGACACAGGATGTGTGATGCCAGACAGAGCATCGGTTTTTAGTTTAGAAGTAAAATAAATGGAGTGGAAAGAATCCACGATTTGGAGCCAGAAAGACCTATTTCTTAGAATGAGGGTTGACCATGGGCAGGTCACTTAACCTTTGTCATCTCAGTGTCCTCACCTGGAAAATGGAGATTAAAATGCCCACCACTCAGGGTTGGGTGAAGATGAACACAGAGAGCTTTGGAAAATGCTCCTTGCAAACAGCAGGTGCTTATACACGTTAGTCCACACTCCAAAGCCACCACCATCACCAACACATACATAATATCATTTCCAGGATTTTGTGGATCCCTCAAATATTTATAAAGACAGACGCTGGATTCTAAACACATCACTAGCTGTCTCTGCTTAGAACTGGATGATTGATGGCGTATTTGCAGGATTTTAAGGAGCTGATGGAGTTCAATGTGGAAGAGACTTAAAGTAAGGCCCACCTCCTTCAGGAAGTTTCTCTTACTGGTCCAACCCACCCTGAGCTCTCCCCATCACCATTTTCTTATCTGTTTGTATTGCTTTTGCGTTTTCAGCAAGACCACAGATTTCGTGAATCTGGATTTGATGTTAGAAGATCTAGGTTCTAGAGATTTCTTCTCAGATAAGTCACTGGAGCTCCCTTAGCCTCAATATCCACATCCGTAAAATGGGCACAAAAATACTTACTTTTTTGCTTTGGTGTAAGGATCAAAAATGATCATGGGTTTATTGCAAAAGTCCAACTTATGGGTTTCGTAGTTCTTCCCGAAGTGACTCAGCATGACTCTCAAAGCTCTTCCCACAAGAGCCCTGCCCTGGCTCTACAGCCTTCTCTCTGTCTTTTATCCAACGTTCCAGACAACCCCACTGTCCTCTAAATGTCTCTCGTTCATTTCAGACTCCTCCTCTGTGAGCTTGTTGGTCCTTTCTGTGCCACGTGCCCCCCCACTTTACTAGACTTCATCTGGACGTGGAACCTGCTCAATCCACCCTCAGTGTAGAAGGTCATCTTTCTTCCTCTGTCACCAGAGACCTCTCTCTTTGTGGACCCCACCAGGCATTTCTCATCCTGCAGTGAAGTGGGGGTGGAGTGGAGGATGTTATGAAGAAGAGAAACCTCATTGGGCATAAGAGGTGATAGATAATAAGAACCTCTCACTAAGTACTGACTATGTACTTAGTTACATAGTTAGTAATAGGCGCTTTATAAACATTTACATACACTGCGAAAACCTCCATTTGCCGAAGAGGAAGCAGAAGCTTAAAGTCAAAGTTAACTCCCCTGTATATAGACGGTGGAAGGCTGGAGCCAGGCTTTGAATCCGGGTTCGTCTGGCTCCAGAGATCCTACTCTGTTCAACTGCGCGAAGCAGGACGGGGTTGGTTGAATGGACATTGCATCCTCTAACTCGACAGAAGGATGCTCTTGCTAACCTTGAGAGCTGCTCACCGTGGAATGGATGTAGCCTTTTAGGATGGAGAGTTGCCTGACACAGGGATTCACAGGCAGGAGCTGAAAATGATTGGCCAGAGCTTCCATAGAGGAGATTCGGGTCTCTTGCAAGCAAAGTGAAATGAAATAGAAAAAGAAGCTCTCTTTTCTCCTCTGGTTCTGACTGTTTACACAGTTGCATTCTCTCTCTGATTGATGCCAAGGGCCAGCCAGCCCCGTGCTGAGAATCTCTCCTGCCCTCATTCCGCCTCATGTTGCTACAACGAACCTCTGAAGATGACGGACGGGCCCTTGATGTGGGTGTGTTCCCGGCCACCTCGCCACCATGATCGCAGGTCTGGGGTCTCCAGAAGAAGCCGCCGCGAAACCAACAGGCCTGGCGCTCTCTGCACCCAGGCCTAGAACACCCACCCGAGTGGGACCCAGGGCCCAGCCTGCCTGACTGCTCCGTCTCCAGAAGGGTCCTCACAAGACAGGCCCCACCAGGGGAGGCTCCAGTGGGGGTCTGATTGCAGGACAAACACCGCACATATTGAAACACTCAGGCAGTTTCCCGCTGCCCCCAGTCAGAGCCTGACCCTGGTGACCTCCAACATCTTATTAAAGCCCCCAGAGCCCCACGTCTCTGCGAGGGAGAGAAGGAAGCAACTCCTGGATCCATTCTCTTCCCTAATTCATTCAAGTGAGCCAGGCTGAGTGGGCCCTGGGCCTTTGATGTTAAAGGCCCCTAATTGGAAGGAAGTGAAGTGTTAGCCTGTCAGCCTTTCAGCCGCTCATCAAATACTTTAAGAGGTATCCGCACAGCGCGGTTCTCACACTGGTGCTGAGAAAGCCCGGAGTGGACTGCTTTTGGTTAAAGTGTTTAAACTTTGCATCTGTCTAACAGAAAGTTCCACACAGATGTCACGGCTCCCCTCCACCACCGCCACCCTCCTGCCTCTGCTCTGGGGGGAACTCTGCTGCTGGGCCCACAGTCTGGCCCACCCTGCCGCCCCGAGCGCACGGAGAGGAAGGTGGTGGCAGGAGCCAATCACTGACCCCAGACGTGGGCCTGCGAGCTCCTGGCTGGGGCCTCCCTCCGCGGAGCCCCTTTGATCTCCCTGTTTGGAATTGTGTCACTCCCCAGGAATGTTGCTCCCCTACCCCCCATCTCTGAATCCCAGAGTGTTCCAGTCAGAAGAGACTCCGAGTAACCCTTTAGTCTCACCTCCTCGTGTTGTAGCCCGAGTCCAAGCCCAGAAAAGGCGAGTGACCGGCCCAATGTCATTCAGGGAGCTTGCGGCAGAGCTGGGCTCATAAGCCAGGGCTTCACGCTCCCGGGACAGTCAGATGTGACCCAGATCTCTGTGCTTCTCTTCAAGAAAATAAGGCAATAAATAGCACAGTTGAATGTAAGGAAATGAATTTATTTCTAATGGAGTAAGTATGCCTAGAGTTGGAAACCTCCATGAAGCCAAACCAGTGGGCAGACGCTGGGGGCCAGAGGGTGAGAGGGACGCAAGATGTTTGTGCCCCTAATTGCACAGCGCGTGCTCGGAGAGCCCCCAGGCCCCGTGGCTACACCGGAGAGGAGAAAGGGGGAAGGAGACAGGAGAGACAGAGAAGGAGAGAGAGTGCTGTCTGCAGACAGAGAGCTTGTGATCAGGAATGGGCCACGTGGCAGGGCTGGAGGGGGCGGGCGCTCGGATACACGGGCTCCGAAGAGCAGCACGCGCCTGCGTCGGGCACCGGGAAGCAGTTCCGTTCCTCCGCGCTGCCGAAGGTGAGGGTGCGAGTGGTCAGGGGGATCCCACCATCTGTGAGGCGCTGACCGCTGAGGACTTTGCAGACCCCTCAGACCACAGTGCCCGTCCCAGGATGCACGTGCAAGAGGAGGGGCTGCCAGGCCAGCTGTGGATTGGATGCGGGGCGCTCCTGTGCACTGGTTTTATGAATACTGTAAGTTTCTAACATTCTTTGTGGTCGGTGGAGAGAACAGCAAAATTCCTGCCTCATGGGGCCCTTGGGGGCCCCTATAAGGGCCACTGTTATGTGGTAGAAATACCTGACAAATACCAAATAAATGTCAATACCCAACCCTTTTTTTTTTTTTTTTTGCGGTACGCGGGCCTCTCACTGTTGTGGCCTCTCCCGTTGCGGAGCACAGGCTCCGGACGCGCAGGCTCAGCGGCCATGGCTCACGGGCCCAGCCGCGCCGCGGCATGTGGGATCTTCCCGGACCGGGGCACGAACCCGTGTCCCCTGCATCGGCAGGCAGACTCTCAACCACTGCGCCACCAGGGAAGCCCCCCAACCCTTTTTTGACTCTCTGTAGTTACATTTTAGACACTGGGCACTGGTGAGACCCTCGTCAGAATCTAATCCACTTTCTCTCTGGCATGTTTTGTATCATTAATGACTCCAACACAGAGAAAGGGAAGAGTTGATATTCTTTGCTTTAAGAGTGGGAGTTGAAGTGGAAAACCAGCGTTATTCCAGCAGGGACCCTCTGATGGATGCTGGGCATGCCTGCCTGGTCCCACCTGCCTGAAGGTGGTTTCCATTTCAGACGCCATCCCTGCCGGCCTTCACCAGGGCGGGCCACTCACCGGTCTTGGGGCACAGGGAGTCAGTCATGCATCTGACCCCATTCCAGGCTCGAGCAGAGTAATGAGCTGACACTAAAATAGGCTGAACTCTATGTCAACTCACACCAGGAAACCCTTCAAATCAACTCACTTCTTTGGAAAACCCAGGGCTTGAGAGTGACCTAAATTCTACTACAGTTTTTGAAATCTCAACAACTAAGGGTTTGAGAAGAAGCCAGAGAAGGTGAAGTGTCCTTTGGGAGAGAGACCCAGGAAGGCAGCAGGGGGGTCCCTGACCAGGGAGTAGTAGATCCCAAACCAGTCCAGGAGATCTTTCAATCTGATCTATGTTCAACTTTGGTAATTCCATGACATCTCCTTGAAGGAATTCCTAGAGCAAAGCTCTGGTTAGTGAAGCTTGTCTGAGCATGGACAGGTTTGGAGAAGGCCTAGCACAGAGGCCAGAACCCTGGTTGTGGACTCCGGGACCCAGGCTAGTGTCCTAACATACCAAATATGAATTCCTAAATTTCTCAAACTCTTTGAGCATTTAGAAAATGGTGCTATTAGAACAGATTAGCTTTAAGATCTGTTCCAGAATGAATGTTTCATGATATCCTGAGAGTACCAGAACACATGGAATAGTTTAATTATCATTACTAAATATAATAGTCCCCAGGTTGCCAAGTATTTGAATAAAAACAGAAAGAAAAGACTTCATCGCCGGAGCCTGTTTTGATAAAGTTCCATGTCATTTTCAGATTATTCAGTTTCATCGGAATGGTCCATGTCAGTCTAACCTAACCTCTCTGTGAGTTCCTTGTATTGACCCTGCAAAGTTGGCCTAAGCATCATTTTTCCCAGGTGAGGAAATCGAGGCCGGGGAGGAAAGCAGTCAGCTCCCAATCTCACAGCTGGGCACTGCAGGGCTGGGGATCAGAGTGCAGACCACGTGCCGTGCTGACGGACCCATCCCCCCACACCTTGACTAAAGCCAGGTGGGTGTTTTTATGTGGGAACTAACGACAGTTGCCTTCTCTCCCATAGCAGACTGCATTTTTCACGTTTCATCCGGCAGTTTGCGTGGTATCAGTAAAGCTACGAGTTACTCTTTTCTTCAAGGTGGCACAGGGTACCTGCCAGGAGGGTTGGATCCTTTTCTTGGATCCAATCCGGTTCTGAGTCCATGGCGATACTTTAATCACATGGAGTCAATTTATCAGCAGCTCCTGCGATTTTAATCAAGTTGCATTTTTGTGCTAAGGCAGAACCAAACAAATTTTAAAAAGAGCCGTTTCCAATCAACCTGACCCCCTCCTTAAAGCGTGTTAGCTGGGAATCTTCTTGGGCCCTTCTCTAACTGTCTAATTAATGCAATATTAAACTGACACCAAGCAAATGGGAGCCGAATTGTGTGCTAACAGTTTGGGCAAACTGAGAAGAATGTAATTTCTGTGAGGAAGCCAGATGGGAGGGGAGAACAGGAAGGGACGCGTGCGTGCTAATTTGCAGTTTGACGGACTCTCTCTGTAAAAATAAACACTTTTGTAGGAGTCTAAGGAAAGCAAATGTCATCCGTTTCATATCACACAATGCCTACTGGTAGATACTGAAAACGTGCTCATTTCCAAGTGCGTTTTGCAATAAGAGTCATGTCTAATTAAGGCAGAGAAGTTTGCCTCTTTATAAGATCACTGCAATGTTGGCTATTAGAGGCAAAGAGACGAGCTGAACGAAGAGATGTACGCAGCGTGGTGCTGGGTGTAGATGCTGCAAGTTTGTTCTGGGACTGGCCAGAGGCCCAGGTGACTGAGCAGTGAGCCGGCTTATCACGTTCGCAGATGCAACCTGCCCCCTGGAGATATCATCCAGGAGGGGAGCATTGTTCTGGCTGGCCTCCTCCATCAGGTTTGCAGCCCAGTCTGACGGAGAGGGAAGATTTGTTGCACTCCATCCCTGGACGCCCAGTTGAGGCTTTAGTGGGATGAAGAGCCATGGCCCAGGGACCGTGAGTACGTAGCACCGCAAGTGCACATCCCTATCGAAGGCAGACCCCCTTCGAGAAAGGACCTGTTGCCCCAGCCATCGGGAGTGACGTCAGCAGCCACGGCAGCCACGGGGAGCTGTCTCGTGCGAGGCCACACCCTCTGGGGGCAGCCTGTATCAGCTGATTGGCCAACCAAGAGAAGCACGGAGGCCCAGCCGTGCTCCCACCATGGGGGACCTCCGAGGGACAGCCCTCTCTCTAGAGGTCCCCTACTGGATGGTGGAGGCTTTGCTCAGCCTGCATCCCGGCTCAGCTTCTCCCTCCGCCCAGTCTTGCAGCCTCTCTTTCCCTTCACAGGCATCCATCCCTAATAGACATTTTGCCAGACCCTCTCTCAGCATCCTCTGCTGGGGTACCCAGGCTGGGACACTCTATTTCCTTCTTGTTTTGCCCTGTCTGATTAGCAACAATTAGCAACAAGATCCTGTATAATAAAGGAGCCCTTGTGTTGAATTTTAGGGATGTTGGTGAACGTGGGGAATATTTTGTTCTGCTTGGACCCCTAGAGGCTTGAAGACTTGGGTTAGGGACTCGAGTGGGTGGTCCGTAGCAACCCTTCAGCAGTAGGAACCATGGCTTTGTGTGGCTGTGCCCCCGTGCAGACCAGACAGGGTGGGAGGGAGTGAGGAAAGGGCTGTCGGCAGGATCCCTATAGCACTCAGGGGTTAAGCAGAAGCCTCTAGGGGCACAAGCAGATTAATTCAGGTAGCCCAGATGATCATTTCTGAGTGTACTCAATTAAGCCCAAAGGCCAATCCAGGGATGAAAAGTAGCTTGGGTATTTGTGTTTTCAAAAACAAATAAATGAACAAACAAATTCTGTTTCCCAAAAAAAAAAAAAAAAAAAATTCTGTTTCCCTCGGAGAGCATCAGATCCTCAAGATGGAATTGCGCCTGAAGACCCCATAGCAAACCGTTGAAACAGATGTGGTCATAGACTGTGGCACCGTATTGCACAAACATCACTAGACGTGATGGTGAGTGGGAGTGGTACTGTCTTAGAGGGAGACCTACTGCCACCACAAGATGCCCAACACAAATGGTGTGGGGAGACCAGCCACTAAACTGACCCTCCATAAGCCCACAAGAGTCCCAGGGAACCCTCTTCAGGAGCCTGATTAGGATATAAGATTCAACTATCCACAAGAGATTAAATCCATCACATCCAGACATTTTACCAGGACAAGCTCAGGCCTTCTCTAGAACATGAGAAGGAAATGGTGTGGCTCAATATTTACATGAAGCTAATTGTTATTTTGGCTTTATTCGTGGCTTAGGAACATAGCTCATAATGAAGGCTGAAGTGTCTCTGCTACCACTGATGTGGTACAGCTTCAGACCCAGGGCAGAGGAAGCATGTTAACTCAAAACCTGGCAAAACAGGAATTATTAGAAAACATACAGGCATCTAGTGATTAGTGGAGAGTGGACCCTAAATTGAAACCAGGAGACAAAACCACTGTGGACTTTTTCTTCAAACCACAGGGTAGGATGCAATTTCAACTGAACTGAAATGAGCCAGACTTACGAATGGAGGAAGATTAAAGATAACTCATTTAGGGACGTTCCAACGGTCCTGATTTGATACTTGATGGTCCATTAGAATTCTTGGAAAGTATAAAAGGAGAAATGCATTGTTGCCAATTTCCAAAGGGTCATCAGGCAGACACCTTCTGGCCTGCCTTCCTGGTGGCCATTCTGTGCCTGGGTCTCAGTTTTCTCAAGGACCCTCCTTAGAATCACAGAACACTAGAAAGAGACAAGATTTCAAGACACTCCCGTGCCACAGATGAGACAAGTGAAATCTAAAGGGGGTGGGACTTGCCTGATCCCACACCACTAACTCCCTGGTACCACATGGGGAGCAGGCTTTCTGTCTTTTAACCCATATTTTTCCTTTAGAGCTAAGTTGACTTGCAATACTTACGCTTAGGAGCTTTTAGAAGCCAAGAAAAGAGAAGCCCATTACATACCTAAGGCTTCTCTGGAGTCACAACACGTCATCCGAAAGCTTGGGCCTTGTTGAGCTCATGAAATGTGTCTGTGGTCTGTCACACACTCTCCACCCTGTAGACCACACCAAGCTTTGTTTGAGAAAGAGCTCCGAAGAGAGAGGGCATGTGTAGACTACGACTCGATCCATTTTGGATATTGATGAAACAAGTCTGGTTGGTTATTTGGGGAAAACACACAGGAGGGAAGAGGAGAGAGCCTCTCTGTCTATGCAAGGGCAAACAGGGGCAGGTGGAGTGGAATAGGAGATCAGTGACGGCTTAACCTGTTCTCCTGTCTACTTTCCCAATCTCCTCCAGACAACTCTGGTCTCCCCCCGCCACTGAGCTATGAAGAGGCAGGAGTAGCAGCAGGAGTTCATCATCACTCCAGGATTGCTCACAACAGACATCAGACATAAACACAGGCACTAGAGAGCCTGTGATCAACAGACTCAAAGGAATTAGTGTGTACAGACTGACTGTGATGGGTAAGGGGCAGTTTGGGGGACCGTTCTCTCCATTATCCCCCCTTCCTGTAGTTAACAGTTGTTTTGTAAATTATGAAGTTGCTCCTAATACAAAGTACTCACACAAATTACTAGGTCCTCCTCAATCTTTTCCTTTATTTTTTATTTTATTATTTTTTAACATCTTTATTGGGGTATAATTGCTTTACAATGGTGTGTTAGTTTCTGCTTTATAACAAAGTGAATCAGTTATACATATACATATGTTCCCATATCTCTTCCCTCTTGCGTCTCCCTCCCTCCCACCCTCCCTATCCCACCCCTCCAGGCGGTCACAAAGCACCGAGCTGATCTCCCTGTGCTAAGCGGCTGCTTCCCGCTAGCTATCTACCTTATGTTTGGTAGTGTATATATGTCCATGCCTCTCGCTTTGTCACAGCTCACCCTTCCCCCTCCCCATAGCCTCAAGTCCCTTCTCCAGTAGGTCTGTATCTTTATTCCTGTCTTACCCCTAGGTTCTTCATGACATTTTTTTTTTCTTAAATTCCATATATATGTGTTAGCATACAGTATTTGTCTTTCTCTTTCTGACTTACTTCACTCTGTATGACAGACTCTAGGTCTATCCACCTCATTACAAATAGCTCAATTTGGTTTCTTTTTATGGCAATCTTTTCCTTTAGAGATTGCACAAGGGCACAACGTCTGAATGACAGCTCAGTACAGTGCCCCAGACCACCAATCTCATTCATCATTAAGATGCAGAGGGTCTTAACTGTGATGTCAGATGCAAAAATGGTTCTTGCCTCCTGATTTTGTTCTATCGACACTTGACCTGTATGTACTCTACTACAGTAGTTGGTCGTTTAAATGTTTGTTTCTATGTAAGTCTGATTAGGCTAGAAGGAGGCATAAGCTGATTAGAATGTTGAAAGTTCATCAAAGCTGAAATGTACAAGACAGTGGTGATACTCAAGCTCTCCACTTGAATTTAAGAATGGGGCATGAAAAGATGGATTGCCAGATGTGCATGTGTATGAGGAATGTGAAGTTCATCAACTTGGGGCTGCCCTTCTGGTGACCCTATGGAGTTCCTGCTACTTGGGAAAACAAGTTCCTTATCCTTGTTCTTTTTTAGAAGTATCCTGGCTACTTTAAGCCTTTAACTCTTTCATATATATCAGCTTCTTATAATTCATTTAAAAAATCCCTGTTGGGATTTTGATTGACTCTGTGGATTGACTGGGGAGAACTGACAGTACTAAAACTGTCTACTCATGAATATATTTATCCATTTGTATGTTTCTTTTATTATCTCTTTGTAAATGTTTAAAATTTTCTTTATAGTGGTCTTGAACTTCTTTTGACAGTTGTAGCTGACATAGTGCCTTCTCTCTAATTGTTTTCAATATGTTTCAGCTTGTGTTTAGAATAGCAGCTGAAATTTTTATATCGATCTTGTGCACAGTCACCTTGCTAAACTCTTTTGCTACTTCTAATCATTTATTGGTAAAAAAAAAGTTTTATTTCCAACTTTCTATATTTCTCTAAACTATTCATTTTTTCTGGTCTTACTGCACTGGCTAAACTCTTCAATTCAGGGCTGCCCAGATGTGATAACAGAATACATTTTTCTCTCATTCTTAACTTTAAAGAGAATGCTTCTTGCAGTTTTGCATTCAGAGTGGTGTCTATTTTAAATTCTTAATTGATGTTGCTTACTGAGTTAAGGAAATTTCCTTCTATTCCTAATTTACTAAGAGTCTTATCATGAATGGGTGGTGAATGTTACCAAATGTTTTTCTGCATCTATCAAAATGGTCATATAGAGCTTTCCTCTTTCGTTCAGTTGTTTTTTTGTTTTTTTTTTTTTTGCGGTACACGGGCCTCTCACTGTTGTGGCCTTTCCCGTTGCGGAGCACAGGCTCCGGACGCACAGGCTCAGCGGCCATGGCTCACGGGCCCAGCCGCTCCGCGGCATGTGGTGGGATCCTCCTGGACTGGAGGACGAACCTGTGTCCCCTGCATCGGCAGGCGGACTCTCAACCACTGCGCCACCAGGGAAGCCCTACTCTTTCATTCAGTTTTAATCAATGAATGTGATGAATTATATTTATAGATTTTCTAATATTAAACCATCCTTGCATGCCTGGGAAAAATTCAATTTAGTTGTGTATGATAATTCTATTTGCTAATACTTCATTTGGTAGTTTTGATTGTTTACTCATGAATGACATGGTCCTGTAATACTCCTGCCTTATAGCATGCTCCTTTTGGTATTAAGGTTATATTGACTTTATAGAATAAATAGGGTCATTGGGGCATATTCTCTCCTTTTCTGCTGCCTAAAAGAACTAATATATTCCTTGAAAGTTAGATAGTACTTGCCTATAAAATCATCTGGCATGATGTTTTCTTTCTGGGAAAATTTTAATTGCTGTATCAATTAATTAAATAGTTGTAAGGCTATTCAACTTATTTTAAAAATTTAGTTCTGATAAGTTATATTTTTCTAAGTATTTATTCACTTCACCTAAGTTTTCAAAGTTACAGGCAAATAATTATTATAGTAATTTCCCATCCTTTCTAAACTTTTCTTTATCTGTGTTTATGGCCCAAATTTTGTCACACTTTTCATTTATTATTTAATTTTTACCTTCTCTTGATCAATCTTGTCAGAGGTTTGATTATCTTGTTTTTTTCCCCAACTTTTGACTTTATTAATTTTTATGCTGCATGTTTGTATTTTATTTTGTTGATTTATGCTCTTAATTTTATTATTTCCTCCTGCTTTCCATGGTTTTATTTTATTTTTCTCATTTCTTAAGGTAGACACTTAGCTCCTTAATTTTGAGGCTTTCTTTCTTTTTGATATCATTTATGGCTTCTATTAGAAAGTATGTTATCACATCTCACACAAGTTTTGATATATTCTGTTTTCCTTATCATTGAGTTCTAAATATTTAAAATATTAATTATAATTTCTTCTTTAACATGTAAGGTGTTTCTTAGCATTCATATTAAAATTTCCAAATGAAATTTTAAGACATTTGTAAACTTATAATTTAATTATTTTGTGCTCAAAGCTCATAGCCTGTACAAATCTTTTTGAAATTTAATTTATCAAGGCTTCCTTTTTGCTCTTAATATCAAATCAATTTTTCTAAATGACGTATGTATAGTTTAAAAAAGTCTCTTCTCTAATTATTGGAAGAACTCTGTACTAGCTCATTGGTCAAGATTCTTAATTAAGTTTTTCAGATCTTGTATATTCTTTCCAATTATTTTCTACTTGTATTATCAATATTCAAGAGGGATGTGTTGAAATCTTCAAATAGGATGGGGGATTTTTCTACTTATCTTGATATAATTTGCTCCACATATGTTGTGGCTTTTATTAAGTTCAAAAAAATTTTAAAGTTTCTATGATTTCTAAATTAACTTACATTTTCATCATAACTGACCCTCTCTATTTTATTAATGTATCTAAACCAGCTTTCTCTTACTTCACATTTGTCATATTTTCCCCATCAGTTTACTCTTAACCTTGTATTTTAAGTGTGTCTTTTGTAAGCAGCATATACATGAATTAATAAAATCTAATTTTGTCTTTTCATTGATGAATTTCAACCACTTATTTTTACTTGAAGTATGCATATACGTGAGCTAGTTTCTGGTATTTTAGTAGATTATTTCTGCATATCCCATGATTTATTTAAAAAATTCTATATTATATTTTAAAAATTGGTACCCACATCAACTTACATAAGGTAAGAACTTAGCCTCTCACATTCCTTAGCTCTCCATCCATACCCACCATACTGATATTGTCTAAATTTTAAAACTCTGGATAAACTATGGATGATTATAGTTACATTTCTCTTTTTCTTTAGTCCTAACTTATTGTTTAGACAACTACAAAATTTTACAAAAGTATTTGATCCCTTTTCAATGTGTGCCTTTGTGAGGAAAAATCTCTGAAACATTGTGTGCCAGGGAATATTTTTATCATGCCTTCATATATGAATGGCGGTCTGGCTAGAAATCATATTTTGGATTCTAAGTTCTTCTTCTTCAATACTCAATGTTACTTCATTACCTTCTTGCATCATTACTGCTGCTGGAAAATCAAATGTCATCTGACTCTTGTTCCTTCATACAGGATCTGTATTTTTCCTTTGGAAGTTTTAGAATTTTCTCTTTTAATTTCATTATGATATACCCAGATATAATCCCCACCCCTCATCTCTCCTCTTTCAATCTGAAATCTTTCAGATTTGTTTTCTAATTCTGAGAAATGTACCTTCACTACTTTTTTAAATATTTCTTTTTGATGGCTTGAGTCTCCATTGGGCAAAACATGCTTTTCTAAGTAAGATCAGGAAAATGGGGATGAATTCACTGAAAATAAGCCTGAGTGGTACCTATGCTAATAACTTAAGGTTTAGATAATTGAGACTCTTCTTCCCCCACCTTGGGAACACGTTGGCTGTGAGTACCTCTACTACTAAATGCCCATACTTAAACGTCTTAACTTCATTTCTGTCCTTTTAGTTTTCCTGTCTCAGCCCTTGTGGCCAACTCTTGCTTCTAATGTTCTGTTTCTCCTTGGAGGATCTTGTGTGTATAAAGTGTATATAAAGAAGGTACTGAAAGGCTCCATGTGGGGATCTGGAGTATTTCCAATAAACAATGAGTGTGGATTTAATGAAAATTTTTGCTTGCTCGGAGACTCTCTTGCTTCTTCCTGGAATAATAAATAAAGAACTTAATTTGTGCATTTCAGTAAAGGAAAATGAATTTTAAAACTCTCTTAAATTTGTATACTGGATCATCATCAGTGTGAATTGTTGCAAAGTCATGGAACATGGATACAGCCTTGGACTGGGAATCATATACTAGAGAATACCTGGGTGGGGGACCTGGGTGGTTACTGAGTGACCCCGAGGGCCTTTCTAATGCTGATTTTATAAGCCCATGAGACCAATTTGACTTTCAATTCTGACTTGCCCATTATGTGATCATGTGAGTTTGTGCAAGGGCTCCCTTTCTCCATCCATAGAGGGGAGTTATTTTGAAAACCTCTGTGGTCGTTTCCAGCTCCGAAAAACAAATTTTCCCGGTTAGAAGAAAGTTGAAATCTCTTGTAGTTCTATATTACTATGGTTTGGCAAAATATTGGTGATAAGCTACAAAGAAGTTCAGAGCCAGAGCAATTACCATCTGCCCCAAGTTGTATGTTCTGGTCCTGAATTACCTTGGCTTTCCAGGGGTGTCAAACATGATCTTGCTGCAATGACTATACAACTGAGTCTTTAGAATTAAATGTAAAACACACAATAACATCTGCTGACTTGATGCTAACCATCACACCAAGATACGTAGCAAAGTGGTAAAATATATAAACTTTAAATTTTAGTGAATATTGTTAAAAATTTACAAGTCTATCTTATGGCAGCAAATTTTAAAAATTACTTATTCATTTATTTTATAAATCAGAAATTGTATTGAACCACTGAGTTTTCCGTCAGGAATTAGTTTTTATAATACAAAAGTTGTACAGGGAAAATGTTCAGGGTTATGAAGATCATTATTAATTTGTAGATAACTATGAGAAATACTGTTTAATACTGTCAAGTAAAGTTTTCACATTTTCTAGGTCAAATTTTTTTCTTTGATCATACTTCAGTGCAAGAAAAATTCCTCAGTCCAGTGAAATTTCCTGGTGAGTTGAAAACTGACTCTTTATGAAATACAACCTGTTAAAAACAGCTGCAAAAAACAATTCCTCCCGGTTTAAGAGATAGTTTAATGTGTGCCTTTCAGTAAAAGAAAATAGTATTTTTTTTAAACTTTCAGTTTAGATACAGAGATCATCATATGTGTGGAACTTTGAGGAGGAATGAATATTTATTGATAGAACATTGATAGAAAGGAAAAAGGTATTTCTTCAAGCATAGGAAAGACAGATGTGGAAGAAGGAAAGATCAGGGACACAACTGACAAATCACAAGACATTTTCGTAGGTTACGATGTAAACTTGCTGGGCAACATGGTTTGGGCCAGCTTGCGTGATCCACACTTGATTGTGCCACAGGGAATGCTGTGATACACAAACTGGAAGAGACTCCAAGGCTGAGGCTAGCTCTAGGAAGATCTGAGCCACCACAGGGTGCACATAACTCTCCCAAAGTCTTTGGCATTTTTGTCTCCCCCTTTTTGACTTCATATGTATTTATAAACAGTGAGTTGTCTTCAGTGCTTCTCAAAGGAAACGTTGTTGGCATTTTGTAAAGGCAATGCTTCCATATGCTGGACTGGTCTGTGTACTGCAAGATGTTTCTTATCTCTAGCTCCCTGCCGTCAAAATGCTAGCAGCCCTACCCCGGTTATTATGGCAGCTAAAAATAATTCGGTGCTATTGGAATGCCCCCTGAGGGCGGTCCTGCCTCTGGTTGATTACCACTGGCACCTGATGATCTCTGCAGTCTATTTCATCTCAGAGAAATGTGATTCTTCTCTATGCATTTTCACTGTATGGAAGAATACACTGGGGAAAAAGAACCCATTATATTTTGGAAGGCTTCTGAAGTACCATCCATTTTTCATGACTTGGATCCACTATCACTGCCAGCTGGAATATTTCTTTGATCTTGCCAAACATAGGTGATTTCTCCTCTGGGCTACACTAGACCCAGCTAATCCCTCTGTTATAGCAGTTGCCATATTGCTATCATTACCTGAATTTGTCCTCCCCTGTGACCCCTGGCTGTGAGCTCTTTGAGAACACCGACTGTGCCTTATTTATTCTCTATCTCCAGCAAACAACATAACTCTGGCATATCCCAGGCACTCTATAAAATGTTGCCAAATGAATAAATGGATGAGAGAATAGCTAAGTTGAATCCATTGCATTTTCACATGAATGCTTTCTCTCCAAAGGGATTTTCATTATATTTTCAGTTTAATGAAAAGAAATGGAGAGCTAAGAGATTAAGTCAGATTGATAATAACAATAAAATAACAAAAATAAAAATAACTAACATTAAGAGTAAGTCAGAATCATAATTATAAATATCATTTCCTAAGATCTTCCTATGTGCCAGACACTTTATTTTAAGTTTAATATGTTTAAGCACTTTATTTACCTTATTTCATTTAATCTCTACATGAGGGTTGGAACTAGGGTAAAGCAAATGACGTACCTAAGTCTTTGCTTATTTTTCTATTGAGTTGTTTGTATGTTTACACTTTGATTTTTAGAACTTCTTTACTGTAAATAATGATTCTATGAACATAGTAGTGCAGATATCTCTTTGAGATAGTGAGTTCATTTCTTTGGATAAATATATTCAAAATGGGATTGCTGGATCATATGATAGTTCTATTTTCAATTTTTTTTTTTTAAGCAACTCCATACTGTTTTCCATAGTGGCTGCACCAACTTATATTCCCACCCAAAATACACAAAGGTTTGTTTTTCTCTGTAGTTTCGTCAATACTTGTTAACTTTTCTGGTTTTGTTAATAGCCATTATAAACTGGTGTGAGGTGACATTTCACTGTGGTTTTGATTTGCATTTCCCTGATGATTAGTGATGTTGAGAATCCTTTCATGTACCAGTTGGCCATCTGTGTGTCTTCTTTGGAGAGATGTCTATTCAGGTCCTCTGCCCATTTTCAAGTGTATTATTTGTGTTTTTTTGATATTGAGTTGTATGAGTTCCTTGTATATCAGATATATGATTTGCACATATTTTCTTAGGTTGCATTTTCATTTGGTCGATTTTTTCTTTTGCTGTGCAGATGCTCTTTAGTTTGATGTTGTTTTACTTGTTTATTTTTGCTTTTGTTCCTTTTGGTGTCATAACCAAAAATATCTTTGCCAAGACCAATGTCAAGGAGCTTTTTCCCTATGTTTTCCTTTAGGAATTTTATGGTGTTAGATATCACATTTAAGTCTTTAATCTACTTTTGAGTTAATTTTTGTAAGTGGTATGAATAGGGGTCCAATTTCATTCTTTTGTGTGTGGATATCCAGTTTTCCACACACTACTTATTAAAGAGGTTATCTTTTCCCCACTGAGCATTCTTAACTTCCTTATCAAATATTAATTGACTCTGTATACATAGGTTTATTTCTGGGCTCTTGATTCTGTTCCATTGGCCCATGTGTTTATTTTTATATCAGTACCATACTGTTTTTATTACTATAGTTTTGTAATATAGTTTGAAATCAGGAAGTGTAAAGCCTCCAGCTTTGTTCTTCTTTTTCATTGTCACTTTGGCTATTCAGGGTCTTTAGTGGTGTCATCTAAGTTTTAGGACTTTTTTCATTTTCTCTGAATATACTATGGGAATTTTGACAGGAATTGCATTAAATCTATATATGGCTTCAGGTGATATGGACATTTAAAAAAATATTATTTCTTCCAGCCAATGAACACAGATATCTTTCCATTTATTTGTGTCTTCTGCAATTTCTTTCATCAAAGTCAGTGTACAGGTCTTTCACCAGTGTGGGTTAAATTTATTCCTAAATATTTTATTGTTTTAATGCTCTTGCAAATGAAATTGTTTGCTTTTTTTCTTAAGATAGCTGACCATTAGTTTATAGAAATGCAATTTATTTTTGTGTGTTGATTTTGTATTCTGAAATTTTGCTGAATTTATTTATTAATGCTAACAGATTTTTGGTGGAGTCATCAGGGTTTTCTATATATAAGGTCATGTCATTTATGAATAGAGACAATTTTACTTCTTCTTTTCCAGCATGGATGCCTTTTATTTCTTTTTCTTGCCTATTGCTCTGGCTAGAAGTTCCAGTGTTATATTGAATAGGAATGGTGAGAATTTCCTTGTCTTGTTCCTGATCTTAGAGAATGAGCTTTTAAACTTTCATCATTGAGTATGATGTTAGCTGTCATATATGGCCTTTATTATGTTGCGGTAAGTTCCTTTTATGTCCAATTTGTTGAGAGTTTTTAATCACGAAAGGGTGTTGCTTTTTGTCAGATGCTTTTTCTGTATCTATTGAGAAGATTATATGCTTTCTATCTTTCATTCTATTAATATGGTGTGTCACATTTATTGGGTTTTGTGTGTTGAACCATCCTTGCATGCCAGGGATAAATCCCATTTGATCATGGTGTATGATACTTTCAACAGATGTACTGTTGAATTTGATTTGCTACTATTTTACTGAGAATTTTTGCATTTATATTTTAATAGAAATGTTGGTCCTTAGTTTTCTTTTCTTGTAGTGTCCTTATCTGGCTTTGGTATTAGAGTAATGTTGTTTTTGTAAAAGGAGTTTGGGAATGTTCCCTCCTCTTCAATTTTTTGCAAGTCTTAGAAAGACTGGCATTAATTCTTTTTTAATGTGTAGTAGAATTAACCAGTGAAACTATCTGGTCCTGGGCTTTTATTTGTTGGGAGGTTTTTGATTAGTGATTGAATCTCCTTGGTCATTATTGATCTATTCAGATTTTCTATTTCTTCATTATTCGGTCTTTGTAGGTTGTATGTTTCTAACAATTTATACATTTCTTTTATGCTGTCCAATTTGTTGGTGTATAATTGTTCATAGTAGTCTCTTATGATTCTTTGTGTTTCTTTAGTGTTAATTGTAACATCTCTTGTTGCATTTGTAACTTTATTTATTTGGGTCCTCTCTCTTTTTTTCTTGTTTAGTCTAGCTAAAAGTTTGTTAGTTTTGTTTATCTTTTCAGGAAAACCACCTCTTAACTTTCATTGATCTTTTCTATTGTCTTTCTCATCTCTATTTAATTTATTTCTGCTCTGCTCTTTGTTATTTCCTTTCTTCTACTAACTGTAGTCTTTGTGATTCTTTTTCTCATTCCTTGAGATGTAACATTATGTTGTTTATTTGAGATCTTTCTTTTTTCTTAATGTAGGCATTTATCACTTTAAAAATTCCCTCTTAGCACTAATTTTGTTGCATTCCATAAGTGCTGGTATGCTGTAAATGCATTGTAAGATTTTTTAAAAATTTCCCCATGACTTTTTTCTTTGACCTATAGATTGTTCAGGAATATGTTGTTTAATCTCCACATATTTGTGAACTTTCCACTTTTCCACTTGTAATTGATTTCTAGTTTCATATCATTGTAGTCAGAAAAGATTCTTGATATAATTTTAATATTAAATTTCTTAAGACTTGTTTTATGGCCAAACATATAATCTATCCTGAAGAATGTTCCCCGTATGCTTGAGAAGACTGTCTTCTGCTGCTGTTAGATGGAATGTTCTGTATATGTCTATTAGTTTCATTTGGTCTAATATGTAGCTTAAGTCCACACTTTCCTTGGTGATTTTCTGACTAGATGATCTATCTATTGTTGAAAGTGGGGTATGGAAATCTCCTACTATTATTGTATTGCTGTCTATTTCTCCCTTCGAATCTGTTAATATTTGCTTTATATATTTAGGTTCTCCAGTGTAGAGTGGGAATTTTTATTTTTGCGGTACACGGGCCTCTCACTGTTGTGGCCTCTACCGTTGCGGAGCACAGGCTCCGGACGCGCAGGCTCAGTGGCCATGGCTCACGGGCCCAGCCACTCCATGGCATGTGGGATCTTCCCGGACTGGGACACGAACCCGTGTCCCCTGCATCGGCAGGCGGACTCTCAACCACTGCGCCACCAGGGAAGCCCTAGAGTGGGAATTTCTAACGTTGTATGCCTTCTCTTGATACTGCAAAGCCTGGCTGGGTACTGACAGCCTCCTGTTTGCTTTCCTCAGGGCAGTGCTGAATGCTGAAATTTGAGCACTTTCTCCCAGTCCTACAGAGTTGGGTTGGCTTTCTGTGTATGCTCACAAGCCATCTGCAAAGACTCACTCTCTCCATCATCCAGTGCATGCACACGGAGCTGGCCATGGGGTGAGGGTCCACCAATTATTGGGGGTGACTGTTGATCAACTGGGGGAGTCCAGAAATGAGGCAGCCACAGCACCTCATGGGTGGGCTTTCTGGTGGAGTCTGTGAAGCAGTTAGTTGGGTCTTTGTCCCTCTGATGCCCTCTGAGAGTCCTGGCTGCTATCCTCCCAGATGCTTCCTGCCCCCAGTCATACAGCACACCTCAGTATTCTGGGTGGGGTAAGAAAGAAGTGGTCACTTTGGTGACGTCCAGCTGGACGATCACTCACACACTCTCACTTTCCCCTGTGGGAGAAATCATGGGCCAAGAAGACCTCTCTTGGCACTGAGCTGTTCTACCTTAAGGGAGGGGTGATTCAGCTGAAGGGAAACTGTTTCTCTTTCCCTCTTCAATGTGTCAAATCTCAGGGATTTTTTGGTTTTTTCCTCGAATGGTGTGCTGGAACTTCTCTACTGGACTCCTCGACTTCCACAAATGCACTCTCATCCATGAGTGGTTGTCTAAATTACTATTACTTGAAGGGGGAGCAGAAGACAATAGAAAACTCCTATTTTGCCATTTGATGATTTAATCCCAAAAATGTTTTAAAAGAAGATTTCTGTAAACAGAATTTTTACATTTCAGTGTAGTCAAATTGATCTATCTTATTTTATTTATTTATTTATTTATTTATTTTGCGGTACGCAGGCCTCTTGCTGTTGTGGTCTCTCCTGTTCCAGAGTACAGGCTCTGGATGCACAGGCTCTAGACTCACAGGCTCACCGGCCATGGCTCACGGGCCCAGCCGCTCCGCGGCATGTGGGATCCTCCCGGACCGGGGCATGAACTTGCATCCTCTGCATCGGCAGGCGGACTCTCAACCACTGCGCCACCAGGGAAACCCCGATCTATCTTATTTTATAGTTAACATTATATTGTCTTGTTTAAGAAATTCTTATCTATGCTAAGGTCAGCTATGTTTTGTCTTATATTTTCTTCCAAAAATTGTACAATTTTGTTGTTGACACTTGGGTCCAAAAGGAGTTGATATTTTTATGTGGTGTGAAGTAGCAATCCATTTACTTTTTCTGTGTAGAAAATAATTTTTCAGACCCATTTTCCCTCCTTTCCACTCTGATCTTCCATGCTTTCTTTGCCATATGTGAAAAATCTATATGTAAATAGATCTGTTTCTGTGCTTTCAGTTTATCTCCCTTACAGACCTTATTTTCTATATCAACTTTAGAGATATGATGATGAAATGCTAGTAGCTGGTGCAAAAGGGGTATTTACAATTATTAAGAATCAATCAAACATTGTATTGGGCAACTTACTTGCATTTTATCCTTTAATCTTGGCAATGTTCTCTGATTTATACATCATTATCCAAACATCACATACGAGGAAACTAAAACTCAGGAAGATGGTGTGACTTACTTAACCTCAATCAGCTTGGAAGTGGTGGAGGCCAGAATATGAATCCAAATTCTGTGTTCTTTCTCTTATGCTATATTGTTTTCCTAAATCACCCCAATTAAATTAATTCACAACTTTAGGAACTGGAGTAGGAGTAACAGTAATGTAAGAATAATTATATAATTTAATTTAGGCTTTTCTTCTAGTTGGAAGACAGACTTTGGAACACAGAGTGAACATGAAATATGCAAGCATTGTTTTTGGCATTCAGATAATGGGCTTTGGACCACAGATTCATTCTGCCATGTACCAACTGGTGGGGTTGGGTCACACATTACCAAGTCTTATTCTCACTGACTGAGGGAGTAAGGTGGAGCCCATGGCAACATGCTGGAATAAAACAGCAGAATCCAGAAAGACTGCAATTGTGTTCTGGTGCTGACATTCACTTGTTGTATATACTTGCAAAATTACTTTCCTTCTCTGAGCCTTAGCTTCTACAACTGCAAACTAGGGAAAATAAATACCACCTTGTATGGCTGTTGTCAGAACTGGAAATACCTATTAAATACCTAGCATAGCGATCAGCACATGTCAGGCAATTCATAGATAATGGCTATTTTCCTCCCCTTGTCTGCTCCTAACCTACTTCTCACTTCTACTGATATCCCCAAAATACTCTTCCCTGTGGAGACATTTGTTTCGCTAGGAGGGAACTTCAGCTCTCTTGTGGACCCAAACAGTAAGAAAAGACCTTATCACTCTGGCCATGAAAAAAGATCAAATCTTTATATCATCTCTTGCAGGACAGGGAGAACATTGCAGCTTCTCAATACGGTCCTTAGCTGTATCATGTTTGCTTTCACTCCTTCAATCTTGCCTATTTCAAAGGAAGATTAAGTTATGAAATGTCAGAGGGGAAGGAGGATATCTGGGGGTCCACTAACTCAGCCAACTTATTGTGCTGAGTAGAAGACCCAGAGAGGAGCCTAGGTGTCACGCTGGGCCACACGGTGACCTGCGGTGGACCTCTTACCTACCCAGGTGCTACTGCTTCCATAAGCCATCTTGCAACAACGTACTGAAAATTTGACAATCACCTCTTCTTAAGAATCAGCTACTCTTACTCACTTGCTATCTGGATACTACCTTGTCTTTTAGCTTCAAGTAAAATGGTTACTAAAAGATTCAACAGACTTAGAACAATAACTGCATGCCCTAAATATTAGTCAATATATGCAAAGCACTCACTATGGATCAGTGCTATTTAAGTACTATATAAGTCTTAAATCATTTAATCCTCACAACAGTACTATGAAGTAGGTACTTTATCATTCCTGTTTTGCAGATGAGGAAACTGAGGCATTGAGCTATTATACAAGTTACCTGAAGTTACTTGCTTCCTGAGTTTACATTTTTAACCATTGAGATAACAGTGTCTTATTTGTTTTGATGCAAAAGAACAGATACCATAATGACAAAAAGAAGCCCAAGAAATTTACTGATCCCGAAAGAAAAATTAGGTCTTAGATAGCTAGGAAACTCTCAAGGGTTAGATTCTAGACATACAACATCCCTGTGCTTACTTTTTATTTTTCTCCCTGGACTTATTTCTCTGGGTGGGAATTCCCAAGCAAATAACTCAAATACCACAGTGGACTGTTATTCAGAGAAGTTTAGGCAGTACTTTCTGGTAAATTTGATGATGAAAGCAGTATTGAAAATGTGCTTGAAGTGTCAAGAATACAAGCTCTAGGAAATATCCAATTACAGAAATTAAATATCAGAAATATGCTAAGATAATTTCATTAATAAACAAATATGCATATAACTAAATAGAATTCATATATACACTCTAACTGTATATAGTGTGAGAAAGACTTCCTCATTATCAAATCAGAATACACTATCTCAGTCTCACAGTGCTGAGTTTCAAAGGGAAGCAGCAGCCTTTACAACAGTAATGATCATTTATAAAATTAGTTGTTGAACACCCTTCCCTAATTAACGTAACATCTATCCTTACCCATTGCTTCAATCGGTCTTTCACTATTTTTAAAGTATTTATTAGAAACTGCCAACTCTACCATTCTAATAAATTACAAAGTAAGATTAAACATTTTGTGATTGATGTAAAATTCCATGAAGTTCATGAAAGTAAAATTAGACATTGCTTGGATCATATAGAAAGTTATTGACAAACTGCTATTGGCAGAAACTGTCCAGTTGAAACATAGAAGAGAAATAAGAAGAGGTTAATGGCCAGGTAGGTTTTCAGAGGAGACTGACTTAAACATCAAAGCCCCTTGTAGGAATAATGAAGTCCTTGACTTTTTTTTATTCATTGCTAAAAATACATGATCTTTATTATGATATGGTGAAATGTAAATGTGGATTGAAAAATGTTACAGTAAATCTTTATACAATTTTGCCTAGAAAGAACAATGTCTCCTCAAATTCTAAGATTTATCTCATTTTTGGAAATATAATTTTTTGTTAAACATAAAATTAAAAACTTATTCTAATTTTTTTTCATTTTTAAAACAATTTGCAGCCAAAACTTAACTTCTCCCTGATATACACAATAAATGACGTGCCCAGGTTAAGTTTAAATTATTTAAGTTTTATCTGTTCATGAACCCATTATTCTTATGGTTAACGAGTTCCCCTTGTTTTTAAATGTAAGCATAAACAGACTATATAAGTTATACTTGAACAAGTATTCTTAATGAAGAGAAGAATGCAGCTATCAATTCAATTAATAAAGAAGCACTTCTTAAGAGTCCACAATGCCATGATCATAAACTGAATCATCTGATTGTATTTAGAGGGTTTCTAGAGAGAACATAACCTTCAGTAACTTCCCTGATCAGTGTACAGATGAAAAATGAGAAATAGGGACTTCCCTAGTGGTGTAGTGGTTAAGAATCCGCCTGCCAATGCAGGGGACACGGGTTTGAGCCCTGGTCCGGGAAGATCCCACATGCCGTGGAACAACTAAGCCCGTGTGTCACAACTACTAAGCCTGTGCTCTAGAGCCCATGAGCCACAACTACTGAGCCCACGTGCCACAACTACTAAAGCCTGTGTGCCTAGAGCCTGTGCTCTGCAACAAGAGAAGCCACCGCAATGAGAAGCCCACACACTGCAACTAGAGAAAGCCGCGCACAGCAACGAAGACCCAACACAGGCAAAAATAAATTAATTAAAAAAAAAATAAGAAATAAGTAAAAATGTCTCAGGTCATGCCAAACAAACAACAGCAGCCCTCGGTTTTGTATATGTCTTAGTTCAGGCTTCTGTAACCAAGTACCACTAACTGGGTGGCATATAAACAACAAACTTTTAAGAACAGTGATGGTGGAGTCTTTATTTTCCTGGGAAGGGGCAGTTCATGAATGTTGGCAGTAATGATTATCTTGGCGGCAGTGAAATTCAAGCGAAGGTACTTTCTTCCATAAGACTGGAAGCCAGTGCCCCAGTAAAGAACATTCTCCCATTTGGTCAGTCTTCCTAACAGGGAGATGGCACATTTACTAAGTGATGTGTCTCACTTTCTTTGTCATTCAGACCCATGCCAATCTGTTTCTTTCTTTCCCTTTCCCCTCTTTCCTTCCTTCCAGATTTTACTGGAAATGTTACCAAAGTTTCATCATTCAAGATGATGCTGTTCTAGTTTTTCATAAGATTCAGGGTAAAGAAGTTCTATTTCATTGCTTGTTTGTGTAGAGAGTTTTTTTAGCATTAATAATTATATAATTTTGTCAAAAATTTATTTCCTGCAAGTACTAAGATGTTTGCATATCTTGTAACCCATTATGAATTTAACTAATAGACTTTATGATGTTTAACCATCTTTATTTTCCCAAGGTAACCTGATTTACTCTGATTTATTTTTTAGTTTTGAAAAATACATTATTGGATCCAGTTTGCTAACGCTTGGGTTTTTACATCCATATTTTACTAATGATATTAGCCTATAATCTTATTTTCTCACAACGTACTTGTCCAGTCTTTGGACAAAAGTAAGCCAACTTCATAAAATGAGTAATGAAGCTTCCCCTGTCTTTTGAGTGGATGTTGAATTTTCTCAAATGACTTACTTCGTGTGTATTGAGATGACTGCCTGGCTCTTCTGTTCTAGTCTGTTGGTATGGTGGATTACATTGATTGGTTTTCAAATGTTGAGCCAGCCTTGTATTCCCAGGATAAGCCTCAGTCGTTATAATATATTCTCTTTATTATATATGGTTGGATGCAATTTGTTGAAATTTTGCTAAGAATTTTTGCTTCTATGCTCATGATTCAAGATTAACAGGTGATTTTTCTTTCCTTATAATGTCTTTGAATTGGAGAGCTTTCCCTACTTTATATTTTTTTGGCAGACTTTTATAAAGTTGTTATTATTAATTTGAAAATATTTGAGAGAATTCACCAGTGAAGCCATCTGAGCATGAAGTTATCTTTGTGGAAATTTTAAAGTATGAAATAATTTTCTTTAGTAGATACATGGTTATTCAGATTATACACTTCTTCTTGAGTGAATTTTGGTAGTGTGTGTCTTTCAAATTTTCTTCCATTTCACCTGAGTTGTCAGGTTTTTGACATAAATTTCTTCATAACATTTCCTTATTATTCCTTTTATATATGTAGAATTTATGGTGATGTCACCTTTCTCCTTTCTGATAGTATTTGTAATTTGTGTCTTCTCTCTTTTTTCCACTGTCAGTCTGGCTAGAGTTTTATCAATTTTATTGATCTTCTCAAGAATTAGCTTTTGGTTCACCAAGTTTCTCTAGTTTCTCTGATTTTAAAGGCAATATCTGATTGGTCTAGCAGTAAATGAGATAAAATACGTGTAAAACAGAACAGTCTCTGGCGCATTGAGAGCCATTCAATGAAAGATAGGTATAATGCTATTCCTTTATAATTGTTGTCATCTTTCATGGTATTAATTTTCCTCATTGCAAATTCATCTTGTGTGTGAATTTCATTTTTTCTTTTCTCTGTGGTGTCTTGCAGTTTTGTAGTGCTCTCTCCCTGGTGCACTAGTGTTCCTTGTTTAGAATTAGGTCATATATTAATGACTTGGATTTTCATTCCACAAAGATACTGTAAATCACTTTTCAGAAACAATGGGCAGCTAGGTCCATGTCTTGGCCAAGCAGATATCTCTGCTCCCTCTGAATTCCTTGGTAACAGTTTATTATTAGCTGTAGTTTGGGGTAGGGTTTGTGGCTCTTTGCACTCCTTATGCCCAGGCAGTGAATTCTATCTGTTTTTTTTTTGTGGTACGCAGGCCTCTCACTGTTGTGGCCTCTCCCATTGTGGAGCACAGGCTCTGGACGCGCGGGCTCAGCGGCCATGGCTCACGGGCCCAGCCGCTCCGCAGCATGTGGGATCTTCCCGGACCGGGGCACGAACCCGTGTCCCCTGCATCGGCAGGCGGACTCTCAGCCACTGCACCACCAGGGAAGCCCCCATCTCTGTTTTTTTCATATAAATAATCATCCTTAGCACAACTTTTTGGATGGAGTAACAGAGATGGGAGCCATTTATTTATACTATGCTGTGAATGGCATCTGTAGGAGCTGGACAGTATACTACTTACCCAACCACACATGGTAGTCATGCTTGTTCTAGACTTCCACATTTACCCTGAATGCCAATAGTTTGGCTTTTTCTGTATGTAGAAACAGAAGGTTCTGGAGTTCAATCAGATTATGTCTCATCTCTTTAGTGATGCATTTCCACCACTTGTGACTCATGGAGTTGATGGTATTACCTTTAAGCATGACAACTTTTTGATATATTTAAGATCATTGATCTACTGTGCTATGTGTCTGGAGTGCAAGAGTGGGATGAGGTGGCTTATCTGGAAACTCAAAGCGCCATCTTGACTGGAAGCCAGCATTAATTTTAATAGTAAACCTTTTGTGACAACCTAAATACCCAACATAATCAGCATGGTTAAATAAATGATATTATTTTCATAGTATGGATTTCATGCAGCCTTTCAAAGTTATATTTTTGAAATAAGTTTAATAACATTTGAAAATTCTAATGCTATAATGTTAACTGGAAAAATAAGATTTTTACATTACGTACATAGTTTAATATCAACTAAGTAAAAATAGGCATAAAAAAAGACTGAAGGAACTAAGGCAGAACAATAACTACTGTTCTATGGATGGTGTTTCTATGGGTTGTTAACTGCAAAACAAATTCTTTTACGAATTTTAAGGTTTTAAAATAATGGATACTCATTATATTGATTAGCAGAAACACGTGACTAGTGTAATAAAAGCAAAAGTTCCCTCATTGCTTAGCTTGAGGAGGCAGCTTGAGAACTCATTTCTGTGGGTCACTCCTTTCTGTACCCAAATCTAGGGAGTTTCAGACTCAGATGATGCTGTCAGTGGGATACTATGCCCCCCAGGCTCCTAGGACCTCCATTCTCATGGTGACAGTCCACAATGATCTGCCTCTTCCTTGACACTCTTTGTGCATCTATATGCTGCATGGTCAGCAGCTCATTTCTGCTCCGTTAAGGAAGCCCAATGGCTATTTTTGTCATCTCAACCACTACATGACAGCGTACATGTGGTCCAAAACTATCATGTACTCCATGGATCTGGGAGCTACTGCATACAGCAGGTGTTTCATACATCTTCACTAAAATCTTCATCTGCACAATTACAGCTCTGCCTCTGACCAGGATGAAGGGAGCATGGAAAAGTAATTTCATAAGGTGGTAGGGCTCTGTGTAGTTCTACTTTTCATTTTAAAATTTCTATTTTTGCTTTTAAAATGTTTGAGACAGTAAAATAAGTTTAGGATGAGTTCTTTGATTCCTCCATAGCTGGGGCTGTGGTCAAGAGTCCTAGAGTCCTAGGTTCAAATGCTGGCCCATTCAGCCCAGTGTGGCCTTAGCAAGTCACTTGACCTCTCCGAGTCTCACACCCTTAGCTGCAAAAGAGCAATAACCATCCGGGCTTTGAAGGGTCGCTATGAGGTTCAGTCATGGTCACCTATGTAAAGCTCTTTGTCCATAGCAGTTAATTAATGAGAAAGTTCTTTCCTTCCAGCCTGCAATATAAATCTAGGTGGGTTTATGGAGTAAGTCCGAAGTGAGTTCCCTCAACAGAGTCTTTGCTACTGCTGAAGGGTTTCCAGCCAGAAGTCCAGAGTGGCTTTATCTAGATGAGCAGACACTCTTCTTGTTAATGTTGCCTCCTTTGAGGATGTTACACCTCAGAGAATTCAAGAGCTTGAGCTGTGTGTTGCTCTGTCCTAAGGTACTTTCCTCAGGACTACGCAGGCATCTTTTTTATTTCTCAGACACCTCTGCCACTTCCTTTCATCTCAGGGCCCAGTAGAAGAGAGTTTGATTGGACCTGTCAGCATCTCTAAGGAGGCCACTTGAAAGTCATTTGAAGAATTCCCACACCCGAGAGCATCTCGGAGCAGCTGGGAAGATCCAGGCAGGCCATGAGCCTCATGGCCCTGTCTTGCCCCAGACTGCTTGCTTTTTAATGAAAAAGGGCCTGGTCTTTGTGGAATTGTCAAAGGGTTTTTCCTTATATGAATTAGTGGTTTTGCAACTCATCACAGTAGTAGAAAATTCCACACGGAATAATCAGACAGGAGGTTCTTTTTCTGCACCGAACAGTATCATCATTAGCTATAATATTGATAAATATAGAATATGTAGAAAATAATATCAAGTATCAAATTCCCAGTATGCTCCGGGGACTCTGCTACATGTATTACCTACCTGATATCGACCCTTCTATAAGGTACATATCACTACTCTGCAAGGTAAGAATTACAGTCTCCAGGGGCTTCCCTGGTGGTGCAGTGGTTAAGAATCTGCCTGCCAACTCAGGAGACATGGGTTCAAGCCCTGGTCCGGGAAGACCCCACATGCTGCGGAGCAACTAAGCCCGTGAGCCACAACTACTGAGCCTGCACTCTAGAGCCTGCGAGCCACAACTACTGAGCCCATGTGCCACAACTACTGAAGCCCCCGTGCTCCCAACAAGAGAAGCCACCACAATGAAAAGCCTGCGCACCACAATGAAGAGTAACCACCGCTCGCCACTACCGGAGAAAAGCCCGAATGCAGCAATGAAGACCCAAAGTAGCCAAAAAAAAAAATAAAATAAATGAAATAAAGTAAATAAATTTATTTAAAAAAAAATTACAGTCTCCATCTATAGATGGGGAAGCTGAGGTTCACAGAGGTTAAGTGACTTTCTAAAGGTCAACTTGACAGAGGAGTCTGGATTAAAATTTAGGTCTATTTTACTTCAAATTCCGTGCTCCTGAAAAATGAATCTAAGTGCCTTTCAATAAACATAAAGGTAGTTTGACGGAGGAGAAATATAATCAGTCTCTGATATTAAGAGCCAAGATATGGGGGGGGAAAAGTCAGTTTCTCTGGGATGCTGTTTGAGTTAAAAGGTTCTTGCTGGTATGAGCCACAGTTAAACCGGTACCAATTAGAGTCAAGTGTAATGAAAAATAAATACAACTGAGCTGTTAGACCGGCTGCTATGGTCCAGCATCTGTCAGCACTTCTATTATACATTGAGTTTTTTCAAGGAATTATAAGGGCAGTAAAAATGTGTGCTATGGTGGAACTTGGCAGAAAGAAAGTTTCCATTTAAAGAGCTTTTCAAATATATTTTCTAAAGTTTTAAAAAATTAGGTTTGACACTTTAGTCATGAAGTTAGCAACCTTTTAAATATCCAACACATTTTAATCAACTGCTGGAGTGCAAAAGTACTCAGCAACAGGGCACATGCCTCCATGGGGGTTCCCTCAACCTCCATCAGGGGCTTCTGCTTTGGTGCTTTCACCCTGACAGTGTTCTTGTTGGTCTCTGCAGCAGCCGGAAATACTAGCTGCAGCCACTGTGTTCCAGGAGATGAAAGAGGAGACTGTGAGGACCCAGCAAAGACTCTGGTTCCTAACGTTGGGGAGAGGTTATATTTGACGGCCTAAGATGTTCGTCAGAAACCCCATCTAGACCAGAACTCAGCTTTGTTGAAATGGTCCCGGGCTGGAGGCTGACAAGCACGTTGATGAGGGTATGGCAAAGAGGCTGGAGTTGAGGACATGGCTTAAGAAAAGGTAGGTGCTTATGTAGTCTGGTTGCAGAAAAAGGTGAGTCAGAAGGTCTTGTTCTGATTTTAAATCAATTAGAAGCTCTCTAGACTTGAAGACAGAAGATCATGATGGTTTGGTGTGAATATAAGTGTTCCCCAAAATTCTTATATTGAACTCCTAACCCCAAAAGGTGGTATTAGTAGGTGGGAACTTGGAATTTGATCAGGTCATGGGGGTGGAGCCCTTATGAATGGGATTAGTGCCCTTATTAGAGACGCCACAGAGCTCCCTAGCTCCTTCCACCCTGTGAGGATGTGACAGAAGTCTGCAACCCAGAAGGAGGTTCTCAGCTGACCATGCTGGCACCCTGATCTCAGACTTCCAACCTCCAGGCTGTGAGAATTAAATTTCTGTTGTTTGCAAGCCACTCAGTCTGTGGTGTTTGGTTACAGCAACCCGAATGGACTAAGACACGTGCGGTGGCCTCTAGCTCTGCCACCACCCTATCTTATGACAATGTGCATGTTGACTAATCATTCTGAATCTTAGTTAATATAATTCTGAATGGAAGTTATAATCTTTCTATAAATCTCAGCTTTGTGGGATAAGGAGATAATGGGTATAGAATTACTCATAAACTTTAAAGAGCTCTGAAGATATAATGAATAATAATCATAATGAAGCATTTGTTATCTTTTCATAAGGATATTTTCCTAATAGCCAGACACTGTGAAGAGGAGAAACATGGGTAAAACAGGTTTTCTGTATCTAAAACCCTAAACAACAGGTGGACCAAAGGACATATTGACAAAAGCCCACAACAAAGGCAGAAGGGGTAAAGCCAGGCCACAATGGGCCAAAAACAAGCAGCCTGACCCCAAATTTCACCAGGAAAGTTCTGGGGAAAGAATTAACATTAAATGCCGCCCAGGAGCCTCACTTATCCACAATTCAACCATTGCCCATCAATACGGCCATGCACGATCTTGGTGTTTCCCGTCATAAGTTCACAACTAGTTCTGGAGTCAGGATTCAGGTTGTGCTTCTGCATAAGCCGGATCAGGACAGACTCATGGAAGCTGTGTCCTCAAATTTGACTCAAATACAGGGTCTCCCTGTGGAGCTTATTAAAATGCAAAGACTCTGGCCCTCCCACTCTGTAGGCAACAGCCCTGGAGTCTGACTTTCCAAGAAACTCTCCAGAACGTTTTGTTCGAAGTGGGCCGCATAGGCACACTTTGAGAATCACTGAGTTTAGACTTCTCTGAAATGGCTACATGAACACAAATGTCAGAGCTAGAGATCTCTAATATAACTTCCTCAGTTTACTGCTGAGAAAATCTGTAACAGGGAGCAATCAGCATTCACTGGGTACACAGTTTGTGTCAGTGCTCTGCTGGCCCCAACCTCGGGGGTCTCATTTAGTCTTCAAGGTATGTCTGAATCCTCCCACTGAAGGCATTTCGATGTATCCCAACTTGGGATCAATGCATTAACCTGCCTCCCTGCTCTAACACCTGCTAGCTAAAGTAATAACAAGTTAAAAACAGGGAACCCGGAGCCACTGCCGTTCTGTGTTCTGTTATGGTGGCGCTGTAAGAGTCACCTGCCAATCATTTGACTTTAGGGATGGCTTCCTCTCCCACCCCTCAGGGAGTACTTTAACACCTACCTCTCTCTTCAAGTTCCATATATTACTCCAGGCTTTCATGCTCAAAAAATTCCTACTCTATTTCTTTTTTTTTTAAATAAATTTATTTGTTTTATTTATTTATTTTTGGCTGCGTTGGGTCTTTTTTGTTGCGCACGGGCTTTCTCTCGTTGCAGTGAGCTGGGGCTACTCTTCGTTGCGGTGCGTGGGCTTCTCATTGCGGTGGCTTCTCTTGTTGCGGAGCATGGGCTCTAGGTTCACGGTCAGTAGTTGTGGCTCATGGGCTGTAGAGCACAGGCTCAGTAGTTGTGGCACACAGGCTGAGTTGCTCCGCAGCATGTGGGACCTTCCCGGACCAGGGCTCAAACCCGTGTCCCCTGCATTGGCAGGTGGATTCTTAGCCACTGTGCCACCAGGGAAGTCCTCCTGCTCTATTTCTATTCTTCATTCCATTTCTTCCTTATGAAAATTGCCAGCATAAGTCACAATCTCCCTCAACTTCCCACCCCTCAGCCACAGATTTGTCTACACCCATCTCCTCTCCAAGTCCTTTTCTCTGTCTCTGAGAATGGGACCCCTTTTCTACTATATAAAGACATTTCCTCCCTCTAAGCCTTTGACTTGTGTCTTCCCACCATATTGGTTTGTTAACTTCCCATCACTCCCACTTGTATCTGCAATCATCTTTCTGTGTCTCTCTTCTCAGATTCTAAACAGGTTCAAGTCTCTTCTGTGCTGTATCCCTGTCTATTTGCTGTGCAATCTTGCTTCTTCCCCTCTCATCCAACCTTCTAGAAAGAACTTTCTGTTCTCTCTCCATTCCTGCCTCTCATTCACTACTCAACCCATTTTAATCTTGCTTCTTCAGCAAACTTTCCTTCAGCAAACTTCATTTTACTAAGGTTACCAGTGAGACACTTTTGGCCAAATCCCATGGATATTTTCCAGTCCTCCTTCACTTGTAAAACAGAGATATTCATATTTATCCCACAAGGTTGTTTTAAGAATTAGTGTGTAAGTGTATAGGAGCAGCTTGATACAAGGCCTGGCACAGAATAAGCATTTAATTAACGGTTCCATTTCCCTTTCTCTTCCTCTTCCTTCTCTTCCTCCTCATTATTATCTGACTATTCTCACATCCTCACCACTCACAGGCCCCTCTGTCTTCTTCTTTCCCCAAAGATTGGAGTTCCCCAGGAGTCGATCTTTGGCCCCTTTCTTATCTCACTCTTCCTGCTTCCCCTGGTGACCTCCGACATTCTCATCCTTTCAGTTGCCATCTACTTGCCAACAAATTTCACGTTTTTCTTGAACTCAGACCTGTCCTGAGCCAGGGAACCAGTCTTGCTACACTGTAGACCTGGCACATCAGAGATGCTCACAACCTGGCTGGCCTCACTAAAGACTCAGCCAGCTCCTCACTCTGTAGTAAAGCCTGGGGCCCAGAAGCCTTGACTCCAACAGGAAAGCACGTGTGTATGTGTGTGTGTCTGTGTGTGTGTGTGTGTGTGTGTGTGTGTGTAAGGGGAAGCTCTAGGCTCTGCTGCCTTCTGTTGGAGATGGAGCACATTTGGCAAAGTGGGACCCTGGTCACAACTGCCAGATGGCACGTAGCCACCTGGAGAGAACGGAAAGACTGGAGTAGAGGGCGCTGAGAGGGAGTCTAAGCCAGCACCAGGCAAAGGTGATCAAGAGAACTTTCCCAGTGACATGGAGGGCCTTGGACCCTATCTGTCAGACATCATCACAGAGACCAAATGGAAGTTCAAAGCCAGAGAGACTAAGTGAAAGTTTTGTCCAAGTTCAATTCACAGTGCAGATATCTTCTATGCTTAGTTTTTAACTTCCCATAAATGTGGGCAGAATGTTGGCACAGGAAAATGCCACCTCCCCATATCTGACATAGCACAAACATGTCAGTGCTTGGATTCTGGATTTAGACAGATCCAGGTTCAAATTTTAGCTTCCTCTGCTCACTGAATGATTAAATTATTTGACTTTTCTGAGCCTCTGTCTTCTGTAGCACGATGACAACACTTGCCTCAAAGGATTTACCATTCATGACTTCAACACTTATGGAAAGCCTAGGATATGCCAGATGACTCAGATGTGTCCTTGCTCTCATGGTCCTCGAGGACAGAAGAGGACAGCGGCACAGGCAAGAGACAGGGACCTGGTTGGCACCAATGTGTGTGTGAGAGGAAGAGGTCAAGGATTATGCCCAGCCTACTGGCTTTAGCCAGTAGATGATGATAGGATAATTCAGGGAGAGAACCAGCCTTGGCGTGGGGATTCCGTAAGCTCAGTTCTGACCATAGAACGTGAGGAGCCTGTGGTGTGTCCAGGTAGAGATGCTGGGTGGCAAGCAGGACAATGTACCCAAAATCCCAGGAGAAACTCTGCAGCTAGAAACAAATATTTTCAGTCTTCAGCACAAAGATGATCAGTGATGCCCTGAAACAGATGAAAACGCTCAGAAAGAGCATATTCAAAAAGGTGACACGAATCACCAAACCACAGCTGTCTAAACAAGGGCAAGAGGAGGTGGAGTCACGAGAAGGGTCATCACACATGTTGGAGACCGGGAACTGCAGAGCGTGGGACTATAGGAACAGAAGTGAGAGGGTCAAGAGTTTTGAACACATTCAAGGAAGAGAAGATGATGAAACATATCCAATGGACACAACGAAGAAGTTCCTGGTGAGTCTGGCAGGAGCTGATTCAAAGGAGCAATAAGGCTGAAAGGCCTGGCCTTAGCCAAGAGAGCACAACATCTTCTAATAGGACCTGAGGGAGACTGGAAGGACTAGAGAGGGAGGTAAGCTGGTAGGTAATCTGGCAAGACATTGTAGGATCTTCTTTCCGGTGGTTTCTAATGTGTGTGTGACACTGTGGGTGACCTTTGCAAATAGCCAGGGCGAGCTTGTGAGGTGGTAGGTCAGGGGAAGTAAGGGGCATTTAACATGGGCTCTGGAGATGGGCATGAGCTAGGCACGCCAGAAGTGTGGAAGGATTTCAGGTAGCATCTCAGATCTGGATGAGGACGGAGATTACAGCTGGCAGTGAGGGCAACCTGCATTTTCTTCACTCAGGCAGTGCATCCTGAGTATGGGGGCCAAGACTATGGCTGGCAGCCTGGATCCCTGCTTTCGACGTTTCCAGATGAGTCTGAAGAAAGAACAGCTGAAGTCAGACAAGCTTACGGGTAAGGGGAAATTAAAGGGGCTAAGAAATAAGAGGCGGGCTTCCCTGGTGGCGCAGTGGTTGAGAGTCCACCTGCCGATGCAGGGGACATGGGTTCGTGCCCCGGTCCGGGAAGATCCCACATGCCGCGGAGCGGCTGGGCCCGTGAGCCATGGCCGCTGAGCCTGCGCGTCCGGAGCCTGTGCTCCGCAACGGGAGAGGCCACAACAGTGAGAGGCCCGTGTACCGCAAAAAAAAAAAAAAAAAAAAAGAAGAAGAAAAAAGAAATAAGAGGCCTCAGTGAAGCCAGATGAGTGGACTGGTGAAGTAGGGGGAGGCACCGAGAAAGAGCTGGAAGGGTTTAGGAGACAGTGGGCGGAGACGGCCACGTGCATTCATGGCTTCAGAGCTGGTGCAGTTCCAGGTAATGGTGGGTTTCCAGGTGACTCTGTGAGAGTGGATGGCTGAATTAGGGTAGAAGGAAAGGTGGCAGGAAATGAGCTCATCAAGGAAACAGAAGATCCCTTGTAGCTGAGGTCATTCAGGATAAGGGCTACACTTGGGCTGGAGAGAAACCCTGAGATTTGGGGGTCAAGGTCTATGGGGGGAGGAGATTGTATAGGAGGCTTAATAGCTGGTTCAGGAGAAGATATCTTTCACCCAAGTATGGGACGAAGGGGTCTGTGAGCCCCTGTGTATGTGATGGGGACTCTGACTCAGCCCTTGGGTACCTTAGTTGTGTGCCACTCCTCACGTTCCTTGCGGCGCTGGATGAACCAGATTCTTTGCCGAGTCCCTGACTGCTGATCACATCACCTGCTATCCAGGCACAGCCCGTGAAGCCTTCAGTCCATCCACCAAGGGAGCCCTCGGCAGAGTCCTGGCCGTGCGGTTGGGAACCACTGTCCCCAGGTCAGCCAGGGCAGAGGGCCACCATCACTTGCCAAAGGCTACTTCTTGGCCTTCAAGGGAGGTTTAGTTAGACACAGAACGAGCCTGGTCATTGAAAACTGTTTGGGACTTGTTCCTGGAGGCACTGGGGCAGCAGAGAACGAGATAGAGCATTTTAAGGCTTTCCAAAGGAGTTTCAGTGGGTGGCCCACCCTGGAAGTCCATCCCAGGTACGGCATCCCCTGTGCACAGACCCCGGGTCTAAGCCTGGTTGGTAGGCGGATGCTGACGGTGGCCTCAGTCGCTCACAGATGGGGCTTGGTTTAAAGTTCAAGTGATAACTGGGTGGTGATTGTTTGTCTCTGACCAACACTCAGCACAAAAAAAGTGGCACTTTTTTCTGAAAGGCAGCAAATGTGGACAAATATTAGCTCTTGGAAATAAAGGGGGAAGTTATTCATTCACTCCGCAGCATTTTCCAAGCCATCAATCTTCCGGGGATTTCTATTGCTTTAATCATCAAGGTTGTTTATTTGGAGCAGTTTCTGAGAGAATAAAAGTACCTTTGGCCTTTATCTGCTGTCATCAAAGCATCCATTAGGGGCTGGAGCCCTGTGGGGAGGCTCAAGGGATTATTCAGAGAGGTTTTCTGCAACGCACAGGAATTCTGCTTTTTCTCCTCCCCGGTGTGGCAGTCAAGTTGAAACTGTAATCTGAAAGGTTGGGTTTATCGTCAGGTTTAGATCATCTGAACAGGATTTTGTTCAAGGCAAACCTACAGATAAAAGCATTGTAAGGGGCCTGGAACAAAGGCCTGTCTGCCTGGAGAAACTGTGTGGTTTCTGACAGTCCCCGGGCGTTGGTGCTCTACCCAGCACAGGCAGAGGCGTCCCAGCTGCCTGTGAAATCACAGGGTGTCACCTTCTGGGCAGAGGGACCCTGGGGAGAAGCGGGTAAGGGGCTGACTATTGTCTGCCCTGCCGGAAGGTGACTGTTTACGCCACTGGGGAAGCCGGAAGTGTAGGGGACAGAGTTGAGAGTGTGTGGACCTGTGAGTAAGTGTGCACACACACACACACACCCCACATGCACACACACACCACACACCCTCACACACACACTCCCCACAACATACATGCATACATACACACACCTCACACCACACACACACCCCACAGATATGTAAGCGCACACCCCCCCATATATGCACATCAATACACACCACATGCACACACCCTCACACACACACCATGCCATACATGCACACATACACACACCATACACGCACACATGTATGTGCACACACACCCCATAGGTGTACACACGCACCCACCACATGCACGCACACACCACCTGTGTGCGCACACACACCACATACCCGCACTGCTTGCAGCCCTAACTGCAGAGTCCTTCAGGGCCTTGGCCTCAGACCCTTCCAGAGCCAGCTCTGCCTGGAGCGTCCGCCTCCCTCTCTCTGCTCTTATTCACCACTTTCCCCTCCTCCACCTTCCAGGGCAAACCTCACTTTGCAGACCTCTTAGCCCAGCACCCCTGTCAGATACGGACCGCTCAGGATGACACCAGGACCCCCTTTCTGGGAATGTCTCTGCTCTCCCTCGCCCTGGTCCCCTAGACGGCTTGCTCTGGGCTGCTGGGGAGCGAGGGCTGGGAAACCTCTGCCGACTGGACAATGCAGGGTAGCCGCTGGGTTGCTCGTCCTGGGCGGGTGAGGACGGCTCCCTGTAACTTCCTCCTGAGCTGCTCTCTCAGCATTTTGCTGTGTCAGCTGTGGCTCACGGAAAAGCCAGGTCAGTGATAATCTGCACAGGAGCACATGCACACACACACACACACACACACACACACACACCATAGAGATGCACGCACCTGCATACACACACAAGCCACACATATGCACACATATACCACACCAGATACACACACAACATAGAGACACACACACAGCACACCAGATATGCACTCCGTATAGAGATACACGCAACTTACACACATGCACCACAGAAACATCGACATGCACATACACAATATCCTAGAGACAATCATTCACCCATCCATCCACCCATCCATCCATCCACACACACTCCAGAGACATTTACACACACATATACATATGCCACAGGGACATCCGCACACTCACGTACCACAGAGAGCAACACACACTCATACCATATGGATATCTACCCATATACACACCACTGGTACACAACAAAGGTATTTGCACACATATCTCAGAGACATTTACACACACCAAGCACAACACAGGGATGTGCACACACACAGACGCCAGTACTATTTGTTACAAAGAGAGGAAACACCCCAGCACCTGACTGTGCACATAAATGTGGATACACAGACACACACAATAATTTGCACACTCCTCCCAGGGTTCTCATGAATAGAGACACCACAGGCACTTACTGACACACAGATATGTAAACTCCCACAGAGCCCCCAAGCCAGCTTATGTCAGAGGCATTTCTGGAATGGCCCAGACCTGGAAGAGAGAAGGGCAGGTCTGTACCCGCCGGGCTCAGCAGGAGAGGCAGACGGTGTCAGAGCAGGAGCTCTCCAGACCCTGCAGGTCACAGAATAGCAGGGAAGCAACCCCAGATCGGAAAGCAAACTCCCCTCCTGTGAAGGGCGAGGATGCTGAGGCCGGAGAGGGAGGAGGGCCACGCCCTGCAGGGTGGGCCTTCGCTCAGGCCCCCTGGCTGCCCTTCTCTGGGACCTTGAGCAAGAAGCTTCCTGTTGTGAATCTTGGAGTTCCCATCTGTAAAATGGAGCTAATGTGAAAAACACACAGAGGATGGGGGCAGGGGTAATTGAGAGCATCAAAGCTGCGAGGCGATCACTGCTACCTTTGTTCTTTTCACCGCTGCTTCTTGGCTGTGCTGGCATGAGCAGGTCCAGCCCTCTGGCCTCCTCTTTTTTCCGCAGGGACATAACTTTTTTCAACAGTCTTTTCAGGATACTTTATTTTCATTTTCCAGATTCGTTGGGGTCCCTGAGTAAGGAGTGGGGTGAAGGGTGGGGAAACGGGATGTTGTGGGCAGCGTGGGAGGTTTGGGAGGCCAGGCTCTGAGTGCACAGAGGGTGCTGGCGGGGGCTGGCAGCTGGCGAGGTGCCTGCCCCCAGCATGGAACCGACTCTTCCCACAGCGCCTTGCTCAGCGCATGTGTGCAGTAAAGGTCTGCTGAATCGGTTAGCTGAATCGCATTTCCTGCTTCAGTTCCTGGCTGGAAATTCTGTGGGCAAAGGAAGAGCCATGAGAAAGTTGGAGTTAATACCGTATGTCACAGGAGAGACATGGCAGGAAAGGGCTATGGAGTTCCAAGGAAGGGAAGTCACATCTATGAAAAAGTATTCTGAAAGAATTTGCCCTTGGGATGAGTCTTGCAGGATGAGTGGGGTAGCTTGCTTGCTGTCTTCCACCCCGTGAAGTTGTGGCTACTCCATTTTGGGACCTTCAGAGCTAGTGACTGCACGTGGAGTCCCAGAGGGCAGCCCACGGATCTGCATGGACTCTCTCCATTTTCCCTCAGCAAGTAGACAGGCTCACAGTGGGCTGAATGCTTCTACTTAGGGTCGTTTTATCTCTAAGGAGAGTAGGCAGCCGTCTCTTGGAAGCCCACACTAGTCAGTACACAGCATCATGATGGCCCCCACCATGCTCTAGCAGTGCCCATTCTTCTACTTCTGTGACTGTCTTTCCCTCAAGATTGTGAGCTCCCGTGGCCAGCCATCAGTCATCTTCATTTCCCTTCATGCCTGGCCTGCAGGAGGCAGTAGGTCTCCAGAGAGGACTTGCTAAGGGTTAAAGGAGGGGACAGGACGTGGTGGGCTAGCTGGAGGCTGGTGGCTCAGAGCTCCTAGAGGGACAGTGACTGTTTTCAGATCCCCTATTCCCGCCCCCAGCTGTTTCTGTGGCGGGGACCGAGACCTCTGTGTGGAAGTTAGTTGAGGAAGTAGAATTTTGGAAAGCAGCCTTTCATATCCAGATGTGCACACCATTAGCAACAGAGAAGATTTGCTCTTTTTATTTTGGTGAGAGTTGAAAGCAGATATCTAAAAATAGAGCTCAGTCTCACAGCAAAATCTGGCCACTTGGAAAATGTGTTCTAGTGGATTTTTTGTTGTTGTTGTTGTTTAAGAAGATTTTCCTAAACAAAGTGTATTATGACTATAAGAAGATTTCATTATTACTTTTTATTTTCTTCCCACCTCATTCTCATGCTTTCCTGGATGTTGGGGGTTGCTCCTGAAATGACTGAATTCAGCAGTTTCGCAAGCTGAGTGTGTTCAATGTGCTCCTAACACTTCAAGTATGATGCAGCCCCTGAAAATATGAGGGCATGGGCCCCAGTTACCGCTGTCCTCCTGTGGGCAGACAGACAGCCTTGGGGACACAGACCAGGCCGTGATGGGCAACAGGGGAACAGCAGCCAGTATTTTCCCTTCAGTTTATGACTGGGGTGTGGTGGAGGATGGGGCTCTGGTGTTAGATGAATCTCAGATCAAATCCTGACTGTATGGCAGATCAGCTGTGTTCTTCTCTGAACCTACTTCGTAATCTGTAAGATGGGAAATCTAGTAGCTAAATGGGCATGATCGTAGTGAGGTGTAAAGATATAATGTCTTTCACTGATGAAAGAAATTGAAAATGATACAAACAAATGGAAAGATATACTGTGTTCTTGGATTGGAAGAATCAATATTCTCAAAATGATTATACTACCCAAGGCAATCTACAGATTCAGTGCAATTCCTATCAAATCACCAATTACATTTTTCACAGAACTAGAACAAAAAATTTTTAAATTTGTATGGAAACACAAAAGACCCAGAATAGCCAAAGCAATCTTGAGAAAGAAAAACAAAGCTGGAGGAATCAGGCTCCTGGACTTCAGACTATACTACAAAGGGACAGTAATCAAAACAGTATGGTACTGGCACAAAATATAGATCTATACAAATATAGATCAATGGAACAAGATAGAAAGCCCAGAAATAAACCCACGCACATATGGTCAATTAATCTATGACAAAGGAGACAAGAATATATAATGGAGAAAAGACAGGCTCTTCAATAAGTGGTGCTGGGTAAACTGGACAGCTACATGTGACCAGATACTATAAAACTCCTAGAGGAAAACATAGGCAGAATACTCTGACATCAATTGCAGCAATATCTTTTTGGATCTGTCTCCTAGAGTAATGGAAATAAAAACAAAAATAAACAAATGGGACCTAATTAAACTTAAAACCTTTTGCACAGCAAAAGAAACCATAAACAAAATAAAAAAGCAACATACAGAATGGGACAAAATATTTACCAATGATGCGACTGACAAGGGATTAACCTCTAAAATATACAAACAGCTCATACAGCTCAATATCAAAAAAACAAACAACCCAATTGAAAAATGGGCAGAAGATCTAAAAAGGCATTTCTCCAAAGAAGACATACAGATGGCCAAAAGGCACATGAAAATATACTCAACATTGCTAATTATTAGAGAAATGCAGATCAAAACTACAGTGAGGTACCACCTCACACCAGTCAGAATGGCCATCATCAAAAAGTCTACAAATAATAAATGCTGGAGAGGATGTGGAGAAAAATGAACCCTCCTACACTGTTGGTGGGAATGTAAATTGGTACAGCCACTATGGAGAACAGTGTGGAGGTTCCTTAAAAAATAAAAACAGAGCTACCATATGATCCTGCAATTCCACTCCTGGGCATATATCAGGAGAAAAACAATTTGAAAAGATACAGGCACCCCAATGTTCATAGCAGCACTATTACAATAGCCAAGATATGGAAGCAATCTAAGTGGCCATCAACAGATGGGTGGATAAAGAAGATGTGGTATATTTATACAATGGAATATTTCTCAGCCATAAAAAGAATGAAATAATGCCACTTTCAGCAACATGGGTGGACTTAAAGATTATCATACAAAGTGAAGTAAGTCAGACAGAGAAAGCCAAATATCATATGATATGACTTATAGGTGGAATCTCAAAAGATGATACAAATGAACTTATTTACAAAACAGAAACAGACTCACAGTTGTAGAAAACAAACTTATGGTTACCAAAGGGGAGGGGGGGAGAGGGATAAATTAGAAGTTTGAGATGAAAATATATACACTACTATATGTAAAATAGATAAACAACAAAAACCTACTGTATAGCACAGGGAACTGTATTCAATATCTTGTAATAATCTATAATGGAAGAGAATGTAAAAAAGAATGAATATATATATGTATAACTGAATCACTTTACTGTACAACTGAAACCAACACAACATGTAAATCAACTATGTTTCAATAAAATTAAAAAAAGAAAAAAGATATAATGTCTTTATACTTACATAAAAGACAACATTGTTCTTGGCATATAGCAGATGTTGAATTGTAGCCGTTATTATTATTACTATTATTTTATTTGGGTGAACAGTAAGTCTTAGAAATTCACATGACATTTGGTTTCCAGGACTCGTAAAAAATGAAAATATCATTTTAAGAAGGAAATAGCTATTTTATCTCCATTAAAGTCACCACAGACTTTTATTGTTTCTTAAAAGGATTACATTCAGGTCATAATGATCTGTTCTATAATTTTTAAAAATAAATACACCAATTAGATCAATTTCAAAATTTAAACCAGATGTAACTTTTCAGATTCTAATTAGACATAAGGTTATTGGTCTGTGTTTATGCACAGAGGTGTGAGTATTTATATGTAACCGGATATAATATACATCTATCTATAAATATGTATAACACAGCTACTTATGACCTGATAATCATACTAGCAACTATAGATGCTGGACTAGACTTAGCTAGTGGCTTTACCCATTTGCTCTGTATGCCAACTTACTGTCTGATGCCAGTCGGATTTAATATAATACAAAATCTTATATAGAGACCTTGATAAATATGCATCTAATATACAGGTGTATGTGGTTCTAATATATGAATATGTGTTTATTCCAGGTGTCAAATTAGTTTCAGGTGCCCGTGTCTTAGGACAGCCCACTGTGGGAAACACAAACTAAAATACTTGCCCTTATCGCAATACTGAGTGCCGAGCAAACCTGAACCACACGTAGGGGCAGCGGCGTGGAACCCCAGAGAGAACCTCAAATGAAGATGCCAGAGGGCCAGAGGCCTAAACTGTGTCACATGCATTTGATCCAAAGCAGGGCTGTGGTTTGTCAGAACATGATTAGGTACTGTGACCCTGAGAGTGAGAATCACTTGACCCCGCAGGACCACTGGCAAGCGACTCAGTGTGGCCGGGAAGTTAATTCGACTTAAAATCTCTCTTTCTGTAATTCCTGCCCATTTCCTTTTCTTCTCTCCTCCTGGACCTAGAAGAGTAGGTCATGGCCTTTCTTATACTTTGGCTCAACCCAGCAGAAGCCATAAAGATAACCGCCAGTTCTTCAAAGCTGGCCAGATCCCTGATAATTTCACAGAGGATTTTCCCAGCACTTTAGGGCAGAGGGCTGGGGCAGCTGCTCTGCTGATCCAGCTGGGGGCCATTGCAAGGACTGGACGTGGCTGAGACGACTGCTTCGCGGGATGAAAAGGCACTTCAGAGGGACACCTTTGCTGGGGACCCTCAGGGAGGCTCTGGGAGCCACAGCCTAGGCTGAGATGTTTAGGGCGTGAGTCTATGGAACTGTTTTCTGGGAAGCAAACTGCACTGAAGAAAGTCTGTTTTAGGTGGCTTGAGGAAATTTTCCTTTTGGCTTGCAGTGATAAGGGTGGGGTGGGGGGTTAGAATCTAATATATACCTGAGAACTCACTTGGAAGAAATTTCAGCGCACTGGCACTTAAGATAATACACTACACATTACATATGCGTATACACGTATATCTACATATCTAACATGTAAGACAAATAACGAGTTTCTATCTTGAGCACCTACAATGTTCTAGGCCTTTTAATGTTATCTAATTGAATTGTCACAAAAATCATCAAATCAATAGCAAATCCATTTTACAGATGTGGGAACTGCGGATTTGAGAGTTTAACTTGCCACATGCAAAGCTAGGTTTCAGTCCTGTGCCTTCCACCTTGAATGCCCACTGTTTCTACCATGGCAATCAGTAAATATACGACTTCAATTGTGGACAGATTGAGTTTAAAGTTATGGACCACTGCCACATTCCTGCTAGTGTGGTTCTGAATTATTTGCTTTTAATTGAAACTGTATCAAATTATGAAAATGTTTGTGCTTTACATGGAAAAAGGAAGATTTCGAGGATATCGCTCTTCTCCAAAAGCGCCTAATTCTGCTTGCTAATGATTAGAGCTTTCTATATATCAGTGTGTATTATAATCATAATGATGATGTATTCAACCTGTTTATTGTGTGCCTACTATGAGCAGTCACAGGGAACACAGCAGTGAAGTAATTTACAAATGCCCCTGTCTTCCTGTAGCTGACAATGAAGTGATAGGGATGACCCTCTTTCCCTGAGGATGTTTTGTTTGTAGGGGGAGAGAACTCAGCTTGCCTTCACTTGGACAGACACTCACGTTGTCTCACCTATTTAGGCAAAGAGAAGCAGTGGCCTGTCCTCAGGGACCTCTGAAGCTAGGGACTCAGGCCCTGCCCGGTCAGACTGCACTTTCTTCCCCTCTCATCTTGGCCTCTCTTGATGAATGGGCTCCCACCTGCTTAGACTGGCCTTCTCCATTTTGCTAACGTCATGCCAACTGGTCCTCCTACGCCTCACATTACTCAGTGTTATTGTCAGAAAGGGAATGAGTGTATCTGTCTGTCTGCCTGTCTCTCATCTCAGTTTTAAAATCCTGGGGAAGGGCACTGATTGGTCCAGTTTGGGTCACATGTCCATCCCTGTGTCTGCCCAAGGTGGAGAATGAAGATGAATCTGTAAGAAGATGGAGAAGAACCACTCAGGGTGGGAGAGCAGCTTTTCCCAGGAGGGGCCCATGATGGGTGAACAATACGTGTCTACTACAGATGGTCATTCCTTTAATACTCGATCACATACAATGGGCTATTATGGATGTTACCCTACTCAAACTAACCCCATCAGCTTTGCAGGACAGAAATGATTATCCCCACTTGACAGATGAGGAAGCTGGTGTCAAAGAGGCAAAGCTGGGTCAGAGGTCACACAGCTAAGTAGCCGAGTCAGAATTCAAATGCTGATTTTCTGGATTCAGATTTCAGATCATGAAAAGAGACTGAAAATCCTTCTGAATTTCCAGAGACAGATTCAGTCATGCTTTGTATAATTTTAGGGCTACATGTTTTCTTGTGTGTGGATGCCTTGAACACTGGTAATTCCAATACAGCTTTCATAACCGCTCTCAACTGACAAATTTATTGGGTCAGTAAGAAACCCTGTTCCCCAGCCAAGCTAAGATAGCAGATATTTTGAAATTGCATGGTAATTTTAGGTGGTATGTGGCAAAGAGCATTAACTGGATCTTTCTAAACCATCCACTTTATCACTGTGGGAAAATCTCCAACATCCATCACGGCTGTATGTCAAAGCTTTTTGTTTGTTTGTTTGTTTTCTTACTGAATCTCTTCTAAAGCAAGGGTAGAATCAGGATTCCAGTAACATTTATTCCCTCATCCATCTATTCATCGATCCACTCATCCATCCAAACATCCCTAGACACATCCATCCATTATGACATCTATTCATTCAAAAGTTTATTTACCACATGTTTTATGCCAGCCATGGAGCCAACTGACGAATGGAATAGAGATAATAGAACACAAACCCTTTCTTCACAGTGCTCTCAGTCAAGTTGGGCGACATCAACTACTAACAAATAGCTGTCGCACCAGAGGCTACTAAAAATAACTCTCGTACCAGAGGCTACTCTCATACCAAGGCCACCTAGAATTCCGAGAGTGAGCAAATAAGTGTATAGTAGGTAGCAGAATGTTCCCAGGCCAACAACACTGTCACTTGACTATGCTTTCATATGTCATTAATACATTAAGGAAAAAGGGCCATGGTTATAGAAAAGCAAGATTAGGATAGACAAATCCATCTCACACTGGTATGCATCTGGGCCCTCAATGATGGATTCCTTCTGGAGGCTGCCCTTCTCAGGACAGGCATACTTTTACCTCCTCAAGTTCAGGGGCAATAGCCTCCTCAAGTCATTCTACTTCTCTTGAGTATAGGCTGACCAAACAACATGTGTGGAAATAATTTTAATTCTAAAGTACCGGAATTCCAGGATGAGGCAGAGGGTGGGGTATTGCAAATAGAGTTTTCAAGTACTTTCGCACCTGCACCTGGATATTCTCAGTTATCCATGGATACGTTAATGTTCTAATTTATTCATCCATCTTTTGTACTTTTGGTTAATTTGACTCTGTCACTAAGTTTCCAGGTTCAAGATTAAGGACCCAAAAGATCAGGACCAAAACTCTGGGACAAAAACATTCAATTGAAGTACTGTCCTTAAGGACTCATGCCGGGAACAAGGTAGCCCATCTAGAAAGCGTTTCATTTGCATCACACCCTCATCTTCATTTCCATCCCCATGTACATTCTCCCCTGATTCCATCAAATTATGGCTGATGCCGGGGTAGATGAAATAATTCAGGCAAGTGGAGAAGGAGGTGCAAACTCTTGACGAGATTAAAATAGATTGTAGATGGGAAGCGGAATTTGAGCTGAGCCTTGAACGTGAGTATGATTTTGACAGGCAGGGAATGTAGGCTACTGCACTCCAGGCTAGGAGAAGCACGTGAACCACTGCATGGAGGCCAAGGGCAAGGCGTATTTGGAGAAATGTGCATGGGAAGGAAGTAGAAACTTGGAGAGTTAGCAGATAAGAATGGAAATGTGAACTGGCTCGATATTGTGGAAATTTGCAACGCCTCATTAAGGAATTTGGCTTTTCTCTTGCGGAAGTAGAGGTATTAAGCAAAGAGAATGATGTGATCAGATTTACATTTTTGCATGATCACCCCAGAAGCAGTAGGAAAAATGGACTGGAGCCTGGAGGCAGAGAGTACAGTTGAGGTTTGTTGCATCGGTCCAGGATGATCAGTTTCTAATCTTTGGGGCAGACAATTAAAATTTCCAGGGTCTCTGTGATGCTCTTTATATATGAGGTCAGGTTTGCTTCTGAATCATTAGGAGTATGTCCACACTCATAAACTACTCTTTGTGTTTTGATTTATTTAACCAGTTCTGCAAATCAAAACGAAAATGCCAGGAAGCTGTTTCACATGTGTATGCAGACTTAGGAGAAATTAAACTTGGCTCACAAATATTTACTGAGACCAGATTTCCCACACAACATACTGCCAGACTCCTGTGGATGATAAAGAAAAAGCATAGGCTATGGGTTTGTTTCTCCTTTAGATTACATCTCATTTTATGGATGGGAAAAAGCCAGGGCTGATCTGAATCTCAGGGCACTTGTCTCCCTGCTGGCCTCTGGACTGATGGACAGGGCCCTTGGCCTGCAAAGAACTGGGAACCCTGTGGTTGGGTCTGAGGTGGAGAGAGGCAGAGAAAGGGGGCTTCCGGGAGCAAGAATCCTGAGGGGGGGGATGAGATTCCTTGGTAGACCTGGGATTCATTCCTGAGACAGATATTTTGTAGAATCAGCATCTGAGTTCTGATATTCTGCTGGAAGCCACATCTCAGTGGAATATTCCAGAACTGTTGGGGCACAGACACATGTCTGTTTATGACTGATTGGATCACAGCCACACAGAGATGATGCTGTCACCATCAGATGCCAGACGATTCTTCTCCTGGAGGTAGAAGGGGTCACTCATGGGGCATGGCGGGCTGCCCAGCCTTGGCCAAAGTGAGGTGGGACCCATCATTGACTTGTACAGGAACTATAATTGATGACCAGGGTCCTAGAGGCCTTACAATCCTCCTAGGCATTTTCTCTTTCCTGAAACCTGAACAGACAGAAGTTGTAGGTGGGCCTTACTTGAAGCTGCTCTCAGGCAGTGACAAGCTGTGCATCCTAAGTTCTGTGGGATGTGTTGAGAAGAGAAGCCGTAGGTCTAGAGGTGGGAGGTGTGGGTGAACTGTTGGCCTCAACCTCATTTCACCTGGAGAAATCCTGAGGACAATGACGAATGTTTGAGCAGCATTTCTCTTATAAGACACTTTTTATGAAGTCTCACAATTTTCTAGACGAGGGAACTGAGCCTCAGAAAGGACACTGCACTAGCTCCAAAGACTGCTGGGTGGTGGCAGAGCTGGGGCCACAACCCAAGCCTTCTACCTGCAATTTTCATGTCCTTTCTGCCAAAATAGAAAAGTCCCTGAAGCCTGGAAAAAAAATCTCAGTGTTAGGATTTGTCAACTAAAGACAATTACAGAGTAAATGCTTGTATGAGTTTGCTAAGGCTGCCACAGCAAAGCACCACAGCCTTCCCTAAAGAATAGAATTTTACTTTCTCACAGTTCTGGAAGCTGTAAGTCCAAGATCCAGGTGTTGGCAGGGTTGGTTTCTTCCGAGGCCTCTCTCCTCGGCTTGTAGATGGCCATCATCTCCCTGTGTCTTCACATGGTCTTCCCTGTGTGTGTGTTTGCATCCTAATCTCCTTTTCTTATAAGAACACCAATCATATTGGATTAGGGTCCACCCTAATGCCTTCATTCTAACTTCATTACCTTTTTAGAGGCCCTATCTCCAAATATAGTCACATCTGAGGTAGCAGTGGTTAGGGCTTCAACATGTGAATTGGGGAGGGACCCGATTCAGCCCTTAACAATGGTTAACAAGCATTCGTGTTATTGAAAATATCTATTCAACGTAGTTAACGGAGTTTCATGAGGCTTAGTGGAGACAACGCATTCATTTACCCCACTGCAGAATGCTTACCGAATGCCTGTACTTTAGATATTTCTGAGGACTTAGATACAGTACAGCCTTGAACATCATTAGCAGCGGGGCGTGGTAGTTATTATTCTTTCCATCTCACAGAGGAAGAAGACGAGGCTCGGGGAAGGACATGAAGCTATTCCCAAAGTTGCACACATAGAGAATGGTGGAGTAGGGATTCGAACTTGCATCTTTGCTGCCAACCTCGTTCTCAGCAAAGATGCAAGTGCAGATGGTTCGGATTTAATAGCAAGTGTATTCTGTTCCTTTCCCACTCGCCCAGCTTTCACTTGCACTGAAATTATTAAACTGACAAGGGGGTGGAGTGGGCGGAATGCAGATACTATTGCTTTCAGAAAATGAGGCTCCATTGGGCGACCCTTTTTTACTGTCTCAGCCGGGGAAGGAGCCCCTAGCCAGAGGGAATCAAATACTTTTCAAATGTCTCATTAAAATAAAAAGGTGATTCTTGCATTGGTACCATGATAAAGACTACAAAGAGCAACATGAAAACTCCCTGGTTTACCCCTTCTGAATAGGCCTCAGCTCCAGCCGCAGAATGAATTAGCGGCCACCCCATTATCTGTAAGCCTCAGAGAGTGCAACCCAGGCTTTGATCTGCCAGTGTCAAGGAAACTGATAAAAACTCGTTCTGTTTCTAAGCTTTCCAGGCCTGAAATTCTCTTTTCCCTTCAGCACGCTATAAATGACCCTCTGAAGTGGCTGGGCATTCTTTCACAGCCTTGTGTCCAATCTATTCATAACCACGGTTATCAATTATTATACCAGCTGGAATTTCTGAGGGCCAGGAGGCTGTCAGGGGCTCTAATTGTGGCTCAGGGATAAAAGCAAAAACACACAAATTTTAACCAATCATAATTAACTTATTCTCCAAGTGCAAGGAAAAAAAAAGAAACCCTCCAAAACAAAACAACACAAAACCAAGGCTTATGAATCCCTCTCAGCTAATCACTCTTGAAAGCAACCATGGCGGGGGAGAGGGGTGCTTTTATGGCGATGGTCGCTCCTGATTGGCCTGTGGCGCCAGGTTCCCCAGGAAGGAGCGGGGCCAACTGGCAACCAGAGAAGTTCTCAAATCATTGGGGCTTTTTTTCCCCTTAATCTTAAAAAAAACCTCATTTTTCAAAGTAGCGTGATGTTTTCCAAGCTTCTGACAGAGCTTTGAATAAGGAGGCATCAATTTCTCATTGAACCCAAACAACTGATTGAGTGGTCCAAAATATTTCATTAAAAAGAAGTTCAGTGGCAGCTATCACATTAATAAAGGAGGCACGTGTGACCTGGAAGGGGGCCTGAGGGATCCGATCCCCAGGCGCAAGGTCAGACAGCAGGATGAGCTGGGAAAAGCCTTAGCACACGGCCTGGCACATAGTAGGTTCTCAAGAGGCTAGCTCCCGTCCCTGCCCTGCTTCTCTTCTTAGACTGGCCAACAGCCAAATGTCTTGAAGGCATCTGGCTAGTGGCAAAGGCATCTGAATGAAGGGCCCATGATGTCATGGAAAAAGCATGGCTTTGGAGTGTGACAGGTCCCAGTGTTTAAACCTCTCTGAGACTCAGTGTCATTTTTTTACAATGGCAATAGCATGCCCTTTTGGTAGAGTTGCTATGGGGGTTAAGAGAAAACCTCCTAGGGACGTGCCTGACACACAGTAGGTGCTAAATAAATGTTTGCTGTGGCTCCTGAGGGTGCTTTTGAGATGTGGTCTCCATAAATGTCAGTTCTGGCAAGGGGCTGCAAAGGTCACCTCCACCCTCCAACCTGTTACTTAGCATTTGCCCAGAACCATTTTACAACCCTTGTTAGACCAGCGGATCTGAGGAAGGGTGAGAGCCTTCCTGCAGCAAAGAGGCTGGGGATGTACATCAAAAAGAAGAGATATCACAGGACTCTTTCCAGGACAAAGAAAGCAAGGCATTGATGAAACGATTTAACAATATCGTTATTTCCACAGAGCCTATCTGACTCCAGAAAGTGACATTTGTATTTTGGTCATTGGTGTTTAGCCTTGCAAAAGCAACTTAACAAGAGCTCCCCAGTATGTGTTATGTTATGCTGGAGGGTCAAGAATCCAGCTTTATATGTGACATTTGTTGATATAGCTGCAGCCCAGAAGTTTGAAACTTTTATTTATAAAAGATGTGAAAGTATTCTCGCAGTAGTTCTTGTTCACAGAAGCAGACATAAACATGTCCTAATTTTTTTTTTTTTTTTTTTGCACAAAGGAGCGTTTCCTTAAAGTATTTACATACATGATAGGAGACAGTATTTGGAGACGTGCTCCTCAGTGAGTCTAAGGTGGAGAATGGCTCAGGCGGGATAATTATTATTAGCCATCCCAATCGAACTCGGAAGTTGTAATGGCTTAACACAATAAGGGTTATTTCTCACTCAGGTGACATCAGATGAGGGTGGGCATCCGGCTTGCATCTTGTGGTCATGCTATTGGGACCATTACATTCAAGGTTTTTACAACCTGGGAAGACAGGGACAGAGAAGCAAATGAATTCGAAACAGCTACATCCCAGAAGTGACATAAATGATTGCTTCTGCTCATTCTGACCAGAGCTGTTACTATGGCCTCATTCTAATTGCAAGGGAATCTGGGAAATGTAGGGAACTACATGAAATATTTGCTGAGTAGAAAGTGTCTCTGCTATAGGGAACATCGGAGACGATACTTTGGCTCTGTACCCATGACGTAGTGGATGTTCCCAGGAGGGAATGGGGATGAAATGAGGCTGTTGGGATATAGGTTCCTGGATAGAGTAGCCCAGGGCATGAGGTTGGCCCCCTCAGAAAGAGGGTGTAGTCTCCAGAGAGCAGGGGAACCTTAGCCTGGGGCTGTACCAATGGGCTGGTATTGGGGGCTGGGCGATGCATGGGATTTTCAGCACCAGGTGAGGATTTCTGTGTTAAATATAGATCAGAAAGTTTCATCAGTGTTCCTGAAAGGGACTCTGGAGAAGGCGCTGTCAGGACTTTGATTAGGGGAGAGGCCCCCTGCTGACTCTCCTGAGGCTCGGAGCTGGGAATCAGCTGCAGGTAGAAGCTGGTGAAAAGTGACACCACCTAGTTGGAAGGCTGGGTGAGTAGATGGGTTAACGATGTACGACGGGATGAGATAGGGAGGCTATGGCCTTGGATCAAAGCAGGTGCTGTGGTGATAAAGTTCACCCTAGTGGACATCGGCTAGAGGAGCAGCAGAATATTTCCAGACTCCACCTGAGAGTGGTTTGGGGAGAAATGCCAAAAAGCCAGCAAGGTCAGGATGGGCTGAGCCTCTAGGAGGCAGATATATACGCTAATTGCTAAAAGAGCCTGGGGCAGCCTGGAACTGATAAGATATACAATTTACTCCTATACAGTGAAACCTGAACTGATAGTAATTCCTACCATTTTATTTTAATACAGTCATTTTTGTTCAGCTTCTCTTTTTCAAAGATAAAAATCTAGAGGATGGATGAGATTCTACAAAGGACACGATGAAAGTCTGGTAGAGAAGATGCTAACGATAATAGTGATTCTGGCAAACGTAGTGTTTTTCACTTTTACCCATGAGCTAATTTGTTCCTCACCAAGCGTCTGTTAGGTACGCAGGGATTGTTTTTTCCCCGTTGTATAATATTAAGGAGGAAGCTGAGATCTTTCAGGAAAGCCTAAGTGATTAGTTCACAGAGGAGCAGCGAATATGACACAGGGCTGGAATTCAAATCCAAACCTCCTGATTCTTGCTCTGCCAAACAACGCTGCCTCTCAGCAGGAAGGAAGCAATGCCTAGGAGAGCTGCCGGGGCAGTGGTGGCCACTCCTCCTCTTCCATCTCCTCCATCATTATCATCACCACCATCAGCACCACCACCACTAGCACCACCACCGTCATCATCATCTTTATCCTAAGGATGGTCCCATTGCCCAGCCATAACCAACATCTCTCTTCTCAGTTTTGTCTCCAGTGGTACTGAGTTTGTACAAGTTCATGCACAAATTCTCACCCACTTCCTAACCAAAACTTTTATTCAACAATAAAAGGTAATGAGGCAGTGTCAAAAAGGACCTGTATTATTTCATTTTGTTTAGATCTCCCCTTTGGGCTCTCGCAAGGGGCAGCAGAAGGGACTTAATTTTACCTGAGAAACAAGGGGAAAATGAGTTTGGGAGGACCAGCATTAGTCATTTGCTCTATCAGTGAAGAACCACTGAGCACCTACAATACCAGGTGCTGGCCCGAGGCTAGATGTTGGGGTAATAGAGGTGAATATGTTTCATTCCCTGCTGTCGGGGTCTACAGTCTAGTTAATGCTACACTTCAGTGAATCTCTATAGAAGTGAATTCTTGGTTTTGATTTCAACTCCCAAATTTATGAAGCCTGCTATTTCAGCGTGGACTCCATCTTCTAATTCATCACCAGTTTGAATTTAGATGTGGAGAACAGATATGAATACACTGTTCTGTGAGTATAGCCTAGAGCAAGGGTCAGCAAATATGGCCCATACCAAACCACCTGTATTTGGGAAAAAGTTGTATTGGAACATAGCCACGCCCACTTATTTACATATAGTCTCTGGCCACTGTAGCTGCGGTATCAGCAGAGTTGAGTAGTTCTAACAGAAAACATATGGCCCACAAATCCTAAACTAGTTACTAACCTGCCCAGTGGAGAAAAAGTGTCCTTACATTTGCCCTAGGTTCCGTTTTGCAACCTTTTCTTATGGATGAACTATTGTGTCCCATCTGAAGCCATGCCCTCCACTATGCACTAGATCCCATCCACTCTTGCCTATTCAAGGACATCACTCCAATAATTTTCCCTTCATCAGTATTGCACCTCTACTGAAATCAACTATAGTTCAATAAAAGAATAGGAAGTTCGGGGCTATGAGTCATTTATATTTGTACTTATGTTATATCTTCAATGCAAAGTAATAATAATTTAAATCACTCTACATGTAAAGATAAAAACGACTGAAAAGAATATTGCACCTCTACTGGATCATTCCACCAGGGAACAAACATGCTATTATTCCTCCCATCTCAGAAAACAAAACCTAGCAAAACCTCCTCCTGGTCCCGCCAGTTACTGCCCATTTCTGTGTATTTCTTTGGAAGGCAACTTTCCAAAAGCATTGCCAACTTTAATTCAGCTTCTGTCATTCATCCTTAAACTTATTCTAACACCCAAACTGTTCTTGTTCAGGTCACCAGTGATGTCCAGTTTGCCACCAATGGTCAGTTCTTGGTGGTCATCTTACTTGACCTCCCAGCAGAATTTGATGCATTCAATCGTCTCCTCTTTTTAACTCATTTTCTCCACTCGACTTCTGGAACACGGTGCTTTCACATCTTCCCTCCTACTTCACCTGCTGCCATCTCTCAGCCTCTTCTGATTCCTTTACTTCTCTCACAGTCTCACCATTGCAAGCCCAGTCCTTGATCATCTTCTGTTCTCTTTTCACACACTCCTTTGATACTCTCAGTGAATCTCATGGCTTGAAATGCAATCTCTATGCCGAAGAATCTCAGATTTTTTTCTTCATCCCAGACCTTTCTCTTGTCTTCAAGACTTGAACTTCACCATCTACTCAACAGCTATGCATGACTCAATTAGGCATCTCAAAATCAACATAAGCAAAATGCAAGTTTAAGTAACACCTCCTCTCACTCCCACGGGAGTTGGGACACTACCACCCTCCCAGTTGCTTCAGCCTCAGACTTTAGAGTCCTCCGTGACCCTTCTTTCATAGTTTCTATTCCGTCCATTGGGAGAGCATGCCACTTCTAGCACTCAGCCCCTTCACTGCTCCTAGCTGGACTCCAGGCGTCGTATCTCCTCTAGATTACTCCGTTCGTCTCCTAACCCATCTCTCTGCCCCACTTTAGCCTCCCTACCATGACTTCATTCTGTTCTTGAGAGAGTAGTCAGTAGTCAGTCAGTCAGATTAGAGTCTCCCTTAGTCCCCTCCAATCGCTCCCTATTTCACTCAGAGTAAAACAAAGTCCTTAAAAATTTCTGTAGGACCCTATGTGACCTGTTCCTACCCAACTTAGCCCTGATGCTCTGACCCCATCTTATTCCTCTGCACCCCTCAAACTCTGTTCTAGCCACACCACTCTTCTCTAATGCCTTGAATATGACAGCCATCCTGATACCCAGGACTCTTGCACTGGCTGTCTCCTCTGCCTAGAGCTCTCTTCCCTTAAATATGCGTCTTTGCTCATATATCAACTGCTCATTGGGCTCTACTCCAACTACAATTATTCAAAATTGCAAATTGCCTCCTCCAGCATTTTTTCCTCTGTTGTTTTTTTTTATAGCACTTTTCTTTTTCTTATATACTATATTCTTTGCTTACTTGTCATATATACTGTTGACTGTCCGTTTCCCTCTACTAGGATGGAAGCTCTGCCAGGAGAGGAATTAGCATCTCTTCCTTTCACTGATTTATCCCGTGTGCCATGAACACAGCCTGGCTCAGTACAGACACTCAACAAATATTTGTCCAAGTAATGAATCATTAACTACGACGTAGCGATCGATTCAGATGATTAATAATGTTCTCAACTCTTAAAAAGGAGACACTGGCAGCAAGAGATAGACTTGGGAAACTGTCAGGAAGAGGCAGCCTCAGAACAACCCAGTATGTTTTGGCTTCCGTGCCACTGACCAGCGTCAGAGGTTCACAGGGCATGTGGCTGAGTGGGTTCCTCGCACGAAAGGCCTGCACGTCCCAGATAAGGGAGAATCATGTGCGGTGGCGCTGGCTATAATGGGCACAAGGACTATTTTTACATAATAGAGGGGAAGATAATCCTACAGACGTGATGTAAAGGTCTGAAACATGTACCATCTCAGGGAGGCTGGCAACTTATGCTGTTCATTCCAGGGACACCTCATTCCCAGACAATGTTTGGAAGCCTGAGGAAGGAATTTTTAAGTTGTTTCTGGCCAGGAAATGTTCCCTTGCACTCTCACGGTGTTCCATGACGTACGAGTGGATTTGAAAGCTCTCCTAGAGTGAAAAACAATACAGATTTGGAGTCAGGAGAAAGAATTCTGAATTATGTCTTTATTACTTGTTAAGACTTCCAGTTTGGGCAAATTACTTAACCTCTCAGAACCTTGATCTCCTTTTCTGTACAGTGGGGCTAAAAGTTCTTACTCTTTCAAGATTGAGCTTAGGAGCGAATGAAACCACACACGTGCATGCTTTTATCAATTTAAAGACCAGTCGAAAGTAGTTCTCATGATTATGCATAAAAACAGAGAATAAGTGAATCGCTCATGCGCATTTGGAAATATTATTTAATTAATAAACTCCAAAACAACTAAAAAATATTTACTGGCCACTTTTATAATAAACCCAACATGTGTTCAACATTGTGAGGGTTTGAAGGTCTGGAGCAAGGTCATTACCTTTGAGGGGTGACCAGCCTTGTTGTGCAAAGGTGTAGACATAGAACAAGGCCAGACCGTGGTACTGAGGTTCTTAAGCGCATCTGTGTTGTCTCCCCATCTGACTCAGATCAACTGATATGTACTGACTCATTGTCACATTCCAGGCCTGTTCAGATCAATTACTTCATGAGTTACCATAACTGAGGAAGTATTTATAGATCTAGTTTGCAGATGAGGAACTGTAGTCTCTGATAGGTAAAGTGATTTCGCCAATATCCTGTAATTAGCAGGTGGCAGAACCCAGCTCTGAATTTTTCTGATTTCAAGCCTTGTGATTCTTCCACAGTCCATTGGTGCCACATATGGCGCACATCCTTCTATACCCACAGGAATGCAGTATTTTAAAGGAGGACTGTACAATCCCACACAGGCATACACCTATTTCTATGAAGATAATGTCTGTTGTCATGGACTGAATGTCTGTGTCCCTCAGGCATTCATATGCTGAAATCCCAATCCCCAATGTAATGGTAGTAGGAGGTGGGGCTTTGGGGAGGTAATTAGGTCATAAAGGTGAAGCCCTCATGAGTGGGATTAGTGCCCTTAGGAAAGGAACCCCAGAGAGCTCTCTGCTCTCTGTCATACAAGGATCTGATAAGAAAATGGCCATTTGTAACCCAAAAGAGGATCCTCAATGGAACCGACCTGCTGACACCTTGATCTCAGACTTCCAGCCTCCAGAACTGTGAGAAATACATGTCTGTTGTTTAAAGCCACCCAGTTTTTGGTACTTTGTTACAGCAACCATGAGGCAGAGGAAACAGGGAAGTCTCTCTGTGTCATTTGGGGCCATTTCAAGTCGGTCACCTCACTCATTTCATAAAGGACAGCAACTTTTGTTCAGAAGTCAAGATCATTTGGCAGGAAACGTGTTCGCTAGGGTGTGTGATTATCCTCGTGCACTCACGGCCACGCACATGCACGCATGTGAAATGGTTCATGTGTCATGTCACCTTGTGAAGTATGAATGTGTTCAAGCAGAAGACAAGGGACAATGGTCTAGACCAAGCTCTGCCACCAGGAAGTGTGAAGCCCACTGTCCATCACTCTTCTCACCTGTAACTTGAAATCATTGGTCTGTGGGCTCACTGAGGGGAGGGCTGTGTCTCCCTCCTGCCCCACCTCCCTCTTTTCTTCTCCACTGCTCCCTGCCTGGCCCTCCTCTTTCTGTCATCTTTCCACAAAGCAGGGTTGCACACCGACATGCTGCAAGCACGGTGTTAAAACACAGTTAACAACAAAACAGACACGCTTGCTCTGCTCATGGAGCTTCTAGCTGAAGACGAATAAGGACAAAGAACGAGCAGTAAGGGAATTCCCTGGCAGTCCAGTGGTTAAGACTCCATGTTTCTACTGCCCGGGGCACGTGTTCCATCCCTGGTCAGGGAACTAAGATCCTACAAGCCACACAGGGCAGCCAATTAAAAAAAAAAAAAAAAAAAGAACAAGTGGTAACAAAGTGTGATACGTACTCTGACCTGGAGAAACCCACACACCTCTGGTTACTGCCCCGATTAGGGGACGGTTTTATTCATCTTTGTATTTCTAGTGCTTCACAAGGGGCCTGGCACATAGTAGGTGTTTAGTAAATGGTGTCTGGACTGACAGTGCAAACAAAAGAATGAAAGAATGAGGATGTTGAATTCAAAGAACTCTGGGTTCTTCTAACTCTTTGATCTTAAATTTATGGGAAGAAGGGGCTGCAGGTTAATACTTTTTACAATCTTTACATTTCCACTTTTATCTTCTGTGGATTTATTTATTCATTCAACAAACATTTGTAAATATTTGTGCCCAGGCACTGTCCTAGCCATTGGTAAATAGCATTAACAGCAGAATCAAAGTTCCTGCCCTCAAGGAGCTTACATTCCAGAATCAGAATGAGAAATAGGCCATAAACAAGCACGCATAGCTTGCAATATAAATTCAGGTACTGACAAGTTCAAGTAAGATGTCAGAGGGTGTTGGAGATTCTTTGTCAGGAAAGGCTGTAGGGGAAACCTGTATGAGAAGCGAACATTTGAGTGGAGATCTGAATAAAGTGATATTTTATAAAAAATAAGCTCTTTAAACCATGAGTCATTAGGAGCCCAGTGCCGGCCCTTCGATTTTGTGAATACAGTCTGTACCCAAGGATGAAAGGATCTTCACAGCAGCCCTGCCATGGTGGACATGTCATCTTGGCTTGATGAGTGATCACAGCAGTGCAACATGTTGTGCTGTCAGACATTTAAAATGAAGCGGGTTCGCCTTTTACTGAGCTCAAATGCGTCTTCCCTTCATTTCCACTCATGGGAACTAGTTTTGCTTTCAGTGAACAGATTGATGGCTGTTCATCAACATCTTTATTCTCCTCTGCTTGGACCATAGCTGGACTCCATTTCCTGTCCCCTTTGCAGTTGGGAACATGTGCCTGAGTGACAGCTGAAGCAACGTGGGCAAATGGCTGTGTGTCCCTGCCGGGCCTGGCCCCCGCAATGCGCTGGCTTGAGCCCCTTACTGCTTTCTCCCCTCTGCTGGCTAAACACAGATGATGATGAGGCTCTGGGGATGGCAGAGCAACAATGTGGAAGGAGTTCTGGACCCCAGGATGACCAAGTGAAAGAGAGAAACCCCATGAACTTATTCGCTTTCCCAGGACTGCCTACGTGAGCTAGAAACAGCTTTTCACTTTGTTGAGCCAATATCTACTAGGGCTTAATTCTATGGCTGTGTTGAGCTAACCCATGTTGGGTTTTAATATTATAGCAGCGAATCTAGTTCTCATGACGAATACACCCTGGAACAGAAGAATATATCTCCCAGGCAAGCCGCTCGCTTTCAACACCTCTGTACCATGCTGCATAGATTCTACTTGCAGACATGTCCTAATATCTACAGTTGATTCATTGAAAACCCATAGGGTCTCAAAAGACAAAATGAGGGAAAGTACAAGCATATGGACAGTCTTTTATAAATCTGTATTTACATCTTAGAGTACATGAGCTGGCGCACGAGGGTAGTATAGTAGGTGGTCAACAAATGTTGGTCCAATGAACAAATAACAGTACTCTGATGGGCTTTATTCACCAAGTTGGTAGAGAGAGGTGTTCTTTGGCAGGTTTCTTACTTGTGAGCACTTAGGGGTCAATGTCTGTGGATGATGTGTGCACCACAGAGAGACCTTGAACATGACCTAAAGCCAAAGGAACACGCTATCTTACTTCTGGCTAAACAAAGATAAGAGAATAGTAGCTTAAAATTGCTTTTCCCACCTGTTTTATTTTCATGGAGATCTGAATGATAAAATTTGGATTATGCTTCCTTTAAAAAAGGATTTTGTAGCTAGAACTGCCAAATCTCTACTGGACCTAGAGTCCTAGCACAGCCCATCTGTTCAGCCTGGAAAATTGGGTGTTGCCTTCCTTCTGAAGGGACTGGTTGTGCAGACCTGAGTCTGTTGTGAAGAACACGCTCTTGTTTTCAGAATGTTTCAAGCCCTTACTACTAACACCAGATAGAGGGCTATACTCTTTATACACACTCATTCAGCAAATAAACTGTCATCTTCAATCTCTGAGCCAGGCATCAGGGAAGCAGCAGGCATCATGCCCCTGGGGGCGTTTAAGCAAAGCTGGGCAGCCACGAGCCTGTGTGCTTTTGGTAGTTCTCTCTCTTTTTTTATAAGTTGTTTCTGGGCATCGACTGAGCTCCAGTTATAGTTGAGGTTCTACTGTGGAGGGCTATAAGTGTGATGATTCTTAACTTATTTGTTACTTATATCCAATCTCTTTCCAAAAGCTCTGTGGTACAAATATGCAAATAATAGAACAAGATAAAAAATGAAGCACCATTAAAAGTACATGTTTGCTAACACAATAAACCTTGTAAAATTAGAATAGAAATGCTCATATCCACTTACATATTCTAAAGTCCTGCATTTATGCTGAGCTGCAGTTTAGACTCTGAATTTCCCAGTAGCCAGTGTAGGGGAAAATATGATCAGTCACGCAATTCAATCCCACCTGATGAACGTACATCAGTTGCTCAGGAAAAGCACTAGAAATGAGAAAAGGAGAAATTTCTCCTGGGGGAACAATTTGCTGTATTGTCCTGAACCAAATCCACCATCATGTTTTTACAATAAGTGTAACAGAAAGAGCGTAGAATCGCTTGGTGTTGGCCACTGTTAGGACGCCAAAGCGCTCTTCACAGCATTGGTGAGAATGAGGGCCAACATGATACTATCCAGGAGCACAGCTTTTGGATGGTCAGATGTGATAAGAGTTTTAATGGAATAGGGACTCAATTTCACAACCAAGTCTGTATATTTATTTTCCACAAGTGAGATGTTGATAAGCCCTGGAGAAGAGAGATTTTGTGGTTACCGTCTGCTTCCTGATTTGAAGACTCTCAGAGCATAATAGTTGCATAGTCAGTCTCCTGCCTTTCGTCCCTTCCCAGACTTAAGTCCCAGGTTTCTAGAGATGTCAGTCTTTCTCATCTTCCCTCATCAATACCTACTCGTTGGTGAGCATCTTTTGGTTATTTGAGAAGCCATCTCTGTGTCCCACCCCTGCCCCCCACTTAATGGGGGGCAGTCATGGCTCTAGAAATTATTTTAAAACTTCTGCTTCAAAATGTCACCTAACAGTACCTCACATAGGCTCTCAAAATCTCACCTTAAGAAGACAGTGGCCATGGCAGCACCATTTACAATAACCAAGACATGGAAGCTACCTAAGTGTCCATCAACAAATGAATGGATAAAGAAGATGTGGTATCTATATACAATGAAATACTACTCAGCCATAAAAAAGAATGAAACAATGCCATTTGCAGCAAAATGGATGGACCTAGAGATTATCATATTAAGTGAAGTAAGTCAGACAGAGAAAGACAAATTTCATACGATATCACTTATATGTGAAATCTAAAATAAGATATAAATGGACTTATTTACAAAACAGAAATAGACTCACGATGGTTACCAGAGGGAATTAGCAGGGTGGGAGGGGCAGAGGAGATAAATTAGGAGTTTGGGATTAACATATACACACTACTAAGTATAAAATAGGTAAACAACAAGGACCTCCCGTATAGCACAGGGAACTGTATTCAATGTCTTGTAATAACCTATAATGGAAAAGAATCTGAAAAAGAAAATATGTTGATATATGTATGAATATGAATTGCTTTGTTGTATATCTGAGGCTAGCACAACACAGTAAATTAACTATACTTCAATAAAAAAAAAAGATAGTGGGACTCCTATGAGACTCTGAGAAGAAATTCCATCAGCCACAACACTTGGCAGTTACACTGAGAATCATGATTTTTAATTGGCAGATGTTGCCCCTGAAGAAGATCAATGCAGCGGTCCTGGGAGAAGATGGAGACCCACAAGGCGCCTCCCCACGGGCTAGACCGTGAGCGTCTGAACCGTCAACAACCACAGTTTTACACCGCCATTCTTCTGATGCTCATTTTTCAGGTAACCCATTTCAAAAAAAAAGATGACTTTTTTTGCAGCATTGCTGCTGTCCACTGTCCTAATCAGAGGCTTCCATTTACTATCTGGTGAGAGGCTATGATTGTCAGAAAATGAAAGACAAGTGGCAGAAGGGGTTTAGCAACAGATCGCCTCCTGGGAGGTGTGTGTACCCAAAGCAAAGCATCATAAATGGGGACAGAGAAGAGACCTGGGAGAAGTGACCTGAGAAGGAGCCCCCATGTGGAGAGACAGTAAGGATTTAAGAACCCAAGGGAATCTCCTTAACGTGAAAAAGAGAATGTAAAAATCAACCGTTTACTGCAAACATACTAAATGATGAAATGCTATGGGCATTCTTTCTAAAACCAGAAATAGAATAAAAATGCCCTCTATCACAATTATTACATAACTTTTTTACAGATATTGTGCATTATGTTTAATCAACCTGGCTTATGACATACCACGTATTGAGCTAAGCACTGGGGACAAAACAGTGTGCAAAGACAGATAAGGCACCTGGCCTCATGGAGCTTGCAGTCTATAAGGGGGATAGCTAGATATTAATTAAATAATTATATGTAAACTTGTATGGGTGGTAAATGTCACAAAAGAGAACTCCATGGATACTTCAAGCATATGTAATTTGAACATTGACAGAGAAAACCTTCCCAGGGAAAGTGAGCACAGAGCTCACTGTGGAACGATGTTAGGAGTTTACTAAGTAAAGAAGAGTCCATGGAAGAGTGAGTGGAAATGACATAGTATAGGAGGGGCCGAAGGTCAGCAGAGCTGGAGTTTGAGAGGTGGGAAGCAGTGTGATAGATTGAGGTGGCGTGGTCATTTCATGTTGAAACGATAGTCCAAGGTGTAGTACTGGGAGTAGACCAGACATGTTAAGGAGCTATGATCTCCATGAGGATAGGATTTGGTGTGAGCTTGGACAAAAGTGATGGTGGTGGTGGAGGTAGAGGGAAGTCGACAGGTTCAACCAGCACGATAGCATATGAAGCAGAATTAAGGGGAAAAGTATTGAGAGGAAGGGGCACCGTGCTCTCATCTGCTGGCAATACAATTATTTACCTAGAAAACCAAAGATAATCAATGAAAATTCTTTTAAATTATTGAGTTCAATAAAAGGCAGACTATCTAATATTATATGAAAATTCTATATTTCATCAATAAGCCTGCTATAATAAGAAATTAGTGTATTCATAAGCAAAATAATATAAAACACTCAATAGTAACCTAAATAAGAAATGTGGTGAGAACCAAAAAATAATGAAACTGAAAATGTTACTGACTGATATAAAAGAAGATGCGAATGAAAAAATAAATATGGTAATCCGTAACGGGAAGAGTACATGTCGTGAAGATATCAGTTCTTTGCAAACTGATTTATAGATTGAATACAATACCAATATTCCATAACGCTCTCAAAAATCTTGGTAAAATAATTTGACAAATCATCTGGCAAATAAACAGATAAATAATTGAAATTTTTGTTGTTTGTTTTAAATTGTTGTTTTTAAGTAAAAGAATGTAGAGGAATTTCGCTTCCAGATAGGAAATCTTCTGTAGCTACTCTCATTAAAAAAATTAAACATGTGATGCTGATGCAAGACTCAACTAACATTTTAACAGAAAGGAGGAGCTATGGCGTTAAAACAGGTGGCAGCACACAATAAAAGAGCATCACAACCCCATGGGGAAGGAGTGGTGTATTTAACAAATGGGGTTGGATTTAACATTATGGTCTTAGGAGAGACTCCCATAGGAGTCTTGTTTTGAGCCATGACAGCTGATAGAAACTATCACAGTAAGAAAAAAATATATGTGAATTTTCTAAGTTTTTGAATTTTGCACTCAAAATTCAAACTCATCAAACTCTTTCATGAGCTGTTATCCCTAATAAACTTTAAGTCTTACTCCAGCACTTTTCTTTGCAAATAGAAGGTAAGAAACGCCCTAATACAAAGGTTTTGTAATATTCCTTTTCAGCTGTAGGTGTTACCCAATTTGGTTATAAAGTGTGATGAATCTATAAATTGAATACGTACTTTACCTCCACAGGGTCCAATACCTCCAATATTTTTGTCCAGTATGTTCTTAATTGTTCTTTATTCTTTAGATTATTTTTTCAAGTGATCCCTTGAACAACTGGTTCAGAGGTATGCTGGGACATACACATATGTCTTCAGTGTATTTAAATATTATTCCATATGGGAAGAAACACTAATATATTTTCTCTCTCGTCTCTCTGCCCGCAGTGACTAATTCACTCCCGTAGAACATTTGGAGTAATGTAGCTAAAGAGAAACATCTAAAGTTTATGCATATTTCAGAACCTTTCTCATTTTGTTTCAATTTCCTACGAGATCTACCATTTCTAAATTTATTAAACTAAACGATTAAACGCGGAACATCAAACTGGCCTGGTGAAGGGGAAATGCAGATCAGAGCAACAACAATTTACTTCAGGATGCTTTTCTGAGCCTGCGTGGTCAGGCAGTCTGAGAAATGTGGCGTAGAGTCAGACACGAAGGGGGCCTCTATCCTTCTCCTAGGACTTCACAGTCTGTGAAGAACCACAGTCAAGGGAAGAAACACTAACACACTTTCTCCCTCCTCTCTCTGCCTGCACTTGGAGCTCTAAAGAACCAGGACAATGACACAGGTCAGCTTTCCATGTCATCTAAAAAAGCTTCAGTCTCTCTCCACAATTAATCTCTTTTCTTAGCAAAGGCCTGGATACTTCATTGCTTAGTATGATTCCTTTGAACGGGTTCTCCCTTTCAATTGATTTGGCTAGATCTGGCCTAGCGCATACTATCCAGGGGTCTTACGTGCTATAAAACCCCTGCTATTCGTTGATCTCTGACTATATGCCATGCACTACGTTACGGTTTTGCATGCATTATTTTATTCAGTCCTCACCACATTTGAGGTCGATGTCATAATTTCCAATTCACAGATTTAAGAAAAAAAATAACCAATAGTGGCTTTGTCACCAGATTCACCCATTTATAATGAGGTCATTGATGCTAGCTACTTCTCTAAATCGGCAGAGATGGCAATACCTTAGAACAAATGTTACACGTTGTGTGAGGAATCGCTGATGTGCCTTCCTAAGTTACGGAACTGCAAGGATTCCACTGGCTTAGGCGATGATTCAACAAAAGCTTCTGGGCTTGATTAAATGTATTCACTTGCAGGATGGATGCTGGAATGGGAAACACAGACATTGGTAACCTACGCACTCTCCTTAGGGCTCTCAGCGTGGTGGATGGCGATGGTGGGTGTGGGTGTAATGCACTGAAGGATGGCACAAACCATGTGAGTTCAGCGACAAACACAGGAGCTGTCAACCGAGCAGTGGCGCTGAAACTCTAAGGCGAGAAGGGCCTTGAAGAGTGAGCGCATCTATGAAGGCATCTTAGAGGAAGTGAAGTTTGCGCTGGCCCTGAAGCCTCGTTTATCTGGAGCACGACATCCTGACTCAAGTTGGTTTTGACAGCAAAACAAGTATCCCATATAATAAAGATGCATCAGGAGAGCAGGCTCACAGCACCTCGCTACCAGGGCTCCAGGTCTGCTTCTCTGTGGTTACTCTCAACTGTGTCCAGCTCTGAGCTTTGGATAGTATCACCATGACACAGCTGTTCTAGGAGCAAAATCCAGGCAGCACAATAAAACCCAGAGGAAGAATAAGACCTTCTTTTTCTCTGCCTCTTTCTTAGGAGCAAGGAAAACATTTCCCGAATTCCTGCAGCAAATTTTCCCTTATATAGCCCATTGACCAGAATTGCATCACATGTCTGATACTAAACCAATCACTTGGTTTAGTGAGATTACCAAAGAGAGAGATTACCCTGATTGGCTTGTACCAACTAGGATTTACTCTTGGAGCTGGGGATGGGGTGGGTTTGGGAGGGGGTGAGTTTCTGAAAATAATTTGGGTTCCTGTATAAAGAAGAAGGACCAAAATGACATTGTGCTATAGGCCACTGAGTATGTTATGCACATAGATTTGTTTTCTATAATAAGAATAGTGAGAGGACAGTCTAAACAGGGGCAAAAGGGAGGCTACTTATTTGAGGAGTAATGATTAATTTGGCTGAAGCTCGAAGGTGTGAAGGGGAGCTAGATCCAGAAGAAGGCAGAGCCTGGGCTGTTGGCATCCTCAGCCTGGAACATTCCTCAGAACCTTGACATGAATGCCCCATGTACCCTTGAGTGCACATATTAGATGCTGATGGGTCTTTGGTTAACTGATATACGGGCTAAAGGTAGGATGGCTGTTCGGGATGATGGAGAGTTGACAGCATGGAAACAGGTCATATTGAAGAGGCTAAATAACCATCCGAGTTAAGAGACTGGGCAGCTTTTGCCTCCATTCCGATGAGCATGGAGCCCAGCTGGCATCTCTGCATCTTTTGTCCCTTGAAGGGATCTGTGTGGTCATCTCCTTCTCTGAGAGTCTGGTTGCCATGGTCCTCCCAGTTGGGGTCAATATGGTACCTTCTCAGTTAATCTTTGCTCTGAACGTGGCACTGCTTTGGTCGTCCCAGGCATGAACCAGACAAGGCATCCAATGAAGGAAAGGGGTTTCCTTCACTGCCCTGTGTGTGTGGGGTTTGTGGTTTGGGACCATGACATGGAGAAGGGATAGGGGTGGACTGTTTTGAGATGCTGAACTTCTGCATGATAAAAGGACAATTACGATACCAGGGAAGTTTTGATTTCTCAAAATATTTCATCTGACTCTCCTACCTATAGAGGAAAGAAGGGCAAGTTTCCCCAGAGGAGTCGAAAGTCCAGAGTAGGTAGGTAAATTTTCCAAGGTCACACAGCCTGTACATGATGAAGCTGATAGCAGAATTCAAGATCTTCGACTCTCTGCCCTGGGATCTTTTAGGAATTTCTTAGCAACAGGTTGAGGCAGGTCTGTTAGTTACCCATTGCTGCGTAACTAATTACTCCCCAATAGTGGCTTAAACAATACATATTATCTCACAGTTTCTGTAGGTCAGGAATTCGGGAGTAGATCAGCTGAGTAGTTCTGGTCCAGATGAGGCTGTAGTCAAGCTGTTGCCTGGGACAAGTAAAGCCCAGCTTGCCTGGGGTTGCAGGAATCTGTGTCTGAGCTAAAGTTAAATGACTTTTGCTAGAAGCCTCCGTTCTTTGCTGGCCATTAATGGGAGGTGTCCGTTTCTCACCACGTGGGCCTCTCCACAGTGCTTCTTGAGTCTCCTGATGACATGGCACCCGGCTCCACCCTGAGCAAGTGATAGGAAAGATGCAATGTCTTTCATGACCCACACTCAGAAGTCACATGCCATCATTTCCGCCACATTCGGTTTGTGAGAAGTCAGTCACTCAGGGACTTCCCTGGTGGTCCAGTGGTTAAGACTTCGCCTTCTAGTGCAAGGGGTGCAGGTTCGATCCCCAGTCAGGGAGCTAAGATCCCACGTGCCTCAGGGCAAAAAAAGCCAAGACATAAAACAGAAGCAATATTGTAACAAATTCAATAAAGACTTTAAAAATGGTCTACATCAAAAAAAAATCTTTAAAAAAAAAAAGGTCAGTCACTTAGTTCAGCCTGCTCTCCAAGGGAGGGGAATTCATCTCCACCCCTTGATGGGAGGGGTATCAAAGAATTTGTGGGCATATTTCCAAACCACCACAGCAGCAAAAATGCAGCCTGTATCCTGGCATCTGAGATGACTTCATTGTTGGAAGGCACTGAATTTGAAGGCATTAGAACACAAGGTGCAATCACAGTAATGATAGACTCAGATGACTCAGTAGGAAATAGCGGGGGTGGGGAAGATTGGGATTTGACTAAAGCTCATCGATAAAAACCTCAATTGCATTGTTTCCAGAGCTACGGATAAGTGAGGAGAGAGAGGCACCTCTTACTGGTGGTGGGGAAAGGGTGAGGTTTCCTGCCCAGCACTCAACCCTGGTGACACACTGTCAAGGCTCACCATTGTCATCAAAATGACATTTCATTCCTATTTCTGTGGGCTGTGTGGCCTCAGAGCACCTAAATCTCTGTCTCAAGGGGAGGTCGTTTCCCCACGATCAGAAAACATAGGATCTTTTCCTTGTGTTCTCCTAGCTGCTTCCAAAGCTCTGGAGAGAGGCCGGCATTCCTGGACCAGAAAGGCAAGCACAGAGTGGTACCTCGCCTTCCCCCACTGCAGCCCCAGCGGGGCTTTCAGTCCAATGCCTTCAACCCGGGGAACCTTGAGAGAGCTGGCAAATACTCTACACAGATAAAAGATAATTGAACAAGGAGTGAGTCGTAAAAGGTGACAAAGTGCTATTTCCATAATAAGCTTATCTGAGTAAACTTTCTCAGAGCCCCCGAGTTCCCGAGCAGGGTGTGGATTTGGCAATAGTAAAGAAACAGGCCACGCCAGGAATGTCTGGGGAGCTAATGAATGCCCCTGAAGTGGTTGACGTTCCTATCTCTGCTTTGGATCCCTGCCACCTTGACGCTCATGTCAGCCGCTGTTTAATTGGCAAACAGGGTTTCAAAGGCTTGCTGGGCCCTGCTCCCAGGGCCCTGGGGCCTGTTAATGTTTAATTGTCATGTGCAAGGGCCCACTAGCTCCTGGTACGTTTGGGTGTTTTATTGCACTTTGCAAAAGCAGTGTTATGAGTCTCCTTGTTGCTCCATGGGCGTTTTTACAGTCATGCCTTGGAGTCACGTGTCCTTTAACCCCAACTCTGAGGAGCAAAGCCACCGAGTTATGTAGCAGGGGTAGAGCAAGTCACCTTCAGGCTGGAAATATTCCAGATTTCCTGCATTTGCCCTAAAATCAAGAAGTCTCCAGGGAACATATGGAAGGATAAGAAAAAAAAAGAAAGTGGGTCGGGGATTTCAGGTAGGGGAGGAGAAGGAAACATCACAGAAGTGAAATCACTAAATGCTAGAAATTAGTTGATTCCTGCCTTGAGTGGTCAGGGTGTCTGCTGTCCTTGAAGCTGGCTCTGTCATTCATGGCCCTGTTGGAAATGCAAAGGTTCTGTGAGGTTTTTTTTCTTTTTTTCCTATTCCTCTCTTGAAAAAGGTCTATCTGCTTTATATTGTTCATGTAATGTCAAAAGAGACTGTCTTAACAAGACTATATAAACTTCATCTAACTACAGAAGGGAGAAGAAGAAATAACAGAAGACAAATACTTTTTTTCCCTCAAACTACACGGGAACTGTGAATAAAAGCGTAGCTTCCAACTTCCTGACATTTGAAAAGCACTGCTTTGAATTGAATATGAGTGATTTCTTTGAATTTTCAACTCAGTTCAACTTAATTGAACACATCTCCATTGAGTGCTTACTAAGGGTTCATATCAAATAATTTCTTTAGTTTTGAATTAGTAGCTTTCATAGAAACTGCCTCTTTTGCTGTATTCTGGAAACGTATCAGTTTGTTGTTTTAATTATCCTTTTGCTGATTGTGAATATCTCCCTAAGGAAGGAATGTACAGAAAAATATTTAATTACACCACTTCTATCAGAACAGGCAAACCGTATATTTATCTTGTTTGTTAATTACATATGTCACAGCTAAAGACCAAACATCAGTTCATGTCAACATTAGCCAGAGGGTCTGGCTAACGTCAAGAAGTAGGTGAATAATAAATAAAAAACAATATAGCAAGTAGAAAGGGTATATATCTTCTATATGTTTAGATTAAATCAAAACTCTTTGTTCTCTCTCTGTGCCCATTTCTGCTTTCTAAACATAGTCAGTTTTCATATCAAGGATCTCTGAGAAGTCTGCTTTGCAGCAGAATCACCGCTATGAGCAAGTTCCATGTTGTCCAGCATGTGGTCAGTTTTCGAAGGCAATGCAGCAGACTTTTAAAGTCTTTCAAAGGATTTAATCTCTTTTTCTCTAGCTCTCTTCTTTGCCTTAGTCTTTCAATTCTTCCCTCTTTACCGCTGACTTAGCAATTCCTCTCCTTTGCCAAGAGGTAAGCAGACAACCTCTTCCAGTCAGAGCCAGCACCTTGAAGTTCAATCACGTCCAGGGTTCCCAGACCCGAGCTCCAGCCTCCTCTGAATGTAGATTCAGGAATAACCTATTATGCACAAAGCATCAGCCCTCCAAATCCATATGCACAGTTAATTAGCTTAGAGCCCTAAAATGTTCTGTGATTTCTTTCTTAATAGAAATGAGAAGTGGTAAAGATGAGAGGCCTTTATTCATACTTTATCAGCTATTTTAAATGAAGGGGTATATTATCCTCTGGATAGATTTACAGTAACACCCATTATGCACCTCTCTCCTATTATCACTAATGGCGGTGAATGCAAGCGCACACGAGCACAGCACTCTGGGCTTTACACAAGAGGCCACTGTGGTCCTTCTGTTATTAACTGTTCCTGCTTCACATTTCTTAAATATCTGCAAAATGAAACAAAACATTGTTCAGGATTTAAAGACTATCTGGCTGTATGTTTTTCAAAGGAAATTGGATTGGTACATTACAAAGGTTTGCAAATTTACTTTACGATAGCAAATGATCATGACTGTCGCTCACCATTTGGGAAATGCTCTAGAGGGGAGAGCATGGGGCTGGGGGTGGGGGCAAGCCATGCCGGGTTTTCTGTGTCAGCACAGTACGAAGGAATTAGTTGACTCTTCTCTTTCAGTGTTGGCAAAGCCAGGATTTATGTGTGGAAGAGACAGAAACGTGGGAAAAGAGACCATTTTTCTAATTATGGGGAAGAGGCTGGTATATATTGATCGACCCGTTCATTCATGTGTTTGTCTACCTATTCCTTTGCTCTGTATATGTGTGGAACACCCACTGTGGGCCAAGCAGTGCTAAGCTATAAGGACAAAATAGTGAACAGGGTAGACTAGGTCTTTGCCCCCTGGAAACTCACACTTTTCGGAAAGATAGAAATTAAACAATTGATCGCACAGTTAGTGCTGTTATTATTGCCGTGCAAGAGAAGCACAGGGAGCAATGAACATGAGTGAGTGGCGGGGAGAAGCAAGAGAGGCACCTGGAAGCATAAATGCATGAGCTTCACTCTAGAGGAAGCATGAAAGTCATCATGCTAGTGGGACATGGTTGAGGAAGCACTTGCCAGGTGGAAGGGGCAACATGTTCAAAGGCCCTGGGGCAGCCAGCATTCAAATTCTGGCCCTACCACTCAGTAAATAGTAGTAACACTGATTGGTCCTTCTTTCTGAAACACTGTTCCGAGGGTACGTTTATTTTCTTCTTTCTATTGAAAAAAGCATGTGATGAGGGTTACCATATGTAATGAAATTTAAGCTGAACTCCAGCCAAGGAAACCCTTAGTGTTTGGGTTATTAAACTAGCAGAATCCCTACTAACTCCTCCTACCCATCCCCCATCCCCAGACACTCAGGACAGATCACCTTTGTGTTCCTTCCACACAAGGGTCAACTTCTGGCAGACAGGCCTTGGAAGTTCTCTATACATGTGCTTCTCAAATTACCTGTGATGAAGGACCAGATTTTTAAAAATTCTATTGGGACCTGATGATTTTATAAAATATAATAAAAATAAGTTACTAGGAAAATGATCATACACTTTGAGATCACAACTATATTAATTGCTATACAATCTTCTAGATGCTTACTCTCAGTTTCTGTGCTCATCTCATTGCAGATCGATAACAGTTTGCAGACTAGTCCTTCCCTTAAAGGTCAGGACTATTCCTCATCTTCAAATCGTGTCTCATTGACCCTAGCCAGCCTATTAACCAGGAATATATCTACAACTCTTGAAATGATTGACATTTCCTGAATGGACCACCTCTTTTTTTTTTTTTTTTTTTTTTTTGTGGTATGCGGGCCTCTCACTGCTATGGCCTCTCCGTTGCGGGGCACAGGCTCCCGACGCGCAGGCTCAGCGGCCATGGCTCACGGGCGCAGCCGCTCCGCGGCATGGGGGATCTTCCCGGACCGGGGCACGAACCCGTGTCCCCTGCATCGGCAGGCGGACTCTCAACCACTGTGCCACCGGGGAAGCCCCGGATCACCTCTTGGGCAAGAGGTTTCCCTGCATCCTTCCCCACAGCAAGAAGCAGGATTTCCTTTGATAAACTTGCATCTCTAAAACTCTAAGAGGCACTTATCTTAAGTCCTGGTATTTCCAGGGCTGGCAGAATAATCCCCGGTGTCCCTGTTTCATGCCTCTTTTTTCTCAAGACTTCAATGTTAATGGAAAGGACTAGGATTCTAAAACCAGCTGCTGTGACTTGTTGGGAAATCTGGGCCGGGGAGTCTCAGCATTCTCTTAGGGCTCAAGGGCCTGGGGAGTCAGCACAGGAGGCACGTTTAGGCTTGTTGTTCTATGGGTGGGCTGGGAGTCTAGACGGGGGCAGGTCTCCTGCCCTGCTGGAGGATGGGGAGAAAGACAAGCCAAGGCAAGAGATTGGCTGCAAGGCAGAAAAGTGGTGGGGTCCTTGGGGGCGTTCCCGTTAGGCAGATAGGATGTGAGCTTCTGCAGCGCAAACAGCTAGGAACCCAGCCCCTGGGGGAAGTCAGGGCCGTGGTCAGAAAGCAGCCCCAGACAACTCTGCGAGGAAGGAACCCAAGAGATGTCAACTCGACTCCCATGACCCCCTTGCTGGTTCTTCTTCCTCTATGTGTCTTTATGGGTTTGGAAAACCTTAGAGCTTAGCTGTCGCCTCTTTTATCTTCTCACTCTACACTCTTCCCCTAGATTATCATGAAACTAACCCTTAGCCCCACGTGGTAGGTTAAATAATTTCCCCCAAAGATGTCCACGTCCTAATCCCCAAAACCTCTGCAAAGGTTATTTTTACGTGGCAGAAGGGATGCAGCAGAAGGAATACAGCTCCACCAACACCTCGATTTTAGCCTATAAGACTCATTTCACGCTTCTGGTCTTCAGGCGGTGGGGTGAATCACTCATAGTATGTTCTACTCAGTGTGGCAACAAGGAAGGTACGGGATGGCAGCGGGGAGATGAAGTATCTGGGACCAGACCGTAAAGGCTGGGAACACCACGCTGTGGACCCCAGTTAGGCCACATCCTTCCCACTGGCTTGGGAAGGCAGGGGCCTTTCTCCTCCTGCCTGGTTCACCGCTCGCTCTCCCAGCCTAAAGAGATACAGGCAATTTATTTAGCAGTGAGTAGACAGAGTGTGAACACTGACCAAACAAGTCAGAGGCTGGCCATAAAGAGCTGGCGTATCCTGGGTACAGCTTAGCTCAGCTTCTAGTCCGGCACACGGGGACACTTGCTCCAAGGCTATGGGGACACTAAAAAGGAACTGCAGTTTGTCATGTCTTAAGAGCAGAAGGAGGATGGGAGTAGTCATCTCCTGGAATTACTCTTGATTATTAAAGGACTTTTGCATGAGTAGATGAGAGAACATGGACCAGACAATGATCAGGCACCTGGGTTCAAAATTTGATGCTACTGTTAACAGACCTTGGGATGCTTGTTTTCCATTTGGAACTCCCATTCTTTATCTGTAAATGGAGTTAATCACACATGGGCTACAAGAGTGTTGAGGCTCAAATGATATCAGGTATAGGAAAGTGCCTTGGTTATATGTTGCTCTTTATAATAATATATGAAAAATAAAACAAAGCAAAATTAGCCAAATGCCACAAAGCAACTACTGGAAGATCTTCTAAAAGACACAGACTTTTGGGGGTCCACTTTAGAGACTATCCATTCCTTACTAAAGGATGATTGAAGTTCTACTCTGTATAGACTCTTGCACTTTCCAAGAATTTTTCTGATTTACAAACTTTCAGAAAATCTGTAATTTTCCATTTTTGCAGAAGGATGTCAACAACTCATTTCCCTGTGTCAGGACCTATGGTTCTGACTCTGGTGCCCTCGACATTTTCTTTCTTTGCCTGTCCTACCTGAACCATTCCTGAATTCTTCCCCAAACATCTTTTTCCTAAGTCCCCTTCACTGATGGTAGCAGCATGGCTTTTGCTTTGAAGATGGGCTCAGCTTGTCTGGAGAGTGTAGACCAACTAATATAGGCTTGTCTGTTGGAGGGGGACAAGTATATTTGTGTCCTTGCCCTGCTAGGGAAGGTATTTACACTAGAGGCCTTCTAGAGTCACAGTATCTTAATCAAAATGACACCTCTTCTGTGAAGAGCCTGGATACTGGTGTAAACCAATGGAGAAGCCATTTATGGATGGAGTGGTGATAAAGGAAGATTTTTGAGTTCCATTTAATCATTGTCCTCTTCTGGAAGAGGACTGCATTTACTATCAGAAGCTTTGTATTGATCCCTCAAGCTCAGCTATCTCATTTGTAAAATTGGGATAATAATGATAATATCCTTCTTTCAGGGCTGTTATAAGGAACAGATTGAAATAATGTCCAGCAATCAACTTTGTAAGTGATGAACTCCAGTGTATTAGTCAGCTAAGACTTCATAACAATATACCACAGGCTGGGTGGCTTAAATAACAAAAATTTATTTTCTCACAGTCCTGGAGGCTGGACATCCAAGATCAAGGTGTCAGCAGGGTTGGTTTCTGGTGAAGCCTCTCTCCTTGGCTTGCAGTGAGTCACCTTGCTGCATCCTCACATGGCCTTTCCATGTGCACACAACACTGGTGTCTTTTCTTCTTCTTATAGGGACACTAATCCTCTTGGATTAGGGCCCCATCCTTATAATCTCATCTTAATTACTTCCTAAAATCTATCTCTAAATACAGTCATAAGGTGTTACAGCTTCAATATATGAATTTGCAGTGGGACACAATTCACTCCATAATACCCAGTATTCATGCAAAACAATATTATTATAATGTTCAGTGTTCCCCTTGGAAACAAACATAAGTTGGTCATGAACTGTTTCCAAATTGGACTCCAGAAAATGAGTCATTAGTAGTAATATTTCCAAAGTAAAATTAGAACATGTCCTTTCATTTCTCTTTACCCAGCCACATTCCAGCTATACTTCTCTGCCCTCAGGAACCCATATCAGACTGGATTTCTTCATTAAAACTGCTCCTTGAAGATCTCTGCAGTCACTGAATGGTGAATTATTTCTCCAGGGAGAGAGCTGGTTCTGGTCTAAGATTTGAGCTTTCCTGGTTTCTGGGGCAAGACCACAGATCTGGGCCCTGGACCTCCCAGGGCTTCTTCCCATCAACTTGCTACTTGGAGCTCTGCCTTTGGAATATAACAGTTTATACATTCAGGTCAGCATAACCAACCACTGAGAACAGTCCTATCTATTTACCTGAAATCTTGCCCAGTGTTGAAAGGCCCATACAAAAAGACATTCTTTTGAATGGCATCTTACTCAAACTACCATTTTGAGTAATTTCTTTTAAGAGCTATTTCATCCAGGTGTTCACATAGCCATGGACCATAGAAAAGATGGCAGACTTTTGCGGATGGGAGAAAACATGGCGAGAACATGAAACAAAAATCATTTTTCTTACTCAGACTGGGCATGAACAGGAAATGAGTCAGAGGCTCCCGTGAAGCAACCAGCAGCAGGAATGGACCCAGAATGACTATTTTTAAGAATAGCTCTTGATTGAACTACACTTTTTGTTATTTCAATGCTTCTGGTTCTAAACTATCTCCAACAAGAAATAAAGTTTATAGACTGGAAAAAGGACAAATGACTTCACATATTTGCTTGGGGTTGCTTAGCCTGTGTCATGGGGCAAAGTGGATTTGGGGCCTGAAGGAGAGAGGCCAAGTATTCCAACCTGAACTCGAAGTTAGTGGGGACTGGAGCTGGAAACAACTGAGTGTGTCCTATGCTGGGGTGCAGGGGCAGGGAGAAGTGGGGCGGTATTCTGTTTTAAATTTGCATCTTTTTTTCTTCTAAGTTATTGTTACCGTTTTTCCATTTTGTTCTTGTAGGTATAGTCATTCATTTACTTAAAAACAATCACAGAACAGCAGTGCTAGGCACTGTGAATGCAGAGACCAATGTTAGGTTTTAAGGAAATTTGGAGGAGGACACATAACAGCTGGGTGGGTACCAAGTATGGTTTTTTCAGCTGCTTAAACATATCACCAAGGACTCAGCTCTCCTCCATCCTACCAACCACCCTTGGTTCCAAATTGAAGCCCTTGTTGCATTAAAATGATTACCAGGACTCAAGGGGGCTACTCACTGTCTTGTCCACACCCATGCAAAAGACAGAAAGCTTCTCCTCCAACCATAAAAACTCTATGGGGCCAGGTTAGATGCACAACCTTGGTCCCATAATTACTGTCAGTGAAATGCCATCCTGTGATGGATGTGAGGCTGGGCTCCTGATCTGAGCTCTTGAAGGGGTCAGAGGTGCTAACAAAGATTGGCTTAGACTAACCAGAATTCTAAGATGAGCATGAAACCACATTGCTGGTCTGTGGTAGGAAGATGGAATGGTGCTTCGGAGGCAACCCAGAATAGACTAGAACTAATTCTTCCTGATCTTTCATTAATTTTACTTGAAATTGGCATGCTCATAGTTCAACAAAAATCAAATAGTGCTAACATATTTATGGTGATAAAACAAATAGCAATCCTCCCTTCCCTTACCCTGGTCTCAGCCCTCATAGGCAATCATTGCAAGTCTTTTAGTTGTTTCTCTTTGGATATAGTGCTGTGTCTTGTCTTAAATAATACAACATTTTTTTTTCCTGATGAACATGTTTAAACATTATCTATTATATTTCTCTACTAACCAGAGAGGATATATCACCTTATCCCTTCCCTCCCCCACTACCCATACATAGTTTTTCTCTCTCTATTCCAGGGGTCAAGGGTCTCCACACTAATACTTGTGGGCCAAATCCAGCCAATAGCTTGTTTTTCCATGGTCTCTGAAATAAGAATGGCTTTTACATTTTTAAAGAGTTATAAATGTAAGTATGCTAAAGAGATTGCATGCGGCCCACAAAACCCCAAATATCTTGTCCTTTATAGAAAAAGTTTGCTACTGTACGGCACAGGGAACTCAATACCCTGTATAGGAAAAGAATTTGAAAAAGAATAGATATATGTATAACTGAATCACTTTGCCGTACACCTGAAACTAACACAACACTGTAAATCCGCTATACTCCAATATAAAATTAAAAAAAAGAAAAGGTTTGCTAAATCCTGCTCTATTAAAATGTTAACAAAATCAGCAATAACTTTTTACATTGTTATGATTAAGTATTGCTTATTACGGGCCCAAATAATGTACTATGATAATATTCCATTACTTACACATTTTAAAATCTGGTGTTACTAATTGCACTGTTTTCTCACCTGTCCAGTTTTTTATCTTTCCTCCATCTTTGCCAGACTCTATACAATGTATCAAGTGTCTATTGACATCACTTCTAAAATCCCAAGAATATCATGTGTTATGAGCTGGATGTTTGTGCTCCCCCAAATCCGTAGGCTGAAGCCCTAATTCCCAATATGATAGTATTTAACAGTGGGGCTTTGGGAGAGGTAACTAGGTCACGAGGGCAGAACCCTCATGAATGGGATTGGTGCTCTTAAAAGAACAGACAGAGAGAGATAATCTTCCTTCTCTGTGCAACTTTTTACTTTGATTTTTGTTTGTTGAAATCTATGATTTGCTTAATATTTCCTCTCCCGTTCTCTTGTCATTGTGGATTTATACTTGATTTTTACCTTAATTATCATTTCAGCTGGAGAGTAAATCAAAACGTATGGTCAATATATCATGCTTAAGTGTGTGTCCAGGTAACTCTAACATAGCTAGAATGTTATATATGAGGGGTTCATGCTATGAAAGATCCAAGGATTTTCCTTTGATTGACAATCATGGAAGATTTCATGGGAAAAGGGATACTTGAGCTCAGATTGAAGGATTGATATTAATTGGACAGGTGCACACGGGACATGGGAAAGCAATTCAGGCAGTGGAAAGAGCAGGAACAGAGGTGCATTGGGTGGGAGAGTATGGGGCACTCAGAAGAGCATTCCCAAACCATTGTCTGATTTGTCTGGAACTTTCGCCTTAGCTGCTCAAACCAGAAAGGGACAGGGCAGAAATGAAGGATGGAACGGGAAGAAAAAAAGCCCTTTGAATGGCAGGAAGGAAAAGAGGTGGCTTTTGTTTCAAGGAAGATGAATCTATAGGTCTAAAGAGTGAGTTGGTAAGGAATAGTTCATAGCAGAGATGTTCAGGAATGATGGTGTCTGAAATATCGTGATTTATAAGAAATGTATACTTGGTCATTCAGATGACCAAATATATATTTCTCCTATGTTGATATATTTGGTCTTCATTCATAGTACCCGGTTCACAGTTTCCAAGACCTTTGAAATTTCCTGAGTGATAAGAACATCTTTTGGTATAATATTTGTTCTCTTGTCCTCAGTTCTTGAAATTGTTTCAGAGCCTTAAAGGTGAAATAGATGTCTTGTTACTCATAACAAGCCCTTTTCCAACACAAGAGGGTTTATGTTAATGAGGTGACTTGTGGAAAGCACCTAAGGTTGGGGACTGGTTGCCAGGGGAACCAGCCTTTAATGGAGGGCTGGAACTTTTAGGCTTACCCTCTGACCTCTGGGGAGAGGGGAGGAGATGGAGATTGAATTCAATCATCAATGGCCAATGATTTAATCAATAATGTCTGGGTAATGAAGCCTCCATAAAAACCCCAAAAGACAGGTTTCAGAGAGTTTCTGGGTTGGTGAACACATGGGGATTTGGCGAGGGTGGAACCTTCAAAGAGGGTATGGAAGCTCTGTTCCCTTTTCCCATACACTGACCTATATATGTCCTCCTGAATTATATTCTTTTATAATAAACCAGTAAACTAGTAAGTAAAATGTTTCTCTGAGTTCTGTGAGCTGCTCTAACAAATTAATCAGACCCAAGGAGTGGGTAGTGGGATCCTCCAATCCATAGCTGGTAGGTTAGAAGCACAGTTGATAACCTGAGGTTGGGACTTGTGTCTGAATTTGGGGAGGGGGAATCTTGCAGGACTGAGCCCCTAATCTGTGGGATATGATGCTATCTCCAGGTAGATAGTGTCAGAATTGAGTTGAATTGTAGGACACTCAGCTGGTGTCCCAAGCATTGCTTGGTAGTATGTGTGGGGAAAAAAAATATATCACTTCACCCACTGTAATTGGTGATCATAACTTTCAATGTCTCAACATTTGCTCCAACAATTGAGTTGTTATTACGTTCTGGTTCTGTGCTAGGGGATAAATATGTGTAAGACTTGGTTCCTGGACTCACAGAACTCAGAGCCTGGAAAAGGTGGGTTGATGGAATAGTCAAACAAACATTACAAATATGAAGATGATTGTGACACAGACAGTCCTCTGGAGGAGCAAAGTTCGGGGGCTACGAATCCCAGATGAGAGACACTTGGCTCAGGAAGTTGGAGAAAACTTCCTGATGAAAGGGTAGGGATCTCTCAGTGGATTCGACTCTTCAGTTAGTTGGATAAAATGGTTGCCGTTGGGTTTCCTGGAGTCTTACATAAGCTGGACAAGCCCATTTTTCTTCGTCAAGGGACCAGCCTGGGATAATCTTCCAGTCTGAACTCTGCCCCCTGGACCCCGTTTAGTTTAGTTTATCTGCGCATGTGAGACTGAACTGTATTCCCCAGGTGTGGGGCTCAAGATTAACATACAAACCAGCACTTTCCAAGCTTCATTATGTGCCCAAAATTGTGCTGTTTCTCAAGCATTTATTTCATGAAATGCTCATTATAATTTTAGGAGCCAGCTAGATCTTAATATGGTTTCTACTTTATTAATGAAGAAACCTGGAGTTAGAGAAATGAAGTATCTTGTCAAAATATCTGCCGTGAGTGATGGGGCCAGAGATTGAACCACGGTCTGTTTGAATCATAAGATTATACTCTCAACCACTAAGATATGTCGTGTCCCATTTTCAGGGGAGTGGTGGCATGCTGGATGCCCTGAATACAAGATAGGATGGGTCTGGGTTCATATAGGGCAACCTCTAGTCGCAAGGCTTCAGGCAAATGTCACCAAAAAGAACAAGGATTTCACTCAAAGTCTTTTCCCAGAGTACAGAGCATGAAAGGGCAATAGAGAAATTAGGACTTTCTCCTTGCTGCCCAGAGCTCTGAGTTGGTTAATGAAATTGAGAGAATGGGAGGAGCCACTGCCCCCTGAAGCTTTTTAGTCCCGTCTTTAAGCTGATTCAAACTGTAAGCATTCCAGACAGAGGCCACAAACCACAGAGCTGAGGCCCCACTGGTCTCCCTGTTTTACCCCCATAAGACAGACAGATCCTGTGGCCTCAGAAAGAGTTATGGGCTTTGGCATCCTGTAGTGCAGGGAACAGGCATCTCCCCTCAGTCAACTGCCCTCGACTTGCTGAAAACATGATTCATGATTCATGAGGACTATTGCTTTCTTCAGAGGGAGGCTTTGGCTTTGCTTTGGACCCAGGAATAAACTGGCCACAGTCAAGTCCTCTGAAGAAGTGGTTTCCCCACCGCATAACTCTTCTTTCTGAGGACAATGGCTTTTTTCAGTGCGGTAAAGGGGAAGTTTAACCAAAGGAAAAACTGAGCCCACACTGATAAAGCAGCCAGGTTATCAAGGGGCTGCCAGGCACTTCACCTTGCGGTGACCTCAGGAACCCCCTTTGTAAGTTTCCCAACTGCCCTTCAGCATGGAAGTGTCACCCCAAGCTACTCTCCAGCCTTTCTCCTTGCCCCACATAATCATGTTTACCAAGGTTCATAATTATACATATACATATAAGACAGTCCCCTTTCTGCGGACAGCCTTGTGTGGCATTGCAGAAGCCAGTATGACTCGGAGTAGCGATGGGTGTTGATTATCGAATGCCTACTATATGCCAGAGAACTGTCCTAAATGCTTGTTTGTTCCCCTATTTAATCCCCACCAAACTCCACCAGGAGAGTAGTAGTTGTCTATTTTTAGAAGTGTGTTCAAAGAGTTAAGCAAATTTCTGAAGGTAACATGAATGGTTACAGAGCAGGATTTAAACCACGACTGTCTGATGCAAAGGAATATACTTAGACTGTCCCCCAAATGTTTCTGTCTATTTTAATATGTGAACCAGGCCTCCGAGAAAAGAAAATAGAAACCACATATGTTTTTGTATAGAATTCCGACAAATTTGCAGTTTCCTCTAAACCAAAAGTATAAAGGGTTTCAGATTAAGAAACAGAGATGCCCCCATTTTGGAGCTCCAAGTGGGGAGCCTTGCACATTGAGGTGACACCTTCACTTGCAAGGAGACCTTTCGGGTGTGGAGACGGAATAATGTGGAATAGAAAAAATATCCTTTTTTCCCAAACTAAGGGGAAAAGTGACCTGAGGCTGACCCTCCAGCCCCTCTTTCTTCCCAACCAATCGAGGCGGGTCCAGGGAGGTTCCCCATACCAGGACACCGTGCTGCCCCTCCCAGGTCAGTGTTTTCCTGGTCCTTCTAGAGTGAAATAGTCATGCACCCTGAGAGCAGCGGACCAGATGGCCCCAAAGTTCACCTCGCTCACCTTCTTGCTATTGCCTCAGCCTACTCCTATCTTAACTACTTCATAGTAAAAGAGAATACTTACCCATATAAGCATATTATTTTATATTAATTCTATTAGACAAATTAACTAGACAACTATTTATTTGTGATCCTGTGTAGTAGGCACCTGCGGAGATTGCACAAAATTGTCTTTAAGGATATGGGAAATTATTAGAACATCTATTTTTTCCCTCTTTAAATTTTTTATCTGATATGTGGTTTATAATACATATGACAAATTAACAAGATAGATATGAGTCTTAGTTAAGAAAAGAATATAGAAATTTCTATAAATGTATATGTGAATATACAGGCACCTAATCAAAATGGTTTTTAAACCGATAAACACATATTATCATAAAAGCTTTGAGACAACTATAATCTAATGGGGGAGACAGATGTGACCAGAAAGCATTGCAAAGGACCACTGGAAAGATTAAAACACTATATTTGTGCCTGGCCCTGGGGAAGGGGGAAAAAGGATGCAAAAGAAAATATATTATTATTGTAGTAGTAGTAATAGCATTAGATAAACAAATTCATTGTTTAGACATTTAAATTGTCATTAGATATTATTACTGATAATTATTTAGCCGTTAGTAGTAGAATTATTTAGATAAATGTATTTCAATTTTCAGAGTTCTAGCCTCCCTTTTCTTTTTACAGGATTTTGGAATACCTGAGAAGTTGCATCTAGAACACTATTTCTAATGATAGAATTATTCTGTACAGTGAAGGTCTGACAATGCTGGGATGCTTCCCACAGTCTCCCAACAAAGTCTCTCTATACTGCCCACAGTGTAGGGTCTGAGAAGGGAGTGATAGGTGTGGGGTGAGGCCCAGACCTCACCCTCCTCTCCCTGCAGTGTGCTCCTTTTTCCTCTTACCCTTCATTCAGAGAACTGATGCCTTGTCCATCCTCTTCTTGGAGTCAGCCTAGGCTTCTCTTGCGCCCCCATCTCCAATCTCCACACATCTGCAGATCATCAAAGGGTCCCCTGGAGTCTACCTCCTAAGCATTCTGTCTGTTGCCTCCTCTGCTCTGCTGGTCTGACCTCACTTCTATCCACCATAATTTATTGCCTAGAGTACCATGAAAGCTTCCTAACCTTTCTCCCTGCTTCCAGACTCACCTCTTCTATTCAATCTCTATTCTAGAGAGTAAACTTTCTAAAGCACAAATGTGATCCAATCACTCGTGTTGTTGAAATATCCCTCATCAGTTCCCCATTCCCTAACTGGGTAATTCATACCTTCCACAGTCTGGCCCTAAGCCTGAGTTCCCATCGCTCCCTGCCATGGTGCCTACCTCCCAGCTGTACACTGTGCCATTGACTTGTTTCTAGACCTTTCTTCAAAATGCCCCATGAAAAGAACCTTGGTTAGATTTAGGACTTCTTTTTATGGTGGTGTATATTGTGCTCAACTTTAGGAGATGCCCTTTGCTTAAATGCTATATGACGATAATCACATAAACTCTATTGTAAGTGGAAGCCCTAGAGTTGAGCAGTGCACGAGCTACATAACAGTGAGGAGTAGCCCTGCCCGGGGAGAGCCTCAGCTACGCCAGAGCAATCCTGCACCTCCTGCAATGTAACTCCCTTGGTTTTTCTGGATGAGCTTAATTTCTGGTTGGAAAGGATACACATTATCTCTGGGGACCTTCTCTTCTAAAATGAAAACTGGGACCCATGTTTGACAAAAGACTTTTCCTGGGAGACCCCCAAAACTGACATTATTGGTGTGCATAACAACATCCTAACTAACAGAACAATTTAAAGAAAGTTGTTGCTGCCTTGGAATTTTGGGGGGAGCATGGACTAGGAATAGTTATTATTCAGTATTGTTGAAGCTAACTGAGAGCTAGGATCCATGACTGCATGAAATGTGTGGGTACAGGGATACCACAAACCAGACCTCCACCCTCTACCAAGCTGGACTGAGTTACTGATCTTCCCCCTGGGTCTAAGGAAAGCCACCAGCAAGCTGAGCAGAGGAAGTAGGTTTCCTTTTGACTAACATATCCCAGCCCAAATATGTCCATAATGGAGTATGTTCTTTTGGCCTGGCTGTGACAGGTCCCTGCCCAGGTCCTTTTGCTCTGCCCACCTGAATCTTTGCCTTTTATTTTCTCAGTCTGAACGACCTCTGTGTGATCTCATCTTTTCTCATGGCTTCAATTACAGGACATAAACTAATGATTTCCACGGGTGGTCTTATCTCCATCCCAGGTTTCTCCTCTGAGATCAAGAACCACACCTCCAAACATCCAATGGACAGCTCTAATCGAATATGCATACTCACGCCTTATTCCCCCAATTTATCAAGAGAAACTGATGTCTTGTTTTCCACCCATCTGCGAACATTTGGTTCTCAGCTTAGAGATGGACTGGTGAAAGAGACATGATTCACATTGATCCTTAAAATTCCCAATACTCCCCATTTTACAGATAGGGAAAAATGAGACCCCAGGTTGATTGAGCCCAGAAGGTAAGAGTCTCATATAAGGCCATTTATATAAAGTAATATAGTTGTGATCTAAACCTACATTTTTATGAAGTCCAAACCTATGATTTTTTTAGCACAAGATTCTTGGAGAAGGTAGACTTAAGTTAGAATAAGTCATTTAATCAGATTGGCATTTAACAGAAGGACATTCATGGGGAGCTTTGGAGTCATGGGGGATGAAAGACAGGTTTAAATAGTAGTTGAAATAATCATCGTTACCACGGCCCTCTGGGTTTTGGGTAACAGTTACCGCATCTAACCACCAACTCCAGCCGAGCAGCCTCCAGAATTTTGGTCTCAAGTGTATAAAAATAGGCCTCAACAACAAGAGCAGCAAAAGTTTTCTCCCACCAATACTTAAAATTTACGGCCAATACAAATGTCAAAGAATGTGTTGTCTTAGGGAAATTGCATTTATTTATGATAAACCCAAGGTTTGCAGGAGGATATTTTAAAAAGACTCAAGACATATCTGTTTTGTACTTCAAAAGCCATTTGGTCCTGGGTCCAGCAGGCCAAGTGGTTATTATGGTCCCATGTGGGAGAAGGCGGGTGAGGCTGGAATGTGCCCAGTAAACATGAAACCCCGTCCGCAGAGCTCCACTTACTCCCGCCTCTCGGTGAGGCTAATTGGAGGAGAGCAACCTTTTTTAGAAAGGAAAGAAACTTCTGGATTTGAAGCAGATGTCTGGACCTTGCCGAATCTACAAGGCAGGCTTATAAAGGAAATACTGCAATAATTAGGAGTCCGGTTTGAAGTCAGTGTGTTGCTGTAAAAATTAAGGATGTTTATAACTGTGGGAAGGTTCTCTTTAAAAACCCAATTCTGATTCCAATTTGCTAGCAAATTGCATCCTGGCCTCATGGAAAGAGTGATCAGAGGACCTGTTTCATAGATCAGGACCCCCATTGTCGGGTGCAGTGGAGTTTATTCATTGCTGTTTACGAGATGTCAATAGGAATTCTCATGCATCACCCAGAATTCGTTTGTCGAGTTTTAGAACTCGAAAAGATAGTTGGAGATTTGGAACCAAACAGAATGTTGTCTCAGTTGATTTTTAAAAAACGAAAAAGAAGATGAAAAAAGAAAAAACAAACCCGAAAACCAAACAGAAAAGAAGACTTGGCTTTCCTTGTGTGGTCCCTGGAATGGGAAATCTAGTATTTGCTAAAATTACCACAGTTTCTCAGATATTGGTTAGTCATGAAACACCATATTATACTCAATTTCAGGTTATTCAAGGACAAGAAATTAGACAATGTACGGATTGAGTTTCCCTGCAGTCATGGATAATTCTTAAGTATCAGGGAAAAAATAGTTTCACTTGCCTATGCCAGAAAGGAAAAAAAAGAGTCTTAAATTTATCAATCAGTCCAGAATAAGACCTTAAGTAGGAAACGCTGTAGTGAAGGAAAATTGGAGTTCGGCATATCTGAGCGCAAATCCAGTTTCTCTTACTTAGTAATTTTGTGACCATCTATTTTTCAAAGCTTGATTCCTCAACTGTATTAGGGATAATAGTATCTACCTTTCATTGTTATTTTGTGAGTTGATTTTAATAGCATGTGTAAAGCACTTATCATGGCCTAGGCACACTGTGGGTACCTAAAAACTGGCAACCCCACACTCTCCCAACACACACACAAACCCAACACACATTGCGTTATCTGCAAGGCTCTGGTTCTGTATTCACGTATCAGTAAGTCAATGTCATTGCTGGAACAATATAGCGTATAGCAATTCAGAGGGGAAAGGAAGGAGACTATGTTAGAGACAAATAAATGTTCCCCAGTATCCCTTCTTTTCGTAACAAAACCCCAAGTTCTAGTTGGGCTCAGGATTGCTCAGCTAGAGGCTCATTTCCCCACTTCTCACACGGTGAAGTACGCCATGTGACTGGATTCTGTCTAAAGAGACATGGGAGGAAGAGATGACGTGTGTGTGGCTTCTACATCATGCCACCTGCCCTCCACCTCTCCTTTCTCGTCTCCCGTGGGTAAGAAGGTATACACTATGGTAGTGAGTAAACTTTACTCCGTAAACCAAGGCAACACCTCAATGGAGGATGGGACACCAAAATGGAAGGAGCCTGGGTTGCTGGGTGATTTTGTGTTTCCTATGCCTCTGGGACCATCTACCACTTCAGACTTTTACATGCAAGAAAGAGAATAAAGCTACTTTACTTCAGTCATTTTTATTTCTCTCATTGTTAACGCACTTAAATTTATATCCCATTACAGAAACTTATCATCTTTATTGTGTTCTAAAACACAGATTAGATCACGTCAGTCCCCTGATGCAGAAACTTCTCTAGCTCCTCATTGTTCATCAATGAATTGCATTTAGGGTGCCCTATGTGTGACTGGTGGCAGAATCAAGAATGGCCCAGCTCTGCGGCAGAGAAGAGACCAGCCTAGCTGCAGTGGTGGGTGGATACTGCTGGACAAAGGAAGACTGAGACCACCTTCGAGGGGCTTTATCTGATTACAAAGCAACTTCAGATCGTTCGGCTTAGGAAGTAATTCTCAGGATTTTCATCTAGCCTGGCTGAATACGAAATCATTCTGTCTGATTTAGCTATTCGTAGGCCTTGACTTTTCAGAGGTCGCTTTTGAGTATGCAAACAAACAAGGAATAGGCACTGGGCGTATTCTTTAAGCCCCGCCTCAAATTCCACCTGATTGTATTTTTTTCTTCTTCTTCTTATTGAGATATAATTGACGTATAGCACTGTATAAATTTAAGGTGTACAGCGTAATGATTTGACTTACATCGTGAAATGGTTACCCCAGTAAGTTTAGTGAACATTCATCATCTCATATAGATGCAAAGTTAAAGGGGGAAAATATTATTTTTCTTGTGTTGAGAACTCGTAGGATTTACTCTCTCAATACATAACACACGGCAGTGCCAATCATATATATCATGCTGTACATTACATCCCTGGTACTTATTTATGTTATCGCTGGAAGTTTATACCTTCTGACCACCTTCATCTAATTCTCTCTCCCCCTACCTCCCACTTCTGGCCACCTGATTCTTAAAGGCTTCCCTCACTGCCCTGAATTATCTCAGCCAGGTTCAACTGTGAGTTCCCCAGTGTTTCACAACATTTAATTACTACTCATTCACTAACTTAGAGTTCATTCATTTAACAGAGTCTTGTTGAGCACTTACTAGGTGCCTGGTCTATGCTAGATACTGAGCATAAAGATATATGTAAAAATTAACCCTTATGTCATGGAGTTTGCAATCCAGAATCTTTTAATACTCATTGCCAATGACTGTGCTTCCCCTCCACCACAGGTCTTTGTAAAGTGCTGTAAATGCAAGACAGCCTTTGTCTCTAGGAAGCTGTGATCCACAGTCATTATTAAATACAGTCCTCAGTTAGTTCTGCCTTGTAATTACATGTAGTTGTGTTGTATGCTTGGCCCTATCACTAGAGGGTGAATTCTTTGCTAGTGGAAACTCTGTTGAATTTATCTCTAGTTCTCTCCCTCTTCACGGCAAATACTTATTGCCTAGCGCATAGTAAATATTCTACAAATGTTCGTTGAAATTAAATCCATTCAATGAAAGATATTCCTTCAAAATTAGGCATCTCCAGCCTATTAAACCAAAGGTATGTGAGGAGCCATTTTTAATTTCTCAATCATTGAGCACCATTAAACAAATTATCGCCAAGGGAATAATTTTAAAACAGAAAACAATCCTATCTGCTTCAACGCTCTTCCTCACTTTTCCTTTGCTAATGGTTAAGAGACGGTGATAATTCATTTTTCTCATTGTTTTCCAGAAACACTTTCTTTTGTAACTGGTAAAGCTCAAGTGGTTTTTATATTTCATGTATGAGGTAGTAACTGTGTAAGTGGTTTTTACACTTCATATATAAAGTAGCAACTGAGGTACATGTGTAAAAGTTAATCTGAACTAATTTTTCATGACAATCTCAATTTTCAGTACCAAAATTCTCACTCACATAAAAGGGAAAAAATTGATGTCTAAAGACATTTCTTTAATCTTAACTCATTTTGTTTAGAAGAGGATGAAATTAGTTTAGAAAACATGTCCTTAAAATGCATTCTCATATTCTAACAAGATACCAACTATAATAATATATTAATTTTTTCAACAATGTTAATCAAATTTAATTTATAGTGACACATTTAGGCCAGAGCAACACTGCCTTTAAGATATACCAATTTGTCTAAACTCCCAACCAATAAAGAGAAGGTTGAAGAACTAATCTTAAAGGTTGAGTGCAAGGAAACCCTTAAGCTATCCTGCAGAGGCCCAAAGAAATGTCCTAAAGAAAGCATCGATAGAAACATTTGCCTTATATTAGCCTCAGTTAAGCATGGCACCTCTAGCAAATACCCAAAATATGGAAACCAATGAACTAAGGTAGGTTTTTATTGGTGATTTAAAAAGAAAATGCAGGGCTTATTTCAGTTGGAAGGGAGAAAAAAGTCAAAATAACTGTCTCATTAGAGAAATACTCAATGGTCTTCTTTAACTCAAGATATTTCTTCTGCTTAGGCATGAAAAGGACCTCTTAACTGGCCTCCCTACCTCTGAATCCCCTACACACAATCCCTCCTGAATATTGAGGCCAGAATGAGCTGTCTAAATTGAAAATTTGACCCTGTCACTCTTCTACTTAAAATCCTTTAAAACGCTCCATCACTTTCAGGTTTCACAAGATGGTGTGCACCGGCGGTTCCCAAGCATGGGCCCGGGGACCAGCGCTGGTCCATATTGCAATGTTTTCATTGGTCCATAGCTAAATGAGACAAAAGAAGGGTAACATGGCAAATAAAGCTAAATTAATTAAAACTTATTCAACTTACTAAAATCAGGGTTCTTTGTTCTAAGGTAATATCTGTCTGACTTTTTTGAAACTCCTTATTTCACAAGATAATGGTTACTGGCAGTCTTTTTTTTTTTTTTTTTTTTAATGCTGTTATTTGGTAAATTTAAAATTTGTCTTGGCCAGGGCTCTGTGAGCTTTTTTGCTTCCTGCGCCTCCAGTGCCCTCCCACTGGCCATGCAGACCTTTCTGAGTCTCTGTCATGTCCTCAATCAGACCCATGGTCGGGGATGTCCACCACTAATATCCATTCCAAAGTCACACACACAGGCCCACCGGCTCTCATCTCAGCTTCCATGCTGTACAGGAACGAAGGCCGTCTCGGGAAAACGGGGACCCTTCTCTGCCTGACTGTGGCCATTGTCCTTGGAACTGGGCAGGGGTCACTCTGTCTGTGAACGGAGGCAGAAGACAGGGAAAGAGGCAGCAGGGAAAGAGCCCTTTCACCCATTATCTTCCTTAACTATTTTAATGACCACTTTAGGGATATACTTTTATATTCTACCCACCGTTACAGATTAGGAAATGGGGATATAGAACTGTCAGCTCTGCCCTAACAGTACTATTGCTGGGAAGGGGAAGAGAGGAGATCTGAACATAAAGCATCAAACTCCTTCCGTTCATGCCTTTCCCCCAGTGCCCAGCAAAGTTCTGGTACACTGGGGCCAATTGATAGATGTCTTAAGTAAGTCGATGAATGATTTTTCATGGTTTTATCAGTTAAGATATATAGTTTAACATTTTTTTCTGACAATAAGTATACTTGCATGTTGTATGAAATTCACATATGTATTAAAAAGAAAGTGATCTGAAATCCTTCTACTAAGAAGTAACCTTTTTAACATTTTGCTGACCATCAACGTGTACATTCATGGTAAATATACACGCTCCCCACAAAAATGTCATAGAAATGGCATATGAAACATGTTTTCCAGAATCTACTTTTTCACTCAACAATATCTCGTGGATAATTTTTCCAACCAAAAAATGTAGATCTGAACATGGTAATGTTAAAACAATTCCAATTATTGTGTTATTTGAATGTACCATAGTTTAACCCCTGCTTTAACAGCATCCTGCAAAAAACTGATACATTGTTTTCTTCATTTTCATTTAGTACAAAAATGTTTTATAATTTCTGTTTCAGTTTTCTTTTTAAAACAGAGGTTATTTAGGTTATTTTTAAATCTTAAATTTGTAAATATTTTGGTGGTTTTTCCAGATATGATTTTGTTACTGAATTCTAGTCTAACTCTGCTGTGATCAGAAAGCATATGTTGTATGATTTCAGTTTGTTTAAATATTTTGAGGTTGTCTTATGACCCAGAATATGATGTGCCTTGGTGGATGTCTTATGTACCCTTGAACTTAACTTGTATTCTGCTACTTTTGAATTATGTGTTCCAGATACATCAACTTAGTCAAGTTGGTTTAGGTGTGGATCAATTCTGCTCTGTTTTTACTTATTTTTCCATTTATTTTATCAATTACTGAGAGAGAAGTGTTGAGATATCCAAGTATAATTGTGGATTTGTATATTCCTTCTTGCAGTTTTACCAGTTCTAGCTTAATATTTTCTGAAACTCTGTTATTTGGTTTACACAAATTTAGGACTGTTATATCTTCCTGATTAATTTATTATCTTTATGGAAGTCCCTCTTTATCTTTGATAATATTTTTTATTTTGAAATTACTTTGACATCAATATAGATGCACCATCTTCCTATGGATTGGTATTTGTGGGGTATACCTTTTTCTACTCTTTTTTTTTCTATTCTTTACTTGTAATGTATCTGTATCTTTACATTAATAGTGAGTTTCTTGTGGGAAGCATATCCTTGAATCTGTTGGGTCTTACTTTTTTCAGCCAATCTAATAATCTCTGCATCTTAATTAGACTGTTAAATAATTTCATTTAATATAGTTATTGATATAGTTAAGTTTAAACCTATTAGCTTGTTATCAACTTTCTATTTAGCTGTTTTTGGACTTTTTCCCTCTTCACCAGTTTTTTTGTGTGTGATTAATTGTATATAATTTAGGATTTTACTTTATTTATGATTTGTTTTATTTTTAATTGCTTGCATTTCCCCTTTAGTCTCTGTACTATTATCATACAGTTTTATGTGTTATAAGCCTATAACATAGTTATTACTTTTTATGTTAAACAACTCTTTAAGTTAAGAAAGCTAAAAAAAAGGAAGAGAATATCCTTTATATTTACCTACATATTCAGCATTTCCAGTGCTCTTCATTTCTTTATACAGATCCAAAATTCTATCTCATACCATTTTTGTCTGCCTAAAGAATTTCCTGTAACATTTTTTTAATAGCACACATCTGATGCAAGTGGATTCCTTCAGATTTTCTTTGGAAAGTCTTTATTCCATCTTTATTTTTTTAATTCATTCGGCAATAAATTCTAGATTTACACTTCCTTCAGTATTAAAAAAATTCTCGTTCTCTTCCATTTTGCATAGCTTCTCTGATAAATCCGCTGGGATTCGTTTGTTCCTCTGCTTGCTGTGGATTTCTTTTCCTATCTGCTACAAAAAGTTTTATCACTGGTTTTCAGAAATTTCACTGTGCTGTGCTTTGGGGTGGTTTTCTTTGTTTCTTCTGTGTAGATTCACCAAGGTTTTTGGATCTGTGTGTTTATAGTTTTCATCACATTTGGAAAATTCTTCAGCCATCATTCCCCCCATAGCTATCTCATCTCCCCTGGGACTTGATATTGTGTCACAGACACTGGTCTGAATTAATTAATTAAATGTGTTTTCTTTCTGTGTTTCATTTTGGTTCATTTCTAATTGCTCTGCTTCCACGTTCATTGATGATTTCTTCTGCATGTCTAATGTGCTGCCAGTTCCTTTCGGTGGGTTTTTCTGTTGGATAATGCAGTTTTTCATCTCTTAAAGTTCCATGTGGGTCTTTTATATCTTCCAGTTAACTTCTCATCATGTTCACCTTTACATTATTGAGTTACCAGAGTGTATTTATAATAGCTGTTTCAGTGTCCTGTCTGGTAATGTTGTCATATCTGTCATTTTAGTGTCTGTTTCTATTGACTGATTTTTCTGCTGGCTGTGGACTGTATTTTCCAGCTTCTTTGTTGGCCTGTTGATTTGTATCGGATGCCCTACATTGTGCATTGTACGCTGTTGGGTTTTGGACTTTGTTGTAACCCTTTAACTAGCAGGGAACTTTTTTTTTCTTGCATGTAATTAAGTTACTTCACACCAGTCTGAACCTCTATAGGATTGCTTTTAAATTTTCATGGGGAAAACCTACAGCAACTTTTAGTCTAGAGCTAATTTGGTCCCATTACTAAGTCAATACCTTGTGGGTGACTATACCCATTGTTAGCAGTCCTGTGAGCTCCCAGAATGGTTCAGCCAACTGCTTTTTGTTGCCCCCCTCTCTCCTCACCTGCTCATCTCATGGAGTTTTCCCCATGCATGAAGACCTCACTAGTCAGTCAAAGATTTGACGGGCCCTCTCTGCAGATCTCTAGAGCTCTCTTTCCAGCTTCCTCCTTTTCAGCATTGTGCCCTGCAAATTCTAGTCCTGCAAATTTGCTTTCTGGAACTCTGATGGCTGCCTTCAAGTCAGTTTGGTTTGGTTTGTGTTCTCTGTTCTTCCCTGTGTCCTGGAAACTGCTTCTAGGCGGCAAACTGGACAACTGTGGGGTTCATCTCCTTTGTTTCTCTTCTCTCAGGGATAACAGGCCTGCTCTGCTTGTCCTGTTTCTAAAAACAGTTGTTTCATGTATTTGCCTGGTTTTCTAACTGTTTATGGTGGAAGCACAATTCCCATAGCAGTGAATCCTTCATGGTCAGAAGCAGATGTTGGCATCAATATTTTATAAAGTTCTCTGGGTTATTCCACTGTGTAGCCAGAGTTGAGAACCAGTGCTTTAGACACTCATCAATGTCAGTTTTGTTTATCTTTTAAACCCTTGTCAATTCTTTAGAAGAAAAATGATACACATATTTTTTTGCAGTTTAATTATTTGTGAGGTTGAATAGCTTTTCATATTTACTGGCCATTTGCATTTTTAATAGATGAACTTGATAATTTTTTAACCTGTTTTGTTATTGTTGTTGCTGGTGTTGAGAGATTTGCTTTTTCCTTATAGGTTTGTATTTATATTGTTTGCCATTTGTATTGCAAATGTTTTTCCAGTTGATTACAAGTGTTTTCACCTTGTTTATGGTGGTTGTGATGTAGAGGAAGGCAAGTGGGAGGTCATAGATATGCCATGAAGATGCTTCTAATTTTATATGTAACCCACATACCGGTTGTTTCCATTATGATTTCTGACTTTCATCCCACCTTGTGAGAGATGCTGTTCCCTGACGTAGTAGATGGATTTATTTATTTTCAACAGCTTTCTTTAGGAACATCCATTTCAGGACACACGCTAAGGCTCCTGGTTAGTGGTACTTTCCTTTTTGGCTAACAGACTCTCAGGAATCTGATAGCATATAACGGATCCTATGACCTCAGAAAACTGCACGTGTATACCTATGCTCCAAGTTTGCATATAATTCCAGATCTTGGATCTGGACTGACTGCGAGAGAAGAATCCTTCAGCGACGTCTTTGAGTGTGGGAATCAAGAAGGTCATGGCAGGCTTCCTGGTAGTCACATGGGAAGTGGCTTTGCTGCAGGAGGAGCTATTGCCGGGGGCATTTCTTCTCACTGGATCCCTTCCCACCATCAGAGAGGGCTACTTTACTTTTCAGTGAAGTGCATAATGGGATGGACAAAGGTCTGAGTTAGGAATTAACAAAAGACTGAGGTTACCTGGAGGTCAATGGGATCCTGATCCCTGCAGATGAGTTCAGTTCTCTGCCGGGTCCTCATCTGAAGTTTTCAGACTCCCAGGCATCTTGGAGTTCACATGAGTTTTCCAGCTGACTTGATTTTCTTACCTTGCTTCCTGCCTTTAGGTGACACAGGAAGGCCAGAGGAGCTGCAATGGGAGTAATATCCTTCCCCCAGCTGGGATAAGCCTGTGGTAAAGTTTTGCTACTGTAGTAATTATGTTGCAATGCAGAAATATACAGACCAACACATTATACACCTCAAACTTACACAATATTTTATGTCAATTATACCTCAATTAAAAAAAAGAAGTTTTTCCCTTAGAGAGAAAGCCTCTGGGCTATTTTTAAATGATCAGTTTTCCCCTCCCCCTGCCAGAGCCAGAGGGGATCTTTCTTGGCTTTTCACTGTGAGAACCTGGTAGGGTTCCCAGAAGTAAACCCCATCTATGTCCCACAATGCAACTCTGCCTGACAGTTGCCTGAGGACCAGCGAGCCATCAGATATGTCTTCCTGCTGAAGAGATTGAACTTCCTGGTTCCTTGACTCCCCACTGGGATCAGTCTTTTCTGGAGTTTAAGGGGAAAGGTGGCAGTGGAGAGAAATGAGATTTGATGAGCAGATGGGGCCCAGGCCAGGAAAAGGACTTTGCACTTTCTTCAATGCCCATTCTCTAGGTAGTGGGGAACCACCTAAGAAAAGATGGGAAAAAAATGAAGGAGATTTTCAGATTTGCATGTTTCCATGCAGGTGTGTTTGAGGGGAAGGAGTTATAGTCTATTGCAGTCATTGAGGCCGTAGCTCCAGAGCCCCTAAACTTCTTCCCAGAAGTGCTTCTTGCAGCGTCCGCTTAGCATGGCTGGTCCCTCTCTTCCTCCAAGGAGGTGATGAAGGATGACACGAAGGTGCCTTCAGAACTCCCTTTATCCACCATCAGGCACAAGCATCAACGTGTTTGTGAATAATTGCTGAGCACAGTCTAGTCAGATGCTAATCACTCCAGGAAACACTTATTTGAAGCTCTTAACATGGGAACAGTCTTGTTACACTATGAAAGATTGGCGAAATATAAAAAGAATCTGGTTTATATGACTAACTTGAATGTACCAGTTAAGCTAACTAGTAGCAGCTTACGCAATTATTTTGCATCTTGGGAGTCTCCACACACAAATGGACTCAGAGGAGTAAGAGTTTACACAGCACAGGCTCGGGTAACATTAGGCTGGCTGGGTACCCAAGCCAGATGTCCCAGCATCACAGTCCTCAGAACACTAAGAACCTGCCAACCATGGTCTGGACCAGTTCCCAGCCTTCAGGAAGGGGCCACTGCCATTTAACTAATGAAGTCACTGCATCACTGAGACATCAGGCAAACAGACCCAAGTCCCTTAGAGCCAAACATTTCAATTATGTTACAGACCTCAAGAAATTCTTTCTTTAACGATAAAGGATGAAAATATCGACCACACTTTAAGGTAAGCCTTTATTCTATTTCCTTTGACGTCTCTGAATTGATATTAAAAGATGAATGGTTAAAATATCTACAGCAATTGGATAAAGATTTGAAAGGTTGGGAGAAAGACAAGAAGGTCAAGAGGCTAAGAATTCCTTTTCTACTGGGGCTCCCTTGCCAAGCCCAGTGCCCGATAGGCAAAGTCACAAGATAAAGGGTTTTAAAAGTTAATTGATATTTGCTCCATCAGATCTGTACAGATGTCCTTGGTATCCATGGGGGACTGGTTTCAGGAAACCTCCCCCCAACAGATACCCAAACCTGCAGATGCTCAAGTCCCTTACATCAAATGGCATCGTTTTTGCCTAGAACCTACACATCCTCCCATACACTTTAAATCATCTCTAGATTACTTATAATATCTAATACAAAGTAAAATGCTATGTAAATTGTTGCCAGCCTGTGGCAAATTCAAGTTTTGCTTTTAGAACTCTCCGGAATTTTTTTTTCTGAATATTTTTGATCAGCAGTTGGTTGAATCCATGGACGCAGAACCCGCAGATGTGGAGGGCATACTGTCCTTCAAATAGGCTCTAGCCGTTATATCTCATGGTCTCAACCATAATCAGTTATCTATGAAGATATGTTCATATTAAGAGTCAAAATAACAGTTTTATTTCTCCCAGTACTCTCAACCTCAAATTAAGCTCAAGTTCAGTATGTTATACTCCTTGGTTCATGGCAGCACAGACAGAAACGCTTTCCTTTCTTCATAGAACAGAATACGCATGTCCTCCTGACTCCAGTGGGTATAAAAGATTCTCAGAGTCCTTTGCAAATCATTTACAAATGTTCATGATGACCATTCTTAGAATTGCTTTGGAATTTGGAACTTCCATGAGACACAGTGTTGATTTCCTCAAAAGTTATTTTCATTCATTAGGTGGGCGCTTTCACCTACCTAGGCTTTTCCATCCTGCAAAGGACCTTCCTTTTCATAGATTCTTAGTTCAGAACCTTCTAATAACTGGTGACGTGGGAAGACAGTTCAGATTTTGAGTCAGATGAACGTGGGTTTGAGTCCAAGCTCTACCACCACTTAATAGCAGGAAATTGAGCAAATCACTTCTCTCTGAGCTTCAGTGTTCTTTTTCATCAAATGGAGGTGCAGTCAAGGGTCATTGTGAGAATCAAAAGGAGAAACAAAGAAAAACTGTGAAATCCTTTTATAAACCTTAAAGCCCTATATAAATGTAAAAGATTACCTTATTTCTACGTCATCTAGAGATTTTTATCTGAAGCCAATCTGTCCCCAATTCTATAATACTACCTTACTGCAGAGCTCAAAAAGAAAATGCCCAGAGAGAGACAAAGAAGGGCAGAGAACACTCAAAATTGACAGAGCGTTAAGTGGAATATTCACGTGATACAATGGCCTACACGTTTATTACCTGTGGCATCCTTACTGGTGGCATATTACTGAACCTAAAGCCTTTGTATAGCCTCAAATCTATAACTGACAGAGTTCCAATGTCACATGGTGAAGGCGTGGTAACTAAAACCTAGGCCTCGTGGTTCCCAGTCTCTGTTCCCATAACTCTGTGTCTGTCCAAGTACATCCTTTAGAGTCTGTAACAGGGATGACATGGTACCACTTCTGAAGGTAATGAATCCCCCATATTCGGAGGTTTCAACAATCATTCATGAACAGTATAATTTAAATAATGTCAGTCTTATATTTGGGAGTTGCTGGGGGATGGTAGTGGAATCAGTGACCTGTAAGGAACTTCTGACTTTGAGCTTCTGTGAACTTCTGGCCAATTCTGAGCTCATAGATCCAGTTCTCACTCCCAGTCAGCACAGTGACAGCCTCAGCTTCCATACAACACCTTTCAGGAACTCCCCAGGAGCTGCACTCTTTTCACAGCCGTGCACAGGGAATTCAAACAGAATGCAGGTAGCCAAAGCCACTCTTGTGGGCTGTCATAACAAATGCACCTCAAGTTTTTCCCCAGGTGAACTTAAGTCAAGGAGCAGCCGAACTAACTTCCGAGCAGGGTTTACCCAGCTTCTTCTTACTGCTTTCAGAGATACGCGGCTCTTCCGGAGACAGAAAGTTTCCATTTGGAAGTAGGTCCAACTGTTCAAAGTATTAACTCAACTCAACACCAGTATCTTGCTACGGGATGCTAAGAGTGAATTAAGCAGTTTCATCTCCAAGTGCAATGTTAGTGGCTGGCGAGGGTGTGCACGCAGAAAGGGCAGCGCTGAAAGCTGTGCTCTGGGGCTCCCTTCAGCACCTCTGTGTCAGCGTCTGTGTAAAGAAAAGCAGTGGAAGATACAGGATTTGAGTCTGGAGGCTTGGGCCATGTAGGAAGAGCAGCTATACCTGGATTTCTCTCTCTGACTCAGTCTCCTCCTGCCTTTACTTCTGTGGACTGAGGACTCACCATATACTGTGCTAGCTATGAAAGGGATGATAAATAAGATGCGATTCCTGCCCTTGAGAAGTTCACACTGTACTGTGGGAAGCAGACATACAGGAAAGAGTTGTGATGCTCTGTGATGGGCGCTATGCTCTGGGTCCACATCAGGGGCATCACTTCTGGCTGTGGTTATTGAGGAAAGTTGCAAAGATAAAGCGACATTTGGGATGGACCTTGGAAATAATGTGGGACCCTAGGAGTTGATGCAGGTACAGAAGGAATTACATGCACAGGCTCGGCAGAGGGTGAGCTGGCCCAAGCCCTGGATCCACCACCACACTGGTGGTATGACCTTGAGATGGGTTATTTCTCCTCTCTGGGCCTCAGTTTCTCCATTCATAAGGGAAAGCGTTGTCTAAATGATACTGAAAGTCTTTGTGTTGATATTTTAAAACATGATGATTATAAGCAAATGTAAAGAAAATTAATTTGAAAGAATGTAAAAATATACTAATCCTGGGCTTGCTGGCATTCAAGACCTTGATGATTGTAAGCAAAGAAAAGAAGAAAATTTGAAACAGTTAAAGGAAAAGCACAGTAGGGCTTGTTACTGTACAGGGTAAAGAACCACGACAGGTGCTGTGTCCCTAACATTTTACCCAGCAGTTACAATGGCACTTGTGTCAACTGAGATTTAAGACCACAGAAGGACAAGTTGTACTTTAAAGACAGTAGATGAATCAGGATAACTTTCTCTGCAGAAACATGGAGCCATGAGGAGAAAATTTCAGGAGAGAATCAACTTGCCCCATTAAGGTGTCCACCCTCATTTCTCCTCCAAATATGCCCTTTCCCAGACCCTTTAATCTCTGAAACAAGCCTCTATTATGCTGAAACCACAGGGACATTGAGGGGAGTTCCATGGGATGCACTCCAGCAGAAAGATTTTACTTGCATGTAGAGGAGCCCAGGCAAAGACTCAGAATCAGGACCTGGGGTCAATCAACACGGAGAAGAGATGCCTCGAGGGAACATGTCACTACCTATAAACCTCCATAGAAGGAGGAGGTTTGTTCCGTGTGCCTCTCTGGGAAAGAGCCAAGGCTGCTGGATGGACGGAAGTTACACTGGGACAGATTTACATCCAACGTAAGGAAGAAATTTTTGATGACAAAAGCCATTCAAATGTCAGCGGGCTACCTTACGAGAATGAGTGCCCTCAGCCACTGAGTGTGCATGAGGCTGGCCGGCCAACCTCCTCATACATTTATTTAACAGGAGTGAATTGTTAATTACATGACATTTACTGAGTGACGAGTCTATGCTTGCACTATGCTTGACAATGGCAATTCAGAGACAAATGAACTGAACTCCCTACCTTTTTGGAATGCGTGGCCCAGTCAAGCTGCCGTGACATTGGCAGGGATGTTGTAGAGGGACTGAGTATTATTGGCTGGGGAAAGCAGGTTGTCCTCAATGACCATTATAGGTGCTTTCTGTATTTAAAATCCTCTGAGATTTTCCAATTCTATTTTTTTTTCCATTTCAAAGCCCAATTCATCTATGCCTTTTTCAAGCTTTTGAAAGACCAGATAGAGACGTGAGAGGAGAGTAGGGGGACCCGAGACAGGGGCAGGTCACGTGGTCTTTATCCTCTCGTTCTGTATCACAGCTCTCGCCTTCAGTAGATCTAAGCAGAACTTGGGATTTAGATAGTGATCTTAAATGCAGAGGGCATTCTTGGTGCAAACGACTGTGTGAGCGAAGACAGGTTTAAGGAGCAGTGAGGAGAGCAGCCTGTCTCAGGGGAGAGCTTGTGTGGAAGGTAAAGTTTTCTCGGGCTGGGGCCATGCTGGGGAGAGTCTGCATTTCTACCATCCAACTCATTCGATTAGCTGGAGTTTTGGAAAACAGCACACTTCATTTTGCCACTGTGGCTACATTCTTCTAAGATTGTTTGTAAACACAACTCAAAGTTATTGTGGGAATAGCTAATATACTGTAGATCATGGTAATTATCTAATAAGCCAACTAATAATTATACATCACAAGAATGTCCTAAAACTTAGTAATTAGACAGTGATGAACGGTTTGATTTTGGGACACTCTTAACGGTTGATATACAGAGAGATTTGCTTACCAAAATGAATATGCAGACATGTGCACACACACAGTTTACCTAATGAAGTCAGTCTATGCTCATGCCCTGGGGGGTTATTGTAAGCACTTGTCACCCCACTTGTAACCCAGTTGCAGGGGCAGGCGAGGGCTTCTGGGTACAATGCCCAACTGAGAAAAGTATTGTCAAGGGGAACACTGTTGGAACCAATGCAACCTGCCCGGTTGACTCATTTGGCTGGATGTGGACTCAGCTAAAATGTAGGCCCGGGGCTTCCCTGGTGGCGCAGTGGTTGAGAGTCCGCCTGCCGATGCAGGGGACAGGGGTTCGTGTCCCGGTCCGGGAAGATCCCACATGCCGCGGAGCGGCTGGGCCCGTGAGCCATGGCCACTGAGTCTGCGCGTCCGGAGCCTGTGCTCCGCAATGGGAGAGGCCACAGCAGTGAGAGGCCCGCGTACCACAAAAAAAAAAAAAAAAAAAAAAGTAGGCCTGGTGTTACGTGTCGTCTATCAGACACGGAACAGAACACCTACTACCATTCACAGAAGTCACAATCTTCTCCTTCAGAATATCAAAAGGGAGGAGCAGCCTGTTTCTCACTTTAGGAGAGGGTTAATCTGAAACCAGAAGTGTAAACAGACTTCCAGGGAAATGCAAGTCCATGACTCTAGAGAGCCCCAGAGGCCACCCAAGTCAAAGGAACAAGTGACAGAGACCATCGGCCAAGACATAAAAGACAGAAAGAGCCAGGGAAGTGGAGAGCAAATGGAGGGACACTTTTGCTCAATGTCGAGGGCTGTTTGGGACTTGGGCTAGTTTTCTCTAAAAGGCCAGGGGAAGAAAGTACGACGGCAGCTTCCTACTGATTTCGTTAGGTGGCAAGCCTACATTTTAAAATTGAGGGAAGGGACTTCCCTGATGGCGCAGTGGTTAAGAATCTGCCTGCCAATGCAGGGGACATGGGTTCGAGCCCTGGTCCAGGAAGATCTCACATGCCGCGGAGCAGCTGGGCCCATGCGCCACAACTACTGAGCCTGTGCCTATAGCCCGCAAGCCACAACCGTTGAGGCCCGCATGCCTGGAGCCCGTGCTCCACAACAGGAGAAGCCACCGCGATGAGAAGCCTGCGCACCACAGCGAAGAGTAGCCCCCGCTTGCCGCAACTAGAGAAAGTCCATGCACAGCAACAAAGACCCAACGCAGCCAAACATAAATAAAAAAATAAATAATAAAAAATAAAATTGAGGGGAAACTTCAGAATGTATTAATTTATGCAGATCTGTTGTTGAATATGTGTATCAGCGTACTTCTGTAAACGGAACCACATTTTTGACATATTAAAGAACTTGAAATATATACAGTTTTAAATTTTATAATGCAGGTAACTGAATAAAAATGTGTGTATATATGCATATATGTTATAAAATATGTTATATTATATAGATGTTATAATATGTATATAATGTGTGTATATATATATATATATACACATATGTGTGTGTTTATATAAATATTTATACACATATATATAAGATATCATATGTTCCAGGGAGGTCTGTCCTTGATAATATTGAGTATAATGTCTTTTCCTTTTTCTCATGCCAGAAAGCTGAAACGGCTTACATTGTAGCCAGGCTGTCACGGCTGACCAACGTGAGGCAAAGAATGAAGAAATTCAATAGAAAGGGGATACCCTAATCTAGGTGATCAAACCCCTGGAGGGATTTTTCTAAAACACACGCTTCCAAGGTATTTTTTTCCAGTATGTGTGTCACACTGATTTTGTGAATAAACTAAGAAACTTGTCTCTTAGCTCTGTATCTCACTCTATAAAACCTCTTCCAGCTCTCTTCCCCGACACTTAACACCAGTTCTGAGGCGTAAGCAGGCCAAGCGAACGAGCCCACTTCACAGATGAGGAAGTTGAGCCTCCAAATGCTGAGCTGACTGGGAAAGTGGCAGGGAGCCAGCGTGCAGAGCCCACCTAGAGCTGGGCCCATGCTCTGTCCCTTAGGGCTTTCCTTTCCCTCCGAGGCCTGCGTCATCATGGAACTGGAAACACACTGGCCCAGGGAGCTGAGGATTGACTTCCATATCTCTGATCGGTCACAAACCCACAGTTTGACCTCGGTCTCTGCATTCCCAGGGGGTTACAATGTGAATTCCTCACTAGTGTCCTTGCTCCCAAGCCCCCTTCAGAGCCATTGTGTGGGCACGTTGCCGGAACAGCCTTTCCATAACCCACATCTCTGCACCTGCTTGCCTAACACACTACAATGGCTTCCCGTCCCCCAATAAAGATAAAGGCCACACTTACGAGTCTGATTTATAAGGTCCTCCGTGACTAGCCCTTGCCTATGTTTCCAGCCTCATTTCTTGTTCCTCCTTCCTCCATGCTCTCTGCCACAGACGTATTAACATGGGTGGTGCCCAGATGCTTCTCTTCCTTGCCTGTATTACCTCTTCTCAGGCCCCTTTCACCCACCTGACTTCTACTCTAAGACCCATGTCGTGAATCTCTTTCCCTAAGAAACCATCTATGACCCCCGCGTGTCCATTCTTCCTAAGCAGCGGTTTTGATCATTGTTTTCCCTCTGGGGTCCTGTAATCTGCGAGTATCATTGTTGCATCTTAACTTATAAGAAAATAACTTATTTTCATGGTTGCTCCTCCATTTACTATGAGGTTTTATTTTATTTTTTTTAAGATTATATCTGAGTCATCTTTTAATCCGTAACATCTAGCATTTTATCCAGCACACAGATGTCAAAGAAGTGTTTGCTGAATACATGAATGAATGAATGAAAATGGATTAGAGTATCTCTGGGACTTTCTACTTAATGATATTTCAGATGTCTGATCCACATGCATGTGCAGAACAGATTTTCTTCCCCCTTATGGAGATTTTATTGCTTTTCAGAGTGAGCTCCATTCTAAGGAGCTGCCGGAAGGACTGGGGGCTGAACGCCTTGCACTAGCGCCCGCAGGAACAGGGAGCTGGGCAAGAGCCATTGCGGTTTGTGCAGCAAATCCTGGTGGACGGCTCTGCCTGCAGTGACAACGAGGCCACCCAGGCTGCCGTCTGATGTGGCCAGGGCCAGCTCGAGCACGGTTGGTTAGTCTCTCCGGTTGACCGAGGTGTGGGTGTGTGGGAATCTGCTCCTCGCCCACACAGCCCAGGATGCCCAGTCTCGCCTGGGGGCAGACTGGGGAAAAGATAAGCCCACTCCTCCTGGGAGACTGGACAGTTTAGGGCCTTTCTAGGTTTTCCAGGACCTCAGAGGCACAGCCAGAAGTTGACTTGAGAACTGAAGGGAAATGGGAAAACCTTTGTTTTGGAGAACAGGCAAGTATGCTAGTGGCGTCCTTTCCTCCCAAATCCTCACTTATAGGTGAGAAAATTGATCATTGAGATGGGAGACGTTTTACAGTCACTCAGCAAGGGAGCTTCTGGGCATTTAAGTTTGCATCGCAAAGAGAAAGGGGGCCATGTGCCGAGTTCTCCAGCCTGACCCTGGGGAGTTCACACCATCACGTGAACACGGGCTCTCAGCCCCCACCTCCTTCGCTCCGCCTCCACGCTTTCCCAAACTACCCGTCCCATTACCTCGTTGATTGAGCACCTAACTTGCACCTAACTCACATATGGATAGATTCATATTACACACGTCACATACATCAAGAAGTGAGCTAGTGTAGACGTCAGGAGCACAGATGATGAAGCCATACTGCCCAGGGTGGGGTGCTTCTCAGTTCTACCACTAACCAGCTCTGTGACCTTGGATGACTCAGCCATTTCATGTCTCAATTTCCTAAACGTTTTAATTGGGTAATAATAATACTCCCCTCGTACCATGCTAGGCCAGCTATGGCTACCTTGAAAACCCACCATGTGCCAGGTCCTTTACGTCCACACCCAGCTAATGCCAAGCCACACACTGCAAAGCAGGCTGCATTATGATTCGTATTTTGCACAGAGGGATACCAACTCAGCCTGCGAGGAGCGGGGCGCGGTCTCCATCTCAGGTCAACCTGACCTCAAATCCAAAGCTCCTTCCCTCATGCCTAGGGTCATGACGTGTCCCAGTTTCCAGGGAAAGTTCTAATGAATACTTATTGTCTAGGAGTAATTATTAATAGTGCCTCTCTCACTTTCAAGAGTGTCCTGGTTTGAACGATAAATTATATGGTTGTCCTACTTGCTCTATATTTCCCCTCTGAGCAGGAGACTCTGCCTTTCTATAAAAGGCATATTTACCTTGAAAATTCTGTCTGGAGGGACATAAGTGGCCAGGCAATGTGCCCTGGCTTGGTAAATAACTTGGGCGTCTTGATTTACTAACAGAATTGGGAGCCAGTTAGAAGAAAACGTAGGAAGCAATTGAGTCTCCATCTTTCCAAGGTTAACCAAAATACGTCTGTCATCACCTGGCCTTTTCCCAAATTTTTCTGGAACTTGGAGACCTGTTTTGTTGTGGTCACTGGGTTATCTACCCTTAACTGGGATGTTCTCTGTCTGTGATGTTTCATAGGTCAGGTAATAGAGCCTGGGTAGAAGTTCAGGCTGCTGAGTTCAGAAAACTTTTCTATAGACCTTTACTTATTTTCATGTCTGAGTTCAGAGTTCTAATCCTTTAATATCATTTCTCCTTCCTTATACAAAATATTGATATTGAATAAAGAAATAAGAAAAATAATAACAAAAGAATCACCATAAAAACCAGAAAACAAAACCCAAAGGCAACAAAAAACAGGTGAAAACAAAGTCTGTCCTGTTTTGAAGTCAACAATGGAAAATCATTCTTGGAAGAGAAAGTACATCGGTTCAGAAAATGCTCAAGGGAAAACAGCTGGGATCACACCAATGGTGATGACTTTGATGTCACCATATTCCACCTAGATTTGCACTTGCTCAGAACCCAAGGGAAAGAGAGTCTTACTCGTTCCTCCCCCACAGTCAAATAGAACAGGTGCCCAGCAGTCTCCAGTTCTTGACCTATGACCTTGGATAAATCAGTCTCCATCTCTCTGCCTCAGTAGTTACTCTGTAAATTAGAAAGGGATAATTTCCAAGAGCCCTTGATGCTCTAAATCACCATGATTCTAATCCTTATATTACTTCCTACCTTTTATTTGGCCAAATCACTGTTCAGGGTAATGGCCGTGGAAATCTGTCAAGATAAACAGAATGACTAGGTTATGGTGCTCATTGCAGCCAGCCTTGAAATTCTTCGTCTTTCATTTTCATGTGCTTTGAGCTCTTTGAGGAACTGTGTAACTTTCACCCTAGTGTCTCCAATGCCTGGCAAAGAACATATTCAATAATAATTTGTTGAGCACATGAATGAATAAATAAATTTTTGTCACCACATAGAAATCTGAAACCTTGCTCTAAATTATAACATCTCTTAATGATGCATATGAAACAATATTTGTCATCACAAACACTTTTGTAGAATTAAGTAGGAAAAATAAAAGAAACATTAGCATGTCTGTATTAAAGATTGGGCTTTATTTTAATAAGTGTTAAAAAAAAATCTAACTTGCTTATGCAGTATATACTCTATGGCTCAGGTAGGAAACCTAGTCAGTTGGCTCCTTTGGCCTAATCAGGGCTCAGCTAAGATACAAGCCTAGTGCTAAGGAGGAAATACATACAAAAATCCCTCATCTCTTGCCAACGATGAGAACTGTTGTCTGAAAAACACCAAGGCTGAAATTCCTTAGTTGGCAAGAAGAATAAAGGTCTTACTGAAAATAAGGTGTGGTGGGAAAAGTAGTTGAAACATCTGCTAAAAGCAGATGTTAACACAGTCAATAAAACTTCTAGGAAAAATCTCCACTTTCAAACCAGACTAGTTCTCTTCAGGCTAAAAATGTAACCTCCAAGGCAGCGCTCCTCCTGTTGCTTGGGAAGAGTTGCTGTGGCTACAAGATCTGCTATGATGGATTTTTAATTTTGTGACAGCCAGATTCTACCTCATTTTACGTGGCTTGAACCGACCATTAACCAACTGAAATTGCGCTTTTAATCTCCCTTTAAAAGTTTTTGCATATCTTGACAAAAATGCATTGGCAATCACCTGGCCTTTTCACAAATTATTGTGGAATTTACAAACTTGTTTTGTGGCGGTTATCAGGCCCTCTGCCCTTAAAACGGGATAGTCTCTCTGCATTATTTCGTAGGTCAGGCCACAAGGCCTGGGCAAAGAGCAAGATTGGTAAGAAATCATTTCCATCATGTTCTCTTGCTTAAGAGGACTAAATAGAATCTCCAGGATTCAAAAAAAATCATGAGCTTGAACACTTGGACGTACGATTATAAACTAGTATCAGTGCTAATCCTTAAGTTGGCAAGAGACTAAGAGAGCTTCTGATGCAGGTGACACCTGAATTAAGTCAGCTGCTTTCTCCTCCCATCCCTTTCTCTCCACCTTCCCCCTGACAACTCCCCAACATCGTCAGGAGGGCTGGGCAAACATCATGGTCCCATGGGGTAAGGCAAGTAGCAGGGGCATTCCTACCACAGTTGCAGAAGGGAGGTGTTTGGGGGTGAGCAAGTTGAGATCTGCGCATAATTAAACTGGAGAAAAGGTCCAAGTGGGTTGTCAAGACAAGGAGCCCCCGAGGCTTATGGGAGGAATCAGATAACAGAGATAATGTGTGGGAGAGACGGTGAAAATGAGCAAAAGCCATAGTAGGAAGGAACAGGTGGAGGAGGCTCTCCGGGTGACTGTCAAAGACAGGGCTGTACACTGGAGCATGGCTGGGCTTTTCCATGTGCCCTGTGATCAGCTATTTGGTGGGTTAGAGCCATTCGAAGGACTTAGGATGAAGCCCATCTACTGTCTTCTTCCCTCAGCTCCTCTCGGCCTCTTACTTTAACTTCTCTACTTCTCCTAAACCTTCCCTTCCCATACTGTATCCTCCGCCTCCTAGAACCTTTGATCTAATTTAGATTTTCTAGTATAACACATCTGATTGTCTTACTGGGCAAGGGCTCAGAATCAGGGCCTCGTGTGTGTGAGGGATGTGGGTGAGTGTGGGGCGGGGAAAATCATCTGCAGCTAAGGCTTATTTCCAAAGGAGCTCTTCTCCCTGGATCCCTAAGGCCTATGTTGAACAGCTCCAGTCCCTGAGGCTTACTGGTGATGTTCTTCCAGAGATGCAGTGTGATGTTGAAGAAAGATCATCGAACATCAAGCCCAGGTCTCTGGTTTCAAGTCCAAAGTTCTGCCCACGACACTGTACTTGAAATCTTGACTAGGCACACGGGCTGACACTCCCAGGCACTCCAGGAGAAACGGAAAATGGAGAGTCCCTTTCTTTAAGTAGGATGCAGTATAATAAAGCAGACGGCACTAACACCCAGTGCAATGAAGAGCAACACAACACTGATACAAAATGATACAAAACTCGCAAGGTGACTTGAGTGTGGTCTGGCCTATAGATGCTGGGGAAATGCAGAGGGTTAGAGCTGGAGGAGCTCATCTTTGGAGCCAGGACCCAGACCTAAGGGGAGTTCCACATGCAAATGATGAAGATAATACTAAAACGATAATTATAATCATAGTAATATAACTATTATTTTGAGTGCCTATTGTACGTTAAGATATTATACTAGGTGCTTTGTTTTGAATTGCTTTCTATTAATCCTCACGCAAATCCACAAGGTATAAGTTGTTAGCTATATTTTATAGATGAGGACGTTGAAGCTCAGGTTAAGCTCAGATTCTACTAGAACTAGATGGAGTAGGGGTGACGTTATGTCCCACATCTGCCTGTTGACCCTCGTGATGCGTCTTTGTATTACAGTGTCTCAAACCAGCCATGCAACCTTACTTCGCACTCTTTGATCGAGTAACTTGAAAGCAAGTCAGTCCCTCAATGGGGCCGGCCCTCCCCCTGAATTTCAAGTTATTTGCCTTTCTTCCTCACCTCATTTATAAAGACAGGGCCGCAAAGCATCCCACAAACAGGATCCTTTACCAGAGAGGAAACTGAAGACAGGAGACTGGAATTTCTTTGTATGTCTTATTTCCAACTCCTTCACTGGGCTCAAGATAACCTATTAAACCATGCGGTCAAAATAATTTGACAGAAATATTTCTCATTTTAATTTCCATTCTAAATCTTTCATCGTTCTTACCGACTTGTTTATTTAAGAATCTAAGTTTAATTACGAAGTGACACACTATTAATCCCATTTGTTTTTGTAAAGGAAAGCACTTCTTGGACTGGAACATAAGCCTCACATGCTCAGTGGTGGGCTGCCTTCATTTCAGCTGCTTAGGACTGGTTTGCTCCAGCGAGAGCATCTCCACCTGCTGGCAGGTACACCCCTGAGCCAGCCTTGGGGGACCACCACATCCAACCTCGTTCAGCTTCCTGGGACAAGGGCAGGCTTTGGGAAGACTGCTTTTGAAGACAGTGACATCAAAATATGAAAGCCATGGGGACAGTGTGTACCTCCAGAGGTAGAGAATGCAGGGTGTGTAATATAAGAGTGTGTGTGTGTGTTTGTGTGTGTGTGTTTGAGAGAGAGACAAAGAGAGAGAAAGAGAGAGGGAAAGAAGGAAAACCACCTTTCCTGAGCCCCAGCTCTCTACTTTTGCAGAAGCACCAGGAAATATCTCTTAGGTCTCATCAGACCAAGCTGTAGCCTTACAATTCCTGAACCAATCAGTAGAATTACTTTAACAAAGGAGACCCATTCCTGGAATTGGGAGTGTGGTCAACTTTCTTTGAAGTGAAGAAGTGGATGGAGAACATGTGAATATCTGAATAAAAGTCAGGGATGCAGGGAGAAATGGATTCTGGGTAGGCCACTAAAAATGTCCACGGTACAATTGCAGGGTTGAGGATTGATTTTATTCTGGGAGACGCCAGGTTCGTTTGGGCCTTGAAAGACCACCTGGGCCAGAGGTTACATATATGTGGGCTGTGGTGGCTTCCAAAGGCAGAGTCAGAGTAGCTGAGAACGAAAGCTGGGAGCCCGGGAGAGGAGGAGGCGGGTGCCGCAAGTCTGGACGAGCTGACTCGTAAAAGGATCAGAGCTCTGTGAGACCCTCTGCCAAACCCCTGGCAGCGCGTGCAGGGACCCAGGTGAAAGACAGGTGTGGGTGGAAACTGAAAGAGACCCCTTGTTGATTTCCCGAGGAAACTCAACGGTTTGCAATGACCTGGTTCTGCAAGTTTTCCTCCTGCATCCACGTGTCCTCATCAACTCCAGACTCACAGGAATGATGATGGTTGTGAAATTTGGAGCTCATGCAGGTAACTCAAGTTCAACATGAGAGGTTATGCAGTACTGTTTGGCACCCAAACCACCATTTTGGACTCCTTCCTCCCCTTTTCCCTGTGCTCAGGCATGCCGCAAGTCCTGCCATTCTGTCTGTATAGTCTCACAACCGACCTAATAATTACTTCTGCTACTGTCCTAGATAGAACCGTGCCCCCTTCCCCAACACCTCCGACATCTGCCTTTGGTCTTTCCCTCCAGTTCCTCCTGATTGTTACAATCAGCTAGATTTTCTTAAAACAAAGCTCTTACCTTTTATTCCCTCTGCTCAAATACTTTCAGTGAGCACTCATTACCGACAGAATACAAATTCTCATCCTGTATGCCCACAGTCTGGCCAAACCCAAGAGAGCTCTAAGTACTGGTCAGCAGTTCAGCAAACATGCATTGCTCCGCACCAGGCATTGGCCAAGGTGTAGGAACTGCTGAGTATGAGTTTTCAACACTCTCCTTCTTATCATCTATATTTCAAACCAAATCTTTTCCATCCATCAAAACTTGTGGATTATGGGCTCTCTTGAAGTACTCGGGTTGCATTTCTCTCATTGCATCTTCATGATGGTCATTTGCATTCCTGACCAGGAGTCCAACATTTTAGACTATGAGTCAGTCATCACTGAATTCCCTCATCTCCCTCTGAAAATCCTAGTACCTGGCTCAGCTTGGGGGTAAAATGTGTATATTTACTGAGTAGCACCTATATTTCTAGGACTATTATAATGTGTTCCACCCCTCTGGTCTCCACCCCATTGAATGCAGAAGAAACTGGCAATCCTCACAATACACACATTTTATTTTTAATAAATCACTTTTCAAACATGACGCTGATTCTCCAATGTTTAACATATTTTGAAAAAAACTCTCCTAGTATTTTTATTCCTTTTTTTTTCTTTTTTTTTGCCCATTGTAGATTTGAAATTCATAATACTACCAGCTTGAAACAACAACTGTTCATATTTTGGTCTGTGTCCTTTAAGCCTTTTATCCTAAAGAATATCAATAATTCAGAAATTGCAGAGAAAATAAATATTTTTTATCTTGCTTTCTTTACTTGATTTTGTACCATAGTTTTCCTGCCAGCAATGTATTCCAGGAATATTTTACTCATTGTCCTTTTGCTACCATAAACAACAATGTAATGAACATCTTTGTGTACAAAGCCTTTCTTACATTTGTAGTTGTTTCCTAAAGATATTATTCCAGAATTGCAGTTGGTAGGGCAAAAGGGTATACACACTTTATGATCCTAAATTCTTACCTCAGCTTGGCTTTTAAATACACAGTTAAAGGGAAGGTCATGAGCAAAGGTGACTGCTTAGCAGAGATCTGAGGGGGAGTCTTCAAATTCCACTATCTCAGCCTAATTTATTTCATGACTATGTTAATGTTTGCCTTTGCCTTCTTCTCAATTTCAAGAAAAAACACAAAACACTGAAATTAGATTCAGAGCCAACCTCTCCCTCTCATTTATAAAGTCTTCTTTCTTGATGGGAGAGGGTGAGAACTTTAAATCTCTCTCTGAGAAAACATGCAATGAAATTGGAGATGGTGGGACCCTAGACCCAGAGTCATCTTTGAATGGATGTGTATTTCCCAGTGCTTTAGGAAGATGGAAAACCCTAACAAAATAAAATCAAGACCAATCCCACATAGTTCAGTCTCTTAGCAAAAAGAACCTTATTTCTCTGTTACTGGGGCAGCTATGCATAGATGCAAAGCACAGAGAGACTATCCTTGCCCTGCGTTATAAAATAGTTATTTCTGTTGAAGGTCATTTTGCTTAGGAAGAAAAACAAAAGACTGGTACTTGGCAGGGAAGCTGCAGAAACTGATGTATCTCTGCCAAGGACCTTCGACACGGATGGCCCGGGAGATCTTCCACGTCACCCCAGAGCAGGTCATGGCCCTGGTTACTGCGGGAGGAAGAGGAGGAAGATAAGAGTTGGAATAAAATGAAAGAGAGAAGGTTGTTCTCTAAGTCCTTGGAGTTCTAAAATTAGAACCTCCTAAATAAATTTTCAAGAGTAATAAAAAGTAACTGGACCCCTAAGGTAGTGTATCGTTGTCTACCTACACAGTTCTCCTCGCAAGAGTCTCTTTATTCTAAAAGTGGGCTGTTTGAAGGGGAGAGTCAGCCCCACCCTGGATTCATGGAAGGAGGGGGGCAGATTGGTAACCTCGCAGGCTGAGCATCTTCAGTCTAAATAAGGAGGAGGCGGGGGAGGAGAGTGCCCTCCCCGCTTCCTCCACCCACCACCAAGCAGGGGATTTTCTGGGAAGTGATGGTCTGGAGACAGTGATGATCCTTTTATCCTGTCTGAAGTCTCCAGGAAAGCCATGCGGGAGTCTCCTCGTTCTGGTCTAGTGTTTGACTCTGGTATAATTTTACCCATCACACCATCCGTAGCCCCATAGACGCCGCAAATCCAACATGTTCAAAGCTGAACTTTTCTCCTATGATGTCTTCTCCTCTTGTTCTATATCTCAGCCAATGGCTTTATGGAGTGCTTCTTTACTCAGCCCGGAAACCCGAGTGGCTGCCTCTCCTTACGCTGTGCGGCTTGTCAGTTCTCTCTTCCCAACCTTGACGTCTTCTCCCAACTTCCAGTCACCCAGCTCTGGTCTGCGTGATTCCTTATTTATACTTTTGCAAAAGTTCGCTAGTTGGTTTCCCTTCTCCAGTCTCTCTCCGACCTCCCCTGCTCATTCTCTGTCCTGCCCTCACTCTCCGTTCCATTAACCACACTAGTGCCAGAAGGATCCCCCTAAAACAATTTCATCAAGGTACTTCTCTGCTTCAAATATTTCAGAGGCTTCCCACTGTTTTCAGAAGGAAGATCAAGCTTCTTAGCACAGCAAGCAAAGCCCTTCCCTGGTTCCTCAATTCTTCCACATTCCGCCTCAAATTCTATACTTTGCGCATAATATAGTCTCCAAATGTGTCAGACCCTTTCAAACCTCCATCCCTTGAAAGAGCTACTGCTTCTGACTGGAATGCTCTTCTTCCAGACTTTTTGACTTTACTAAGTTCACTGCCAGACTCATCTAAAATGTCAGGGAAGTGCTCTCTCTGACCCTAAGGCAACCTAGACATAGCCCTGTCATAGCATTTGTCAACATGTATTGTAATGATTGATCTCTCAGCTGGTCTTTCTCACTAAAGTGTGAACTCCTTGAGGCCAGGAACTGTCTCTTCCACGTCTGCATAACCTAAGAGCATTAAATGGTAATGGGCATGTAATACATGTTTAGTAAATTGAACAAAAGAATGAATAGATAAACAGTGGAAAAGAATTCTGTGCTGTGGGCTGGCTCTTTGGCTAAACCCTTCTACTGTGTGTCTCAAGTTCTCTGTATGAGAACACGCTATCTCCTTTTATAGTAGCTACTCAAAAGCTGAGAAGAGTATGTGTATGAGTATGTGTGTGCATATGTGTGTATGAGTGTGTGCACACATGCATCTGTGTAACTGGATGTCCTAGTCTGGGCTGATTATGGGTATTATCTTTTGGGAGATGAGAGTCCTATGGTAGGGGGTTTAGAACATAGAAGTGAATGTTCCATAACAAATGTGACACTTCCTAGGGAGTAAGACAAAATTCAAATACAGTAGATTCAGAAAGAAGAATTTTGGTTTGTAACTTGAGTCCACTGATGAACATCGTCCTGATGTATGAAGTGGTACAAATTTTCTACAAAACAGGTCTTGCCTCTTATGTGAATTAATATTCAGGCTCCCAGGATGTCTTTCCCAATCCTGTATATTTTTAACAATTCAATTAGTCATTCCCAAGTGAAGCATTCTAATTGATTATTTTCCAGTCTCTGTTGGTGATAAAGATAATGGATGTTTTTGTGGAGTAAATTGGCTTCCTTGCTTAATATCTGTTTCTTGATGTCATTGCCCAGCAAATAAATGGTGAAGCATATTGCTATAAATAGCATGATGGTTGGCAGAGGAAAAAAAATAGCTGTGTTTCCTGACAGTGCAGATTTCACACTGTTTTAATTACCACAAACGTTCACTCCTATCTCAGAGAGCTGGGCAGGAAACTGGGAATAACTGAAAATTTGTAGACATGGCTGAAATGACAAGCTTGGGATGAGACTCACACCGGTATGGGCAGTGTCCCCATGACATCCTCTGGGATCTTCAAGTCTAGGAGGTGAATTGGACCCTTTGGGAATCAAGCACATGAAACCTGGAAATGTGTCCTGCTCTTTGTGCTGTTGAGACACCTGTCTCCCTAAAATAAAGAGTTTGGATTTCAAGAAAACCAAATAAAAGACAGAATGCTGGAATTTTTTTATTCAGACAAACACCTACACACTTTCACAGTCCATATTAGGCAGTGGTAGAGAAATAACAGGGGTAAGTTTCCCTGCAGGCGTTCTCTGGATGCTAGACTTTCTGTCTACCTCGACTGAGTATGAAGGCCTTTTCTCCCACATGGCCTGCATCTCTTCCCATTCCCATTTCCTCAACCATCATCTGTCTTCCCTCTGACCTTTCCCACCTGCCCTATTAACTGGAGTCACCTCTGCTCTTCCCTGAATTCTGGACAGTTCCCGGCTCTCCTGAAATCCCACTTCAAGAAGAGAATGGTGTTAACAATGTATTTGCTCCAGTGCTAGAGATCCTCTTCTTGGGCCTTTTGTCAATTTTGAATTTGGGGTGAGAAATCTGGCTCAAGTCCAGAAATCTCTACAATACTTTGTAGTAATGGAAAACGCATGCATTGGCACAGGCGTTTATAATTTATGCCAACCTCTCTTACATTTTTTCCCACGTGAGGGTAAATCTCATTGGATTTGAAATTGGATACAACAGTATCTTATAATTACTCAGAGGAGTTTCAAGGCTTAAGTAGGTGGAAGAAAAGGAAAATTTTTCACTTCCCATAGTGATAAAGATGTAATTTCTTGCAGAGGGTAGGAGGTAGGTTTGCGAGGCTTAGAAAAGACCCAGGAGGGGTTGGCAGAGACCCAAGGACCCAGCCAGTACTGCCACTCTGTGGAGTACGAGGCAGTGGCCCTTTTCACCCATCATAGAATAACCATTCGATGAATATTAATTGATTGTTTAGATGAACGTAAAAACTAAATAAATAACACAAAAGGGTGCAGCATGGATTACAAAACAACATTACTCAAAGTTTAATGGGAAGTAAGTTTAAAAGCCATCGATGTGGCCTGGCAACCAAAGTCCCAACCATGATGCCATGTTTCAGTACCAGAGACGTATCCATGCTAAGGAAAGTGCTAAGGAAAGTGCTTGAACTACTTCTGTGTTCAGTAAGAAGACTCTATATCATGGTTTGCATGTTGTAGAAAACATGTTCTAAATGGTCCAAGAGGTAAACCCTAAGACCACATTGGTGGAAATACAGTCAAACAGACACCAACTTGGTACAAAGAATCGCACGCAGATGGAAGCTCACTGGTCAAAGGCGGACTGTGCTAGTTATCAAATTGCTTCTTAGTTCCCAATTCCCTCTTTTTGCCCACTCTTGGAAAAATGGAGCTGAGCTGTTTAAATATTTTTCTTTTGCTAACTAACGAAGGAAATGGGTGTTAAGCTTTGTCATTACGGAATAGTGGAGAGACACTAAATCTTGAAGCATGGTAGCTTCCTTAGCGTTATCCTAAGGTTCTTGCAACATGCACAGATTCGGTGGTGTACTAGTGGCTGCCATCCCATGGCACTCCCAGCCTTGGGCGGTTTTATAAGCAAAGTGCCTCTAGTGAAACATCTCCCCAGGAATAGATTTCCCCGGCTCCCTAGAGGGCAGATTTCCAGCAAGTTTCCCTAGTATTGCACCATGGCAACTTCTCATCTCCCCTGAGAGCCCTGGACTCTACAGTAAGGTCTGGACCTTGGCCCTGGGGAACCTATGCCTTATGTGTTATCTCAGTCCAAGGCAGAGAGTCCGCTTCCTATATTTGCTATTCCTTTAATCTTTGGCATGCTCTTCACTTTTTACCAGCCAATCTCTTACTACCACAATCCTCTGTTATAGTTAATAATTCTTTATATTAGACTGTCTGTGTTCAAATTACTATGTGGTTTTGCTTTACTTACTGGGTCTTAATCGATACACCTAGCAATTGCGTGGAGTCCTGAGAAATGGGTAGAATTTAGGTAAGCAGAGAGGAAAGAGAATGAATATTTGAGGCAGAATGAAGTCATTAGGGTCATATTTTTCATGTTTATACTATTTTAAAAGAATGAAATAACTAGCAGTAATTACATTTAATCTAATTATAAATTCCTTGAGGCAAAGACTATGTCTTATTTTTCCTCAAGTCCTCTAATATAATGCTTGATGAAAGAGTAGAATCTTCTGGACATTGTCCAATCCATTTAACCATAACTGAGACCTGGGAAGAAAGACCAGACCTCACTGCAGTGCTTCACAAAAAAACCTCAGTAATATTAATAATAAAACGAATAATGTTAGAAAAAAATATTGAGTAATACCATGTCCCAGGCTTTGTACAAATGAGCTCATAAGTAAAGACCCTCAAAGTCTTTACAAGATAAATATTATTATTATATCTGAAGCACAGAGAGGTTATGTAACTTGTTTAAATTCGTCTAACTAATAAGTGGCCAAGTCAGCATTTAAACCAAAGCAGTCTGGCTCCAGATACCCTCCCCTAAATCACCAAACTCTACCATTTCCCAACTGTGCACGGAACTGTGATTATATACCTCAGTGATAATGATCTTTCCTTTCAATATTCCAGGGGAACAAAAGATGGGGGTCTTTTTTATACATTAAAGACAGGAACTTTTTCTTTGGAAATCAAGATTTCTTCCACTGAGGGTTAGGAAAGGAAAGATTTCGGAACTTTGCTGCTTGAAATGTTGAATATTAAAATGTTCCATGTATTAATTGGTACATTTTCTTATGAAGAGTTGCATGCCCTAGGCTTCTTCCCTCCAGGGTATTTACCTTTTCACCCTTATCTTTAAGGAATTGTGGTTTTGAATGTTTGGGTTCCATGACAGAGATTCAGAGAGCAGAAGGCAGACCTCTTCTTGAAACGGGATCCCTGAAATGCCCTCTTATTACATTCAAGACCTGCTCTGATTTCTTCACTACCTGATGAAGTAGGTGGAAAGCCACGCTGGCCCACATCCAAGTTTTCCATTTCTACATGATGTGCTTTTTATTCTGGAAAATTTGGAGTCCAGGACCCCTCTTCTCCTCCGTGGATATTAATGTCTCTCAGGATGCCACTTAGGCTAAAAGCACTTTTGAATTGCTTTGACCTATAAAATCCTACATGTAATGTTTCTTCTACCTGGAATGTGTCTCTTTCTTTTTCTCATCCTGTAAGACTCTACTCAAATAAGATGTCCTTTGTGACATCTTTCCCAGCCCCTCAGAAGAATTAGCGTTCTGTGCTGTGCTCCCCAGAACACCTGGCTACCATGTCTCTGTTAGGCCTTGTTATATTACCCTGAGGCTGACACACATCTGCCTCTCCTCCAAACTGGAAGCTCATGGAAGGCAGAAGGCTATTGCATACCCATATTTGTTTTCCCACAGCCTGACATAATCATTAGGACTGAGTAGGTGTTCAATAAACATGTGTTGCTGACATAAATATATGAATAAGTGAATGGATTGGGGCCTTTCCCAATCCATACAGGATCTATGGACTTGGGCAAATCATGTCACCTCCTTTAAAATGAGTCAGTGTGATTAGATGATGCCAAAGGTTCCTTCAAATTCTGATTTCTTAGGGGTATGAAATTCAGTAACCATTTTTATATTTTGCCCTGAAGTTACTAAGAAACTTTTACAAATCCAAAGCTTTTTTTTTTTTAATTCCAAACATTTTAAACAACCGTATCTCCAAAGATCTCACGTAGAAGAGCTCTGCTCATCTCCACTTCAGAAGATCCATGGGCTCAAATGCTAATACAAGCCCTCTGTCTATAAGCAAACGATAGTACTGTATAGGGTAAGAGGAAAGTCACATGAACTATTGAAGCTTCTTTTGGAGTATCAACTTCATCAACCACAGCTCTGGAAGTTCTGATACCAATCTGTTAATACAAGGTCAGGGATGAAATTGGGACCTTGGGCACACCTGGAATAACATCTCTGAAGATTTTCTATCTGTGAGGGAAGATCACCACTTTGGTTCATTCCTCAATTTGAGACCTGGACTGCATTCTTCTTTCTTCCGTTCTTTCTTTCTCTTTCTTTCTTTCTTTCTTTCTTTCTTCTTTCTTTCTTTCTTTCTTTCTTCTTTCTTTTTCTTTCTTTTTCTTTTCTTTCTTTCTCTTTCTTTCTTTCTCTTTCTTTCTTTTTCTTTCTTTCTTTCTTTTTCTTTCTTTCTTTCTCTCTCTCTCTCTCTCTCTCTCTCTCTCTCTCTCTCTCTGTCTCTCTCTCTCTCTCTTTCTCTTTCTTTGTTTCTTTCCCTCTCTCTTTCTTTTTTTTTTTTTGCATTATTTTAATTTTAACCTCAATGAACTATGAAATAATCCATCACCGGGAAGCAAAATCTTTCTCTGCGCTTGATCAAGGAGTTAAATGCACAGTTCACATTACAATTCCATTATCCAGGAGTGGATTCTGCTCTTGAATTAGGGCCTGTGGTAACAGTTAGTCTCTCCTCTCCTTTCCAGACGCCAGGCGTTGTACAACTTCCAATTATTGGATGACCAAAGCCAAGGGAGGCAACGCCCCCATCTGGCCAGACAGAAGAAACAAGATGAAAATAATGATAAAGAAACCAGAGTGTATTTATTGACTTCCCTCTATAGATGAAGAAAGAGGCTTACAGAAGTTAAGTAGCCAGCCCAAAGTTATAAAGCTAATGTCTAATTTTAAAGTCTGTACTTTTCTGTGAGTGTGAGTGTGTGTGTGTGTGTGTGTGTGTGTGTGCATGTGTGTGTAGCAGAGGTGGGCAGTATGGATGAAACACAGACTACATTTAAAAGTACAGCGTCCTAGATAGTTCTCTATTCCAGGTCATTCATTTCAAAGAAGAAAATTAAGGTGAAACATGCGGAGCTCAGAGTCATAAACCAAGGTGTCAGTAGAGGCGTGGTTAGAATCTAAGGTTCTTTAGTCTCAGCACTTTGGTCTGTGCAGAGAACACCACTCCACGCAGCTGGGGAAAGAGTACATGACAAAGCTGCAGTCACACTTATCAACTGTTTGACCAACTTATCATCGATATTTTATCATTAAGGAAAATCAGGTTTGGAGAAGATAATGACCACATCGTATTCATTTTATGATGAGGAAGCTGAGATGATGTGTGTCATGCCCATACCTCAGGGGCTCAATAAATGTTATGTTCCTCCTGAAATGGGCTACTTAATTTTTTAATATAATTATTATCAGGACAAAATTAATTCACGCACATGGTAAAAATTTTTGAAAAGGTGTAGAAAGTTTATGGAAGGAAAAGGTAATTCTCTCCCTAGGTCCATTCCCCAGAGGTAATCATTTTTAACCTTTTCTGATTTCTGTCATTCTTGGGGTTAATGCCATAATTCTAAATATCATGGTTATAGTTCTATTCATTTGTTTATCCACTTGCTTATTTTAAATGATAAGCTTCTATTTCTTATTCCATCAACTCTTGGCAGAGTCTTTTCTATCATGTGATAAGATGAGAAATTGTCACTCTCTGTCCCTCATTCATTTCCAAGGTCATATTCTATCTGTATCATGATTAAGTCTTTCGTTGTTTATCTATATGTTGATGCTATACATGGAAACAAACAGACTTTTAAATATTTGATCATATACTGTTAGACCAACTAGTTAGTGTGTCTGGATCAGCAAAGAAAGAAAGTAGAATTCCTTTTTTTTTTTTTGCGGTACGCGGGCCTCTCACTGTCACGGCCTCTCCTGAGCACGGGCTCCGGACGCGCAGGCTCAGCTGCCATGGCTCATGGGCCCAACCGCTCCACGGCATGTGGGATCTTCCCGGACCAGGGCACGAACCTGTGTCCCCTGCATCGGCAGGCGGACTCTCAACCACTGAGCCACCAGGGAAGCCCTCATGCCTTCCTTTTTAATGTCTATGTATTTACTATATTGCTGCAATATAGCCTCAAGTATTTTACCTCCAGAAATAGTGGAAGAAAAGTAGCTTTCTGAGCTCTTATATAAGTGAAAATGCCTTTATTCCATAATGTTTAAGAAATTCTCTATTTGCATTATTGTTGCAGATGACAAGTCTGCTGACAATCTGAATATCTTTTTTCAGTTTAAAATTTTCAGGGTTTTTTGTTTAGTTTTCTGTCTCTCAAAGCACCTAAGACTGTCTTCTTTTCTCAACAAAATGAACTTTCACAAGGATATGTGCATCAAAATGCAGATTGTGTTTCACTCATTCTGTTTCTTAACTTTTAGTGGTCCCTGAAATTTAAGTATTGGTGGTCTTCAGCTCTGGAAATTTTTATTCTGTTATTTAGTTGGTAATTTTCCTTTTTGATTTTCTCTTTTCTTTTATTCTGGAGTATCTGTCAGTTGGATTATGAATATCCTGAATTAATCTTCCTTATCTTTTAATTTTTCTCTTTCATTTGGCTTTAAACTTTTTTTCTTCTTTCTGAGAGATATCCCTGATTTTATCTTTCATACTTTCTATTCATTTTTTGGCCTATCATGATTTTTTAATAGATTTCAAATGATTTTATCTTACTTTCCAAGCATTCTTTTAATGATTCTCATTTCAAAAATAATTTTAATATTACCTAAACTCTCTCTAACAATCATCATTATACTTTTCCATTCTCTTTTGTTCCCTGGATTAATTGCATTTCTTCTTTAGGAGATGAGTTATTCTCATTTATCTTTCTCTTTCTCTCCCATCAAATGTAGGGCAGATCTTAGGTGCCCATTCACATTTATGAATGAAGCGTTGCTTGACTAGTATGAAAATCTGTCATAAGTTTCTTCCATTACAGTGTTGACTTGTTTGCCCAGCAAGCCTTTTTCCTGAATGAGGAGACCGATGGTGAACTGTGTGTACATGTTTGTGTTGAGCGGGAGGGTTTAGATTGGATCTGGTGAACAGACTGCCTTGCCTGTGCTTTCTACCCACCACCAGCCTGTCAGAAAGAAGGGTGCCACTCTGAGGCCAGCTCTAACACAGGCACCTAAGACTTTTCCCCCAGCAAGTGTTCAATTTCTGTAGGATGGAGTGTTCTCTGCATAAAGCCAAGTAGCTGCAAGTTGCTCTGTTTAGGGAGAAAAGACTGAATAGTTCAAATGTTTCATGAAGGGTTTTTTAAAATTAAATAGCATAGATACTACTCCTTAATTTTTGGTTTTCCATAGCTACAGACTTCAAATTTGGAACCTATTCAGAATGTTGTTAATTAAAACAGTTCCACCTCTGCAGCAACCTTATCCTCTTATGTTCTGGCCATCCGCTTCCTCTACTTTGGGTGAGCTATTCATTTGATTTAATCTACATGTCATCTTTCAGAAATTTGTTAAAGTTCTTGGTGTACTGGAGTCCCTGTCTTTGTTCTCTACATTTCAATGATTTTATTTTCTGCTGTTTATTTTTTCTGTTATTTCAGTGGAAATCAGGAAAGAAGAGGAGGTGAATATGTATGCTCAGGTCTTCATCATGAACCAGAAACCCCCAACTATTTAAAAAAATCCTGTCAGCTTTTGAAGGGATTATGTACAGTTTTTAGCATTTTCTCAGAGGCTTCTAATTGGTTTATCATGAGGAAAGAAAATTTTTAAATATGGGTTATATTATTTAATTCCAAAGTAATACTGTACTTGGATAAGACCTAAAATGTCTTATCCGAAACTGTTTATGAGTAGGGACTACTGACACCAGCTAAAACCTGTTATTTTAAAAATAGAAACTAAGACCTAGAAAACAGAGAAGGCAGCATAGGTAAATAGAATACATGGATTCAGTTACTCACACACACACACACACACACATACACACACACACACACACACACACACTGTCCTCTCCCCTTGGAGGATGGAACCCTCTAACCACTGCACATAACTTCAAACCCATTTCTTTGGCTGCACAAATTTGTCTTCAAACCCTGCTGGCCCTATGTTATTGGCAAATATTAAAATGGCATTGACAATCTTCTAATCTGCCCAGTATAATCGAAAATTCAGATTAAGGAAAGATTATGCTAATGGGGGAGAAGATCATAGAGTGGGAAGGTCTCTTTGAGGATGGCTTGTTCAGCTGTCCGACTGACACAGGCTTTCTGTCTGTAATATCCCGCCTAATGGTCTCTTCTTGATCATCTCCAGTAATGAGAAACTTGTAACCTCCAGAGGCAGCATTTTTCTCTTCAGGCAGTGCTGTTAAAAGGCCTTTAAATGTAACCCTGATCTGGCTCTATGTACCTCCCAGTGTGTTCACCAGCTGTGCTCTCCAGGATGTATAGCACAAATCTAAACCACTGTCATATGGAAGAGAAGTTTGATATTTCACATGTTAACAGGACAGGTAAGAAAGAGATCCATTTAATGTCAGAGACAGTTGTCACTTCCCTAACTAAAGAGGCTTGCATTCCTCAAGCGGGTCTTTACAAAGAGTGAGTCTGTTAAGTAAAAGCTTTAAAAATAATTCCATTATCCACTTTACAAAGACAGAGTGACAGCCGATCATTAGAAGAAGAAAGTCTTTACGGATGATGCACAATTTGCAAAAGATGTGATTTCATCCCTTAGAAAAGGAGATGTACGATAACTTCCCACCAAGATAAGTTGTGTTTGCTTGCGTTTCATATCATTGGCTTCAGTTTATAGATGAGATGCATTGTAAGTCCCCCTTAAACTGTTAAAGGTCTATGGATACAAAGAATTTGGTTGTCTGGAAATGCCTGAAACTTCAGCCACCTCTAACTGCTTGTAAAGAGACAACCAGAAATTTCAGAAGCATGGGTAGCCCACACTGCAGCTCCAGCACAAACGCACCCTGGAGGCTGTGTGTCCATCCGAGTGGTCCACTCTTGGCCCCATGGATAAATCTGAAATGCATAAGGAAGGTGCAGAGACCACAGAGGCCCATAGTCATCACTTCCAATTTCCTCATCATGTAGATAAGGATGCTTGAGGCCCAGGAGCAGAAATTAGAAGCCCGGAGTCATTCAGGAAGTCGGGGCAGAGAAAATACTAGAATCAGAAGCTTTGGTTCTCTGGTCCAGACATTTTTTTTCTCTATTCTTTACTTTTCTGTTATGGGCTGTGGTTCTTTATGTCCTGGCCCCATCCCCCGTCTGACGCCCTCTTCTGGAGCTCTCCCCCCCCCCCACCCTTGCTCATTCTGTTCTGCCACGCTACAGACATCTAACTGTTCTTGAAACACAGCAAGCAGGCTCCCTTCTCAGGGCATTTGCACTTCCCATAGGTCTGCCAGGCGTGTTCATCTCCCTCCTAGCTTCACTTCACTTAGGTGTCCGTCCACATGCCCTCAGGGAGGCCTTTCCTGGTCATTATATCTAAAATAAGATTCCTTATCACTCTCTCATTTTCCTGATTCATTTTTCCTCACAGCATTTACCAATATCCTGACATGTTAGATTTCAAAATATGCATATTATGTATGTATGAATGTATGTATGTTTCTTCCCAATAAATGTAAGTTCCACGAAGATGAGGACTTTGTGAGTTTGTCCACTACTATACTCCCAGCAACTAGTACGTGCAAAGAAGTATCTCTGAAGGCCTGATTAAATAACACCTTTGAAAGTGTTCAATGCAGTTTAAGAGGGGAATCAATTGAGAGTTCAAACGGCACAACATACCCCTCTACCACTGGGAACTCAACTCAGAACCTCATCCTACAAAAGACAACATGGTGTCTTTAACTCTGGTCTCCATTTCCAATCCCTAGTTCAACTCAAATATTCACTGAGCACCATACACTTAATAAATGTTTGTTAAATTAAGGAATGAATACAAGCACTGATTTAAAAGGCATATTTTTGTAGTAGGATAAACATAGGAGACCAGGCTTCAGGAGACCTAGAAGGTTGGTCCTTGCTCAACCAACAGCTGTATTAGTTTAGGCAAGTTTCCTAGGCAATTAATCACCTTCAATTAATCACCAAATAATCAATAAAGAGGGTAAAACAGATTGGTTCTAAGAGACCTTCCAACTCTGACACTCTAGAATATCATAAAATATTCTCTTAGGTTATTTTCTTCTTGCAACTTGCTAGTGTTAATCGATTTTAGTAATACCATTGTATCTACAGGCTGTTAGGAAATTTGTTCTTTACCACAGCGATGACCAAGGTCCTTTCAAGTAGCCAGCATGCCAAGCCACAGGTAGGCTCCATTTATCCACAGGTCCATCTCCCAGCAATCTGACTCATTCAGGACCTTTTGATCCTGAACTCATCAAGAGTCCCCAGGTACCCACGTGAGCTGGGAGAAAGCCTCAGCATTAAAGATTATATGCATTGCTTCTCACGCCCTCTTTCAAAGGCTTAAAGAGTCTAGATTCTTGTTTTCCATCAATGACTCAAGGGTGCTATTTCCTCTTCTGGAAATTGTCTTCCCTGTGCATTCTTGCTGATGGACCCCTATGTGTTCTTCAAGCTTATCTCAAATGTTCACTGCTCTAAGAAGCTACTACAGCCTCCTGCTGCCCACAGAGTTTAATGTTCTACCTTCCATGCTGTCGCGCTAACACGTGTATAGCTTCATAACTGCTTTGGCCATTTTGTGTCATCGTTATGCTCGTTGAGAGTTTGAGCTTGTCGAGGTCAGTGTAATATTTTGTTTACCTTATTCCCGAGGATGGAGTCTGGCATGGAGTAGGTGTGCGGGTAGTGTTCTCTGGAGACTTCTAGTGATCTCGTTTCCTGGACCTTAGTAAAAGAAACCCAATAACCCGAAAAGGAAAGGTTATAGAAGGCATTCAGGAGAGGTAGATACATGATCCCTGAGCAGAATAACTGGTGACATTGCATGACACTGAGGGAAGAGACAGGAAGATCTAAAACCAGATACAGAGCTACGATACTGCTCCGGACGCTAATGGGTCTCTAGAATGACATCGCCGAGTGACTTTGAAATGACAGGGTTCTGTATGGCAGATGGGAATTCAGAATTTCTGGAAATGTCAAACGCTTTTCAGAAAGATGTCTCTTGACAAGAGCTTCCTCTGCTTGTTTGGCGTTTGACAGGCTCAGCTTTGGTTATCTGGAAAAGACCAAGATGCCAGAGGAATGGGACTTTATCAAGTCATAAACGGACAAGATTTGATTAAATGGTATCATGTGCTCAGCATTGTACATGTGTCCAATAACGTGCCAAAGACTGGACTCTCAAAGAAGTCAAGAGGCCAGACTGGCCAAGACTGTGAGGGTTTTAGGTTCTTAGTAGAGGAGGAAAGGTCAGGGATCATGGTAACCTGGAAGACATGGGGACGGGAGGGGGACTCAGGCCAACCCGTACAGACAGGGAAGGGTGGATATTAGGAAAGAGGAAGAAAAAGTGCTCTAGCTGATGGAGACCATTCAAGCAAAGGCCCTGGGGCAGGCCTGGAAAGAGAAAGTGAGATTGGGAGGTTCAGTAAAGTAACAGTTAGGACAATGTCATGCAAAGTATGGCAGATTATGGGGGACTGTCGACAGTTGGCCACAAGTACTTGGATCCAGAAACAAGGTGCTGATACATGAGTAAGGAAATTATCTAACCTAGTGGCTACTGCATAGTCAAGTCACAAATAACTTGACGGCATTGGTGTGGGTGAAGGGGTCCAGTTTCTGGAATCCTTCCAGTGAGCTTCTATGTAAAATACGCTGCCTCTAAAAAGGCCCTCAAGGCCGTGTATGAAGTGGGCCCTGTCTCCTTCTACTCTCCCCTCTGCTTAGACTCTAGCCACACTGACCTCCACACAACCAAGTACCCTGCTACCTCAGGGCCTTTGCACGTGCATTTTCTTCTACCTGGAATTCTTCTCTCCAAGACACCCGCAAAATTTTTCTTTCTAATCTTGTTCAAATGTTACCACATCAGAGACCACTCTCATGTGAAACCTCTCCTCTATGGGATGCTCTGTCTCTCTTATGCTGATTCATTTTTCTTCCTGCTGCTTATCATCAGCTAATACTTTGTATATGTATTTGTTTATCTCTTTACTGTCTTTCTCTATCCCCTAGCCTCCAGAATGTTTTTTACTATCCTAGTCCCAATATTTAGAACAGTCCCTAGCACATATAAGCACTCAGTAATTGTTTGCTGAATGAATGAATTGTGAAGCTATAGAAAGCTTCAGGAATTATGTCCAAAGTTAGGTCATATTTTTCCAAATGATTTCCAAAATTATCAGTAGATTCTCCAAAAAACCTACTGCCAGTAATTAAAAAAAAACTGTATAGAACCCAAGTAGACATCAGGAGACCTGCAATCTCATCGTAGCTGTGGGATTTCACCTAGATGAGGCTCAGTTTCTTCATCTACAAAATGGACATAAAAATACCTGTCTCATTTCTACTACATTTGCAAAAGCCAAAGTTGTTGAGGCCTCCCATGTGCTGTGGTCCAATAATAACCCAGACAGCCGGTCCCTCCAGTCTCAAGAAACTGGCAGGCAGTTCAATGAAACAATGAATGGGGGAATGGTAGTAAATTTCATCACCTGTGAGTTGCTAATGAGACCCAGTGTGAACATTCCTGCTGGAGGCCACTCAACTATAAAGAGGGTCTCCATAAAGAGAACTTCGTGTCTATCCCTGCCCTACCTCTCCATAATCTAGTGGATGGGATGTTTTCAGGGCCCCCAATAAAAATAAGCAGGTGTTTGCCACAGTTGTCCAGCATTTAGCTGAACATGCCTACTAAACACACATGGCCGTTTTTCCACCTATCCTACCTTGTAGGGTTGCTATAATGATCAAATGATATAACGTCTGTATAGGGCTTAGTACAGAATCAGAAATACAATTATTATTGTTAGCAGAAACTTGCTAAACTTCTATTAATGCCGAAGATGGTATATAAGTGGTAATAGAAAGAACCTGGAGGGATAGATAGAAAGAAAAGGTCAGAAGGAGAGAATAAAAAATATATAGTTTATTTCATATACAGAGTTATATCTATTTTGCAAATTTAATTGGTCAGGTGTTTTCTGAATGTAGCATTTGGAAATCATCGAGATGCTGTATGAGACACAGACACTGACCTTAAGCTAGGCAGTAGGAAGGCTCACTCAGATAAGGTAGATGAGAACAGGGCTCGCTGAAGCTGAAGACGGGACACTAAGCAAGAGTTGTTTGTAGTAGTTCAGGTGAGAAATTGTATGGAACTAAACAAAGATGGTCACAGCAGGGATGGCAAAGGAGAAAACACAAGGCACATTGAGAAGGAAAATATGATAGGGGTTGAGTGACATGCTTTCATTACTTATCATTTCATTCGTTCACTTCCTTTTGCTGAGCTCTTTCTGCCAGGCTCTGCAGCATTCATTGGAAATACAAAGATACAAGCATCAGGATAAGCTGCATTTGTTTTGTCCTCCCAGGAGCCAGACATAGTATTAAGAAGTCTACAAACACCATGGCATTTAATGTTCAGAAGGTCCCTGTAAATAGGTATCGCCATTCCCCACTCTATAGTTACAGAAATCCGAGCTCAGAGACAGAGGGTAAACAACTTGATCAAGCCACACAGCTAGGCTAAGCTGGGGTTAAAACGCAGGCATGTGGATTCTAAGCCTGCCTCTTTCATCTCTGCTGCAGAGATGACTAGGGCGAGGCTCGTGTCACTGCAGAGATCAGAGTCTAGTGAGGGGAAGGTGGAGGACAGATAGGATGGAAGGTCGTAACCGGGGCATGCCCAGAGCCTCAAGAAATGGATCAAAGAGTCAGCGGAGAAGGAAAATCCCAAGATGTTTAAACTGCTGACTCTGAAGGTAGTTTCTTGCCACCAAGTGTGTGAGGGAGGCTCAGAGGCCATTTGGGAAAACCTCTGGGCTGGGCCTGCAAAGGCTGGGGCGGAGGTCCTGCTTCCACCACCACCTTGAGCAACTGACTTTCTCTCTGTGGGTCTGGGTTTTCTCACTGGCCAGGAGTTTTGGACCAAGTGTTCTTCAAAGTCTCTCCCATCTCCACATTGGTGGTGGAGAAACTGGAGTCCAGCGGGCTGATTAACAATGAAAAGTCAAAGGTGGCGGGAGGACTCAGTTGGCCCTGTTTTGGTCTTTCTTCACTCCTCCATGAGATATTTCTTCCACTGCTTTCCAGCTCATCCCCTAAAGTGTGAGACACAGAATCAGAAGGTTAGGGTCCTGGATGTCTATGAGGAATCTCAGGGGGAAACCAGGTGGAGATCCTAGACTAGGTCTTTTCTCTCTGGAGCCCATGATCTCATTCCCATTTCCCTGGAGTGTGGGGAATAGAATGCCCCATTCACTTTATCTGAATGGAGAGAGACACAGTTGTAGAAGAGAGAATGCCCACAGCCTGGCCCTCGGCTCTCAGCACTGGGTTGGGGAACAGAGGAGCCAGGAGATGGGCATGGAGTGGAAATTGACTTGGAAAAAGCACACCCTTCCGTGCCTTCCAGCCATCGCCCCACGTGGGTGAACGGGAAAGCTGAAGACCCTGCCACAGCCAGAGGCTCAGCTATTATACACGTCTGGGCAAAAGCAAAATTGGGGCAGAGAATGGACTTTAGGCAGGACTTTCAAAACGTTTGGTGCCCACGCCGATAGTTTCTGTTGGCACAAACAATGTCTGTTCAGTTGAAACTGAACCTCTTCATAAACTCTGTTTCCTCCTACCCACTTCCCCTGTCTCTCTTTTCTTATGCTTTACAGAACAATAAAAAAAAAGTACATTTTTTATGCAATTTCTGATGGAAATACATCAGATTCTTGACAGTGGTGTGCTCAAGTCAGCTCATAAGCTGATGGTTCAATTTAAAAAAAATTTTTCAAGTTGGTTGTTAAACACAGCCATTATTAAAAATTAAATTATAGAACTTACAATTAAATAAATTATAGTGAAAACAACAGTAATAAATACTCAAAATTATCACTTCCTAATTCTTTTACTACATTTTATCTTTATCTATGCTCTTGAGGTTACTTACTTTCCATCATACCTGTGCAGTGAAAATACTATACAACGGTGTGTAAATATTTTTGTAATTCCGTATTCAATGAGCTTATCGTGGTAGCTAGAAAGTGGTCATGGTTGGTCGTATTTACACCATGGAAATCTGCAAACATCGCAAATCAGGGCTTGATTTATTAATTTGATTGCCTTGGCATAAGAGAGTGACGGATAAAATGTTAATAATGTAACTTAACCTAAAATGGTGCCATGTCTGTAGCCATTACATTGTGAATAACATACAAATATTGAGGAATGCTATTTTAGTTTCCAAAAACAATTATCTGAATCAGCAAAGAAGTTGCTCATGTCATTGACAAGTGAGATTCCAACACACACCTTCATTATTTCACTTTCATCTTCCTTGTTAACTAAAATGAAAATATCAACTAACATTCATGTCTAAACTACACGCATTGTTCTTCCGTAGCATTATAGGTAGGCAACAGATGCGAGAGTTTGGCAAAAATCAATGAAGTGTTCTGTGAGAATCAATTGGCTATATGGAATTTACAATAAAGATTGTATTTACATTTTATTATCATTTGTGAATTGTGTACTACACATACTTTAAATTAGTAAAATTTATAATCAACTATGTACAAATATATATGCAACATATATATTATATATGTTCTCAATATATACTTCTCCCGTCAGAGACCTGGTTGGTAAATTGTCACCAGCATACCATTGGCTCTTGGGGTCATCATTTGACTGACAGGAAAATGGAGGTTTGTATTAAATGTCACTGTTTGTGACATTGGATACAGACAGCATTGGGCCCAGAGTAGATACTCTGGTTAAGTGACTTGGAGACTACATCAAGATTCCATAATGCTATTAGATCATATTAAAGTACTCTATCATTTTTATCTACAATGTTTTCTACTGACTTCCTAACACAGTCATTCACTCCTTATCTCGAAATAAGAATTTCTCTCAGGGCTTCCCTGGTGGCGCAGTGGTTGAGAGTCCGCCTGCCGATGCAGGGGACGCAGGTTCGTGCCCCGGTCCAGGAGGACATCACCTGCCGCGGAGCAGCTGGGCCCGTGAGCCATGACTGCTGAGCCTGCGCGTCCAGAGCCCGTGCTCCGCAATGGGAGAGGCCACAACAGTGAGAGGCCTGCGTACCGCAAAAAAAAAAAAAAAAAAAATTTCTGACAGTCGTCTTTGACACTGAGGACTCCCAGCAGGATAGAAAAATGGCACGTGTTTGGAGCCAGGGGTGGAGCTCAGAAAGAAGGAGCAGGCTAGGAGGACTCTCCCTTGAGAACTTGGGGTCCCGGGAGTGAGATTCCACGCGAGAACAAGCGGTGGACATTTTTAAAAGGCTGGCCTCCTGGCAACCCACTGACACAAACCTATTGTACCTTTACCTGGGTATACACTAAGCGCTCTATAAATGCAGAGTCCACAATGAGTTAACACAAGACATATCAATCAAAAGTAGCTATTATTTATTAAAAGCACGCTCTACGTCTCACTCAGTGTTTGGTGCTTTATAGCCATTAACTTTCACCTTTAAATAGCTCTCCACAGCTATTATTATTATCTGATTCCATTTTACAGGTAAGTAAACTTAGGGTCAAGGATGCTAGATAACTTTTAACTAATATTTGGCAGATCCATTATTAGCTGGTCTTTGTTTACTGGCCTCTCTGATTCCAGTACCTGTCTTCTTGCCTCATACCATCGTGATGGAGGTAGGGAGGTGAGAGCCGGTGCACAAGGAGGGAAGGATGTGCCTGTGTATCCATGCCCTGTGGTCTGCATGTGAAGGTGAAGATTAGAGTTGGCACCGCTAGAGACTCTTCTCGAAGCATCAGAATGACTTAGAGAATCTCTGGGAGGAACTGGTTTCCAGGAAGCTTCTCTGTCTGCACAGAAACGGAAGCTCTCAGAGAAGCTCACGTGACCCTGATGTGCCGGAATTTGCTGGACACGGGAGGGTGTCCAGAGGCCTCCTAAGCAATCCACTGCAGCACTGGCTGGAAAGACTAGGGGTGCTTCCTAGTTTGTATCTTCAGTGAACTCTCTGAGGGACCAGAATAAAAATTAATAACACAAATATTTATGTGGCGTTGACACAGGTGCCAGGCGCTATTCTAAGTGCTTGACTGACATTAAACGAAGTTCATCCTCAGGACACCCTACAACATAGGTCGTTGTGACAGAGACTGCTGGCCCTGATCCATTCTCCTCTACTTCCTGGGCAACAGCTAAGACTGGATTCCCAGCCTCCCCCGGGTCAGGTGTGGCACGCCTCTCAGCGCTGGTCAATGGAGTGTGAGTGGAAGGGACTAGGGCCTCTTCACAGCCAGGCCATGGAGTTCCTTGGGTCCCCACCCCCCAGTTCCTCCCCCTCACGGGGTCTTTGGAAACCAACCATTAGCCTGAGTCCTCTGAATCACTGGAACAGAATTCCCTGCTCATCTGAAACTTCTCTGGACTATTTTTGTGAGTGAGTAATAAACTTCTTTTACGTTGAGCTACTGCAAGTGTGAGTATATTTCTTACTACCACCTAGTTGACTCTAATGAAACTTCATACTATGATTATCGTCATCTCCATTTTACAGATGAGGAAACTGAAGCACAGGTCACTTGCCCAAGGTCACACAACAGGTGACACATCTAGACCGTGGTACAGGTGGAATTTAAACCCAGGCAGTCTGGCTCCAGAGTTCATGCTGTTATTTTAAATTGTTTTTTTAACATCTTTATTGGAGTATAATTGCTTTACAATGGAGTGTTTGTTTCTGCTTTATAACAAAGTGAATCAGCTATACATATACATATATCCCCATATCTCTTCCCTCTTGCGTCTCCCTCCCACCCTCCCTACCCCACCCCTCTAGGTGGCCACAAAGCACCGAGCTGATCCCCGTGTGCTACGCGGCTGCTTCCCACTAGCTATCTATTTTACATTTGGTCATATACGTATGTCCGTGCCACTCTCTCACTTCATCCCAGAGTTCACGCTGTTGATCATCACACTATACATCCCCTTATGGACTAGAAGAGAGTAGTGGTGAGAAACAGACTGTGGGGCTGGGCTGGAGGGGACACAGGCCACCAGGTGTTCCCAGGTCCTTTCTGTCCAGCTTGAATGGATGGGTAAACGGAATTGTTAGGAGAAGAGGCTTCCCCAAGGTCCCTCAACAAGATTAGGGTTCATGTTTCCTGATTCCCATGTCTCTCCACTGCACCGTTTAGCCTGGCTGCTAAACACACTATAACCATATGTAACCTACAGCACTACAAAGCTGCAGGTACCCCAGCAACATAGCTTTTTGTAAAGCTCCTCTTTCACAGATGGGGGAATGGAGTCGTGGGAAATGAACTAGCCTGCTCAAGGTCACCGAGTTAGAAAGTAGAGCAGACCTGAGGTTCAAATCCAGTCTGACTCAGGGCTGTTTTATTAACCAGCCCCACTTTGCCCGAGATACCAACCCTATAAACTTAAAGTAAAATAATGTGTTGTGGAAGGGGCTTTAAATCCAAGCTCGGTGGCCCTCCTTTAAGAGGTAATAACAATGTGCACTGCTGCCGCGCGGTTTCCGGGCATTCCCACCCGCTTTATCCTCCCTAGAGTCCCTCCTCTCACAACCCTCTAGAGCTCTGGGCGCGCGTCTGTCCCTGTTTGGCGCATCCTCGGGCCTCTCCTGGGGCAGGGCTGTCTCACTCATCAGGGAGGTCCCGGAACCCAGCGCTGCTTGTGGGCGTGGGCAGGAGAACGGGTAAGGTTTGCTGACGGCAGAATCGAACAAGGTGGGGGTTGGAGAAAGACGTTCGTGCCCCCATTTCGCAGATGGGGAGACTTAAGCTCATGGCGTTGAAGGGATGTGCCCAGGCACGTCCTTTGCAGTCCAGAATCTGTGGCTCAATAATCAGTGAACGGGTGGCAGCCAGAGGCATGAAGGGATGGCGAGTGGCACGAAGCGGGGCTTTCCAAAACGCAGCCACCGCCAGGGCCTTGCATGAAGGAGGGGCTCATGTCACTGCTCTCCAAAGACCCCCTGGCCAGCTCAATTCACCTGCTTCCCTGCAGGGGTGGGTGACAGGCGGGCGGGGGGGGGGCTGGTGGGAGGACTGGAGCAGCCCCGATTTCCCACCCACCCCCCTCCCCAGCCCCGCCCGCTCCGTCTCGCCCGGTCCGGGCTCGAGTCGCGCCTCCCTCTTCGAGGAAGCCGGAGCTCCGCATTGCAGGGGTCCCTGCGGGCCCCGGGTCGCCGCGCCCCCGCCGGCTCTTCCTTTGTCCCGGCGCGTCTGCGGCAGCAGCTGAGCTTGCCTGCAGGCGGGGCGGCCGCGCGCTGCCCGGTGCACCAGCACCATCTAGGGGCGATCGGGGTCGCACAGGTGGCGCCCGGAAAGGGGGAAGAGCGCTCCGCCGGCAGCCGTGGATCACCGCGCGCCTCGGGCAAGTCGCTGCCCCAGCGAGGCCTCAGTTCCCCTACTTGGGGTAGAGGTGATAACCAGGCCCACCCCTTTGGGAGCGCCCAAAGGTGTGATGCCATTTCACTCCCCTGATCGCGTTTGATCATCCCAACAGCCACTGTCAGGCAAGGAGGGAAGCTGAGGCTCTTAGAGGTTGAGTAACCCCAAAGGGCACAGCAGGCCGGAGCAGAACCAAGAATCAAAGGCAGGCTCATCTGAGCCCCAGGTGTGTGCATTGACCTCCTCTACTGCATCTCAGGGCGCGGGGGCGGTTTCCCCTGATATCTGCGGCTACGACGGGAAAGCTTCTGTTGCTCGTTCCTTGTCTTCTGCCGGCTACTTCCTGTGTGATCTTGGCCAAGCCACATGACCTCTCTGGCCTGTGTGGGAACCTTCTCCCCAAAGCTTCCTGGAGCCCATCCTGTCTTCCTGAGGCCACAGCCCACTATGCCTGGCTCCTCTGACATCCCTGTATACCTTATTCTCAAAGGTGTCCTGACTATATAGCCTGTGGCTGACAAAAGCAGGTGCAGGACTTATGAAGACGATTTTGACGCCTCTCCTGTGAGGGCAGGTTTGTTCTGATGTGCAGGGTAGCCCAGGCCTCCCTGGGAACTACCAGGCCCTGTCATTTGTACAGGCTTCCCAACTCCCGTCAGCTCTGAACAATCCCTGTCACTTCAGGTGACCAGAGAGTGTATCTCTTACAACTCAAGAGCCTGACATGTACCTCACAGCGATGTGCCCTTTCTCAGAGCCGTGGCCTGGGTGTGAGCCTTGTTGTCCAGGCACTGGGACCTCTGGAAGTTCTGGACTGTTCATTTTCTGCCCTGCCTTCCCCACTCCTACCCCAGCACAATGCTGACAATGAGAGAGGAGTTTTCTAGAAACACCGTTGAAGTGACAGCACTTTACCCCTTCCTGCCCCCTATAGTCACTCCAGGGCCTTCTTGTCGCAGATGTCGGTTGAGGATCTGCTGTGCGCCAGGCGCTCTGCCAGACCCAGCTGACACACTGGCCAAGTCCCCTGACACATCTGTCCAGGCAGGTTCATTAACCCCATTGCACATGTGACTGGTAGGAACTATTTCATCAGTTTAGGAGTGGATACAGTCACATATTTCTCATTTTTCCAGTTAATCTCCCAAGTCCATTTGCCCAATTTAGTGGGAAGGTCTCTATTTCCCTCTTGAGGCCAATGCCTACCCCATCTCCAGCTGTCCACCAGCGTATCAAGGAGCTTTAGGTCTTAGCCAGGCCAGGGGGATCGTTCCTCCTTCCAGATGCCAGTAAGAGAGAGTTGGAGTTAAGTCCATACCATAGTGGACCTCAGCAGAAAACCGGTCCTTGACAGACTGACGAGTTGCTGTCCACTGTTTCTACGGTGCCCTTCCCATCTGCATCCTGCCCCAGCCCAGTGCTCGCAAGGTTACAGCTTTTACAGTTTCTACTCACACTCTCAGTCATTGTGATGAAATGCCACTTTCTGGGCCACCAAGCCGGGTCTGTAGGGGTTACCGTCCATCTTCAGCCACATGCAGTGCAGGGTCCCGCCTTTTCCTCGCAAGGCACCTAGCTTGAGTCTGGTCCATCTGGACCCCTCTACCCTCTTGACAGTGGATAGAGGCAGGTGTGACCTCATTCTTCCAGAGATGATCCAATAACAGAAAACCTCCAAAGAAGGGTTAAGAGCCCAGACTTTTCCTTTCTAGAAAATTCCTCGGCCCCTGTGAAAATGTGCGCACTGCTTTCCCATTGATTCACTTTACTAACCGAAGTTTTTGAAAAACCGGCTTTGTTAAACAAGGCCAGAAAATGTCCCATAACTCCCTTCTCCCCCCAGAGCAGTGGATGACAATTTATTTTTTTACCTAACCAAAGGCAGCTGCTTCACTGACTGAGCAGAGAAGATCTGCCAGGCCATCTAAATGAGATGACCTGCCATTCCTCTCACCACCATAAAGAAACAAATGTACAAATAATGAGCTCAGCTTCTCCAGACACCCTGCCACGGCACACGGGGGAGCTGCAAGGCCGCCAGGCTGAATGTTTTGCACGAGGTCACATAGTTAGTGGGAGAGCTGGCGTTCAAATCCATGTCTGCCTGTCCCTAAAACCTGGATTTTTTCCATTATTATTCTTTCTGCTGAGGGTATTTAGGCATCTCAAAGGTGACTCACACTTGCAGCCTATCGGATATCTGGTATTTTTATTGCTAATACTATTTAAAGGACAGATCCCTGTCCTACCCCATTCCTCCCAAACTCTAGTAAAAGTACGTTGCAACCAATGGGACTTCTTTTTTCTCTCTGATCCCCGAGTGAAGTCTGTGGTCTCTGATTGTCATCACATCACACTGGCTGATCAGATAGACCAAAATGGTGCCCTTAGTCAGACCTGCACCAGCACAGTAGGGTAGCCCAGTGAATCTGATGTGACCCTGGACCTTCCGCCTCTGTGCACTGACAGGTCCAATGGGGGAACTTGTCCAATCTCTTCTTTGGAGGATGTCCATCTCACTGTGGGGCGAATGGGCAAAATGTGCTGGGTCTTGCCAAGAAACCAAGACCCAGCAGAGACGAAGGGTCATAAACTATCAGAGCTAAATGAGTCCCAGCCAGGCGCTTGGATCGCTCAATCCACTGTACAGGTTAAAAGACTGGGGCTTGCGGAGGGGAGATGATTTCCTGTGGCCACACAGAGGTGTTGATGGAGCTGGGATTAGAACAAAGAGATGACATGTATCATAGAGCTTCTTTGATTCAGCATCACTCTCTCCAGTTATTGTCTTTTAAAGACATTATCACTGAAAAGTACATAGGGTACAAATTAATGTTACCAACTTGTGAATAAAGTGCTGGGCCCCGGGTAGGTGAAATGTCCTGATCAGGGTCACTTGGCTGGTAGTGGAGCCAGAAATGGGATTCAGATCTTGTAACAGGGAGGTGTTCATTCCTGTTGCTTCTCCTGGCCGGGAGTGAAGCACTAAGAAGGTCGTTAACCTTGCAGGTGAGGCTGCTTTCCAACTCTTTCTTTGTGGAGGGAAAAGAGTGATATTTTAGTACCATTTCAAAGGAGACAAGACTTCTGGGAACAGGCTCAGCAAGAACCCACTTTCCCCACTGCCCTTACCCACTTGCCTTTGACTATAGATTGCTGCAAAGGGGGAAGGGACTCAGGGTTGGAGTCATAAAAACTGAAATGAAAATCCCGACTCTATTTCTTACCATTCGAGTGATCTTAGCCACCATTCTTCGAACCAGAGTGTCATTTCCGGTTCCCAGAAGCTAACAAATGTCTTTGTTTCTTGACCTTTGCTGCTTGATGCTAGTTGCATTGTTCATGTCTGTGTGCTGAAATTTCAGTATCTGTATCTAGGCCTGGGGTTTGTTCCGAAGCCCCAAGGGGCCTTCCTCTGGAAGCTTTGGTGTAAAGCTTTGGGCCCAGCGGGCACAGAACCCCAGTTGCCATTGTTCTGTCTGAGTTTCACTGAACATAGGAGTCTCTCAGTCCTGGTTGCCAATGAGTGGACCAGGCCTTTGTTAACTTCCAGATCAAAAGAGGCCTATTAGCTGTTCCCTGTAAGGCAACCCTTTTGGTCCAGACTTAAGATGGCTGCTCAGCAATAAAAGCTACCACCTTGTCCATGGCTGCAGTTGTTGCCATTGACCTTTGGGGCCTTCTAGACTCTGACCTACCTGGAGACTATACCCAGGTGGGGTTGAGGGCGACCACAGGTTGCTCACTCAGTGCTAGGTCACCCATCCCTCCAAACATCTTTTTTAAAATTTGTTTCTCAGACCTTCGTCAGTACAAGGGTTGAGCTTATGCATTAGCCAGAAAATAAAGAGATTTCAGGCAAATTAGAAGGAAGAACTATACTTTAGCTTGCAGAAAGTAGAGTGAACCAAAGAATCTAATGAGAACTAATGATTATTCATAAATGAACTGTATTGGACACAAGTTTTTTAACCTTGCACTTTAAGGTATCTTCAAACATGAGGCTTTCAAAATGTTATATGTAGCTAACTAAAAATATTCCACATTTTTTTTAAAGGAAAGACAAGTGTAAGTTCTTTTTTTTTTAACATTTTTATTGGAGTATAATTGCTTTACAATGGTGTGTTAGTTTCTACTTTACAACAAAGTGAATCAGCTATATGTATACATACATCCTCGTATCTCTTCCCTCTTGCGTCTCCCTCCCTCCCACCCTCCCTATCCCACCCCTCTAGGGGGTCACAAAGCACCGAGCTGATCTCCCTGTGCTATGCAGCTGCTTCCCACTAGCTATCTATTTTACGTTTGGTAGTGTGTATATGTCCACGCCACTCTCTCACTTCATCCCAGCTTACCCTTCCCCTTCCCCATGTCCTCAAGTCCATTCTCTACATCTGTCTGCATCTTTATTGCTGTCCTGCCCCTAGGTTCTTCAGAACCATTTTTTTTGATTCCATATATATGTGTTAACATACGGTATTTGTTTTTCTCTTTCTGACTTACTTCTTGTTCTGATCTAAATCTCAAATTAAAGCACGAACCTTGTAGTTTATAAGGTATATCAGGCAATTAAGGTTCGTGGTTGCCTTTTTATATTGAGGCTGCAAAGATAAGCACCTAAGTTAATTACAGAAATGTCACTAGTTTGTTTATTAAACATCTTCAAATATGATTTTTTAATGGGGATGAAAGGCAGATTCAACTGTATATGAAATACACTAGACAGGGCCTGTCCCAGGCTGGGTGTCAGGAATCAGAGAAGAATAATTGGCAATTCATTTATTGAGCCTATATTCATGTTTCCTTGGGGAAGGGTCATCCTTCCTTAATTCAGGTAGAAAGTTTGATGTCTTGATCCTAGGTTGTTAGTATGACAACCTAACATACTAACTGAGCCCTGGTCCCTCTTGGGCGAGGCAGGATGTATGAGCCACAGATGGACACGTGCCCATCATCTTAGTCCCTCTATTGATTGTCCAGAAGTGAGTTTAATGAAGACAGAATGTCTCCTGTAAACACATCATTATCCCTGATCAAGGAAGTGTAAACAGAACCTGGCCTGGGAAGCAGGCTCTTGGTCTCTCCCTACCACAGACATGAAAATGCCCAGGCTCCAGGGATTTGCCAAGAGTCTGGAGTCAGTAAGGAAACTTCCTGGAGCATAGGGGGAGGACCCAGAAACCGGACATGCCAAGAGCTCCGACAGTGTCTTCAACATCAGATCTTATTCCAAAAGTTGGAAAGATGGAATTAAAGCATGAATAGGTGAACCTTATCAAAAAAATTCAAATAACCTTAAATGCTTAAAATGATGATATAGAAGGAATGGAAATATATCACAGAAGCATTTGCTATAAGAATACTTTGAATGATAAGAACTAGAGTGGGATTCTGTTTACCTGATCTTACTAAAAGCAACATTTATCTCTCAATGTCCTCAAAAAAATCATTAGAACTTCTTGATTCTTCATTTATAATATGTAATCCATCTACTTTGTATTTGTAATATATACTCTATAAACTTTGGTTAATTTGCTTTTTTTTTTGATGAAGGTAAAGCTGCTTAGACAACTATAAAGTGTCAGGTAGATACAAGGGGTTATATTTATACAATGTCTAGCTCATCAGCCCTTAATAGGTGGTTGCTCTTATAATTGTTATTATTATCATGATCTCCATCATTCGCACCATTTAATTACCTCTGTATAAAGTGAAGGGTGTAAGTATGTTTTAATTAATAATGTAATAATGGATACCTCTTATTGATTGTAAACTATGTGCCAAGTCCTACACTAGGTGCTTTGCATACAAATTAACATTTTAGTTATTGCAGAGACCCAGAGACAACGACATTATGAGCATCATTTTACTGAGGCTTGGGGAAGTCAGGCATCTTGTAGACAGTCCACAGGGTCTATTTGGAGGAGCACTGGTTCAAAGCCAGATCTGTCTGACTCCACACACCTTGCTTTTCCTGCCATCTCGTGCTCCCTGTTTTGAAGAGACGGACAACGCATTTTAGAATTATTTCAGGTTGGTATGTTTCCCCCTCTAAATATATGTCAACTGTAAGACCACCTGAAAGACAGGCTGATCCTCCTTTCTGAAAGACAATGCAAGCCTAGAGAAGTCCCTTGGAAGGTGACGATCACCCTCCCCATTTCATCACCCTCGTCCTGATTGTTGCTATTCTCATAGGCACGGACTCCAGCTTTGTTCCATTAGCGTCTCCTGCGCACCACCCCTGCTCCAGCTATTTGTGAGCATTTTACATTGTAAACCTGCCTTCCCACCCTAGATCAGCCCACCAATTGCCTGAAAGCGGTCCTGTGGCTCTAGTATCTCCCTGCGGTCATACTTAGCCAGGACCACAGGCGGGATAGAGCAGAGATGCTTTCTGTGTCCTGCACTTTCTCCCCAAACCCACGGAGTGGCTGCATATCAGTTACACTCAGCAAAGTGCTCTTTAGATACACTTGATTGCCTCCAGTAACAAGAAGCTCACTACCTTCCAAGGAAGCCCATTCAATTATTGAAAAGCTCTGGTGATTTGGAGATTGTATATAAGCATTTCTTCTTCTTTTTTTAATTGATATATAATGGACATACAACATTGTGTTAGTTTTAGGTGTGCAAGATAATGATTCGACACAGGACATAGGCATTTGTATAAAAAAATAAAGGAACACAAGTTGGTACACACTTTCTAAGTACAATTTATCAATAGGTATCAAGAACTTTAAAATTGTTCTTTCTTTTCAATCTGCTGATTCTAATTCAATCAGCTAATTTTCTTCCTCGAAATTCACATTACCAAAAGAAACCAAGATAGTGGAAGAACTGTTGTAGTTTTAGATGTCAGCATTATATTATTTATAATAGTTTAACGAATACATGCAATAATTAAGGATCTCAGTGATCTTAACTCTTACTCAGACAGCATGGCGTGTAGATCCTGAAAGATGACTTATGAGAGGAATGGTTCTTCACCATAATTCCTCACTAGAATGTCCCAGACCAATTAAATGAGAAACTTTAGGAATAAATCCAGACATTAGTCTTTTTTTTTTTTTTTTTTTTTTTTTTTTTTTTTTTTTTTGCGGTATGCTGGCCTCTCACTGCTGTGGCCTCTCCCGTTGTGGAGCACAGGCTCCAGACAGGCAGGCTCAGTGGCCATGGCTCACGGGCCCAGCCGCTCCGTGGCAGGTGGGATCTTCCCGGACTGGGGCACGAACCCGTGTCCCCTGCATTGGCAGGCGGACTCCCAAACACTGTGCCACCAGGGAAGCCCTAGTCTTTTTTTCTTAAGTTGCCCTAGTGATTCTCATTGTGTAGCCAAGGTTAAGAGCCATTCTTCTAGAAGTTATATAGTCATCAAAATGGCTTGTTAAAGTCGCTAAAGCTCTAGTCTTCAGAAAGGGAAGCAGGTGAGAAAGCAGGCCACCTGCTTTCTACTGCTGTGGTAGGGAATCACTGTTTGGCCCTGGTACCCCAGGGGCTAAGGGGTTCAGCACTTGGACCTTCCCATTGCATCGTACTCATATCCAACCATCCAAGGGCCCTCATGAGCCCCTCATCCAGATGAGTCTGTAGCCCTGCTGGGAGGTCCAGACAATTTTGAAGAGGGAAGGCTCCGAGGTGACAGGCAGGCTGGGGTCTCTTTAACTTGGTTTACCATCATGATCATGCCTATGTCACTTCGAAACTCTGGGTTTCCATTTCTTTTGTAAAATGAAGATAATGACTCCTGCCTGACAGGGAGCTGTGAGGTTTGAAGCAGAGAGTGGGGATGGAGACTTTCTATGCTCTGGACCAGATGAAGTACCCACACCACCAGAAGTCAGCTTCGTGGAGGAGGAAAGAGAGCGCTTCACATGCACCCGAGTGTGGGAAGCGGACAGGACAGACTGAGCTCACCTGGGGACTGTACTGAGATCAGCTCCTCCCCGCCTACCCCTACGCCTGTGAGACCCCTGTGCCTGTCCATTTCCTCCAGGAAACTGACCAGTGGTGGTTTTTGTGCTAGTCAGCCAGCCTTCCTGGTCCTTCACTGCCATCTGCATTCCTTAGAGGTACTGGCGTCTCTTTTAAATGCCATCCAGGAGGACCAACATTCCCACTTTTATCCCCTCTGGTGATTTCTTTTGCACAAATTGGAAAAGGCATCAAAAAAAAAGAAAGAAAAGAAAAAGAAATCCACCAATCAAACAGCTCTTCCTTTCTCCTCAAAAATAGCGCTTCTGGGGCTTCCCTGGTGGCGCAGTGGTTGGGAGTCCGCCTGCCGATGCAGGGGATACAGGTTCGTGCCCCGGTCCGGGAAGATCCCACATGCTGCGGAGCGGCTGGGCCTGTGAGCCATGGCTGCTGAGCCTGCGCGTCCGGAGCCTGCGCTCCGCAACGGGAGAGGTCACAACAGTGAGAGGCCCGCGTACCGCAAATAAATAAATAAATAAATAAAAAGCTCTTCGGGTCCCATACCACAGATAGGTGTGTAATTCACAGCTTCTGTTCTTTGAGCGTCTATGTCCCTCATAGTGGCGGGTTAAGGCCACTGTGAGATATCTGGAAGGATTTCTCTGAGAACCGGTATTTAGATCCTCCAGATCTGGTTCATTTGTTTGTTGCTTGTTTACTCATTCATTCATTTATTGAGAATAAACAAATGTTACCATACCTTGCAGAGGGCAGCTTTCTTGGACAGACACCTTCCTGAAGTCAGAGGCCAGGCAGTTGGGAAGTAGACAGCAACATACAGCCGGAATCTGCCCATCCCTCGGCACCGCCACCACACTTCCCCTGGTCCCAGCCACTGCCACCTCTTCTCTGGTTGACCGCGGTAGCCCACTAATTCCTCTCTCCATTCTCTCCTTTCCTCCTGCCCACCTCGTGGGCCAGTCTCAAAAAAAGTCAGAACGCCCTTTTTTTGTAACCATTTTTAAAAATTGAAGTATAGTTAACTTAAAATGTTGTTAGTTTCAGAATGCTCTTTTTGAAATGCAATTTAAAGTATGTCGCTTCCCTGCTCAGAATTCTACAGCGACTCACCATTTCGCTCAGGGTGGAAGCCCCAATCCTTATGATGACCTGGCAGGTCACTGGATCTTGCCCTGCCCCAGGACGGCTCTTAGCTCTCTGGTCACTATCTTCACGCACACCCACTCCAGCCACGTGGCCCCTCGCTCACCCTCCATCACCTCGGGTGTACGTCTGGGGGTGCTGTGCACTGCCACCCCTTCACTCTTTTCTTGCAATCCCAATTCAGTGCCCTTGATGTGCAGTCTATTTCAGAATGCTGCGTTCCCTGCAGCCTCAGCACAGGAGACAGCAGGGCGGTCTGGAGTTTGGACATGTTCAGAAACACTAGTCTCTTCATTAAGGATTTCCTCGTCTGCTTCTACCTGAAGCCAAACATCTGGATGGAATATGCAGAAGCCAGACCACATGTCTGGGGGTTCTTCACATGCTAACAGAACACAGACCATCTGGGGACTGTTGCTGTTTCACTCTTCATCCTTGTTAAGGTTCAGTTACTTTAAGTTCAACAAACGTTTGTTTACTCCAGCTTTTTGCCTTTTTTTTTTTTTTTTAATCTTTTCAATAGAGAGATGAACAAGTCCCACCACGAAGGAACTGGCAGGCTAGAGGAATGGATGACACGTCACAAGTAATTCTACCCAATTCTACCCAGTGCCACGTGAAGGTCCCAGATCTGGAAACAGCGGCTGCTTCATGGAGGGACGCCCGAAAGACAAATCAGAGGCCATCAGTGAGCTGGAACCTCGGAAGTTGTAGTCTTTCAAGGTAATGAAACTGAGCCCAGAGCTCAGTTGTCGCCTCTGTACAATGAGGGGAACACCTTTGGGGTGTCCAAGGCTGGAGTGGACAGTAAGGAAAAGAATTTGAGGTCATGCTATAGGGGCACTGCTGTCCTTATCAGGCAACAGGGGAGATGTGCATGCAATTTAAAAATTCTCTGACTTTAAAAGTACAGTTTAACCCATGGGCTAATCAAATGGAAGGGTGTTAGCACTTTTGAAAGTAGATCCTCCCTTGCTGTATTTACCGGGTAAACATTTCCTCATCGCTTAAGACGCAGCGTAATTGCCCTCACCCTCCTGGAGAAGTCTTCTCAACTGTGAGTACACTGGCCATTTCTGTCCGTCTGCAGCCACCTTTCACCAGGCTAAGTTCTGCCATACTTTCGACCCCACCATGTTCTCGCTGTTTATGTCTGGGACCTGACACAGACCAGATGGAAGGGAATGCGCGTCCCCCTCCCTGGATCCTCTAGGGCCGGGCATCTTTTGCACTCCAGTGTGGCACCTTCTCCAGACACCCTCCAGGGAGCAAGTTCTGAAGGGATGACAGGGAAGGGACAGAAGGACCCTGCATGGCTGAGATGGGAGATATAGGAAGACAGGGACAGTGCCCGGGGGCACACATCGTCAAGCACTTGGGCTTTCTCTCAGCACAGAGGACGTTTTTGGACATGCACCGCTCTGCCATGGGTAGATATGGGGCATCTTGGGGGCACCTTCCTTTGTTTTCCAAGCCTTCCATGATACATGCGCTATTTTTTTAACTGTTTATTTTCTATGGGAGTATAGTTGATTAACAATGCACTATTTATGATGATAGCTTTAAAAGACACTAGGCAAAATTCTGATGCTCCCAGACACATAGATTATTGTTCTTTGGTCTTGCAGGAAACCCTTCTCCCTAGTATCTATCAGAGTCTCTGTTCCTGAGAAGGCAGTAGAATAATCACTTGCCTGCAAGGCTGCACAGGAAAAAGAACTTGATTGAAAACCAGAGCAGATGATTCCATCTCCCATCTGCTCTGAGCAGGCTTTTCTTCCCGGTCCTTTGGAATCTTTGGCCGGGATGGCTTCTTGGTAGCAAGGGTCCATCTCCACGCTGGGAATGGCGAAAGGCAAGTTCCTATGCTGATGCCAGATCTTTTCCTACCCCAAATGCTGCCACATAACATCTCAGAAAGTTGTTCCTCTTGTTCTGTCTAGATTTAGAGACTGGTTTCAGCTGCTGACGTGGCGCTTCTACTGTCTGTCCAATCTGAATGTTGAGCGTGGTCAAACCCAGCTGTGTTGATGGGTCAAGTCTGCTCAGCCACAGGGAAGGGGGTGATTGGACCAATCTGTCACTTCAGTGCTTTTCCCTGAGCGCATTCTATGCACTGAGGCTTGTGCCAGGAGCCTGAGGGAAACAGAGAGGGACGCGACTGAGTCCCCCCACACGGGAGCTGGGGGTGACAGAAATAACATAACTCAGGCCGAATATGTTCAAAAGCAAGATGCATTTGTTTTGCCTACAAACTCACCCCTATTTTGTAAATGATCCTGCCCCCTGACCCAGTCACTCACTCGTACCAGAGACCTGACGTTCATCCTGGATTTTTCCCTCTCTCTTCCCCCCCCAAAACGATCCTAAATTCTCTAGATTCTTTTTCTGTTCCTCCTTTTCCATCTCATGGGCTCTGCCTCCGTCCAGCCATTTCTTTGATCTCCCTGAATCTCCCATGCCATCCCTTCTACATGACAGCTCAGGACAATTTCCTTTTAAAAACTTGCCAGTGACTTTCCATATCTTTCTGGGTCAAGCATGTCCAGGCATCTGAAAACCAGGTGACCTCCATGATGCAGCCCCATGGGACATTTCCCATCTCATTTCTCCCTCTTCTCTTTCGGGAGTCAAAGCAGGTTCTTTACACCCTCCAGGATTCAGTTCGCTTTCCCAATGCCTCCCGCTTTCTTTGGTGACTTTCATCCTGTCTAGAATGTATCTCTTTTTGCCCAAATACTACCTGTCACACCTAGCTCAAATGCCACTTCCTACAGGAAGCCTTCCCTGATCTTCCAATACAAGGGCATCTTTCTCTCCTCCAAATCTCTTGAAGACTTTGAAACCGACCAGGACCCTGTGAGGCCCTCCCGGGTACGAAAGCCTTTCCGTGTCCCCTGTTTCTTAATTATATGATAAAGGCTTCAGACTCCTAGACCTTCCCTGAGTTCCAAAGAGCAGAGTCAAACAGTTGCTAATCAGGGAAGGGAGGGAACACAGAAACAAAGGAGGAATAATAAAGAAACTATAGTGCAGCGATTAAAGCAGGATCCTGGTTTCTTCTCAGGGAATATACATAATACCTTTGAGTTCTTCTGCAGGAACTAAGGCCCCCCACCCAGGTGGAGGATGGCAACTTCAAGTTGAGCACAAGATCCTTGGAGCACAACCCTGTTACCTCACCGCCAACCAGTCAGAAGAAAGTCACACATCCTGCAGCCCTCACCCCAAATTTTGCCTACAAAAACTTCTCCCTGAAAACCTTCAGGGAGTTGGGTTTTTTCCGAACATGAGCCACCCCTTCTCCTTGCTTGGTCCTGCAATAACCCTTTCTCTGCTCCAGACTCTGACATTTCATTTTGTTGGCCTCACTGTGTGTCAGGTACACAAACCTATGTTTGGTGACAACTGTTTGCAGAAGCTTTGTAACTAGAGCAGAAGCTTGAGATAAAACGAGCTTGGGCTGGAAATTTGATTAAACCACCGAATAAGCAGGTGCTCTTAGGGAGTTAACCTCTCTAAGCCTCAGTTTTTTCATCCATGAAATGGAGAAGCCTCCTGCTTCCTACATTTGTTGTGAGGGTGAGAGATGACATATGCAAAACACGTAGTGCAATGTCCATTAGTAGGGGTTTGATAAAGGATGGGTATTATTATTATTCGAGGCCATAATTATGCACTCGCTCTCTTTAAGTTATGGGGGTATTGGCCAAGGCTCCCGCCCGAGACCTGAGTGCTTCTCAAGGGGTGAGGGGTGGCTGTCCCAGGGCCTGCCTGGTGGGTGATGAACTGCTGGGGACATGGCGGTGGGGGGGGGGGCGGTGTCTGCTCTGGGGCTGCTGAGGGTACAGAGCCGTCGCAGAGAACAGCAGGCTCAGGGCTCACGCTATCAAAGGCCTGAGGCCCCAGGAGGACCAGCTTGTTTCATTAAAACAAAGAGAAGGGTTTCCTTGAAAATCCCACTTCTTCCCAGATTTCCCTCTCGGCTGCTTCTGTGGGCACACATGTTTCCGATGAATCCACATTCAAGTGAATTTCGGTCGACAAATAACTCGATACAGCTCTTTGGTGGGAGAGAATTCCTTCGGGATGAGGTCATGGTTTGGCTACAGTAAAATTAAAAATAACCCAGAACCCCCCGCCGCCCGGGCTGGCTTCAACCCAGGACAGTGCATTTGGGAACCATTATCGGGTTTATCGGGGTAACGTATCGCAGAAAACCTACTTCTGTTTATAGACCATTTTATTATTCCGTTTTGACATTTCCCTTTTTTCTTCAACCTTTTTCCCCCTTAAGCAAATATCTATTAGACCGAGTTGAAACGTGAGCCATCCAAACATACTCTTTTTCAACTTCAGGCTAAAGCAGGTCTGACTAGAAGCAGAAATGCTTAAATGAAAAGTTATGATTTACTTTCTTTCTAAACGGAAACAGTGTCAGAAAGAGAATTTTATGTGACAAGGGAACATTCGGAGCACAGAATGACAGCTGGCAGCTGACACAGGCCTTGCCTGGGAAAGGAGTGATACTTAGAAGGCTGGGCATGATCCCACCCGGCACCTCCCACCCCCAGGCGCACCGGGAACCATGCACAGGCAGAACCTCAGTTACTTCCAAAATGGCAAAGCTCCCGGATTGGATTGTAGGCATAACGATGGTCAGATCAGGAAGACAACTTCGCAATAACACAGCAGTCTTTGTGCCCATTATCTTACTGTTGGATAAACTGAGGCCCACAAGGTGGCAGTGACTTGCCCAAGGTAACTCCACTGAGGTATGGTATTAACGGGGTTGGGTCTTAGGCCAGAGCTCAGATGGCATGAGCTTGAGGGCCAGCTCTGCCCCGTGATCTTAGGCAAGAGACTTGGCTTTATTGTGCTTCCAGTCTATTGACTGACTGTAAAATGGGATAATAATTTCTGTCTGGTTTGTATCATACCGCTGAGGACGATCCAAAGAAGACCCAGCTAGTATAGCAGATATTTACCGAGTGCTTTCTACGTGCTCTGCACTGTTCTAAGCCTTCACAGAACCCACTTACCACTCACAGCAAGCCCACCAGTTAGATACCAGAATGATGCCCATCCTGGGGATGAGGGAGCTGAGTGAGACTCAGAGAAGTTCAGTTACATGAGCAAGGTTACGTCGCCGGAGGATGATAGAGGCTTGATTTGAGCCTAGAGCGTCCCACACCAGAGCCTGTGCTCTTGACTCCAACCAGTGGGTCTCTGGGACCTATTAACTCCGAGCCCAGATGCAAAGGTGAAACACCAAGATTCCTGCTTCCTGCTCCATGGCCTTTACAGGACCCTGAACTGCCCCAGCTTCTGGAGGGGGAGGTGGTCAGCCTACTTTCCTACCCTTTCTCTCAGGCCTGGGGCAACAGATTAAATGATGACATGGAAAGATGGTTTGAATTCTCTTTGCATGCATCTGAGTACAGACCTGAAAGGCATGTGTGCTGGTGAGGGCTGGGAGTTCGAGAGGCGGGCCTTTCCTGAAGGAGGGCTCCCCCCCGCCACACACACACACACACACACACACACACACACACACACACACACACACACACACACACACACACACACACCGTGGTTGCCGAATCGCGCTCTGCCCTTGCGTTTGCTCCCCTCCCCTCTTCCTCTTTCATTTCGATTTATTGCTCCCAGGCCTGACTACCTCCTGGCTTGCCTCTTCACAAGCCCCTGGATTCTGGGATGATCTGATGACCTGGCCCCCACCTTCCTCTTTAATCTCCACCTTCCTCTCCCTTTCGCCCTCTGGGGGTCTGTGTGTGTGTGTGTGTGTGTGACCAGTTCTTGAATGCATCAAGTTCTCCCCCCACCTAGGGGCTGTTACGTCTGCCCAGAATGTCCCACACCCCACACTTCACCCTTCCGATCCTGGTCCAAACAGCTTTCCTCAGACACAACTTCCATGATCCTCAGTCTTATCTCCCCCAACATCTCCGTACTTCTCTCACAGAACCATTTCTTTCCCTTTGCGCCCTTCTTACCCTTTGCACTCAGACATGTATTTTTTAAATCTACCTCTTTATTTAGACCAGGGATCTACAAACTCTCTATTACTGTCATAAACTTTTAATTACAACCCACATGGCCTACGAGTTAAAAAAAAGAGTTTGACATTGTAAATGGCTATGTAAGCACCTGCAGAGTATCTTTGATTTTGCTTCTTCACCTTGCAAAACCTGAAATATTTTTATTTATATTTATCTTTTAAGATGAAGTTTGCTAACCTGTTCTAGACCGTGAGCCCATTACAGCAGAGACTGGATGTCTACTCTGCATATCCAGTACCTGACCCAGTGCCTGGCATGTAGTCGATGTTCAATAAATATTGGTGTCCTGAAATGATCAATGGATTCTTTCTTCCTTCTAGCTCCCCCCAGGGGGAGGCAAGAAGTTTAGTAGGAAGACTTCACGCTGCATCCAAAATCTCATTTGAACTCTGCTGTTTACTAGCTGTGGGACTCTGGATAAGTCATTGTCTTTGAACCTCAAACCTATTATCCTTTAAGTGAAATTAGTAATTGGAAGGATGCAATAAGGTGATAAATACAAAGATGACTTAGCAAAATGTAAAGACCGTATAAAATATTAATTACTGTCATAATAATTTACATTATTGTGCCAAATGTCAATTTATCACCTCTCAGCTCCCAAGCACCTTTCATTGCTTGCTCTGTGATAATGGAGAAGGACCCTGTACATATTTTCTCTTTGCCAGTTCACACAGCATTTAGCGCTCTCGGTACAGGGCGCTCAGGAGACACCTCAGAAGGAAGGGGCTCCTCCTCTTGCTGCTGTGCTGCTTCTTGCTCCCGTCATTCTGCTGCCAGCATCACATTCGGGGACATTCACCAGTGCTTACTCCCGGCAAGTTTCGGTTGTACCTCTACGGACAATTTCCCTTTGATTTTCAGTGGTAGCTCCGTGGGCAGATCCCCACTGAGTCCCCCAGGCAGTCCAGTGGCCAGCTTCCCAGCCTGGCCTGCACACAGTAGGTTCCCAGCTTGCCATTCATGGCTGTGGGTCCCCACCCATCTGTCTCAACCTACCTGTTCCTAGACGGGGTATTTCCTTTCGGCCACTTTCAGCTGAAGTTCCCTACCCACCAGCCTCAGCCTAGCGTCTGTGGACCAGCGTTGACTTGGGGTAACACAGTGAACTTCCCTGCCATCCAGCAGAGTACAAATGGCACCTTCCCCAGCGAGGTGACGCCCATCCTTGGAGAGGGCCTCTGCCTTCCAAGTTTATTTCTTCCTTAGGTGCTCTCCGTCAACCTTAGGGATTTCTTTAGAGTACTCTTTACTCCTTTATAGATTAATTATAACTGTTATAGTTAATAATTCCTTATATTTTTTTCTGTTCAAATAACTGTATGCCATCTCTCTCCTGATTCAACCTTGACTGAGACAGAATTGTTATCGGGAATGGTCTCAGGAGATAGACACACAAAGTTGGGATTCAGGGATTGGCTTGGGTGTGTCTCTGAACTCGAGTGTAGTGCTATTTTTTGCCAATAGGAAATGAGGTGCTAGCAATCCATGGCATGCAATGGCATCACCATTAGTCCAGCTGTCGCCTGTGGTTGAAGATGATAAAGTGCCAACGGAAGACATGCCTTGGAAGCCCGTGGCCTTTGCGGCAGTAATGATGACAATGGGACTGTGGTGTGGGAGGGGTCTTCAAAGTGCACTTGAGCCATTACTGAAAGAAAGTGACAAACGCTAGTCCTTTCACTGTCAGCTCAAATCACAGATTGAGGAGCAGAGAGCTTCCAAGACGGTCCTAAAATATGTTCTCATTTCTTACAGCTTCAGGGCTGATATGGTGGAAAAAATCAACAAAAAATTTATTCCGCAAGTTACTGAGTTACAATAACAGTTGAATTCAGAGTCTTGCCAAGTTTCTCATGCGAAAGCGAGGACACTTATTAGGAAAGATTAGGAGACTAAAACTAGGATTGAGAACATCTGGTTGGCCGCAGATGAAACTGACAATCTTAAGCTTCCAAATCACTCTGGATTTCCCTTGGCACTGAAATTAGCTTGTTCTCCTGTACACTGGAGTTAGACCCACATTCCTGTACCTGAAAACCTTATTATTTAATTCTACCTGGGGTAGATGACTTAATAGTGGACGATCAGTCTCTTTAAGATCTACCACAATCGCCCTCTGTTGCCAACAGACCCACAGTTAGAGTCACATCATTTTATGCTCCAGAGATAAGTACCTATTAAGGCCCAGGTGGAAATAGCTTACACCCAGAAGAATGGAAATTGTGCTACTATATTGGCAGAAACTTGGGGAACGTGAGTAAGAATGGATTTTATGGGCGTTCAGCCAGGGAGGGTAGACTATAACAATAGATTGGACCAAATTCATTGGTATTACTAGAAGTTCCACATAACATGTTAACTCATGCATCCAGGGGTGGCTCTAACAGCTCACTTGGGAGCTGTGAGCCGGCAGGAGAGGTGGGGTTTGTACAGTGAAGAGATACAGAGAATTTCTGGTCTCATCTCCACCCTGCAAAAGTCCATGACTCTGCTTGGGAAAAAAACCACATAGATCCACGTGAAAACGAATCAAAAATAATCTCTCAGGAAGGCAGCCACCTTGAAACAGCAGGAAAATAAGCAGCATAAACAGTCAGAACTGTGGCGCTCAGGGAAGAGAAACTCTTACAGGCTGGAGGACTGTTCCATGGAAGGAAGGAAAGGGCTTTTCTGGGAGCTGGAGATGCCTAGGTTTGAGGAACCCAGGAGAATAGTGGTAAGTGAGAGCGAGAGGCAGGTTTTTAGATCAAGACTGAAAGTGTGGCCACGGACCAGGGCTCATGAGATCTGTGGAGCTCAACAATTATCCCACAGATGCTTAGGGCAACTCAAGGCCCCAACGGGGCACTGACTCGTAATGTGTAAAGCACACCCCCTGAGCTCAGCATCTTCAACCTGTGCCCAGGGCTGTAATGCCTCCTTTCCAGATCCTAACACGTTAGGCATGAACTTTACACTTTCCTCCCGGAGCCCATACATCCGGGCATTTACTGTCATCGCTGTCTGATCCAAGAGCATCCGGGCTCTGAAGAGTAGGAATCACCACAGCTGCGTGTTAACCTCCTTGTTGATTCTAGTTTCTTGTCTGAGGAATAGACCTCTTTCCTGAGGTGGCTGGATGGAAAGTCTGCTCTTTTTAGGAGAGATGCTGCTCCTACCCTAGAAGTGTGGCCGACACGCATACCAATGGCTGACAATCACAGTAACTGGATTTTGACAAGATACAGTAGACCTCTCAGAAGAGGTTACCCACGTATCATCAGCACGGAAAAAAAAATCAGTGGACTTTCTTCGTTCTGCCTTTTGGACGTTGATGTCCATGGTATTGTCTTACTTTAGCCTTCTGACCATTTGTCATGGTTGGTTAGTCAAAAGTGCTGCTAAAGGAACTATAGCCCTCCCAGGGCAAGGTGCATGGCCAAGAGGAGGATATGCGTTGTATCTGGCTCCAGATTGGGGTGTGTTTAAAACCTGTTACGGTCGGAAGCTGGATCTTCTCTCTGGAAGCTGAGCTGCTCTCCAGCTGGAGACAGTCGAATCAGCGCAATGGGAGAGTCACTCAGTGGGCCAGGTGGGGTCAGAAAGTCTACCTGACCTTCCCCACAAGGAGGTTCTCCTTCCATTCTTGTCTGGGATGATCTGATTTATATCTTTGATATTGAAGGCAGTTCCTGATATAGGCATGTTGCGTTGGAGACAGCAGAGAGCAGGCAGGGATCTAGCCTTCACCAGTAGGTTGGTCACCATCACAAACTGAAGGAGAAGGACCAGGAAGTGAAGGAGCTGGACAACAGGGCGCATGAAGGAGAGCCGAAGAAATGCGGGGAAGAAGAGAAATGTAGACAGGGCTTAGTCAGTGTCTCCGGACCTCTGGGAACTGGGGGTAAACGCACTTTGCTTGGTTTCAGTTTCTACCCATTCCCTTCCTTCCAAAGGACTGTAATGGAGAGTAAATAAATGTTTGAATAATGAATGAAGATCCAAAAAGTAGATCCAGAATCAAGTGAATGTAAGGTAAAACCAAGATATATTTTAGTTGAATATAAAGAATGCATTAAAAATCAATGTCAAAGAGCTAATTGAGCAGTGTTCCTTTGGAGGTATAAGCTCCCCACCACCGGCCTGTGTAGGCATCAGCAGAATGGCCCATTCCTAGGAGTGCCATGAAAAGGCGTTCTGAACGGCATAGCACCCAGGGACACAGGCCAAGCTGTCGCCCTCTGGATTTATGCTCGTCAAGCTGTGAGATACACAGGTGAGGCAGTCACTTGGGATTGCCAGACTCCACAGACCACAGCAGGGAAAGGAGGGCTTCCCTTGTTCACGGATCCATTGCTAAATTCATGAATGTTAACAACCCTGATTGGTCAGTATCTCAAGCTTTTCTCTTAAGTAAAGCACAGACCTGTAGAAAGAAACAAGAGAAGACACAGAGAGCTGGGTGACTGCCACAAGGCTAAATTGGATATGCCATGAGTAATAAAATAAAGATGAAATATGCCTTATTATTTGAAAATTTTCACTAAATCTATTAGAAATATTTAATTGCAGCTATAAACGTTGTCATCAAAATGGCCTACCCTAATGTGAACATAAAAAGAGTAGACAATGAAATCTTCATTAGTTAAATAAAATTTCTTAATTTAATGGAGTGTCATCCTGATAAAGTTAAATAAATACGGTTTGCTCTGTAGTTTACAAATGAAACCCTGAAAATAAAAACGGTTCAAAAGAATAACACTCTGTCTGTGTTTCGCTCATTCATTCATTCACACAACATTCATTCATTCCATGCCCTCACTATAGTTACTGCAACACACGAGCTGTCAAATGTCAGAGCCGGAAGGACCCACGGCAATGCGTGAGACTCAGTAAACATACCTACATGCACAGATGATTGTCAATGCTCAACCAGGGCTCATTCAGAGGAAGAAACACTGGGGACCAAAAGCACTTGCACTTTATTAGGGATAAAACATTTCATCTGCAAGGATCTTGCTTTAATGGCAGCATTACAGTCATTATCTGTCCTCACTGGGGCAACTGCTCAGTGTAGATGCCAGTGACTGTGTTAAATTGAACATGGGGTGAAAGAATGAAGACGATTGGATGCCTGTCTCTCCCACGACTGCATGGCACTCATTCCTCACAGATCTCAAAGTGAGTTTAGAAACTCCATTAACTGATAAAAGTCCCAGCACAGGACTTGCTGTAGGCAAATGCAATAACATCGGCCCCGGTGAAAAGGTGGACCAACCCCAAGGACCCAGCAGGTGGCATTATTCCGACCTTAGGACATGGGCTGTGTTAACCAGCTGGTGTGTCCAGATCCACTTGGTAAAGGATTCCCTTTCCCCTCCCATCACACCTCTACTTTGATTGAGTGATAGTCATGCACACCACCTGAGCTGAAATCGATCCTGGATCTAGATCTAGTCTTCAGAGATTGACTGACATCATTTCTCAACCCTCCATTCATATCCCCTCACCACCTCATGAAGCTCTGTCTTCCCTAGCTCTGAAACATATCAGTCCCTAGACTGTGGAGTCCCCAAGGCCCAAGATCCAACTTTGACTTTACTTAGGGCCATAGCAACTGGCAAAAGCTAGCATGTAGAGAAGAACCCCACAAGATGATGAGAGCCACGCACGCTGATGGAGAAGCAGTGTGACTCAATCTCTCACTTCTCATCTACACCGTGGCGATTTATCACTGAGCCTGGCGTCCTGCAGGACGCTTCAACCTTTAAACCTTCATACATACTAGCTGTGCAGACATCCATGTTCAAAATATTGCCCACGTTTCCAGGCCCAGTTTATGGATCACAGGCGCTAGGGAGATGGCCCTGATAAAACTCCATCTTCACAACCTATATCCCCATTCTTTAGGGAGTCAGAACCATAGAGCTCCTGGGAAGCTTCCATAACCTCTGAACCAGTAGTTTTCAAAGTGTGGAGTTCAGTGTCTTTGTTCTATAGTGCTTCACAAAGATCAGGCAGAGATCACACCTGCTCAGGTAGGTGTCCCGACCCATCACCTCCACCGTGTCAACAAGCGCGACATATGCTTGTTTACCGGCTGGGATTCTAGTTCAGTTTTTATTTGAACAAAGGGGTTTTTAGGCAAAAATATGGAAATCCAAAGGTCTAAATCAGTGTTTCTTAAAATAAATCACATCGATGCATATGGAAAATGAGGATTTCTTGGCTTCTTGCAAAGAAATTCTGATTCAGTACGTCTGAAATAGAAGCCAGAAAAGTGCTTTGCAGAAAATCGTCCAGGAGGTTTTGACACTGATGTTTCAAGGACTGGGGAGCTTGCAAGTCCTCTTCCATAGAACTTTCAGCCATGTAATTCCTCTTCAATAGAACTTTCTGCCATGATGGAAATGCTCTCTCTCTCTGTGTCACTACAGTAGTCATTATATGTGGCTACCAAACATTGAAATGTGGCTAGTAAGACTGAGGAACTAAATTTTAAAATTTACTTAATTTTACCTAATTTAAATTTAAGTAGTTACATGTGGTTAGTAGCTACCACATGGATGGTACAATACTGATGTTCTCCCTGTGAAAAAGTCTGCCTTGTAACGTCCTTAACGGTTAGACATACATTTCTTTTTTCAAAGACCTCTTTGCCTACGACGAAACATTTTCGGGTTGGGTTGCATTAATTAATTTGCTTATCTCCTATTTAATATGTATCTGGAATATATGGATAAACAAATTAGGGTCCCTTTCTTCAAAAAACTCAGAATCTAGTGAGGAAGATTTTAGTCAGGGAAATCAGCAAGTCCAGTCACGTCAAAAGAAGTAAAGAGATTCCGATCTTGGCAGACTGATTTTAATTCATTCTGAGTCCTTCAGTTTCTAACATCCACGAGCGCTTTATATCAGGTAAGTTTCTGCTTCAATAGTTAGAGCCGCTATGGAACTCCAGCAATCACCTGCTGATGGGGAGGACCACGGCAATTAAAGGCACAGGCTCTGGAATGAGACAGCTTGGGTCCTAATCTTCCATCTGATCTTTATTAGCTGTGTGCCCTTGGGAAACTTATCCAACCTCCCTGTGCCTCAGTTTTCTCATCTGTAAAATGGGGATAGTACTATCACCTACCCTCAGCTATTGCTGTGAAGAGTAATTGGGATAAAGTATGCTAAGTGCTGAACCCACTGCCTATACATACACACAGTGAGAGCCCATAATCGGGCAAGTTTCTGTAGCACAGTGATTGACAGCGTGAACTCTGGAACTCGGCTGCCTGGTTTAGAGTCCCAGACCTGCCACTTACAGCTCTGAGAACCTGGAGCATTTACTTTACTTCTTTGTGCCTCAATTTTCTCCTCTGTAAAAATGGGATTTATTAAATGGTAGGGATCGTGTAGAGAGGTTAATATGCATAATTAACTTACGGTCCAGCTCCTGGTACAATGCATAAGCATTTATATTTATTTGTACCCTTACTGCTAATTGCTGGTTTTCTCTCTTCAGTCTATATTTTCCAAGCCATCCTCCCACACATCAGTCAGAATAATCTCTGAAAGGCAGAAATTTGACCGTGTCATGTTTCAGTTTAAAGTCTTTCCATATCTTCCTATCACCCTCATAGCCTTTCACTTTCTTGTTTGGCCTCACCTCTCGTTGGGTTTCCATCTTTTATCTCCCACCTCCAGGAAAAACAGAACCCATATGCCCCATCCATATAAAGCCCCTGATGGTGTTATGGCCTCTTGCCTTTGCACGTGATGCTATTTCTATCTGAAACAGTTGCCCTCTATCCCTTGCCCCTCTGGGGGGTATCAAAGCCCTTTGAGTCTTCAAAGCTCAGCTGCCTTTGCCAAGATAACCTCCTTGACTTCCCCGCAACCAGGCTAGGTTAGGTTTCCCATGTCCTTCCTGTCACGTGACTTTCTGTTTATCTGTATCATAATACTTATCGAATTGAATCATATTTATGTCCCCCCAGTAGAATGTGAATTTTCTGACTTTCATAACCATATCATTGGCAATTAGCACATGGGTTTTATACTCAATGTAACTAAGTCAGTAAGTGAGAAATAAAAAAAAAAAAGGGGGACCGAGTTCTGGGCAATAAATAAAGGATATTTTCATAGAGAACTTCCTCCCTTTTATCCCTGGGTCAATGATCTTCACTTATCACCACAAGAATTCAGAGATGCTAATTTGACACCCCTTTGAAAAAACTGTACATGTGAAACTATAATTCCACAGGTACAGTTTAGTTATCTTGAGGTTACAAAATGAGCTAATAACAGGTAGTTTAAATCAACATAGCATGCATGGCTGCTTCTCAAACAGCCCAACTCTGTCTAAGGCTAGAAGGGGACATTTATTAAAAACACTGGCAAAGTCTGTCAGAGGGAGACCTTTCATATCCATAATTCCTACCATCTGTAACATCTTATGTTACATAAGATCCCAAATTACCAGTAGCAGTGTTAATCCAGCATCTGTCCTAAATATTTTTAGATGTTCCTTATATACTCTACTTAGCTCCCCTTTCTGCTTTTATAAATGTATGTGCTTTACTTGCCACAATTAATTTTATGCTGACTTTATCATATCATGGGACAATCCAAAATCCTTTGGGATGATTTTTCAGAAGTAGTACAAGGTATAAAAACAAGTTATATTGAAACCAAAGAAAAAATTCCAAGTCTCTTAATTAAAAAGAGGCATTCAAGTTTTCTCCTCCCACCATAAAGTATTACACATATAATTTCCTACAGGGTTATTATTTCTATCTAGATAAGAAGTTACTCTATAAAATTTGTGTTATTATTGGTAATAAAAGGAAAAAATACACTTCCAGTAAACTATTAACGCTAATGATTTCAGATTGCATCTATTCTGTTCTTCATCTGCACGAGAGAGTTATTTACTCTTCAAGTTACACTTTGACATAAAGAAACTCTTAGTCAAATAAATATGAGCTATTATTTACTGTCTGATAAATAAGAAGGTTCTACACCTCTGCATCTCTGTGTCTTTTGTAATGGTAACACGATCTCATATTCCTGAATAGCATTGTCTGCCTTGTGAAGTACTGAGCTACTCTTTGATACAAATTTAGAAGCAAAGGCTGGAAATTATACCCCAAAGAGCCTTAAAAAAATAAAACCTTATCATTGGCACACTTTACAAATGGATGGAGATGATTTTGTGTGTAACGTACAAGATGGGCTCCCTCACCAGATCCCCGAGGCCTATCCAAGATGCCAGGGGCGGCTTCAGTAGGCAGTTCCCATACGCACTGTCAGTGGCCTGCCGGAGGCTGGACTTTCTCTCTCCACTTTTCTGTTTCCCGGCTTTCTCTGAAATAAAGGAAGGTTGCTCAGTCCATTCACAAGTGCAGCCCAGGGGGCGGCAAACTCTGCATGGGTGCTCCAGCATCCAGCCTTCAAGGAGATGATATTTAGGAGTTTCTGTACAGCTCCTTAGAGAGTTTTCAGAAGGACTGGGCCCTTCTTGACCTCAGAAGTAACTTGCTCAACAGCGCATCTGTTATTAGGTCCTCCTCCTGCCCTGTCTCTTTCTCTCTGTTCTCCTGCCTCTGCTCCCTGGGTTCATCTCCTAAATAAACTACTTGTGACTAAGTCCTAGCATTAGGCTCTACTTCTGGGGGGAATTCAAACTAAGATATCAGGCTACAAAGAAAACCTTGATTAATTCCAAAATGATAGCAATGGTATAGGTCACACATTCTGATCATGATACAATACTACTAACATTAATGACAAAAACTGGAGTACAAAGCCCAAGAAAATCCTTAACTCTTTAGATATTTAAAATTACACCTAAATTATGCATAAATGGAAGAAAAATTACACTCAGAGTATAAAATAACCTAGTAAAAATGATAATGAGGTGAAGCTAAAGGTGTTATCATAGAAAAATGCATTTCCTAAAAGAGTTTTTTCATGAACAAAGGAAAAAAAAACACTAAATATTCCACATAAGACAAAATAAAAATAAGAAAGGTAAAAAATACAATAAGGAACTTTAACAAAGTGGGAAATAATGAAGATAAAAAATTACTACAATAGACAATAAATATGACTAACGATTGGTCACTAGGTGCAAGGCCCTTTGTCACATTTTTATAATTAACATAATTTCACAGATGATAAAATTGAGGCACAAATAAAGTTGCCCAAGATTACACATTTAGTAAGTTACGTGACCTGAATGAAAACCTAGGCTGCTGTTTGGACTTTGAGTACCTTCCCTCTCTTAAATCATGAACTGCTCTTCAATAGCTACTTCTTACAACATACACACACATGCACGTGTGCATACATGTATATACAAACACGAACAGATAAATTATGTTTTTGTCTGGTCAAGGTAAAAAAAAAAGAAACACAAATTCAAAAATGTTAATTCTAAGGAAGTAGATGTAACCACAGGTAAAGAGAAAATAATAAAGTAATGAATAATTTCTAGAAGGTTTTGCTATTTTTAAATGTGGATAAAATGTACCATTTTCTATGAAAATGTAAACTACTTAAATCAAAAGAAATGTATAGACGACATGAACAAACCTCACAAATATGGAAAAATTCAACACTATTTACTGAGAATACCTGCCTAAAAATGTCAGTTGAGATGGTTTCTTAAGTGACTAATGTTAGATCTTCAAATGGTACATAATTATTATTTTTTAAATTACAGAGTTGATTAAAAAAAAAGATTCTTTTAAAGAAGTCTCAGATGTGGATTACTATTTCTATGACATATTTGGGCAAGAAAAAAAATGAGACCTAAGCACAGCTGTTCACCACTAATGTCTCTGGTACCACCTAAATCTGAGAATGGTATAATGGAGATGGGAACATGGTAACATGCAGGAAAGAGTAACTAACTTCGTTTGGGTAAAGCATGGAAAGAGTCAAAGAAGAAGAGCCATTTGAGCAATGTCTTAAAGGATGAACAGGATTTCACAAGACAAGTTAGGGGAAGTAGAATTTCAGGCAGAAGGAACAATGTTATTAGCAATGTTATAAATATGAAGAAAATAGATGTTATATCAGAAAACTGTGAATGTTTTTTATAGCATGGAAAAATGGGATGCATGCTTGATAGAAGGTAAGTGAGATGGGAAAATTAAGTTGTTAAGTTTGATTAAGCAGCATTTCTGCAGAATGCTAATGTCCATGAGAAATCATAGATGTTCTGTGAAATATGAATTCTGTAGACAAATACATTTAAGAATTGCTACATATCATATGCTCTAGCCTCCTGTGGAGATTCACAATGAATAAAAAATTCTAGTAGAAAAAAGAATAAGTAAATAAAATAATCTGTTTAACCTGTTTCACAAGTACTTGAAAATTGATTTTCTTTTCATGGAACACCAATTAACATCTCCGAGACTATAGTTCAGGGTACTTGCTAAAGGCAATAGTACAGCACAACATTGTCAAACATATGTCACAGAAAGATGTGTTAGCTGTATGCAGAATGGACTAGAGGAGGGAGAAAGGAGAGGCTGAGTGACCTTCTGAAGAAGAGATGGTAAAGCTTGGAGTAAATAAAGCAAAATGAACTGAGGAGAATTTGACAGATTTTGAGAGCTCTTTAAAAAGGATATTTGTTAGGTCTTAATAATCAGCTGGAGGAATAGGGGTAAAGAAGAGGAGAGATTTATTTTTATGAGTTTGAATTTTAAAATATTGTGAATATGAAAACGCAAGATGATATATGGGCCTTTCCAAAACTACTTCCTGCCCATCTTATGTGATATTCAGAAGTCCCAATACAAAGAAAAATGCTTTTCCAGCTACCGTGAAACTTTAATTTTATGAGGAACATATTGTCTTGATAACCAGAGTTCTAGAGACAAAGTTGAACCAACGAATAGGACTTATGGATTCCAGGGTACGTGGCGGTGGACGGTCAGGGCGACAGGCCTAGATTGCTGTCCAAGGTGCTGAATTGATTGGTCAAGTTATTGGAAATTGCTTCACTTGCGTTTCTGCCTCTGCCTCAAGGTCAACTCTCTGATGGAGTAGCAGCCTAGCACCAGACCAAGCAAAACTTCATCCAACTAGCATGTCTGCCCTTGCCGGAACTAGCTGACTCTGACTTGTGATCAAGACAACAGCTTGATTTCTCAGTTGGACTCCTGGCAGACCTGCTGCAAGCTGCAAACTCTCTGTGTCCACAGAGGCTAAAAATACCCTGACAGGTAGGTAAACATTTCCTCCACGAATGAAGTCGACCAGTCAGAGGAGCTGGTAGTTTGTGGCTGCGGATGGCTGTGAGCTGTAGAAATTAATTATCAGGGTCTCATTTCGGCACACTCAAGTGTCAGGACCCTGAAATTTTCTCTCTGCAGGTAGCTCCTATTGGCCACTGGCCTATGCTGATCTTGACACTCTGTAGGTCACATTTTCTGCCCACAGGAACTTACAACTCTAATGGACAAACCAAACACATGATTTAAAGTACTGTGCAGTGGCCTATATTTAACATCAAATACATTAAATGCATTAGGAGGCAAAAGGAGAGGATTAGCATGGACTGGGTTAGTTAGGTAAAGCTTCATGGAGGAAGTGGATCATCAAGTTTACTTGAAGCCCAAGTAAACTTCAGATGACAGTGAGGAAGAGGGTGTGCGTTAAAGACAGCATCACGGGAGTGGAAATGCCCATGCAACATTTTGGAGACAGTAAATACTCACCTGGTTCAGCCTAGAGCTCCCTATCCTTTCATCCTCCCCACCCGTATTCACATGTAACACCACCACCTTTATAACTTCTCCCCATAGTGACAGCATTATTTCTATCACACAAAAGGAATAAAAAATCCTTTCAAATCTATTGAAATTTGGAGGGAGATAATTTTATAGCCTCCTCCAAGTACTTTTGATATTTTCTAGAGACAAGCTTCTTCAAGGTGTAAGAAGCCTTTTAGAACTACCAGTCCTCGAGTCACAACATTGAAGACTTTAGCTCTTGGGTGGCTTAGGAATGTTAATAAAATACAGCTTCTGACTTGAGAAAAAGCCTGTTATGGGGCAAACAAGGACAATTTAAAATGAACAGAAAGTGCAGGCAGAGAGAAAGAGGAATCTGGAAATAGGCAATTTGATAGTGAAAACTGGAAGATCTTGTAGAGAAAAGACTATTTTGAATTTACAAGAACTTTCAGCCTAAAAGGCACTTTCTAAACTAAATTCTGGGACATCAGGCAAGGGAAGAGCTAGAGTAATAAAAATACAGTCCCAGGAACCTGATGTGACCAGGGCAGAAAAATTCCCTTCTTTGGAGTTTGACCTGTGAGCTGGAGCAGACAGAATGGCCAAGACCCTTCTGTTTACTGAGTAAGAGGTACGTGTAGGATGTACTCAGTCAGGGTGGAGGTTACTAGTAGCAACCAGGATTTTGGTATTGGATAGATTAATGTGCTTAATGAATATGACTAGTTTAAATCAATTAATCAACATTATACAGTATTATTTAATTGGTCATTTACATTGTGATGACTAATTATCCTACACACCTTTCAAACAGCAAACATCTAGAAATTCTCTCTGCTTGCTGCTAACTTAAAGCACGAAATCAGGGGTGACTACAGATTGCAAACATTCACCAGGTTTCAGGAATGTACCATCTGAGCTCTTCTTTACCATCCTTCCAAGAGAACTCTGATTAACCACCAAATTTCTGGTTGGTGTGAAGGATATTCAGTTCCTCACCAGCTGTGCTCCTCTTGACACACTTATGCTTACTCATTTCTTTTTCATGTCTTTTGACTCTCATCACTTATTTAATTAGGGTCTCTCTCTCCCCTTCTTCTCTCTCTCTCCTCTCTCTCTCAAAGGCCCCTTTCATTTTCTCTCTTTCCAGCTTTTGTCCGTTTATCATTTGTGTCAATTTACAGAAAATTTACCATTCCTATTCATTTCCCTTGGTGTTTTGTATATGGTATCATGGAAGGTCTCTACTGGGGACTCTAACCCACTGAGAGCACACACACTTAGGTCTTAGGTGATGAGCTTGAAAGGTTCAGGGATTAAAAGTAATGCTCTAGAAAAGTTTCAGTGTTTAATAGTTAAGAGAATTGCTGTAGAGTTTACGTTGCCTGAAAAATGAACTTTTGTGGAATAGGCTAGTTGCTAATTTTGCCAAATCCATAAAGTGCTACTGTACTCAAGAGAAAAAATAAAAGAGCAAACAAATGCTCTTATATTTTTTGGCATCCTTGAATAAGTAGGTCTCATGCAACTCTAGATATCAGTCACGTATCTCCGTATTTTATGCCTTTTTAAAAAAATAATGGGGGTCTTTGCTGAAATGAATAAATACAGCTGGTACCAAGACTAGTTCATTTTGGGTATTTCAGATTTTGGGTATATGAAGTAATTGAGGCAGAGAGAGGTGAAGGGCAGCTGGTGTGACTTCCTGGTCCGCAGAGCAGGTGTTTAGCAAATATCTATGTTTAGTAAGTATCTGTGATCATGTGCTTCCTACCCACTTACCCTTGAACATCATATAAAAGAGGTGTATTTTTAAATATATGTACCAAACTTTAATTTTCATTTCACACTCAAAACTTCTGTACAAAAAGAGGCAAAGCAGGCAAAAAAAATTACAGGGACTTCAGCAAACAATATACAACAACTTTTAAACAGCTTTGTGTATGCAGCAGCCTTTATAGATGTAGTGGGGAAATTGGGTTCCAAAGTTTTTTGTTTCTTTAAGATAAAATTCCAATGTTTATTATTAACATCTAGAAAAATTTGTATCTGTCTGGGATACAAGACTGAATGAGAAGTTTCTGATGTCTACTGCACCATTAGATTCCAAGATTGAGAGAGCTTCATTTTTCTTTTGAGAAAGCATGAAATTACTGTTATTTAAATGTGATGATGTATTAAAAACCTCAGTTTACCATTAATAACTTGATACAATGGTGACGGCTAGGAGCAAACACCGATGAAGCATGATATTAACTAATAGTTAAAGGATAGTATCCAGGATTCCCTTTCTGGTTGTTAATTAATACTCCAGCCCCAATGGGCCACCACAATTCAAAATATTCATTGTCACTTTGTTTTCCTAATTCCTAGTGGCACATAAAAGGTTTCCAAGAACAAAGTTATAATGCCAAAGTAGCAGTGCATCTGAGAAATGTAATTTTCACCTTGTTGCTTGCCCCAAAATAAATATCTGAGTAATGGAAAACACTTTTATTTGAAAATGATGAGACATGAAATATGAAATATAGTTAACATGGACATGGATACTGTGGCTAGCACTTTCCCCTGAACCACTCACAGGCTGTGGACACATGTGCATGCAGCACAGAAAGCTGTGATTTTTCAAAGATGTCTGATGCCTGGTGGACGGTCTGTTAAAAGAATTTGTCTCCCACAATAGCTCCGGAGTGGACCCAAGGCCCATCACCTGTTAGTGATCACAGACATTCAGTTAACCGTCCCCCTGATAGTCAGAGGCAATAGTTCAGGTCCTGGGCTTTTGAGAATCCACGTACTAGTGAATCTTGGCTTTGAAACAAGGTAGCTTGGCTAAATCGGGGCAGACCGGCAGCCTCTCCCCTATGTTTGGTCCCATTTGATAGAAAGTCTAATTAAAAATTATAAACGTGCTCAACTATTTACTCTGCAAGTCCTTTCCCCTCTCCAAGACTTCATCTCCTTCCCTGATATGGGAGGAAAGTAAACCCAGTGACGATAAACATTGAGTGCATCTATACTTCTAGTCTCGACAGTTGTTTCCCAAAGATAACATGGGCCTGCCAAGTAAAAGAACGTTTCTTAAGCTGAATATTTAATGAATTTGTTTACCCAGTGTTATCCTAATTGCTGGCTTCCTCTAGGGTTTTAGAATGCCTAGGTTTGGAAAGGTCTTGAAAGCCATCTAGTGCATTTCTGTTCTGATGAGAGGACCCTCATCCAAGCAGCTGTACTTGTTCACCTGGAAAAGCTCCAAGGAAAAGGGCCTTTCCTCTCCTTGTTGACTGACATTTAGATACAGGCTGGGTAATCTGTTCTGTCACTTGAAGGGATTTCTTTGGGAAACATAAACAAAACCAAAGTATGTCTCTCCTCTTCTTGGAGGACTCAAGGGAATGCCAGTGGCCACCAAAGTCAGGAAAATAATGGTGTGACAGCTCATTCCTTGGGACATTGTGAATGACACCAAACCCTGATATAACCAAACCCAACTTGGGGAATTACCATTCCCTGGGCAACTCTTTCCTTCCATCAGAAATAGGCAAGCAATTATATGGTTCAGGCCGAGGGGTTATTTAAAAGCGTCCAGTACCACCCCCATAGTATGTATGCATAGGCCACGTGGTGAAAAAGAAAGGGCATGGAGTCAGGAACGAGGCATCCTGGGTTCTAGTCCTACATGGGGGTGATCCTGTTAGACTTCATCCTCTGTCTCGTTTTTCCACTTGGAGACCAGAATAGAAGATTTCCAAGATTCCATTCTAGGCTCTGTCTGCAGACACAATGACCCTTGTCATACTGCTAAGCATCAAGACGAGGTGGGGTGATGCTTACTGGACTCTACTTACAAAGGAAGGATGTGAGAGTCAGTCTTTTTAGTGGCTCATAGTCTTGTAGGACTACTGGAGATTATCTGTTTTATTTGCCCATTTTATAGATGAGGAAAGTGAGACACAGAGAACTTAAGTGAATTTCCCAAGATCACTCTGAATCAACAGGGCGAGGACTTAATCCAGGTACTCAAGCCAGAGTTTATACATTGCAACAAGCTAGCAGTTGGGTCATAAAGGAGCTGCCATTTAAATATTAGATAACCAGAAAACGAAAATCTCCCCTCTAAGTTCCTCTAGTTTTCTGGTAACTAATTAAGTGTCTAGGTCTCTGCTGCCACATGGATGGTCCCCAGAGGACGGGGCTCCTATTAGGAGGGAGTGTGTACGCAGTGCTCCACAGACAACAGGAATGTTAGCAACCTTACCCACAATTTTAGCCAGAGCTCCATTTCCCTGTCCCTGGAGACAGAAGGTTGAAGCAGAGAGATGACTGTCCTGTCGCCTGGGTGCCCTTCCTCCCCACCTGTGCCCCACTTCCACGACAGCCACCAACCCATCCACAACAGCACATCTATCTATCCTTGCTTCCCTCCCATGAACTGATGCAAACACACTGATTTTTCCTCTTGCAAAATGGAAAGGGAACATTAGGGGGTAGAAATCAAAACAGGAAGAGAGTATGCTGATAAATAAAATACATGCAACAAAAAAGTTGCACGTGTGCTGCGCTGTCTGAGGAAAGAGAGGGGGTGTGCTGAATTCCAAACACTTGGCTTTGTGTCTCCACGTGCATTTGTCTTTTCTGGGATCCCTCTCTCTCTGTCAGGATAACAGCTGTGTTTCTTGTAGTTGAGCTGACCCAGGAAATCAAATACTTCGTGTTTCTATAACTATACTTCCCAGAGAGATTACACATCTAGAATTAAAACATGACCACAAGCTATTAGGAATTTCTGATTGTTAAAGGTGTAAGGAACTCCAGTAGCAAAGATCAATGTCTCCAAAATTTTCCTTCTGGAGAAGCGGTTTTCCTTTCAGCCATCGAAGATAAGGCTCTCCAGTCAATTTATGCTCTGCTGGGTTGAGTCAGTCGGGATACAAATTAAGGTCCATATATTTCAGGGACAAGAAGGAAACGGTTATGTAAATACACGAGTATTAACATCAATCTGTATTAAATTATGTAAACATATACATCTTCTGAGGTCAGTTCAAAGATCCTCTTCACTGAGCAAAGCTTTACTGAAGCATGGCTCGAATCTGTTTGGAAGTCGATTCATCATTCAAGTGTTTTGTAGTGAACCTGGATGGAGAGAAAATGATGGCGGTCAGTGTGCAAACAGCACTCTGAGAAAGCTTCGATCGTGACTTTCCAGCTCATCTTTACCTTGGGAGAAATAACTGATATTTACAAATCAAACTTGGCATTGGTTCTTTAGACAAAGAGCCACACTTCAATGCCCAGAGCAGTCTCAGATTTCATATTTGATCCTTCCTTCCGAAGGAGTTTTATGTTATGGTTATTAAACAAGTAGATCTTCCACCTAATCAAATAATTTCACAGAGGAGACACAAGCAATCTCATTTTCCAGGGAGGCAGACTTCACGTGCTTGAGCGCAGGATCTTGGCCATCTAGGCCACCCCTGCTGAGACACAAATATTAAAATATGGGTTTGCATATAGCAACATTACCCAACACTTAAACTGTTAGGGTTTTCTACTTTTATGGGAATACTTGTCCTCCTTGCCACCACAAGGGGGCACGATGGCAGGTCCATATACTGAAGAAAAGTGGTGTAGTTTGTCTCCTCACATTAACTGGTGTAGAAATAGTTCATGAAAAGAAAGGAAAAGAGAAGTAACATGTAATAAAATCCTGACCGCGTCCCAAGCACTCCATGGAAGTTTTCCACTCACACTAACTCTTTGTAGGACAGGTTATTGCCTCCATTTTACAGATGTGCAAACTGAGATTTGGAGACGTTAAAAGACCCATTCCAGATGACAAATACAACGATGTATGATTTGTAAACAGTTTGTGATTTCTGATTTGGATCCAGGTCTGCCTGCCTCAAAAACCTGTTCTTTGACTTCCTCACAGTGTCCACAGGAGACACCAAATGCCGAGGTTCGGATGGAACTCACAGCCTACCGCAGTGCCCTGCTCTCGAAGCTCTGCTTGATTGAATGATGCTGGAAAGCAAATCAAACAAACAGACAACAGAAGCCAAAGTCTTCTTACTGAGTGTGGAGAGCCAGCCTTTTGTGAAATGGGCACCAATGGAGAAAACCTCGGTTTACCCACAGAATCGGGAAGGCTCTTGGGTTAAAGCTACATCCCTTCTGAAGGATGATGACTTAGCAACTTCATGAAAAAGGATTAGCCTCAGTGTGTAATTATGCATTTCATGTGCATCTCAGTTTCTTCATTTATTAGATGGGGTAACAGATCTTATCACTCTGACTTGTGATGATTAAATGAGAGCAGGAAACATGTGCGTTGTACGTGCGTAGAGGATCACTGCTCCATCTCACTTATACCTATTGAACACTGACTACATGCATGAAGTTGAGAGGAACTGAGGGAAATCAGTTGAATGGTGATGATGAATCATTCAGATGAATGAGACAGCAGGGACCATAAACTTTCCAGATTACAATCCCGACTGTCATGATTCAGCAAACTCCTGTGGATATGTCACAGCTAAGAAACGAGAATACCTCCCCTGAAGTGGATTAAGCGCACGTGTCCTCGGGAAGAGAGCAGGTGCGCGGGCATGACTCGTTAGCAGTGAGGAGACGTCAGGAACACTTGCCAGCTACAAGGGCATCCAGACAGGGGACAGCAGGGTTCTCAGCTTTGGCAGCTGCACTACGACTCACCCAGGGACCTTCAGAGCAAACCCACACACACAAAATGGACGCCTGAGGCCCTAGCCCAGCGATTCGAACTCATTTGACCTGGATTGGACCCTGAGTATCAGTGTTTTCAAAAGCTACCCACATAATTCTCCTGTGCAGCCAGGGAACCACAGGTGCAGGGGGAAGTGAGACCGGGGAAGCTTCTTCTTCTGCAAGTCCCCACCAACCACAAAGCACTGTGGCTGGGAGTTAGGCCTTTGACCTGCGGGGTCACCCAGGCCTGGGTTTAGATCCTGCCTCAGACATCTGCTGTGTGACTTTTGCCAAGTGAGTTGACTTCTCTAAATTTCAGTTTCTTCCATCTGTAAAAAGGGGATGATAAAAATGGGGCTGACCTCAACAGGCAGTTGGGAAGATGACATGTATTAACAGATGCAAAGGGGTTAAGCCTGGCGTTCTAGCCCTCGGACCCAAACAGCACCTACATTTGCAATGGTTCAGAAGGGTTGGCTGCCCCACAGGGCTGAGGCTCACCTGAGGGCGTTCAGCAGCCCCTCCACACTGTCTGGGGCCTGTTCCTTCAACACCTTTATACAGCCTTTCATCTAGAAGAAAGCACGAGAGTTTGTTAATACCCCAGTAATTCCATCGTAGTACCTGTCCATCACAACATCTGTTCATAATAATATCACATTATTTCTTGCCATAGAAATCAAACTCAGAAATGTCCGACACACCTTCCTACCCCCTCAGGCCAGCGAGTTGTTTCTCTGGGCTTCTAGAAGGTTCTGTGCCGGTTTTCATATTATACTGCAATGGAACATTCTATGTGTCTGACTTCTGGGGACAACGACCTGATTTTGATTTTCTTGTCTTGGACTCCACAGCCAAGGGGAGAGCTCCTCCTCTAGCCCGTGCTCAGTTGAGACTGACTGAATGAATTGCAAACCTGATCGTTTTATGTCATCTCCCTGCCCAGAATGCTTTTCCTCCTTCAGCTGTTTGACTGGTAAACTCAACAACTTAACAAATTTTTTCTTTTTTTTTCTTTTTTTTTTTTTTGCGAAGGAAGAATCTGGAAAGAACACCATCACTCATTTTAAGCTCAGATGTTCATGCACTGATTTGGGTATACTGTACTAAGGGCCTCTTTTATAAAGGTCACTTATAAAAATGTTCTTGTATGTTGCAAGTTTTTTCCTAAAGCCCTGATAAACGCTGTTGGATTGATGGGGGCAGCCAGAAGCCCAGGGTTGAGAATCATTTGGGGCCATGTTTAGGCTCATCCAGAAAGAATGTCGTGGTCGATCAGAGATGCCTGTCATAGGTGCAGGATGGGGTCAAGCTCAGAATGAAGAGATTTGGTCCCTCTCCCGAAAGAGCTCATAGTCTAGTGGGAGAAGAGAGACAAATAGCTCATTATCATCCTATGATATGTGTTCTTGTAAAAAGTGCCCAAGGAGGAACGGGGCCATAGATGAGAGAAGAGGCAGAAGAGCAGTGGATACTCTTTGGGAATTTCGAGTTCTATTTCAGGCTGATGAAAGCCTTGAGTGTGAATAACAGGATGCAGCCAGAGGTGTAGTCAGGGCCAGATTCAATGTGGGTTTAACAGCATGTTTGGGAGTTGGGGGCCTTTACCTGTGGAAAACACCCGTGATAGGTGTTAAACAATCTAGTAATGTGATTCATACCGAAAGGGATCGGAGGAAGCACGACTGGAGATGGGAGGGCCCGTGGGAGCCCCTGAGGGGGAGGGTGTGAGAGCAGCAGTGGGCACGGAGGGTCAGGGCAAGACGGGAGGATGCATCTGAGGTCCAGGTCACAGGACGCGGTGATGGAGAAGGCGTGAAGGTGAAGAGGGAAGAAGACAGTTCCTAGGTTCTGAGGGACAATTCCAGGTTTCTGGCTTTGAGACTGAGTTGGAGGAAGGTGAAATACCTGAGACAGGAACCCAGGAGGAGGAGAAGCAGGTCTGTGGGGGAAAGGATAACCTTTGATTTGAGGCCGGCCATGCCTCAGGTGTCCAAAGGAGCGGGTGTCTGGAATTCTGGGTGAGGCTTGGGCTGGGGACCACGGTTTAGGGGTGATTCTGTATTGGATCATTCCATACAAGTTTAAGGAAATCAGTTGAAAATGTCATGTCACTCCAGCCTGCTTTCCTGACACCCATGATTAGCATCAGTTCTCTAAATGATGCATAACCCTCTGGGCCTCGATGACTTCGCTCTGATGATTCCCTCCGCCTGGAGTGCTCTTCCTTCTCCCTGTCCATTTGGTAAAAATCCTCAAGACCCACCCGAAACGTCACCCTCTGCCTCTGCCTCTATGCAGAATGAGTTTCTCCCTCACCTGGGTTTCTAGAGCTCAGGACCTCCATTTTGGACTATAGAACACATTCTTTGTAAGTGCAGGTAACAGGATCTATTTCAATATTTGCTTTTTCACAGTTGATGCGGATACCCTAAGGATTTATAAAACAGTGCGAGTAGCTACTGGCTTAGAAGCAGACTGGTATCTGGAAAGAAACCCTTATGTCATCAAAGAAAAATGGCCCATCATATACATGTTGTGCTCCGTAAACCTGAAACTTTCCTAGAGACACATACAATCTTCTACGAAAAAACCTTCTTAGTGAGACATACGTGAACAAATGGACGTCATCAAGACTGGGTAGGGATAGATCTAATATTATATAACGTTTATAGCCTCAGCAGAAAGACTTAGTAAATAACAAGCAAGGACAAGCTTTTTAAAGGTTAGGGCTACAGGACATAATGGTACCCAGTGTATTTTTAATTACTGACTCTGTGACAAGTTAACAAAAGACTGTGGTAAATGAGAATGTCCTATGAGTACTAGGTAATCAATTCAATCCATATTCAAATGATATTCACGGGTTATTAACAGAGCTATTTATACTTAATCTATAGCATAAAAACGTTAAAGCCTGACAAAGAATACAGTAAAAATATTTATTGGTATGAAAAAACTTCCATAATATACTGTTACGCAAATTAAATATGTTTTAAAATAGAAGTTATGGCAGGGTGCTCATCTGTTAAGTATATACACACACAAACATCTACACAAAATGAAGGGACATATATATGTGACATACATATTGACGGTGGTCATCTGTCCATGGTGAGGTTACCACTGATAAATGTAATTTTCTGTGTTTTGGGTTCGTTTGTTTTTTCTGGCTGCCCCGTGCAGCGTGCGGGGTCTTAGTTCCCTGACCAGGGATCGAACCCGCTCCCCCTGCAGTAGAAGCATGGAGTCTTAACCACCAGGGAAGTCCCAATTTTCTGTATTTTGATTTCCTGTATTTTCCCAAAATATAAGTTATATAAGTATTTATTTTCTTGATAAATAGAAATAATTACGTTAAAAATAATGAAGACTCTCTGAAGAACCATGGCCAGCTATGCTAGGGAGCCAGAACCTCAAAATGAGTACTCCAAGTTGCATTATTAATGGATACATTTTCTTGCAATCTTTAGATTCACGGCCCCTCTGGGCACATGGACCTTCTGTCTGCACAGAACTAGAGCATCAGAGATGCTGTTCTGTACGGATGAACGAGCATAGAGTGCGCACGCCCCGACTGAGCCGCGTCAGAATCAGTCGGTACCAAGAGGTCCTATTCCGTACTGAAAAGGCTTTAAATTAATACAGGGATACGCTACTGGGTGTCACTGCAGGCAAACACTGGGCTGAGAGGAGCCTGTTTTATCCCACAATCAACAGGAAATCACCTGCACACCACAATCATTTGTTTTCCAATCATATCCATTCATTCAGCAAAAGCTATATGGAGTATCTATTGAGCGCCGTGCTGTATGTACCGAGGACACTGCCAGGCAATGAAGCAGACATTAGGTATACAGATCTTGGTCTCTGCCCTTGTCAACAAACTCAGAGTCCATGAGGGAGTCAGAAAACCCAAAATGGTAGGCGCTCTGGGCCTGGAGGAGAAGCAAGGCTCTGCTCCATGCGGGGCACAGGAGATGTGCTCCAAACGAGGTGACATGTGAGGAGTGTCTTAAAAGAATCCCCCCATCAGAGAAGAGGGAGGGCACTCTGGGCAGAGAAAAGGGCTCAAGCATATTCCAAGAAGAAAAGGCATGGGAATCAGGCAGAGCCACCTGCAGGGATGGTGGGAGAGGAAGTTGGAACGTTGTGTGGGATTTGACCGCGGTGTCTTGTAATCTAGGATGAGACACATATAACATATAATATATGTTTATATGGCACACTGGGTAAGCTGAAGGGGCAGCCTGCAGCTAGGGGACTGTTTGCCTCTCAGCTCCTCTACAGGCTGAGGGAATCAGCACCTCCACATTCCTCTGTGTCTCTGAGGTTGGATGTGTTTGCTGCACACATATGAACAGGACTGGACTTCTTGCTATGAGGAGAGCTGCCACGATGGGGCCTGCATCTGGGAGAGTTCACTCCCGGGGCGGGGGGTAGGGAGTGTGGAGGGGAGGGAGAGAGGGAAGCAAGGTCTTTTTGACAACATTTATGAGCTCTGATTGGGAAATCACAGTTCGTAACTATTCTTACATCGATCTTGGATGTCTTGCAGAAAGCTCCCACGGGGTGGACGTGGTCGTAGAGGATGATGACCCCCACCATCACCCTCATGCAGAACATCAGCGTTTCTTCGCTTGTAAACCTACTCCTGTACTCCCTGGAAGAGAGGACAAGTGGCAGAGATATTACCTCCGTGACAGAGCACGTTCATCTCTGGCTCCACAAATGGCTACTTCAGTCTCCTCCTATCCTCCCTGGAGGACAATTCCAGACCTGCAGAACCAGGTTAATAAGCTCTTAAAGAAACCAGTGATGGTAATTCTCCTTGAGTCTATCTAACCATTGTGAAAACAATGTAAATTAGAGGGCAGTAAATTCTCTTCTGCCCTCAGCGAGCCAGCTCGTCACGTACATAAGTCCCCCGCCCATCAATCTTGAATATTTTATAGCAGGTCTCTCTGGCTGTCCTAGATTATAGAGAATAATGGCTTCATTATGGAGAAAACGAATCAAGTTCATTTCTATAGAGCAGCTACCGTGTCTCCAGTCTGGGTAACTTCCTTTGTAAAGATACAGGCTGCAGATTGAATTACATTGGCAAAGGTACCTACCAGAAATTACATACCATTCACTGGGCTGAGAGTATTCGTGGAGTTTGAATTTTGTTCACCTACCTTGACAGGGTCACTGATGATTCAGGTAATTCAAGCCAATTCTAGAGGCTTTCTTAACATCTACTTCATTACGGTTTGTCCCCACAGTGATGATGATTACTATTTCCATCTTGGAATAAATCTTAGATATAAGTGAACTATCTGAAATTAACACCACCTTACATTTGAACAGAGCACCAAATTTTATAAGGCACTCTTGATGCCTCTGGGCCTCCCAAACTCTCTGCAACATAGATGGTATTATGGGAACCTCATCAGATGAGGAAACCAAGGTCCAGGCAGGTCAGACCACTTGTTTATGGGCACAAAAGGGGCTAGAGACATACGTGGAATACGTGGAACCCTGACATTGGAGTGTAGGTTTTCTCATTACCATACTGCCTCAACCTCAACAAACTCAACCATTTTTTAAATCTAGCAAGTAATTTAAGTGCAAGGAAACTGTTGCATGCACGAGAGAGAGAGAGAGCGAGAGAAAGAGAGATCTTCATTATCATTTTTGCAATAGCCTTACCACTTCTACTCTTGGTTCGACATCTTCTCTCAAATCCTTTCTCCAATATATTTATAACATACCCAGTCATTTAACCCAATCTTCCATCTGATCCTTATACAACTTCTCCTGCATCTTTGATTTGACGTTTGATTCTGCCATCTAACAAGCTATGCAATCTTTGGGAAGAAGTCAGTTAATCAATTTACGCCTCATCTTCCTCAGCTCTAAAATGGGGATACTACACCTTGCACCCAGAATTCTTTATGAAATTAATTCAGTTAATATAGAAGTAGATGTTAATATGCTGACCCACATGTGAGATGTTGTCACCACCGTCACCATCATCACAGAGACAGGTGAACTCTTGACCATGAATACACCTCTGATTTAACTTACGGAGTTTCCAGCATGACTTTACAAACGCTCGTCATCGTACTGAGGCAGTCTGTGGTATTCTCTATTGGCAGCGTTTTGTTCTAAACGGGAGACACGAATGGGTATTAGCCCTGTTAGCAGCTTTTACATGCAATCGGGCAAAAGGCACCTCGTTGCTCGACGTCGCTTACTTCGGAGACAAAGTGCATGGTGGCGTTGCTGAGGGTTTTCAGCATGGGCGTGGCTTCTGCATAGAAGAGGGACATTCGGTTGGCCATCTCATTGTTGACTTCGTTCTCAATGTCTAGCTGATGAAAAGAAGACGAGAGGATGCGGTTGATAAAGAGATGGTCAACATCTCAAAACAGTGTCCTCTGGAAATGGAATTACAGACAAAGGCTCTGTCTTCTCCCTGTGCCCCTCCCGATGCCTGGAGCATGCGTGTGTCAACCTGGGAGTTCCAGGGACTCACGTGCATGTTGTTGATGCGGTTACGACTGATGGTCCTTCTGTAGTAGCTGAAGTCATTCTGAATAGCCGGGTTCCTCATCTGAAATTCAGAAGGGAGGAAAGCAGGTCATCTCTCAGCATCAGGTGCAGGACATGCATCAGAAGCCTGGACACCAGATTCCGCACAGATACCAGGACTTCTCTTTGTTACCCAAGAGTCAAAGCAACTTCCGGTTAAAAATAAATACTCGGGGCTTCCCTGGTGACGCAGTGGTTGAGAGTCCACCTGCCGATGCAGGGGACACGGGTTCGTGCCCCGGTCTGGGAAGATCCCACATGCCGCGGAGGGGCTGGGCCCGTGAGCCATGGCCGCTGAGCCTGCACGTCTGGAGCCTGTGCTCCGCAACGGGAGAGGCCACAATAGCGAGAGGCCCGCGTACCGCAAAAATAAAATAATAATAATAAAAAAAATAAAAATATGCCCTGGTTTTACCCTAGGCTAGATTTCAGGGAAAGTATACGTGTTCCCAAAGAGGAAGAGACATTTGAAATGGTTTTTTCTGGTTGCATTGGGCAGATTTTGAATTTCCATGTAGAAACCACCATCTTCAATCACTTTGACCACAAGGAGTTCAAATTCTCACCACATGACACGCCTCTCTAGGGAAGGAGCTACAGCTCACTCATCTCTCTTGCCCCACAGCACTGCAGGGCACCTGGACACCTAGGTGCTCAGTAGGCATTTGTTAAATTGTCCAAGCGCACGCGGCCTAACCTTCAGTTCATCAAATCGAAGGGTGAAATGCAGAATTTCCGCAAACTCCTTTGCCAGGGCCTGCTGCCGCTCCAGGTGTTGCGTTGGTGTGTAGGGTGGACAGGTCAGAGATTCCAATAAACTCTGAAGAGCTTTTTCTGGAAGTCAAAGGGATACAGACATATTTGAGGTGGCCCGCAGAGATCTTTTCAAAAAGCACAATTTGAAGCCCCAGTTGACATTCTCAGAGATAACCTGCTTGAGTCTTTCCACTCCACCTTTCCCCCCAGAACTGTGTGAGATGTGACATGGGTAGGTAAGGAGGAAAAGGAAGCCCCCATGCTCCGCCTCCACTGGAGAAGAGCCCCAGGGCCACACAGTCTTGTAAATGTCTCCCAGAGCTCAGCCGGACCCTCACATGTTCTGTCATCCCAATTCCTCACACTGTTAGAAAACCACAAAGAGGTGACTTTGGAGCATGTGCACGAGATAGCCATCCAGAAGCCAGGATGAGATGAGGTGGCCCTGACTGCGTTGGTTAAATAACCTGCTTTGCTGGGAGAGGCTTCTGGGTCGTTCCAGCTCTTCTCTGCATTTACACTCTCATCAAATCCCAGGAATATTTTTCTACAAACCCACTGCCATATCTACCTCCATTACTGTCCTGAAAAGAGTCTCATCGCCCCCACTTCTCTGTTTCTAAAACTTCCTTCCAGTTTTTCCTTCCACGTATTTCTCCTAGTACCGAGTCACTTAACCAACCCTCTAGAGCAGGGGTAGGAAAACTATGGCCCACAGGCTAAATCTGGCCCACAGTCAATTTTTGCAAATAAAGTTTTATCAAAACACAGCCATGCTTTGTTTTCATTCCCCTAGGGATTGACTGTGGCTACTTTTGTGCTACAATGGCAGGGTTGAGTGGTTACAAATGAAATAGGATGGCCCACAAGCCTAAAATATTTATGAGCTGGCTCTTTACAGAAGAGTTCACCGCACCTGCTCTATCATCCCTAGAGTCCTTTTACAGTTTCTTTCCAAGGACACCGCTAGCATTTTCTGTCTGTGGGAACAAACTGTCTTCTGAGGCAGCTCGCTTGACCTTGGAATGCTCTGATAGGTGGATTTTTCCTGTCTGCTAAGCTGAGTGTTGGCTCCTTAGGATGTCAGTTCATCGAGTCTAGACACACACTTGGAAGAAACAGAGAAATCGATTCCTCTTCAACCTGAGTGTCTTCAGAAGCTCCCTCTTCTTGAAAAACTGGCTCAGTTCATTGAACTATTTCCTTTGAGTCTTAGCTTCAAGTTCTCTCAACATCATGGCTGTTATTCCCCCAGCGTACTTCAGTTTCTCTGTTTAACTCTTAAAATGTGACGCTCACTTATGGCAGAAGTAGAGTAAAACGTGACCACACGCTTCCTCGTTCTAGATGTATTATATTAACTAGGGAAACCTCAGACAGCTTTACTGTTCGGGGAGGGGTTGTATCATATCGGTGGTCACGTAGAGCCTACTGTCAACCAGACTTGATTTGCTTCTTGCTCCTGCAAAGCCATCCTGTGCCCGCACAGATTCTTTTAAGCTTAAGGAGAGAATGTTATGTTTGTCTTTCTTGTATTTTACTATATTAAACTTAACACATGATTCCAGCCAACCAACTTCTTTTTGGGTTAGCAGGTAACCTGTATTTTCTCTGTCCTTCGGAAATGTGATCAGACATGGTAAACCTGTTAAGAGTCAGACTTAGCTGAGAACAAAACTAAAGGGACACTCACTAGTAAAGACACTCTAAATGCACCAATAAATGCAGGGGAAGAAACTCTGAAGTGGATTGACAGAAGTAGACATGGCAGGTGTTTTTGTACAAGGGGCCTCTGACGATGCACAGTGACGGACCTGGGGTAGTTTCCAACGCCCTGAACCTTTCCTGCTACTTTCTCAAACGCCGTAACAGAATTTCACACGCAAGACATGAAAACCGTAAACGCATACTCACCTAGCCTGATCGAAAACTCATAAAATCTCTTTAGCCTCACGACCAAAGGACACACTGCATTCCACGCTTTTTCTTGAAGCTGAATGTCATTGGGATTTTGAATGGCCTGCCAAAACATTATGGAATTGTCTGTTTAAAAAGAAGCAGTAAGCTCCCCATCAAAACGACTTGAGATTGAGAAAGAATTTGAGTTTAAAAGATAGGATTCCTGCTGTACTTTGCTAATGTGTATTTCCTCAATGGACATCAGTTCATCGGAGTGTCGTCCAAGATGCTCAATTAGGATGGCGATTTTAGCCCTTGAACGTAATGTAAATGGCTCGGCAATTAGACACCACGTCATCTTACTTGTTTCTCTTATCTTCAATGCAAAACAAATGCATGTTTAATTGGAAGCAATTCAGTCCTCCTCCATCACCGTTTGATTCTTCTAAAGTAGAGCTAGTGCTCATTGGGAAATGCAGATTCTGCGGTACTTTCCTTTCTTTATAATATGTATTACATTCCTGCCAGTCCGTGATGGTACCTAAATTACCTAAATTAAACGGTGACCCCTAAGTAGAAAAATAACCTCTTAATAGGCTAGTTTCTTCGAAATGCTGTTTTGTCTGGGTTTCAGCAGCTGGAGGATTATGACGCTAGCAGTGTTTTTGTTGTTTTTGTTGTTATGGTTTGTTTTGTTTTTAGAAAATGGTGGTGGCAGTACGTGTGTGTGCTGATACTTCCACAAAACTAATTATTTCAAACAAAAGGAGTGTGAAGTTTCTTGCCTTGAAGGCATTATGGAGTCTCAGAAGTCACACTGACAATTTTTTTTGTTTTGTTTGTTGTTTTGTTTTCCCTGCATTTATTTTTAAAATCTCACATGTCATTTCAAGATGACCGACGAGCAGACTACTTAAAACGAGATCTTTTATGACTCTTGTTTATGATACTAGCAGAACCTGCCAAAATTATTACAAAGTTTTGTAAAGTTCATATAAACCCAGACTACGAATCCTATTTCAATTGTTGTTCGTAGATTTCATATGTATGTTTCCCTTATATGAAGTAACACAGGGACAAATTATTGTTTAAATGTGAGTCCTGCAATATCAAATGTATGCTGGAGAAGAGAATGGCTGACACTTTACACAGTCTACAGCACTGTGTGCTCAGATCAGCGTACTAGAATCAAAAGGACCATTCATACATTTTTTAAGGACACATTACCCTCCTTGTTCTTCCTAGTACGCTAGGAAACACTAGGGCTATTACTTAATCTTGCTGTGTGTGTGCGTGCATGGGTTTCCTTTCTCCACCAAGGGTGCTGTCAGCTCAGTATTATTATTGGCATACGTCTCGGATCTCTGGCCCCGCGCCCTTGTAAGCCTGCAGGTCTGCGAGGATGCTTTCGGAATCCTGGAGGACGGCGCTGATCTGGTTCCATATTTCCCTCTCTCCTTCTGTGGGCTGGGCATCTAAGCAGATGGGAAACCAAAAGACACAGAGGGCTTGTGTTTATAAACAGCCTGAGAAGAGGCTCGGCATTCAGTTCTACCTGCTAGACAATCCTATTTTAACTCCTGCAGGCTTAGTATTTACTCTTTAACATAACAAGGTGCTAAGAAAGGAAAACTAACAGAAATTCTGCCCATTACTCAGTTCAAAATAGTCATCAGTATTTCACACACATTAAGCAAAGCGTGTTGGAATCATCGCAGGCACTCCTTTATTTGTATGGGTCACATTTTTTGCACACCTACTACGTGCCAAGTGGTACAGTGGGTCATAGGAAGAATCAACATTATCTTTTGGGATCCACTTTTAATAGAAGCTATTGAATATTTCTGTTATGATTGAAAGTCTGTGAATCTGAGTATAGATAGGAAAATAGTCTCCCTTATATTTCCATACTCCAAAAGCTTAAAATATTAGATAATGAATCCTTCAGAGCCATGACAGAGATGTATCTTTCTGGAACACAATGATTTGTAGAAAGCTTTGGGGTTTCTCTTTGAACATGAACTCAAGGAGTGCCAGGAGTTCGTTTTAAAGGCTCCTGTACTGTTCATCTTTGGTATTAACCGTGAGATTTATCCACAAAAATAAGTAACACATTTAAGCTTAAATAATGAAGAACGCGTTCAAACAGCCACGGAAACGTCCCCTGAGTGAATTCCTACTCGTTTACATTCCTGGAGCCGGTGTTTGCTCTTGTCTGCAGGAGTATTTTGTGGGGGGCTAGTGGGTGGAAGGTGAATGGTGGTAAAGATTGGGTGTTATTTATCTCACGATGCCTACAAAATAGGTTTCTTGCCCAGGCTAGTTAGGAAATTAATCTGCATCTAAAACGAAGGCACTGCTAACAGAGAAAGGGGATAGACGTCATCTCCTAAAAATCCGTTTTCAAAAATCCAAGGCCTAAGGCTCTGAATTCTCCCAGCGGACCTCACTAATGAAAGGTGGGATGGAGTCATACCTGGTCGAACATTACCCAGATCAAATCCCAGTTTTGACTAATCTTGGTGGGGGTCAGAAAAAACAGAATTCATAAAATAGGTAATTTTTAAGTGAGGCATTGACCATGCCAACTGGGTCTTCAGAAAGGCTGAGTATCAGAGTAGAAGTGGGCCAGATGTGGTTGCTCCTGCTTCAGTTACCATCTGCTGGACCTATACTAATGCAAGGCCAGACCTCCCAGAAGTGATGCCCGTGGAGATTTTTAGATCATTTTATTTCTCAGGTCCTGCTAAGGCCTAAGAAATTGGTGGAGTTACCTGGGAAATGAAGGGTGAAATTCACCAGTGCATAGTAATTCTCTTTAAAAGAAAAGAAATCATAGGCCCTCAGAGGTTACTCAGAAACCCTGCAACCTGTTCCTTCTACAAATGAGACGGATTTCAACTAGCGGATGAGGAGGGCCTAAAGTACACGTGCACCAGGGTGCAGAGAAGGGAGAGATGAGTGTGGTCTGGGAGAAGCGGAAACTGCTCCATGTAAGGGCTGGGACTGGAGCTGGCTGGCTGGAAGCCCCAAGGGAGGGCGCCCATGAAAAGCAGGAGGAAGACTTGGCAGGTGGCCCAAGAATGGCTGGACTTGAAAGAGGAAAGGGACCTGCCAGGTTACATTGTTGAATCCAGCCTGGGAAGCAGAGGAGAGAAAGAAACATGTTTCCCCTTTATCCTTTGCTATCCTTCTCCTGCTTCCCCCAAACACCTGGTAAGTTGTCTCAGGTAAAATGTTTGTCACAATATACTATATATTTCATCTTTTCCTGTTTTCCCAAACTTTTCTAAAAGCAATATGGCGTCTTAAACAGAAACTAAAACCCACAAGCTAGGAAGCTGTAACTGAGGGACACGTTTCAATGAACAGAATTCCAGGGTAAGGCTGGCAATTCCCAAGTAAGAAGAAAGTCAGGGAAGAAAACATATGACAAAAATGCAAAGATCCTAGAGAACAAAAAATCAAATACTCTTGACTCAAATCCTTTCGCCTCTGGATGAAAGTATCGAAAACTCACAAGCTAAACACAAAGACAATTTCCTATAGAGATTTATATTTGAGAAGGAAAAGGAAAAGAGAGTCTGGGACCAAGATTCTGAGAGGTAAGTCTATTTGAATATCAATACAAAGAAGTATGGGAGAGGAAGGCACCTGGAGAACAGAAAAGGCTCCTAATCTTGGCTGTCATATGACTCCATCTTAGCAAGTCACCACTTGATAAGGTTTAAACAAAACAGAATTAAAGCCAAGTGGTCTAGAAGAGGAGCACTGGAAAAACAAAAACAAAAAGCCCCCATTCTTTTGATGCTTACTGAAACACCAAAGGAGAAAGATTTCAAACTCAGTTTTTAAAAACAGAGGCCTTTCGTAAGTGCTTCAAAAGGAAGACAGTTTCCAGGAGAGTGGCCTAAAAGTGGTACTGGCCACAGACAGGCAAGCATCTCTCCATCCCAGGCGAAGTGACACTTTCTAAGACAAATTCACACTGACGTTGATGTGACCACAAAGAGCTGGACGAGTGACATGGAGGACGACACCACTTCTCTCCCAGAGGTGGCAGAGTTGGGGGCTATGGTGAATCACTTCCGGCCTGCAGTAACTCCCTCCTGCTAGCCAGAGTGATCTGTGAAACAGGACCCTCAGTCCCCAGCCTCCCTCTCTGGGAAAACGTTTCTTTTGGCAGATATCCTAGTGTCCTATTGGAAATGTTTCCCCTGTGGACCCGTTCGACAGGGATGGGGTAGGGAGGGGTGGGAGAAATCCAAGCCATCATTCCTTCTTTGGGAATGATTCTGACTTAGAAATGCACTGGCTCATTTTCTTCCATAATTTGCTAGGCTTATTGCAAGCCCTAGTTTTTTCCGCTCTCCTCTGTCAAGGAACTTAAGTCACCTTTTCTTCCAGCTAATAATTAAGCCCTTGGGGCCAGCAGCATGGTCCCTGTCTTCTGGGCCAGGCAGCTCTAAGAGTCTCAGGGGACTCAAATCACAAGTGGCATCAACTTCTGAGGCAGAGAGTCCCAACTGGAAGAAGCCCTAATCTGTCTGTCTTCTTCTTTTTTCAAATGGGAAAAGGACTGTGTAACCCTAAGTGACATTTGGTATTGGCCCAAATCCCTAAGTTCATGATTCATCCCACTTTGATCCCCCAGCTACATGATCAGACACTTAGGACTCATTAGTGAGAATCTGATCTCTGAGCCTGTAAGACTCAGGCCTTACTTGTTTCATTTGATATCGTATCTCCAGGACCTAACACAGTGCCTGGCACGCAGTAGATGCTGGTACAAAAATGTGCTGAATAGTTGAAACATATGATTTAAATATACTTCTCACATCGTTTTGTGATGGTTTTTCTGCTTGGCTTTGAATTCTGAGATCTCTGGAGACAGGGTCTGTATTCTTGTCCTTAGTGCTCCCATATGCCCTACCCACTGGAGACACTCACTAAACATGTCATGACTCAATGAATAAATGAGGAAATTGACCAGGTGACAGAGAACGTGGGCTGTGGGAAGCAGCAAAAGAAATGAAGATCCTATGACTTCCAGATCCTCTCTTCTGTCTTGTCTCTCTAACAGTGCTGCCTGTCTCTCTATTACCATGAAGATAATATGCACTCACCTACAATCAGATTGGCTGGTCACATCTTCATTAACATTGTGTTTTTAAATCTTCCATCATTTATCTACAGCGTCAACGTTTCCTCAGTGTGGTTAACACATTAATAGAATATTTGATGAGTGAAAAACTGCGTTTAATGTTTATTCTCCCAATTCTAAGGCTGTTATCATTTTGGAGTAGTCCTTTGAGAGGCTTTGGGGTCTATACTTTTGGCATTCTCCAGATTCAGATTCAGTTGGTCACCATGTTTTTAAAATGTACTGTCTCTTCGGATGTCAAGGAGAGACATCTCGGAAAAGACCTTGAAGAATTAGTGATTGAAAAGGTTACTATATTTAACCTGTCAGCAACCTCCTAAAGCATTTGCTGAGTGAACAGGAACTCTGAATTATGGATTTTGTTTTTCTATTTTTAACACAAAGATTGACCTTTAGTCAAAGGTATACACACACACAGGCACACACAAATGCACACCAATAATATTAATGATGGAAATGGGGCATTATTTCCAGTTGCAGTCAGTGAATTATTTGGTGATATTTTTTCTAAGAATCACATTCTAAATTTCTAATCATCACCAGTTATTTCATCAAAATTAAGGAGGATGGTTACAGAAAGCTGGGCTGTTCCTGTCTCACGATGAAGCTGTTAAAAACCCCTATGATTTACACCGGCAATTTCAGAAACCAACAATTCTAGGAGCCCTGGAACGAGCCTATCCAGGCTTTTCCCCGGGGGATGATTTAAACCCCCTATTCCGGACTCGCTATTGTAGGAAGTATGAAAATGTATCATGTGCACTGTGACCTTGAACACATATATTTATTGTTAAGAACTTGCTGAATTCCAAGTGCCTAGAATTTTTAATGGAAAAGTACCATCTTATCAATTAAGAAAGTTAAACAGTATTCATTCTGTTTACAGGGGATCTATTTATCCTCCTTTAGCTCAATTTGCTAGTGACAGTGGATATTCCCTGCCAGCATTTTGGAGTCACCAGGGTCAGGTAGAGGTTTCACAGTGGAGGATTGTGGTATTTACTGAAAGCAGAATGCTTGGCATTCCACTGTGCTGATGGAGAGGAAGGTGGCCATGGGCTTTGTTTGTCAGGAATGGACATCTTTGGTGAACATACCCCAGGGCAAGGCAGCAGGGTTCAACCCAGAGCAGTGCTGTCAAATCAAAGGGTTCTTATCTCTACAAATCAGCCAAGGACGAGCCCTGTCTCTACAAGCACCGGGAACCCACACACCTTTTCCTAACAACCTATTCAGTACTGTGTGGAAAAGCTGACAGAGAATCAAACAAATTAACCAAAGATAATGTGAGAAGAAGACACCATTTATTTGGAGATGTCTTTGGCTTAGAAGGAAGCCCTGGCATTTCATCAATAGGATACATCCCTATCTCTGTACCCCACTGGTTGTTGTATAAACACAGAAGAAAGGTACAGCAGAAAGAATTTGCCAAAGCCATAAATTAAATCTATGGCCCTTCCTCCCCCCACCCACTTCCTCACTTCTCCACACCTCGCCCCTTCAGGATAAACTAAGAAACATAACTATCTAATATTAAACTTTGGGCATGCAAAATGGAAATGATTTATAGCACAATACTAACCGCTTACAGAAACAACGTAAAATTGTGAAGGTCCATTGGAAGATGTAAGTAAGTGTGACTGGTTGACGTATTTATTTGTACAGGAGCGTTAGCCATCACATGCCAGAGCCCCTTCCCAAGGAACAATCAGATGAGGGACTGCAAAGAACAGGGAGGGTTAAGATACTTGAGGGCCTGTTTATTTCATTCACATGCTGTGAGATCCCTGTGATGTCATGGGGGAAGGGGGAGTTCCAAGGATGTAGCTTTGGAGACCCAGATCCTACCATCAGTTTTACCACTCACTAAACATGAGACCTCAGGGAAACCCTATTAATCTCTCTGGGTCTCATATTAATTCTCGGTAAAGGGAGGGAAGCTAACAAGAGCCCCGTCTCCTCCCTGTATGTTCCTGTGGGGTCTATGACATGTAGGATCGTAATGAGGATGTTGACAGATGAAAAGCGCTTAAAAAGCAAAAGTGCTAGAAACTGCAAGAATCTTTGTGAATGAATCCCTACGACGGCATAAACAAATTCCTTCCCCAGTCTGCTCTGTTCCTTTGCTTTTTGTTTGTGTTGTTTCATTTGTAAAGTGACCAAAAACATTCTTTATTTTCCTCCTTTACTCTTCTAAGATTATCTAGCCTCCTGTGAACAACCTCAGCAGATGTGAGGGTACCGGAGAGGGAGAGATGAAAGAAGAGATCAGTAGCAGCAGGAAGTGGCCTGAGTCAACAAAGAAAGCCCAGATGATCGCCTACTCTGACAGCGCCCCCTCCCTTGCTTTAAAGAGTAGGAGACTGTAGTCCTAACAGGTCAAAATATTCAGAGCCTTCCTGAGAGGACAGTGGTTTGGAAGCTTTAGAATTTCCCTCTTAACCCCACCTCCTTCCCCATCAACCACCATTATTGTTTTTGGCATTCCTATTATGCTCATAAAGGTTGGTTTTTCTTATAAGAAAATCATTTTTCAGTTGCTATGTTCTAAGAAACACATCTTCGGCCCAGCCTAGAACCTGTACTTCTTTTGGCCAGCCCATCACTTGCTCTCTCTATTACAGACTTCTCTGCTACCTGCCCTACTGTCTCTTCAATGTGTTTGCATCTGATCTCCCCAATAAAGTTATATACTCCTTGAAAAAAAGTTCATGTTCTTCTAATGTTCCTATATTTATGTGCTCTATGTCTTTCCCCCCATGCTTCTCTGCTCCACTAAGACACCACCCCCACTTCTGCTGGTCCTTCCTAATGCTAGGATGCAGGAGATGTTCTGCAGATAGTTACTGAATTAGCATCAGTGAAGAAATCAAAATTCCTAAGCTTATACTTCATGCCCAGGTCTATGCCAGATACTGAATAAGTCATGTATGATATAAGCACAAGATGCCATCCAAATCCTTTCCACAGGGAAGTGGAATAATACCAAAGAGACCTAGTTATGTCAGAAGGAATGGAGAACACTGGAATAAGAAAATGTGTGAGAAAATATAAAAGATCTATTAAGATTACAAATACAAACATATACACGTTTAAGAGACTATTGCAAGTTTAAAGTTAAAAAAAAGATATTGTAATGAGGAGTTTATAACATATGTACATAGAAGCAAAACATATAGCAAGAGCACAAAGGGTGGAAGGGTGGTGATTGGATGTGTACTGTGATAAGTTTCTTAAATTCTTCATGACGTAAAGAATACACTTTGAAGACAGATGGCAATAAGTTAAAGATGTATATAATAATCTCTAAAGTAAGCACCAAGAAGCATAACTAAAACGTCAACATAAAAGACAAAAGAGGGGCTTCCCTGGTGGCGCAGTGGTTGAGAGTCCGCCTGCCGATGCAGGGGACACGAGTTCGTGCCCCGGTCCGGGAAGATCCCACATGCCGCGGAGCGGCTGGGCCCGTGAGCCATGGCCGCTGAGCCTGCGCGTCCGGAGCCTGTGCTCCGCAACGGGAGAGGCCACAACAGTGAGAGGCCCACGTACCACAAAAAAAAAAAAAAAAAAAAAAAGACAAAAGAGAATACTAAAAATTATTTGATTTAATCGAAAGGCAGGAAAACATTGAGACACCAAGAGCAGAAATGGAACAAATGGAAACAACACCAAGATACACTAAAATACGAACAGTAATTAAATGTACATGGGCTGAACATGCCAATAAAAAGGTAGATATTATCAGCTTGGATGAAAAACACTGGGCCAACTATGTGTTGTTTATGAGAAACATGCTATAAAGATAAAGGCAGACAGAATGGGGAAATATATACCATTGCAAACACTAAGCAAGAAAGCTGTTATGGTCAAAATATGGCAGGCTTGAAGGTATATTTAACAAAAGATATGTGGGACCTCGAAAAACTATAAAACACTGCTGAATGAAATGAAAGAATATCTAAACAAATGAAAAGATAGACCATATTCATAGGTGGGAGGAATCAATACTACCTAGATGTCAATTCTCTCCAAATTGATCCCTAGATTTTATGTAATTATAATCAATATCCCAGCAAGATTTTCTGTAGACATTAAAGGCTTATAAAAGATAAATAAAATTATTTAGAAAAGTAAAGGAGCTAGAATACTCAAAACATCTTGAGAAAGAACAAAGTTGAAGGACTTACTCTTCCTGACTTTAAGATTTATTAGTTGTTACGTTTTGGTATTCATTGGTGAAAGGGATCAATCAAGCAATGAGAGAGAATAAAAGGTCCAGAAGTAGCCCGATACATATTATAGTTAACTAAATTATGATAAGGGCACTAAAGCAATCTCCCTGTGCTAGAATAATTTTATATCACATGAAAAAAAAATAAACCCAACACCTCTCTCATAACATACACAAAAATTAGTTAAGGATTGACCATTGACCTAATGTAAAGCTTAAAATTCTAAAACTTTCATAAGGAAATGTAGTAGGATATCTTTATGACCGTGGAATAGGCATGATTTCTTAAAGAAGATACAGCATGAACTTAGTAAAAAAGGAAAAAAATAACACTTCATCAAAATGTAAAACTTCTGTTCATGGAAAGAAAACAGTAGTGGGATGAAAAAACAACAATAAAAAGACGTTAAGTGATTGTGTAGAAATGTGACCATAAACTGTAAAACCTGCTGCAAAGGGCAAAAAATTTAAATCAGATCCACACAACTGGAAAACCTAAGGACTGATGTGTCTAATTTTGTATTATATTTTGACCCAACCTAATTATATCTATTTGACCCAGTTCAATTATATTCCATCAGTGACTTCAAAAAGAATATTCAACACTCAAAGTAGAGGTGCCAAAGGCCTTTGAGTTGTTGCCGTATACTGTTCAGCCTTCCTTCCTCCTTCTACTTCTTCCTCCTTAACTCTTTTGTAATCCAGCCTCTGTACTCAAAGTGATAAATCCTGAATCTGTTGGGCAGTTAACTGCCCAATCTGTCATCCCCTTTTCAAGCTTTTTCCTTCTTGACCACTCTTAGCATTTGAATCCATTTACACTCCCTCCTACTTGAATGTCTGTGTCTCCTGGCTGCCTGATCTAGGCTGTTCTATTCTGTTTCTTCACATGGCCAGCATCTGTTACTCAGGCTCATTCACTGTCCAACAGTCCAGGCTCAATGCAGGCTGAGTGTTGGGTCGCCAAACTGGGTGGGGCCCAAGCCCTGCCATCAGGAATCTCAACTGAGTAAGATGAGGTTCCTCCTCAGTGTGGCCTTTCTCTCCTGGATCCTCTAACTACTCAGCTCCCTTTAAGTATAAGCACACCTGAAGTTCCCATCCCCTCAAGCTCTTGCCTGCTCTAGTTTTCCCACAGGGATTTCAACTATTCTCTTTGGAAAAGTCTTCTAGATCTGTAGAAAAAACACTCATTGTTTTAAGTCCATTCCAAATGCCACCTTTGCAAGAAGACTTCCCCAATCCCTTCTGTAGTCATCCATTTCCTGAAACTTGATGTATGCTTTTCTCCCTCTACTCCCAGGCCACACTGTGCCTCTCCTAAGCCCCTTACTTTACTTTGTCTTGAACTGTGTGCCTGTATTGTCCTCCACACCTGCCTGGGGCTTCATTAGGCAAAGGCTGCTCTTGTCTAACTCTGTCTCCCTGATGGCACTGTGGCTTACACGAAGGCTCATAACCATTCTCAGTATACTGTTACCGTACTGAGCTGAAATCTATATACTCAAGGAAAAATCATGCCCATCTTCCCCACCCTTCCAGTCCATCACCCTTTTTTCTTGAAAGCCAACTTTAGGAAATACGATTTGCAGGATCAAGAAACCAATTTTTTTTTTCATGAGACATCTTAGTTTGTAGATGATTAAGACTTCTCTCTCTAATCAGGAACAGAATGATGGCTGTAGCACTTCCTGGAAGCTGTCTGTGATGAGCACTTAAGGGAATCAAAGCAGAGGGAGGAAGAAAGCCAAAGACATCTGTGTTCCCATCTCAGTTCCCCAATCATTCCCTGTGAGACTTCAGCCCAGTGATTTATCTTCTCAGTCTCAGTGAAATAATGTTACTCTTCTTGGTCTTGAGGGGTAAATAAACAAGATTTTATATATTTCTATAAATTTATAGTTTTATATTTTCCTTAAATACTATAGTTCTAGTCCTAGTAGTGAGCCACCAGACATGGAAATCCATTCCACACTTCCCCCTGTTAGAGAAATTATAGTATATCTACAAATGGAATTTTGGTACCATAAGCTGTTATCAAAATTCAAGATATTTAAATGTTCTCTTCAGCCACCATGACCTTCCCATAAATAACACATTAAGAAAATGTGCAAGGTACAAGACTGAGCAGATCAGAGTCCTTGGGTTGTAGCAGAGATGAAGTGAAGCCCCTTTGCTATGGTGGTGGGGAAGGGGATCCCCTGAGATGTCGCCTCAGAACACTGCTGCTCCAGAAAACATCAGTTGAAAACTACTGCTTTAAATTCCTGTAGATTTTACTTTTATCACTTTAAAGGATTTTGATATTAGACTTGACAAAGGACTCAACCTTATTCTATGTGGGAGCATGGAAAGCCAAAATTCAAGAACAGCGAAATAGGCAAATGGGGTCACTCTGGTAGTCGTTGTGAGAAGCACACACACATGCATGTGGACTTTAGGGCTTCCAAAAAAGAACAGGCATGTAACTCCCCTAGGTGTTTATATGTCCCTGAAGTTGTGAGTGAATGGGGTGTTTTACCACCATTTGGGCCTCTGTGCATGCTGAATGAAACAGTGTAAAGTGCATTTGACAAGAAGTGGAAGGGGTCAATTAAAAATGCAAGTAGTAAAATTAGGGTGTTGGAATAAGGGGTAATTTATTTTGTAACAATTCTTTAAAGTTATTAATAACTCTTCCTGTAACAACAACAAAGATATATGTATATTACAGAGGAGTAGCAAAAGTCACACAAATAAAAAAAGCCCATTCTTTTTGAAGTATCAAATCAATCTGGCTCTTGAGTTCCCAGCTGTACCTCTTACCAAACCCAACCAAACCCAGCCAAACCCAACCAAATCCAACCAAACCCAACCAAACCCAACCAAACCCAACCAAATCCAACCAAACCCAGCCAAACCCACCCAAATCCAACCAAACCCAACCAAACCCAACCAAATCCAACCAAACCCAGCCAAACCCACCCAAATCCAACCAAACCCAACCAAACCCAACCAAGCCCAACCACACCCAACCAAACCCAACCAAACCCAACCAAGCCCAACCAAAACCAACCACACCCAATCAAATCTAGTCAAACCCAGTCAAATATCAAGAACAACAGCAAACCGAGTTAAATCAGAAGTGAGATCTCTTTCGTTGAATATAATCTACAGTAAAAATCTTTTTCAGAATGCAAGAGCTTTGGGGACACTTTTCCTTTTCAAGTAGGTATTTTAGACATATCAAAGATTTTAAAAAGATACATCCAAGGAGCTTTCATCATTTGGTTTGCTGTATCTTAGAAGGGTCTTCTAGCATTTACTTAGAAAATCTCTGTTAGAAGGTTTAATGTATATGTAAGGAAGTTCCAACTTATTTTTAATATAAATAAAATACTTGAAATATTACAGTTTAAAGCAGATTAAAGTTTGGAACAGATGACTACTGGACAAAGGACATTTAACTATGCTTAGCATTGTGGAACTGCAATTCAAAAAGAGGAGAACACAAGAGTGAGTGTAGAAATGTGAGGCTAGTTGATTAAAACATGAATGTGTCTTTCATTTATAAATATAGTCAATCAAAAAATAACAAGATAAGAAAGAATCTCTGTATGTATTTAGTCATGATTCATAAGCCATTTTGCCTTAGGAAAAAATTTAAAGTTTTTGACAAAAGAAAAATAAACTTTCAAATGAAAGTTATATCTTAAACTCCTGAAACAGTTTTGAATTATCAAATAATATAAAAGAATAGAGATGACTCAAAAATACAAAATCTGTAAGCCTCATTTCTTGTATATATCACTTTTTCTTTCACGTCTAGTGATATTTGTTCTATATTAATCTGTGTCAATTACTATGTATACTATTTTTCTTTGGAATATGACATAAAAAACCTTGAAAATTATTAGGAAAATACACGTTCATGATTTATGTTAGGCCTACAATAACTGTTTGCTTCTAAAATCAAAGAAAAGCCTGGGCGTATTAAAAAGATATTCTTTGGGGTGTTTTGAAAATGTATGAAAAGAAAGAAGGAAATGATCTTTGAAGACTCAGAGAAATGCAGAGTGACATTTGGATGTGGTTTAAGTATGACACACAATCTTTATCTTATAGCTTCCCTATCAACAAGCTATAAAGAAAGTGAAAAGTTTTCATCATAATCTTTTAAGTTTTGGAACTTACTTTCAAAATCCAGGAAAAAATGTGGGTAGTTTTCAATTTCCCTGGTAAGGACTTTGAGCAGGTTTCCCATCCCAGCAAACCTAGGAGAGGCAACACAAAACCAAATACCATTAGCAGTATAAAAAACAAGCTTCTTAAAAGATTGGACATTTTTTAATAACTTGCATAAATACCACTGAACCCCTATAACTACATCAGAAGGACCAATAGAAAGTATCTTTATACCAGGTGATGAGTGATAACTTAGCAACTATTTTTTATTCAAAGAATTAGGTATTTTAGTCATAGGAGGCAGAGTTTACGTATATTCTACAAATTTCTTCCCTTTCCCCTTCACTAATCCCCTGAATCCTTATGGTTAATATTTCAGCTTCGCTTTGTTTCTGTTCCATTGATGTGGGAACATACCATGTCAATGGACAAGCAGAACAGAGAGGGCATTATTAAAATACCTATCCAAAAAGGTAAGTTTCTTAAAGTTCCTGAGGAAAAGAGTTTAGAAAACAGATTTATACTCCCAGGAACCCCTCTTAGCCTGTATAGGAGGTCATGTTTCCCAGGCAAGTCAGAGGCTCTTGCAATTTGACATTTCAATGGTAACGAAATTAGGTACTTCGTGAAGTGTAGAAACGGAAAGGTATAATAACCAAAAAGTTTTCTCAATGAAGCTGCAGCCTGAGGCATTTGCAAGGGTGAATCAAGTCTACAGAGAAATACAAATTTGTTACATATCTGCAATCCCAACCTGAAAAAATAGGGGAAATGTAGTTATTATTTAAGTAAATAGCACAATTTCTACTGCTCTCAGCTCTAGACATTAAATCGTCTTCTTCAGGAGGCCGTTGTCCATTCATTTATTCTACACATATTTACGGAGCCGTGATTTGATGCTGGGTACTGTGCTCTTTGGAAGGCATTTTTCTAACTCATGATTCAGACACCTCAGCTTGCGAAGGATCAACTTGAAAAATCACTGGACCAGTAAAAGGGAACTGCAGGGATGTAATTTTCTATCCACATGGCTTCTGACAGTATTTATGTTGCTATAGGCATTTAAAAAGATAAGCCACTCTAAGAAAGATGTGGTGAAAGAGGAATATACGAAAAGGATGATGTTGTGCATGAAAATACATAGCAAGCAGCTCCCTTAAGTGCAGAAGGTGGTATAATCTAGTCTCCATAATCCCCCCTTCTGAGAAAATAACTCATACACTTGCAGACATCATTCACGGTGTAAGTCACTAACGTGAAGGTAGAAAAGAGTCTGCTCAGGGAGGGCTGTTTGCAATCCTAGCTCTGTTTCCTGTTAGCTCTGTTATCCGAGGCAAGGTCCTTTACTCTCTAAGCCTCAGTTTTCTCATCTGTAAAAAGAATTTTTGAAATGTATCTATTTCATCAATCATGAATATTAATAAAAATAGAAAGTGTTTAGCACCATACTTATAGGAAGTGCTCAAGGCACATTACAGGATAATTACCACCGTCATCATCATGATAATTATCTTAACAGCCTTCAAATACTTAGAATTCTCTTATGGAAAACGAATGAGGTCGGTTATATGTGGCTCTAGGGAAGAGAACCAGAACCAATGAGGAAATAATGAGGAAGATCTTCATTCAGTGTTGTGAGAAAATTTCTAACCATTAGGGTTGTCGGCATATTGGGTGATTTGCCCTGTGAAATAGTGTTTCCTGTCACTGGTGGTGTTTAAGTAGAAATATGGTATATTACTCCTGAAAAATATTATAAAAATGAGTTGGGCAGAAGGTTGGAATAGATACCTCTTAGACCTTGCCTATCTTGGAATATATGAATGTGTGGGCATGTATGACATGTACACACACACAGACACACACACACACACACACACAATAGGAGGCAAACACCATGCTTCTCTCTTCCAAAAGGATCATCCCTATTCTTTCTGTCATTTTCTTCCTTCCTTGCCTTTATGCACATTTTCTTTTACGGTATTTTTGAGCAAAGCCCTGTATGAGACAGGTTCTGCCAGATTAACACTCAGAACTGGTCTAGCCCATCCCTGCCACTGGGCAACATTCACAAATCCTCCTGGGTCTCTAGGAAATAATCTGTTTCCAATTTAATGAACAATTCCAACTCAGACCCCGAGGCACTTCGTGTAGGAAGATGATTCTACTGTTTAGTAGCAGCCCTGACTTTCATATAAAATGCCTTAATGGAAGTTAAATATTCTTAATTTCCCTAGCTTTGTGCTATTAACATGTCACAAGAGACCTGAATGGATTTAGCTTCCTGCTAAAAGTCTGACTTGTGTAGGATTTTACTGTCAGAGTGCCTGGGTGGGAAATACATTAAGCCTTTAAAATTAGTAACAGACTGAAATAAACACACGTGGAAATACATCCAGATACTAGCTGGCTGCAGAGTTCTGTTCAAAACGTGACTTAAGCTGGTTGGCTGATGCAGTCCAATATTTTGAAGCATGATTCTAACAACAACCCAGGTCAACTAACTGGAAATATTCTAGATGTACTCTAGATGTCTCACATCCCAAACAGGAACTGTCTGGAACAATAATTGATAATTATGGGATATTATGTAGTATTAGGGGTCAAGTCCAGTCCCATGGAACCTAGAAGACATGCATTTCAATACAAGCTCCTTGAATAAACACAGAAATAGTTCATCTCCTTCATGGAAAAAAAAATAATGCTTATCGCTCCCCTCCAATGGGACAAGAATTCATGGAAGTATATTCTGGTTCAAGGTCTGCAATGTGAGTTAGCATCACACAGATGGGCACTGGGTAGAGACCATGGTTGTTTTTTATTAGACCTCGGGCTCCACTTGGGAAGACCCTCACCCAAAGAGTTTTTACTACACCCCCAGCTACATTCTTCATGGCAGAGCCTCTCCAATCTTTTCAAACAGCTCCTAAGTGCGTACAAAACACATTTCTATGAACCATGTTACTAATGAGATGGCTTAGTTAATCACTGTGAGGATTATTTTTTAATATTTGATCGTGTTCAGTAAAAGAATTTAAGATAGGGCTTCCCTGGTGGCGCAGTGGTTGGGAGTCCGACTGCCTATGCAGGGGACACAGGTTTGTGCCCCGGTCCGGGAAGATCCCACATGCCACGGAACGGCTGGGCCCATGAGCCATGGCCACTAAGCCTGCGCGTCCGGAGCCTGTGCTCCACAGCGAGACAGGCCACAACAGTGAGAGGCCCACGTACAGCAAAAAAAAAAAAAAAAAGAGGAATTTCAGATAAGTTATTATACACTATTAGAAAATGCAAATGCTTACATAATGAAAGTGAGGGGAAGAGGAAAATAAAAGGAGAATCATAAGATGAAGGTAGACAGGCAAGCAGTACATGAACTATAGGTCATCCAGGCAATAAGATCTTCACATCTGCTGGAGATCAATCAGGATCTAAGCTTCTGAGTGCCAAAGCAAAGGGAAAAAAAAGTCTCTTTCAAGATTTGGTGTTCAGAAAATAAAGACAAACTGGTGACACTGGAGAAGTACAGCTTTTTTTTTTTTTTAAATGAAATAGTGATCTGGCTAAGAGAGAGTTGAGACAAACAGAAATCTCCTCTTAGAGCTCCCATGGGCACAGCAGTGTTTTCACAGCTAAAAGGCGGGGAGAGAAGCCTGGCTGGCAGTCCAGGACTGTATTTAGGGAAGCCGGGGACTCTGGTTTCCATGTTCTGTCCGGTAACTCCATGCCTACACTCCTAATGTGACCTGCTGCTGGGTCAGTCCCAAGGAACTTGCCAGATCCTTGCCACTCTCCACTATGGATTGGGAGCTCGTATCAGAGAGAATATGGCAATCCAGCAGGTGATGATTCTAGGCAGTTTCTACAGGTAAAGAAGCTGCTTATTAAGTTCAAGGGATAGGAAAGGTCTCCCCAATAATAAAGGAGGAGATGGAGAACCAATGTGAAGGAAGAGGGAAGTACAGCAAAAAATACAGATGTGAAAGTACTAAAATACTAGGAATAGAATTCATAAAGGAGGGTGCTAAGAAGGATTCCAGGCCTAAGGGAGCTCAAGCAATAATTTACAAAGCATGTTTATTATTTAAAACTAGTATGCTGTCTATATTATAAAGTTTAGGCTTATTTTAACACACACACACACACACACGTCTCCCTTGACAACTTCAGAGATCATCTCAAAGTGAAACCTCCCTGGGACACATGATAGTTTGCAGTGGTGCCTGTGAGTGTTGTGAGATCTGAATTCACCCCCTCCAGGAGGGTCTGGTAGGGGCAGAGCAAGGGAAGATTACAAGATTTGGTCTCTCAGATGAAGACAGAGGGGAGATGCCAGTTGGGTAAGTACTCATGAGGCGATGGGCCTTGCAAACTTTCTTTCTGGCTCTTACTTGGGATGTTTCCCGCTTTGGAGACTGGCATTGGAAGGTGGTCCTCTTTCCGTCTGTGGCCACTCTGGATGGCCTTTTGCTCTTAGAGACACCTGTCTTCCTCCATGACCGGGTTCTCCAGGACTGTCTCTTCTCTACCAGAGTGAAGGTGTGTGGGCGTCTGCCATGACGGCTTTGGCTATGTGCTGGGGTTGTTCTCCCAGAGCATTGTAGGTTGGGACTTACTGATAAAGATTAAGACACAGTCTGGAGGATCTGTAGCACAGAGTAGGCTAAGATAAAAATGTGGCCTACTGATATTATCAGAAGATGCATAGTGTAAGTGGTAAATGATGAGCTCCTAGAGAAGAGTTTGAAAGAGCTGCACAAATGTGAAGCCCTGTCTCACTCCCCCATGATGCTAGAGCAAGTCATTGCAGCTCTGAGTCTCGGTTCCTCACCTACAACAACAATAGTATAATAATCTCTCCTACATGAGAGTCTTGCAAAGACTATTGAAATGAGCGTAAAAACGCTGCGTAAAATACTATAAAATACTGCGCAAATATTAGCTGTAATTATTCAGCATTGCAACTCGTTTCATGGTTTAAGTTATTCATGGAATCAAAGAAGTATTACATCCTCAGAATCATATAAGTTGCGTGTTTCTTGATATTTCAGGTTTGGTCTCCCAAAATCCATGACTCTTTATGTAAACTGCTTTAATGTCAAGCTATAATCAGGCAAATATTTAAAGGTATTAATAGCTAGCACCGCAAGAGGTTTTCCTACATGCCAAAGACTGTATTTTAGATACCTTTTCTTACTTTATCTTCAAAATATATCTAAGAGGAAGATATGTTGTTTAGGAATGAGAAAACTTAAAGGTATTAAAATGAAATACAGAAGCTAATTTTAAAAATATAAATCTTTATGAAAGAAAACTAAATTTTCAAGAGAACAATATTTATATAAGTGTGTGACAGTTAGAGGCTGGGGTCTTCAGATAACTCTATGTAAGTTAATTCCCATTTCCAACACGAAAATCCCAAGCAGAAACAAATGCTTTGGAAAATAGCAGTAAGGAGATCACCTTTTTAATAAATACTCAAAAAATCATCAAAAACTTCGATTTGTAACCAAATGGTTGTCTATGTTTACCCCTTTTCATAAATATAGCATATAGCACAAATATCTAATGAAGAAAATCCTGCCAAAGGGACTCATGAAATACCTCTACTGAAAAGGAATGAAATGCTAAAGGGCAAAGGGGCAACACAGATTTTCCAACAGTCAGAAGAGGGGGTCGGTCAGGATCACTGCCCACTCAGGTCCCAGGAGACCTGGTTTATCTTCCTCAACACTGACTCTCTTGGTGACAGTGATCTATCTAAATAAAAAGAAAAATCAAACTCCTATCCTCCCTAAAGGGAATCTGATAACAGTTTGATGGGAAGTTTCTTCTTTTCCCTTTGGTTTTCTAATAAAAACACCACCTTGGATAATTGCCCCGAGGGAAGTAGTCAATCACTGGTTGAACACCCTGAATACCTGCGGCCTGTGGGAGTGGGGCTTTCAATGACAGAAGCCATGGCTGCAGTGCTCAAGTGATACACATGCTATTTAGGGAGACAGCACAAGTTCAAATTAAGAATGTAATCGACCTGTAAGCACATAACAACCTTCTGATAAGTGGTAAGGGCTCAAAAACGTTAACTGAATGTGAAAGTAGTAGTATGTACCCGATACACAGTAAGTACCAACCAGAGTGATGATGATGATGTTGAAGATGATGATGATCTATGAGAGGGACAAGAACATGCACATTTTATTGAGGGTCCACTGTGTGCCAGGCACTGTGCTTGGAGCTTTCACACACTTAAGTTCACTCAAACCTTACAGCAATCCTTCAGGTAGCTATAATTCTCTTCATGTATTGGAAGAAGAAGAAATTTAGTTGGTTAAGCATCTTTCTGAAGACTACAGGAAAATAAAAGATAGAGGTTGAGCATCTAGGAACTCAAAGTCCATGCTCTTTTCCCCACAGGAGGAGACCTGGGATTCCAGACCCCTAGGAGGCCCCTGTCTGGGGACTCTGAGAGTCTGTGGTCTGTGGAAAGTGCGTGCTAGGTAATGTATTATTGTACATATATGCTCCTTTCTCTGGGGAGAGAGTCTATAGTTTCTGTTAGATTCCAAAGCGGCCTGCTCTATACTAGTAGCCCCCCAAGGCATGGACAGTGAAAGACATATTTCTCTAGGAATTTAGAGAAGACAGAAAACCACGTGGGGTGGAATCTTCCAGAAAAATTAGCGTCATAGAAGAAGTGAACTCCACCCAGGCATGAAGGACCCTGGGAATCTGTATTGGCAGAAAGGACGCCTCCAGCTGGGGGATCTAGAATGAGAAGGGAACAAAAGACACTAGTTATGTGACTGGTGAAGTCTTCCCAATACAGAAGGCTTATTCCTCAAGGTTCATGTACAGCAATACAATTTTGAAATGGATTCTTTCACATGTTTTTCCAAATTGTCTAGAAAGAGGGCGTTTCTCTAGTCACTGTAGGAGTGTTAATAGTGCCTTTAAAGATTGCCCGCATGTCCCTGCCAAGGGAGGCTCTCATCTCCCAGGGGTGACAATTTGGGATGTATGCATGGTATTTTCTATGACTACTTTCTTGGCTCTGAGCTCAAAACCACTTCCATGGGAGCTGGCTCTAAGGCTGCCCAGTAGAAAGTGATGACCCTCCTAAAGAAATCGTCCTCTGCTAACATTTCAGTTCCAAAGAAGAGAAGGGGATAAAAGTGCGCTGCACACACACACACACACACACACACACACACACACACAGACATGCACATGCCCATTTTTTTTTCCTATTTAGAACTCGGTTCTTGTTTGGAAGAAAAAAAAAAATAAGATTAGTTGTATTCCCAGAGTGTAAAACCAAATAAAATCAACTAGAAGTGACTTTGAAAAGATGTGGCCATAGTTGGTGAGGAAATTTATTTGTTTACTATAAGTAAGACATAACAAAGGACTCAGGCCCAGGGTGTGGGCATTGTGAATTCTGACCTTTGCCTGTGTACAACAAGATTTCCATGCCCAATTTTCATAATTAGAGAACAAGCACTTAGAAAATATCTTTTGTAGCTATAACTATCGGAAAGGAGACTTTCTAAGCCAATACCACCTTTTATCAATACAGAACAGAAAGTGAGAAAAAATAGAACAGCAGCCCCACATGGTTCTATTGCTAATATTTTTCTTAAGGTCTAAGATGATAAATACTCAATGCCTTTACCAGAAGGGATGGGTTTTCTCAGCACTCTGAATGAGACAGTACCTTTCAGAATCTAAAATGTTTAGCATCCCTGGTACAAAGACTTTAGAAATCAAAGACTTAGATTTTTTAATCTATAACTCCGTATTTTGGAGATTAAGAAGTCCTGGTTGAGCCTAATATTTTTCTGCCACATAGTTAGCATATAAGCCCCAGACCAATCACGAATACAACAATGATGTATATTTATATAACATCACATCTTTGTCAAAGATGTGTCTGGCCTCTTTCATCCTCAACATGAGCATGTGTCAAAGGTAGGGAAGGTGATATTGGACCCATTTTACAGATCAGAACATGTGGGTCAGGTATAGTAAGTGTCCTTCCCAGGGTCTTCCAGATGGAAGTCCCAAATGTCCTCAGAATACATTCCATATTAGAACTGGGGTCATCTTTTTAAAGCTCTTATTTACAAAAAAGCACTTGCCCAAGGACCCAAAATACATTAGGGCCAAAGAAGGAGCCAGAAGGAAGGTGTCCTGGCTGTCAATCTCTTGCTCTGTCCATTAACACAAAAAGTAAATGGGACAAATTCATTTTTTTTAAGACATTAAAACATAAGGTTGGGGCTTCCCTGGTGGCACAGTGGTTGAGAATCTGCCTGCCGATGCAGGGGACATGGGTTTGAGCCCTGGTCCGGGAAGATCCCACGTGCCGTCGAGCAACTAAGCCCGTGCGCCACAACTACTGAGCCTGCACTCTAGAGCCCGTGAGCCACAACTACCAAGCCCGCGTGCCACACTACTTAAGCCCGCGTGCCTAGAGCCCATGCTCTGCAACGAGAAGCCACCGCAATGAGAAGCCTGCGCACCACAACAAAGAGTAGCCCCCGCCTGCCGCAGCTAGAGAAAGCCCGCGCACAGCAATGAAGACCCAACGCAGCCAAAAATAAATAAGTAAAATACATAAATTAAAAAAAAAACATAAGGTGCATATGGTAGTTCTATTTTTAGTTTTTTAAGGACCCTCCATACTGTTCTCCATAGTGGCTGTATCAATTTACATTCCCACCAACAGTGCAAGAGGGTTCCCTTTTCCCCACACCCTCTCCAGCATTTGTTGTTTGTAGATTTTCTGATGATGGCTATTCTGACCTGTGTGAGGTGATACCTCACTGTAGTTTTGATTTGCATTTCTCTAATAATTAGTGATGTTGAGCATCTTTTCATGTGCCTCTTGGCCACCTGTATGTCTTTCTTGGTGAAATGTCTATTTAGGTCTTCCATCCATTTTTTAACTGGATTGTTTGGTTTTTTGATATTGAGCTCCATGAGCCGTTTATATATTTTGGAGATCAATCCTTTGTCTGTTGTTTCATTTGCAAATATTTTCTCCCATTCTGAGGGTCATTTTTTGGTCTTGTTTATGGTTTACTTTGCTGTGCAGAAGCGTTTAAGTTTAATTAAGTCCCATTTGTTTATTTTTGTTTTTATTTCTGTTACTCTAGGAGGTGGGTCAAAAAAGATCTTGCTGTGGTTTATGTCAAAGAGTGTTTTTCCTATGTTTTCCTCTAAAAGTTTTATAGTGTCTGGTCTTACATTTAAGTCTTTAATCCATCTGGAGTTTATTTTTGTGTATGGTGTTAGGTAGTGCTCTGATTTCATTCCTTTACATGTAGCTGTCCAGTTTTCCTAGCAATCCCACTACTGGGCATATACCCTGAGAAAACCATAGTTCAGAAAGAGACATGCACCACAATGTTCACTGCAGCACTATTTATAACAGCCAGGACATGGAACCAACCTAAATGTCCATCGACAGATGAATGGATAAAGAAGATGTGGCACATATATACAATGGAATATTACTCAGCCATAAAAGGAAACGAAATTGCGATATTTGTAGTGAGGTGCATGGACTTAGAGTCTGTCATACAGAGTGAAGTAGGTCAGAAAGAGAAAAACAAATACCGTATGCTAACGCATGTATATGGAATCCAAGAAAAGAAAAATGGTACTGATGAACGTAGCTGCAGGGCAATAATAAAGAGGTAGACATAGAGAACGGACTTGATGACATGGGGCGGGAGGGCGAAGGTGGGGCGAAGTGAGAGTAGCATCGACATATACACACTGCCGAATGTAAAATGGCTGGTGGGAAGCAGCAGCACAGCACAGGGAGATCGGCTAGGAGCTTTGCGATGACCTAGAGGGATGGGATAGGGAGGGTGGGAGGGAGGCTCAAGAGGGAGGGGATATGGGGACATATGTATGCATATGGCTGATTCGCTTTGTTGTGCAACAGAAACAAACATGGTATTGTGAAGCAATTATACTCCAATAAAGATTTATTAAATAATAATAATAAAAAAAACATAAGGTGCGATGTATCACTGCCAGTGGAGGGTTTCTGCTCCATGGTAGTAGGGTCTCCCTAGAACATGCTAAACAGCGTGTTAAACAGGACATCCCCACTGGTGGTTCATAACACTGTGTGCACTTCTCTCCTTCCCTACCATGATTATCCTAATTCAGACCCTCAGCAGAGCTTCCGGCACCCTGCAAAGAGCCCCCAAACTGATCCTCCTGATTCCAGTTTTGTCTCCTGCCCATTGGTTTCCAGCTTTCCAAACACAAATCATTGTTACAAAAGTAACAATGTGACTTCCTTGCTTAATATGCTTCCATGGCTCTCCAGGGCCCACAGGATGTAGCACATACCAGTGTGTGCACTGGATCCAGAAAACCTGGCCTCCAGACCCTGGCCGTCTCCTCTGTGCCCTCTCTTCCTCTGCAGCCCTGGGCCCTCCACTCATCACACCCTACACTTCTCTAAAGCAGCCTGCTCTTTGTTGCCTCAGGGCCCTTGCACATGTTGCTCTTTCTGTTTACAATTAAAACGACAGCTAACATTTTGTAATGATCTGCAGGCCATAAGGATGAGAGCTTTTCATGTATTATCATATTTTAATTTTCACAACCGCCTTATGAGGTAGGAACTCTTATTATCCCAACTTTAGAGATAAAGAAATAATCTTAGAGGTGTTAAAAGTTTCTCAAGCCCACAAGTGGCAGAGCTGGGTCTGGAAGTCAATTCCATCTGAACTCTAAGCACTGGCTCTCGGCCGTTGTCTCCCCAGAACCTCCTTTCAAGTATGAGTTTGGAAATCAGGACCTTCAGAAGAACCCCCCTAAATCTTCCCTCCTCTTTGACTCTACCTCAAATAAAACAAAACCCACTCCCTTGGGTAAGCTCGGCTTCTCTTTGCTCACCTAACTTGCTGTGTTTACTGTGTGTTAGTGCCTACAGTGTGGACCATAATTACACACTTTCCCCCCATCTCTGAATATAAGGTCTTCTTGGGCAGGGCTGTTTTTACACCTCCTTGTATTCCCAGCACTTAGCACAGGGCCTGGTACCCAGTTAGCACTGGCAAAGAAATCCTTAAGATTGTTCTGTCCAGTGGTACCAAAGCATCAACCAGTCCAAGGCAAAATGAGAAATTAAGGCTATGGCATGAGCCTTGCATTTCTGCTAGAGTTATGCAAACATCTCTATGCTACAGTGTCTTTTATTTATTTTACAAAATGATAGTGATAGCTGCATCCTAAGTCCCCGAAGTTTATTTTGATATTTTACCGTTTTATGAAATTCCAAAGTCTAGGAGTCACTACCCTGGTCAGTTACTAGGCCCAGCTTGGGAGCAGAGCTGCTGGTCTCTGCTCTGAAGCTGACACCTCCAGCTGCACACTGTGGCCTGTGTCTCATTTAGTTTTATGATAAGTCTGATCTCCTAACTACAATGGAGCCCTGAGATTTCCCCAACAGAGTGGAGGAAAGAAGTCCAGTTCTGGCTTCAGGAGGGTTTCTGGCGACTGGATGTGATTGTAGGAGGGCTATTCAGACAATCTGCCCTTCAACTTGATCAACAAGGTTCAGGTTTGGAGAAATCCTGATGGCAGCCAGGTTGGCCGCTGCTGTCAGCGACGAAAGAGGCTTGCAGGCTCCCCACACCGTCCCCCAAAAGCAAGTGACCCCTCTGGCTTGCCTCCCATGAACCAACCAGGGAGCTGTCCGAGCAGGGAGAGTACAACCCTGATACGTCGGGTATTCACACTACCCAGAGACACTTTCTCCTAGTAATCATACAACCCATCATACCTCATTTATACTCCTTGGTTGTTCACAATGATAAGCAAAACCCGTTGACCATCAGCCTGTAATGTATCAGGTACAAAATAGGTGGCTTAAAAAATTACTTCTCAACGAAAGGAAGGGTACGTTCCTTAAATGACAGAAGCACCTGCTTTTCTTTGGCGGTGGGGGGTGGGCGCGGGAAATGCATGGATGGAATGAAGTAGCTCAGCCTATAAATTCCGGGAGCAAAACCAGGTGAGCGATTTTAGATAGTTGGGCTGGGCTGGAATTCCCTGCCCCAGCTGCCGCTTCTGCAATGAAGTCATAAGGTTCTCTGTTCCGTTGCCGAAAGTCGTGCCAAGAATCCAACAGATGATTTCATTCCAAGACGAAGGAGGGAAACTAGAGTGAGTCTATTAAGCACTTTCATCTGACAATAAAAATGAGTTAATGGCTAAAATGTGTTTTCAAAACGTTTTAACACTACAAGTAATGGCACTCAAATGGGAAAATGCCTTGAATACCCTCATCCATCATTAATACCACGGTGTCCCTCAAAAGGGCTGGGTGTTCCCGGTGGAATACAAGCTGCTAGAGTCGAGTTGTAAGACAGTCCATGGGAATTCTCAAAAAAATACCGAGAGACCATTACAGAGCTGAACGATTAAGTGCAGGTTTAAAATAGTCCTTTCAATATCTGAGTTCAGTTTTCTAAAATAGACTATTACCTCATCACAGCTAATTTCCCCATAAACATCAATATTACAGCAGCAAAAAGTCTCCACAAGAAATGAGAGTGAAATTACATTCTTTTTTAGGCAATGAAAGTCAATGTGCCCCCCGCCCCAATTTCCAATACCAGTGAATATGGAAACCATCAAACTGGGACTTTGTTCTGGACCAGCCCACCGCTGGGAAATCATTAGTGAATTTGTTCCCTTCCACTTGTGACATCAAGAACACGGTGAGGAGGAAACTGCTTGATAAGCTTGCCCCTTCCCTAGAAGGAGGGCTGACAGTCACAGCCCACCCAGGCCACTTCTGCCCGATTTCAAAGGGAGAGTGACCCCTGCAGGGCAGCAGTCTTGGAAATGCCTTCCGCTTACGGAGCAGTGTTGGGAACACTGTTTATTCCACCTGTCTCCGATGGCTTCTCTTCAGTCTAGAACCTGAAAGGGAACACGGAGAAGTCGCCCAAAGTTTGGGCTGTTCTGACCATCAGTGATTTAGATTAAACAGACTCTCGTTTCTCTTGGATTACAGATCTCCTTCTTCCAGAATTGATTCTCGGGTATTTCAACCGACAGCAGCCGGCGTCCTCTTTGCTCTGAGTGAGGGGCTGCAGAGGAATCTTGCCCTGCGTGCTGCTGGCCAAGCCCTCCCCTGCTGAGATGCTGGAGCGCCTCCTTACTGCCCCCTCATCTCTCTGAACGGTCCTTCTTAAGTCTCCGCTTCCTGCATCTAACCTTTAAGTGTCTGTCTCCAATGCTCGTTCTTCACACCTTGTCTCCCCGTCCCGCTCTAGCCCCAAACTGGACCTCCCTCCTCAACTCCTGGCCAGTAACTCTAAGTGAATTTCCTGCAAGCATAGCAATTTGGGGAAGATCTTAATAGCCTTAAGTTCTGCCCTTCCCAAATGTCCTCCTCCTTCTTTGTTCACAGAAAGGCATCATCGTCCATTAAATTATGTGTCCCCCGAGATTTCTGCACCTGCTGCCCCCTCTTAGACCTGGTGTCTCACCAAACTCTACCCAGGTACCTTCCACGTCTCCCCTGGCCGTGACTTCTCTCTAAGCCCTTCTCCTGGCTGCAGTCTCTCCCCGTCATCTCCAGCCATTATCTTGGGCTCTCTCTCGCCTCCCCCAATCCAACACCAGATACCCCGAGCACCTCGGATCACACAGGAGACTCTGAGCGCACGTTACAGGAAATGCCCTGTGTAAAGTGAATGCTGGTGAATTAAATCTCTTCTATATGTTATCTCACAATATAACCTAAAAAAAAAAAAAAAGAGAGAGAGAAAAAAGAAAAAGGCTTCCCCCCGTCCCTGCCTGGCTCTCGGTCCCTAGCAGCTGTTCCACACATCTGTGCCTGAGGTCTCTCTGCCTCCAGAGTTCACTGTCAAGTGGTGAAATATGACCTCGCAGGTCAAGGCACCGGGAGGCACAGTGCCCGCAGATGCAGTACTTCTGGGAAGCGAAAGCCCCCTGAAGAACCCCACCTGCCCCAGTGCCAGGGACTGACTTGATTTGTAAGTCTAGGTTTTCAGACACTGAGTTTTCTTAAACGGAGGTCCACCTGTGCAACAAAGGAGGCTTTGGAATTGATGGAGGTGTCAAAGCATTAGGTATATTACTTCCCAGTTCAAAGTTATTTGGGGGGGGGGAATGTCAAAATTATAGAAGTACCAAAAAGACCACCAAAAGCCATTTCACATACTGAAAACCTAAAGAATTCAAAGCCAAGGGAGGTTGGCGCGGTCCATTACATCTCAAGTGTCAAGGTCGGCCAAAGGGCGGAAAACATCCCTTGAAATCTCAGAGGCAGGAGGGGCTTTGCTTTGGTCTCCAGTTTCTGAAAGGAGCAAATGACTTGATTTCAAAGTACGCTTAATCGCAAACCAAAGGAACACTTTAAAATAAAACCCCTAGCGTGAACCCCAAGCAAGCACTGAAGACCGTCACTGTAAGCTGGGACAGGAAAGGCGGGGGTGGGGGGGGTGGGGGGGTGGGGTGGGGTGGGGGGGTGGGAGTGTGCTGAGTGCCTGGGAGGCCGGCTCTCCTGCCTTTCTGAGGCAACTCCCCGGCCCAGCGCGATGTGGAGCTGCTGGGTGGAAGGAAAAAGGCATGTTTCAGTGTAAACGCTCCCCAAGCTGGCTGTCAAATTAAGATGGGTGCAATTTTTCACATGGTCCTAGAACCTGACCCGAAGCTCTCTTTCAAGTTTCAGCTCCTGTGAACACTCTGTGCTTTGGTCACACCAGCGTATGGACCGTGCCAACAGCTCTGGCCTGGTTCTTGCTTCTGTTTTTGTGCTCATATGCTGCTCCCTTTGCTTGGAATGCCCTCCCCCTCTCCTCTGCCTCTGGATGGCCTATCTTTCAGGGCCCAAATCAGATTGCACTTCCTTCCAGAAACCTCCTCCCTGAGCCCCAGGCTGAATGAACAACCTTTCTTCCTTACTGTGGATTCTTTAAAGGGCTATGTCTTCTTCATTTCCAGAAGGTTACCCATTTCAACTACCCCCCACCCCTCCCCAGCCAAGCTCCAAGCACAGGTCCAGCACGCAGTCCAGTCCAGCACTGATGGCCACTGAAACGGAATGGAAGATTCGGTAAGCAGTCACTGCATAGCAATGACAGGAAGATTGTCAACTGCAAACAAGCCGAACAGAGGAAGGGTCGTTGGGAAGAGAAATAGGTTGGAGAAAATAAACATTTCCCAAAATAGAGATATTCTTGTTGTTTTATGATCATAGATGACCTTGAGAATCTGATGAATATCGGCCTTCTTAGAAAAACGCACCCATGAACAGACCCACATGTTTTTGCATATAATTCCAGGAGGTACAACACACACACTGACACCCAAGAATGGAAATCCCTCATTTATTTGAAAATCGCTAATTGAGTGTATGGACAGCCAGGCAGGATGAGGGAGGCATTTCCAAGTGTGCGGACCGTGGACCACGCTGAAGGAGAAAAGGAGTTCTTTAGTAGCAACAGCACAGGCTGAGGAGACCTTGGGTAAGTCTACTCTTCTGAATTTGGGTTTTCCTCGTCTGTGAAATGCGAATCATAATACTTCCTTAGCAGTGTCGTTAGTGAGTAAATAAAATAATGCAGGGAAAGCACCTAGTATAATATCTGGCACGCAGTCAGCCTCCAGCAATGAATGCTAGTTTTCTGCACCTCCTGTCTCGCAACCACAATGCAAACAAGTCATTTCCCTTTTAGCAATAAATTCCGCACGGCCACTTTGGAGCGAGGGAGGAAAGCGACTGAGACCACCGCCTCGGCGAAGAGGTGAAGCCGGTGCCGCGCGGCTACTGCGGGCGCGTTCGCGTGGCTATTAATCATACAAGAGCCCATTTATGACAAACACAGGTCACTCCCTTTGCATGACAAGCCCTATGGGTCCACAGAGGCCCATTATCCAAAAAAAACAGAGCATTGTGGGCGACGCGGGCGAAGCCGAGTGCACACACACAAGCGGACATTGTGAGGCTGTTTGCACAACCCCGCGGTGCTCCTCGCGGATTTCCTGCCAGGGAGACATTTCCATCTCGCGGAGGCGGCTGCAGACATTTGCTCATTCAACATGGCTTCGGGCCGCGGGCTGCGAGAGCCAGGGGCGCGGCGCCCTCTGCCGGCCGTCTCCAGACCGCAGGCGGGGATGGGCGGAGGATAACGGCAGCCGCTCTCAGCATCCCAGCCTCCTCTCTCCTTCCCCTTCTAAAGGAAAGCGGTGCAACAGGCTTGAGCTCTGGGGTCTGGAAAGCCTGTAACATGTGTTGGCCGCAGGTCCTTGGACGAGCCATGTCACTCCTCAGGTCTTACTTTCCTAGGTGGAACCCCCAGCACTCATTTGTTTGCGGCAAGCCCTGAAGGAGATGACAGCTACACCGCCCAGGGCCTGCCCCTCGGCCAGTGTGGAATCAATCCCTGTATTCCCCTTCTCCACCTGTCTCCCGTAGGGTGGGGTTTGTCATCTGCCCTCTGAAACTAGGAAAGGAAATCAACCAGCACCTATGGGTAATGTCTTGGCTTCAACTGTAGCCAGTGTTCAGAGCGCAGGTATGACTTTATCTTCCTGTGTCATCTCCTTTTTTCAAATTGTTCTCTCTTGCTTTACAGTGCATGTTCTGTGTCGGCAAGGGCAGCCCCGACATGCAGTATTCCACCCAGCATCTGAAACGCCCGACCTTCAGGACAGGCTCAGCTGAAGGTGGAGGGTGAGCTCGCAAACATTCTCAGCTAAGCTGTCTTTCTCAGAGATAAAAGAAAGACCACCCTATTGAACTTCTTAAACTGAGCTGTGATGTTTAGCATAGCAACAAGAACATGAACTTGGGTTTGGATCACAGCTTAGCTATTTATTAGCTGGGTGGTCTCAATCAACGTATTTAACAACATTTACTTAACCTCCCAGAGTCCGAGTTTCAATATGAGTAAAACAGAGATGAATTCAACCTCTTCAAGGCTGGTTTGTAGAGACAACGACACCACACATGTAAGGAGCCAGAGGCATAAATGGTAGTGGCCATGGTCACGATCACTACTCTCATTTTCTTGTTCCACTCACTGGTCTTAGTTCTGTCCTCCTGGCCATGAAGAAGGTGGAGGTGCTCTATGGCATTCCAGAAGCAACTGAGAAGCCGCCGCAGTCCCAGCCCTCCCTTTCTTTTTTTTGAAAATTAACTTTTTATTTCTAACATGGCCAAGAAGATACATGAAACTCAAAACCATCAACAAGAGATGCACACAGAAATATACAGACATGACTTGAGTGCAGGCAGTATTTTTTTTAATGGCTTTATTGGAGTATAATTGCTTTACAATGGTGTGTTAGTCTCTGCTGTGTAACAAAGTGAATCAGCTATACATACACATGTATCCCCATATCCCCTCCCTCTTGCGTCTCCCTCCCTCCCACCCTCCCTATCCCAGCCCTCTAGGTGGTCACAAAGCTATGCACCTGCTTCCCACTAGCTATCTATTTTACGTTTGGTAGTGTATATATGTCCATGCCACTCTCTCACTTTGTCCCAGCTTATCCTTCCCCCTCCCCGGGTCCCCTTTCTGACACAACTATTAATATCTATTAAATACCATCTTAGAGGATGTATGCTGATGACTTCCAAATTTATAACTGTCTCCTTGTTCCCCTCACTTGAACTCCAGACTCATTTATCCCACTGACTGCTTGACTTCTAATAGACACCTCACACTTCACATATCCAAAATTCAAGTTTTGTTCTTTTTTCCTAGAAATCTGCCCCTTCTTCAGTCTTTCTTCTCTCTGTAAATGGCAATTCCATGTTTCCAGACACTCCGACTAAAAACGTCAGTGTCATCCTCGGCTTTCCTTTCTCTCACACCCCATATCTAAGCTAACAAACCTTCAGCTCTCCTTTCAGGACGCAGCTTGAATTTGATCGTTTCTCGGACATGGAGGCCTAGATACCCACAAGGCATCCCATCTCTTGCCAAAACTATCATACTCACTTCCTAAACAGATTCCCCAGTTCCCAATCACTCAGTCAATTACTTATCTGGCAGCTCTAATGATGTTTCAAAAGTTTCAGCATGTCACTCCTCTGGTTAAATCCCTTCAATGGTTTCCTGTGTCACTTAGAGTAAACTACAAGATTCTTATCACAGTCAACAAGGCCCGAGGTGATGTTACCCCAAGGTAGTTCATCTCGTACAACTCCCCCTCCATCGCTGGGCTACTCACGGCTTCTGGCCTCTCCCCCTTCTTCATTCTTGAACTTATCACATGTGTTTCTGCCACAGGACCGTTGCTAGTCCTTAGTCCTAGAATGCTTTCCCCCAATATATCTGCATGGTTTTTCTTTAGGCCTCTGTCCAGGGTTTACTTTTCAGCGGAGCCCAACCTAACCACCCGCTCCAACATCACACTTCACCCTACTCCCCACTCACTGTCTTTATTTTTCTTTTTAATCTCTATCGCCATTAACATATATACCCCCAGATCCCAGACTAGGGCCTGACACACAGTAGGAATTCCATAAATACAGGTGGAATGAATGAAGTCATCTGTTCATAAACATGACTCCCATGATCCCCTGGAGCTTCTCTTCCATCCAAACATGAGATTCTTCCTCCAGGCCCGTGGGAGGAGAGGCTCTCAGGCCATCTGTTATTTTGGTCAGACACTCTTATTTGGGTAAGAAAAGGGGAGAAGTAGTCCTTTCACGGGATGGGAGAGTGCATGGTCAGTGAGCCTGGTCCTAATGAGGTACAGCATAAACCTCTAAAATAGAAAGTGTGTTTTGGGGGGAAAGTAGAGGGAGAGACGGTCAGGAGAATCTACTGAAGACTGATTATATAGGAACTTTGAATTCAGAAAGCAGAAGCAAGGAAACTCCAGGGCAGAAATGCAGCTCGGTGCCTGGGGCGGGTCAGGCAGTTGTTATGTAACCCTGGGGCCTGAAGGTCATGGAAGCTACCGCGACTGCAAGGCCTCTGCAATGCCACCAAATGCACGGGAGTCACTGTCTCTTGTCCCCATCTGTTTTTAGCCACTTGTTTGCTACAAGACCTTGGAGAAGGTCACTCCCTCCATCTAAGTCTCATCCTTATCACATCTGTAACCCACCAGGACTGGCTAGATGACCTGGGAAACTCCCCTTCGTTCCAACATCCTGAGGTTTTAATGCAATGAGAATGTCCAACAATTTCCAGAAATGTATTCAGGCAACCTAAAGCCACACCAGGAGCTAAGGTAATTAGAAATGGGATGAGATTTCCATTTAAGAAACAGAACTGCGCCTTGACAGCACTTCCACAGAGCATCCCTGGCTTGTTCCTTGAAGCCCTGTGGATTTCCAGCTATTTGGGAAGGACGGTGGTGATAGATTCCCAGCACCATGCTATCTCAAAATTGGCCACTGCTGCACTCAGGGAGTACTCCAGAGTTTACCTCCGTGAAAAAGCAGTAATTCAGAAATCAGGTAGAACACTTAAACTACTAAAGAGAAATTGTTCTCGAGCCCTTTTGTACTTCCGAAGCAGCAAACATCATGAAATACGCAGACAGGCTAACTACAACTAATTTTCATATATTTGATAAAGCGGGTCCCAAAGCACCTGTATTAGGCAACGCTTGGGCGGCCAGCTTTCATCTATCCCGTGTATTCAGAGGTCTAATATGACGTTCTCTAATTCAGACTCTTTTCCTCTGGAATTCCAGAAGCAATGGAAAAGCCGCCACAGTCCCAGCCCTCAGAGCCCAAATCAGATCTCACTGCAGTTACGATAATAATATAATTGTAACATTAAGGCACTAGGTTAGGGATAATTGGCAAACACCAAAGCTACGTCCACTGGCTTTCAAAACAATTCCAAGAGATGGTGAAATGATGCTGTTGACTCCCAAGGCTTTGGAAGTCTACTTACTTTGCCCAGGAAATGGCAGCATTCAGTTGAAATAAGTCATAAATTCTTACAACATTTCTAGAAATTACCAGTAACACTGAAGATTCTGTTTAGTTGGCAAAAGTCTGTTGGCTCTGCCGGGTGATCTATCCACCTACATTTCCCTTTATGTGTGATTTGATTCAGTTGATCCCCACCTCCACCCAAATCCAACACCCCTCCTCTCCCTTGCCACTAGCTCCCAAGTTAGAACTGGCCTCTTCCTTCTTATGGCCCTAATATATACACCCCATGTATCCTGTATATACTTCTAACAAAAATATAATATTCATATGTGTCTGCTCAGCTTCCTCGACGCAGGTCTTAATCGTTGGTCCGGCCTCCACACCCAGCACAGTCCTTGACAGAGTCCAGGAAAGTGGGTGCGTGGTCAAAGGGGCAACTGCGTGAACATTTGCTCTGTTTAGAAACTAGAGCTACGGTCCCTGCACCATCCAGTGAGGGTGAGAGGCTATGTTTAAAGCCAGCTGTAACGAGTAGAAGATTCTAGTGAGGACTGGTATCTGGGAAGAGGGTGGAAAAGAGGAGAGGAATCCTCCGGCCGGAAGGATCTGGGAGGGCTTCATGCAGGAGGGGGCTGTGGAGTGGGAAGGAGGCCAGGGAGAAACTGTCAGTGAGGCCTGGGGCTGGGACGAAGGGAACCCCAGGTCCCCCACAGCTGAGATCACACTCTCGGTGGCTGGAGTTGAGAGGCCTTTGGAGGGACAGCTGTCACAGGCCTGGCCCTGAGACCTGTCGGCAGGTCCCAGTCTCCTGGTTATGATGAAGTGGTGGGACCCGGTTTTCTTAGGTGGCTTTTTTTTTTTTTTTTTGCGGTACGCGGGCCTCCCACTGTTGTGGCCTCTCCCGTTGCGGAGCACAGGCTCCGGACGCGCAGGCTCAGCGGCCATGGCTCACGGGCCCAGCCGCTCCGCGGCGTGTGGGATCCTCCCGGACCGGGGCACGAACCTGTGTCCCCTGCATCGGCAGGCGGACTCTCAACCACTGCGCCACCAGGGAAGCCCCTCCTAGGTGGCTTTTAAACCCACTATAAAGGTGGTTCTCTGCCAAGCAAACTTACATCCACCACCAGCCTGGGGCCTGCCGTGCTCCCGGTGCTAGTCCTGGGGGGACACGCTGCCCTCCGCTCCTCTCCCCACGGCCCCGGGAGCCCTCTCTCAGCACCTCCCCATGGTCCTGTCACCCCTGCTTACCTGCCTGCCTCTCCTCTTAAAGGATGAATACCCCCAGCACCGGAACTGGGACTGGATTGTTTGAATCCAGAGTAGGCTGTTCAGGGAATATGTTTCCAAATAAATGAAAAAGTGAGTGGACCAGAGGTGGCGTGGATGCCCAAATCTATACCCAAGGACCTCTTGTCAATCATCCACTTAGAGCAAGAGGGAAGGAAAGAGGAGGGGCTGGTGGGAGAGGAGGAAAAAGTGAGAGAGAAGGAGGAATGAAAGGAAGGAAGAAAGGGATGAAGGAAGAAAGAAAGGAGAGAGGGAAGACAAATCGTTTCCCCACTTTCACATCCCGTTTGATAAAGATGTAACCAGCTTCAGGCGCATGAAGAAACAGACTCGTAGAAGTCTCATCCTATGCTTGCCAATTAAAAGAAAGAAAACTCGAGTCATCAGAAAAGCAAAATACGGCCTCAACGATGCCCACGTTAACTTCTGAAAAAGACATCTCCCGCCGCTAGGAGTCATTTTCACAAAGGGTGGCCTGTGGAGACTTCTGAGCGTCCGGAGGCTGAGCCGGGAGAAGTCCAAGGTCAGGGACAGGCGTGGCAAAGGAACAGTGCCTCCCGTCAAGTGCAGGTGGAATCGCATTGCGTGGAAGCTCTTTTCAATCCAAATCCCTGCACGGTGGGGAGGCCTGTATTCTGAAGTGGCCGGCACTGCTTTCCGCCGCGGGGCAGTGGGTCCTGCCCCGGGTAAATCCTGTCCACTACTCTTCACTCACCTTTCCTAATACATAACAGTGTGGGCACAGAGGGCGCTGAAGCTGAAATCCTGAAGACTCCAAAAATGACGTCACTCGACCCCCTGCTTCCCAAATCCTCATTCTCAGATAAGCGTGATAATAGCAGTTGCTGACTGTCATTCCTGCACTCAGTGCCATTTTAAGTGCTGCCCACAAATTATCTCATTTAATTCTCACGATAACCCTCCAACGTAGACAAGTAGTTTGGCTTTAAGAGTTACTAAAGCGATATATTTCTGTAAAAACCGAGAGCTTTTCTTTGGGCAAATGTTAAGAGCTTGCAGTTAAGTACTTTCTCCACTAAGGGGCGTGCTCATCTCACGTTAAAAACGCCAGACCTGGTCGGGGTAGGTACTTAGTACAAAAGCAGAAGTTTGGAAAAGGGACAAAGCAGGGGGATCCATTTCAATGCCCTGAATATATTTATTCTTAGTAGTAAAAAGGGTTCAAGTTCGCAGCTGTGGTACCCAGTGCTTACTTAACACACTAACTCACTTCATTCCTGTTCAAGGTCATTTCAACAGCATTGATCTTGACCACTTTGCTGGAAACGGAGCCATGACATTTGGGAAAGAAAAATTAATAGATTCAGCCAGTTGGCTTAGTAATCATCTTCCCCTGCCTCTTCCCCTAATGTCTTAAATCACGTGTTCCAACCAGGGAAACATCTGTCTGGTGGCTGAATCAACCTGACTTCAGTTGCAAAATGTAAAGAGTAAAAGAAAGAAAGAAGATGCTGAAATCTTATCCAAGCTTATCAAAATGAATTACGACAGCTCATTTTGGTGAAACGTCCACTTAAAATTATATTTTGGATCTGGAAAACACTCTGGAAGTGTAAATTAGGAGAGCGGGAGATCCTCCGTTAGCGATCGGTAACCCCACCCTGTATTTAGAGACAGAGAGGCGTGCAGAAGTACAGCACTGCTTTCGCAGAGGATGCCCCTGCAGGAGACTCAACATACACAGAGAAGGCAGCAGAGTCACAGTGGAACTTCCCTGTTTGGATGGATCCAGCAAGACCACAGTTAAACCAAACAAACAACCTTCCCAAGTTTATCTCCAGACTGATGTTCAAACCCGGCCGTGCTCTTGATGACTCAACCGTGCACTACCCTGGTTTAACCTTTACCCTGCAGCCGGGGTTCCCCGGCTGGTGTCTGTGGCCACAAATGACTAAATTTGAAAGCTGTGCCCTGCATCTGCTAGAGGGCTCTCAGTCCTCACAGACAGATCAAGTACTGTTCAGGCTACTTCTAACTTCCACTTGAAGACAGCACATTGTTACTCAAGCACCAGGTCTGGGACTGCTCCGCAGTTCCTACCAGCTGAGAACCCAGCTAAAGAAAGCAATCCCAGGTCATTTGATGAAGTGGAGTATGGAGTGTGGGAAACACACTGAAGAGACAGTGGAGACACGGGCTCCCCTTTCACTTACTAGCCTATGGCCCTGGCCATGAGCTTGAGAACCACTGCACCGGACTAAGGATGTGAAGTTCCGGTGTCAAATCCCCTTTTCTTCCTGTATCTCACAAGTAAACGGTTGTTTTAGGATTGATTATTTTAAGATAAATGAAACTAGCGGTTCCCCTTGGACTGGTTTCATATTCATTTTGTTTTACGAGTGAGTTCCTTTATTGACCCCATCTGGCTCGAGTCAAAGCTCAAAAAGTAAGCAGGGATAGCAGAGAAAGCCCTCACTAGGGGTCTTATGCTGAGTACTTGTCACACAGGGTCCGAATCCTGGGTGCCTATGAAAGCTTTACTCCTGTCTCCCATCCTCCCGGGTTCCGTTCACTCATCTGAAAAGAGAGTCAGACAGACTCAAGAGCAGGTGATCTCACAGATCCCGCTAAGCAGTAAGCTTTCATGAAACTTCCAAGGCAGAACTCACTATAAATCTTTGTTAAAATAGAAAACCCAGGTGTTTAAATGCAATACTTACTTAAGCTAAAACACACACACACACACACACACACACACACACACACACAGAGAAAACAATCCACCCATTGTATGCAGCAATTAAGTAATGTGACTCACTAATATTTTGTCCGTCACTGACCAGGCAGCTAGCATCTCTCGGAACCAATACAAGCAGCTCCCGTTCGGCTCCAACCAGAACGCCCGCAGCTCAGGGCTGTCCCTGCCGGGGTGTGACCTGGAAGATGCGCAGGGCACACACGGCAGGCGCCCTCTTCCTACCCTCAGCCAGGGGAGCGGGTTGGCATGGTGACGCCTGAGACAGCTTTCACTTGATTCCTCCCTCTTCCCGTTCACTCTATTATCACTGTGTGAGATCTTGCCCCAGAAGAACAGAGAAATCCTGAGGGCGAGGTCTGATGTCAGGGGAGAACAAGCCAGTCTTTGTCAGGCCCTTCAAGGAGGAGGCCCGGCCGGGGCTCTCGGGCCGCACACAGAGGGGCCTGTGCTCGCTCTGCCGGGAGCAGAGGGGCCCTGCTCCATCCTGTGCGATGGGGGCCCTTTGCTGGCGTATCCTGAGCCCTCTTCCTCGACTGACACCGGAGCTGGGCAAAGGGGATGGATCTCCACCTGGTGGCCCCAGGCATTTCACACCAGAAAGGCTTCAAGCAGAGCCTACCGCCCACACCAACACCAGAAAACCACTCTCAAGAATTCCACCCTCCTTAGCTCTTCCCCCAGTCTCCCACTCAGAATGGAACCCCTCCCTAATCATCCTTAGTAAACTCCTCCCTCCTTCTCTCAACCCACTGTCCAGCCCTCGGCTCAGGCCTCCATCTCCCCCCTTCACTCCAGGCCCCCAGCTCCTCTGAGAAGCCGCCTGGCTCAGAGAACTCTCCAGCCTCTGGTCTCCTACAAGGCTTCACTTGTCCCAATGGCAAAGAAGGAGTGATGTCTCACTGTGTTTATCATGTTGCCGACTCTGGCTTTGAAACGCCATCATCTAGGACGAGTTCTGCACCCAGGAGATGCTTAATAAACAGCCAGTAAACGATTGAACCCACAGCACAGCCCAGAAACGGAATAGAATATTCGATTCTAGAGGCTTTAGATCAAAATAAAATGGGCGAACACTCACTGAGCCCTGACTATAGGCCAGCTACCACTCTGCACCCTTACGTGCGTGAACTCACAGCCCTGATCACAGCAGCCTCGTGTGGCAGGTCCTGTGGGCTCTCGTTCTGCAGATGAGGACAAGCTGGATGAGACGTCCGGTCAGCCCGAGCTCACCAGCTGGAAGCAGCAGAGGAGGGTCCCAGCCCGGGCTGTCCAGCTGCAGTCTGTGCTACTAACCACGGCAGGACACAGCATCTCACGACTACCCCAGTGAAAGCAAATCTTACCCAAAGCCCACTCTGATGTATACCATGCCATGCGGCCTCCCTTAGAACTAGGGACATGGGCCTTTGCAAATGTCATCACATGTCCAGCTCCTTGTATCCACGTTATGGTAACTGAAGAAAATTGGTAGACTGCCGTTGCCCTACTTGCTTGGCTAGCAGCCGGGTCAGGGCGGAAAGAGCTGACACGTGGGGAAAGGGGTCCTGCGGGGCACTGATGGCCAAGCCTGCGGTCACATGAACGATTCTGCAGGACTCTTCTCTCTGCCAGTGTGCAGCGTGCTCCTGACCCCCGGCTTCCTTCCTGCTCTCCAGGTCAGGTGCAGTCTCCCTCCTGGGACTCCTGGACTGGTGGCTTACAGGTCCCCAAGAGAGAAAGGAAGCTTGCCATCAGGGCGGAGCCCAACACTCCAAGCTGATTCTCCTCTTTTCCAACCCTTCTCTGGGTTGGAAGACAGAGCTGCAAGGAGGCCAGAGGGCTGGAAGAGGGGATTGAACAAGGGCAGCAGCTACACGGGGGGATCCCAGCAGAAGGCTGGGAGGATGAGGTACCGCCGAGCCATCCTTTTACTCTGTACTGGCTCAGCTGTTCTGTTTCCAGGGCTGGTGGAGGCCCGGCCGTCCATGAGGAGGTGAGGGCCTTGGTTTCTCACCTTTGAGAGCTTCCTGGTGGTGATGATGCAAATTCGAGTCCTACACTGGGGTCCCCCGGCACGACGTGGGGAGTCAGCAGGATTCAAGGACTCTCCTTGGGGACGAGTTCAGAAATGGAAGTTGGACAATCAAGCCCAACACCCTCCTAGCGATGACGGGAAGGGAAGGGGTGTCCAAGGTCAAAGGTGAGTCAGTGCCAGGCCTGGACTAGAACCCAAGTTAACCCTGATGCCTGTCATTCCATCCCTCCCTCCCTGCCTTCCTTCTTTCCTCCCTTCTCCCTCCCCTGCAGGCCGAGGTGTAGAGTGCTTGCCAGCGCTGGAGGGATCCACAGAGCATCTCCGGACACGTGCATCCCTGACTCTGGTGAGTTGCCACTGGCCCTCCCAGCTCTGCAGTTTGAAGCCCTAGTTGAGGGACCCTTCCAAGGGCAAGTCTTAGTTGTAGAATCTCCTCCTTGGTTTACTGGAAGCTTCACCCATTCATAGATAGGGGGACGCATGGCATATACAGTGGAAGAGGGACAGTTAGAAGAGGGTTTGAATCCTGACCACCTAATAGCTGTGGGCCTTGGGCAAGATGCTTCGTCATTCTGAGCTGCAGGCTCCTCTTCTGTGGCTGACACCAAGACTCCCTTCTGCTGTGCCTGTGAGCATCCAATGCCATGACCTTTAGAGACTTTGGCACATCTGGGGATATGTGCAGGTCAGCAAGGTCAGTTCTAAACCACACATCCATCTCCAACCAGCAAGTGTGACTGGAGGTCATGGGCACCAGGCTCTGTGCTAGGTTAGAATAAATTCTATATAATATAAATGTGCATATACATGTATATACGCACTTACATATATATCATGCCATATACACACGAGAATGTGCATATACATCACACACACACACACACACACACACACACACACATATATACACACCTATATATTTTTTTTCTAAGAGAAAGGTAGAAGGACAGATACAGTTTTAAAAATCTCTTGTAGTTTCCACTGTGAAGAAGCAGACCCAGGTCTCTGTAAAGTTGAATTTTGCCACCAGACAGCTATGCTGTTCAATCAGCGTTTCTGGATGATGGAAATGGATTCCTCCTTCTCCTCTTCCTACTTCTTTTCTGGCCCCCCAAGCCTTATCCTATTCTGCTCACTAACACCTCCATAGCGTCGGAGAAGAGATGAACTCAAATTAGTCAATTTCATTATTTTCAGTCACCGCTGGGAACGAGGTGGGAGGATGGCGACTGGCGGAGTTTTAAAAGGAGAGCTGAGGCATTATCTGTGCATGACGATGCCTCTGGCTATTTCCTCCCCACCACCATCACAGAGAACTGAGTTGATGACAGTGTTGTTCTGTACTCTCTCCCAGATCCCAACTCCTACTCATCCTTTAGTGCCCAGCTCACATGGACCCTGTTGGAAGCCTTCCCTGACTTGCCTGGGCAGAGGGCAGGCTCCCTCTCTGCACCCACATCACTTTGTTCATGCCGGGGCTCTTGCCCACCACCTGCTCCCATGACTGTTGGCTCCTCTGTCTTCGTCATGAGCTTATGTACTCCTCGAGGGGCTGACTGGACTTGATTTGTCTTAATGCTTCCAGGCCTAGCACAGTGTCTGGGGCACGGTGAGGGCTCAGGTATTATCTGTTTAATGAATGTGCACATTTTAAAGAGAACACTCTTATTTTAGTGTTCAGCAGAGAGAGGGTTTCAGAAATGGGTATCTGTTTTCTGACCAGAAAAAAACAGATCAAGATCTAAATGCCATCATTTCTACTAGAATAGCATAGACTGTTGCCAGCCACTTTCTCTCATCAGAAAAAAGGCTCCTGTTCTAACCATTCACCAGCAATTTGTGCAACAAGTTGCACATGAAGTGCTGTCAGCACTTACCACTCCCCAGGGCCCTGGGGGGGGGGGAAAGGCCACGTATCTACCCTCACAACCTCCCATCCGGCTGATCTGTGTGAACCCACTGTACAGCTGAGGAAACTGTTATCTTATAACATTACAGGGAGTAGATATAAAATATGCACTTTAGAGAACAGGGGGTCAAATAAAATTCGGCCCTTCGCTTTGTAAGACTGCAAGTGCCATCCATCTTTGCTTAAAGCTCTGTTACCAGCTCTGAGCTGTCCTCAGAATGGACTCAACTCTCTCAGCTCGACACTCAAGGTCCCTGGTTAATCCTCCCAGCTTCTGTCTCTGAGTGAGTCCCTCTCTGACTCACCTCACCTCACCTGCACAGCCACAGCGAGTCCCTCCAAGAGGCAGCCCTCATGTATGCTTCTCCTCTACCTGGAGACCTTCCCTGAAGTTTCTCACCCTCCCCGATATTCACCTAGCAGACCACCCCTCATCTCTAGGATGGAGTGGAAACAGCGTGTCCCCAGGAAGCTTCCCCGGCTCTGCCCCTCACTCTGCTCACATGCTTCCAAGGACGGGGAGCTCACTACCTTAAGCGCCCCACCTCTCGGTCCCTCACACCCACTCTGATCAGAACACTGATAACTGGGGTGTTGTGTAGTCACTAGCAGGCCTCCTAGTGAAACCATAAACAACTTGAGGGCAGGAGCTGAATCTCAGCATCCTTTTCCCTGGTGTCTAGCACTGGCGCTGATACAGAATAGGCACTCACATGTTTGTTGAATGGATTGGTCCTCCCTCTACCCAGAAGGCCAGACTTGGCAATAGTCTAGGTGGATGAATTCCAAGAGAACTCGTACCAGTGACCTGTGGGAGGTCCCAGGGGAAATTCCTACTCTAGCAAATTGGTATCACAATGACCAAATTAGGACAACTGCTCACTGGGACCTGATTTATCCATGCATCTTCTCCAAGCAGCCTTGAACCAGTGCCGGGCCACGGGCTCCTTGGACAGGGCGGCCAAGTCTCATTTACCTCCAGAGTGTCGGTACCCAGTATCCAATACGGGTTTTGGAATGAATGGCAAATACTCTACTGGTCAAGAACATCCATCTTTATTTCTATTTCAGGATGTTTTAGGGATGAAGCCTTTGAGACTCTCTGGGGAAGAGGGAGGAAGGGTACAGGATTCTCTGGAAAAGCCAACCAGAACATACAAGCCCAAGTCTCCACGGTGGCTCATGAGGCCTGCACCATCTGACCACTTCTCTCTGTCCTCACCTCCTTCCACTGTCCCTCGTTCCTTCCGCTCCAATCCTCTTGCAGTTCCTTGAAGCCCAAGAACATTCCCACCTGAGAGCCTTTGTTCCCTTTTTCCTTCAAGCCTCCCTCCCTCGCTTTGTTCGGGTCCTGCTCCAATGACACCCAATCAGGGGGGCCTTCCCTGGTATCCTGCCTAAAACAACAATGCCTGTTCCCCCGACTTCCTCTCACTCTGACTTGGCTTTATTATCATTATTTCTGCTTTATTTTTTCCATAACACTTAATACTACCTGCTATAATATACGCTTATTTATTTATTGACACTCCCCTGATCCCACTAGAATGCAAGCTTGAAGAGAACAGGAATGTTGTTTTTTGCTTTGTTTTGTTTCGTGTGGATCCCTAACCCCAAGAATACCCCTGCTGCGTGGGACACGCTCCATACATATCTGTGGAATGCACGGATGGCTGGATAAATGAATGCCCCACAAGAGCTAACAGTCCACAGTCAAGGAAGAGAGCCAGTGCTGTGGGCCTGGACGAACACATGCTCGAAACCTAACTGTCTCGCTGAGGGGCCAGGACACCTGCTCCCGAGTCAGCTGGCTCCAACTGTGAGGACGTTCCTCTGGGTCTTGGAAGTACACTGGTTTGACGTGAAAAGGCTGCTGGGGGTGAGTTAGTTTTCAGCTACTATCCGATGGGACAAAGGATGGACTCAACAGGCCGGGAGGGTAGTGAGACCTGAGGTTGGATGTAACAGGGCAAACCTTCAAATGGCCGAACCACAGAGGGCGATCTGGCCAAGGCGAGGTGAGGGCGGGCTGCTATTGAAGAGGAACTCTGAAATCAAGATTAACAGCTCTGGGCTTCCCTGGTGGCGCAGTGATTGAGAGTCCGCCTGCCGATGTAGAGGACACGGGTTCGTGCCCCTGTCCGGGAGGATCCCATATGCCGTGGAGCGGCTGGGCCCGTGAGCCATGGCCGCTGAGCCTGCGCGTCCGGAGCCTGTGCTCCGCAATGGGAGAGGCCACAACGGTGAGAGGCCCGCATACCAAAAAAAAAAAAAAAAAAAAAAGCTCTTCTCCTTCCTCTGAAGTATGCTACAGCTCAGGGACCCCTCTGGAGAAAGAAACCATAAGAGGAAGAAAGGAAGGGAGCACAAGATAAATCTGTTCCCCTCAAGAATGAGAATCTGGTCTAAGGACCAAGTCTGGGATAAAATAATCCCAGGAACTCAGAATCGGAAAATACCTGAGAAATCACCTGGTCTTACCCTCTCAGCTTTATGAAATGCTTCTGGTTTTAGTTTTGAGGGAAAATCAGGATATCTAAATGCAAAAGAAGAGCTTTAGGAGAGGAGAGCAGGTCACAGCAGCAACCGCTGAAAGAGTAACAGGTGTGAGGTCATCTCAGTGTACTGTCACTTCCTTCGTGACTCCTGACCTCGGATGTGTGGGTGCCCTGGACCAGCTTAGAGGAGATGTGCTAATACAACAAAGTCCAAGGAGCTGAAATCAGCAGACCTTGAGTCACTGGAGAGGGATGTCAGCCCATGTCAGGTCCAAGTTCAATGATGAAGTTCAAGTAGGTGTGGCCCTCTCCTTCCAGATAAGAAGAGAAGTGCCCATAACTGGGAGAAGGTGAAAGAGGGAGAGAACCGACGTGCTGGAGGTGAGGGAAGAGGGCAAGGGGCGTGGTGATCTGAGGCTGGTGCACCGCAGTGCCGAATTTACCTCTAAATCCAGCTGCATTTACCTCTAAAAACGTTACAGTGAGATGCCAGCCAGACTTCCGGCATGAGACCTAAATTCCATGCCAGGTGGGCTACTTCTCTCCCTGCTGGTCTCAGTCTGGATGGCCAGAAAGAAGCCCTCAGATGCATTCTGCAGGGACAAAGCGACCTCCAGCAACAACTCTAATCTGCTCTCCCCCTGCATGTAGTTCCAAGCGACTGTTTCCTGCCTAAACACTAAAAAGACTCAAGATAGCAACAGCTCCCACTCAGAAGGCAGTTATAGAACCCAGGGACATTTAAGCACTTCAAAATTACAGCTACTTTGAAGTGCACATCAATTCTTCATTATGTCCTTGTTTTTTTTTTGCTTTTCGGTTTTTTTCCTTGTACATGTATGTGGTGTTAGGAAGCATGGCTTCCAATCAGAGATGACAAATCTGGTGGAAGGACCATCCTCAATCCTTGCAGGTATCCTGTAAGCCTGCATATCGCAGATTCTCTGCACTACAATGTCGGTCATCACCGTGCTGCTGGCCATAAGCAGAGACAGTTGATTCTTACCTGGAGATCTCCCTTGTGACTCAGATTCACCAATCCAGGCTGATGGAACGAACCAGATGAGCAGCTGTTTGGCCAAGACAAGTCTGGCTCCCTAAATCAGGGCTGTGGTCCTCCAGAGTCCTGTGGTTTCTCTGTCCTTGGTGAGGGATAACCTGCAGAAAATGAATGCAAGTGATGTTACTAAGGAGAGGCCGTTTCCTCTTCTCCTCTCATCATAATACATTCTTTTAAGGAGAGCAGAGAGAGTCCTGGAATCACAGATTCCTAGGGCTGGAAGAAATGCAATAACCTTGTCTAATGCTTCTGTAGTTGGGGAAACTGAGGCTCAGAGAAGAAAAGAGCTTCACTCAGCCGCTTGGGATGAGATTCCAGATTAGAATGTGTCTCTGACTCTCTGGTCTCTGGAATTTTTTAAAAAAGCAGCCACGTGATTGGGCTGGCTTCTCAAACAAGTGGTCACTGACCCTGAAGAGAAGTCTTTTCTTTTATTTAACGGACTTTCAAGACGAGAGGTGGCACTTTTCTCCACATTGCTGTTTCTGTAGTTTTACTCCTGGGAGCTAACTGAGTAAAACTGTCCACCTCAGGCATGGGGTTGGGAGGATTCTCCCTTTTTCTCATTAGAAAAATATTGTTATGGAATAGTGGGACCTGTGGGCACAGCAGTGGGTGGACTTGGTTCTTTAATGATAGATGTATGTGCACCCAGCCTCTAGGTCTCCTGGTCTCTCTCTGTCTCTGTCTCTATCTCTCTGTCTCTTTCTGTCTGTCTGTCTCTCCATGTTTCATGAAAACACAGGAACAGACATGGATTTTCCTCCCATGAGTATCATTTATTATGTGATTTTTCTTGTTTTTTTTTATTAAAGTCTAGTTGATTTACAATGTTGTATTACTTTCTGGTGTACAGCAAAGTGATTCAGTTATACATGCACACACACACACATATATGTTCTTTTTCAGATTCTTTTCCATTATGGTTTATTACAGGATATTGAATATAGTTCCCTGTGCTACACAGTAGGACCTTGTTGTTTTATTATGTGATTTTTCTGAACACCAAACATTTGAACAGCCACTCCTCTGGGCCGAAAACCAAAACCAAAGAAGGGATCTCACATTTGTTAAGCAAATAATATCTAACAGGCACATCAGGTGAACCTTACATTTTCCTAATTTGTCCTCAAAAATTCTGCTAAAGGTACCAGGAACTCCATTTTTCCAAAGAGTTAGGGAACCGAGCTAGAGAGAACTAGAGTGCCCTGAAGAGTCATAAAGAGAGTTCGGTGCAGAACCAGGCATGAACTCATATCTAACTCCCAAATCGATGTTTTGTCCATCTTAACTGGACTAGAGCTATTAGGCCAAAACACTAGTTGTCTTATTTTTCCAGTGTGTTAGCTGGAAGGCAGGAGAAAGTTCTTTGGCAGGTGTTAACGTTGCAAGGACGTGAAGGGTTATTCTCGTTAGATTCTCATTCAGACAGGAGGCTCTAAAGGCCCTGGCTTCCTGTATGCTGCCAGCCAGGGCTCATGTGCCCCAGAGAAGCCAGGCCAGCCCTGGCTCTGAGCAACCAGAGGGCCCATCAGGAAATCGTGATGATCAACGCTCGGTCTCTGTTCCTGTTCTGGGACAGGGCTGGAGAGATGGGGTGGGGATGGAGAAAAGAGGAAGAGAAAACAGGAAGTTGGGGGGAAGGGAAGGAAATGATAGAGAAAACACAGTGACTTTAGCCTGATGAGAAAGTGATTTCTGAGCCCTGCATTTTGGGAAACCAGGTCACAGTGGTAGTGGCGGAGAGGAGTTTGTTTCCTCTGAATTTGGGGTTGTGCCTGTGAATTCCCATCAGAGCACAGCCTGAGGAAAAGGGTGCCTGCCACAGGTGCTGTTTCCCAGGGGCACCTGAGTGTAGATACTGGAGAAGGTGAATTTCTAAAAACGAATCCCCAGGTGAGACCACCTCTCTGACCTCTTGGCTGGAGCTGAGGCCAGATGAGTCATAGAAGGACCTGGAAAAAGAAAAGCTTTCGAGGTGATCAGGCATCAGGGGCGCTATCCCATCCCCACCACTTTCCTTCTCAAATGCCCTCAAAATTATAACCCATTTTCAGTGTATTTGATTAGGACTTGATTCCCCCAGTGGGCCAGGAAGAATCCCGCTTTCTTCTACCGCAAAACTAAGAGGGTCAGGCCAGCAGAACGATGAGTCTCCTCCAGGCCATGACTCTAATAAGATACTTCCAGAATCTTTCCCTACCATTTTGTCCACTCTACTTAATTATAGACACTACAAAAGTTCCCCAGCTCCCCATGCTCATCACAAAGGCTGGCAGTCACCTGGTAAGTTGAACAACCACACAAATAGACAACCCTAAAAATAATCCAATCACACTGTAACACAAATACTAATAATACTCTACAGTTTCCCAATGGGTGCTAGCAGGTGGGCAGGGGACACAGAGCCCCCTAACAGGCAAGCCTTCAGATACCAATTCCACCCACTCCAGTGGTTCCCCAGACTGGCTGTGCAACTGGAGAAGCTACAAAGCAAAAAGTACCATCCCAACCTGGAGTAGGGGCCAAGCTTCTGGAGAGTTTTGTGTCACCAACTGGCTCTGGTCCACGGACCAGCATTTAGATACTTTGGATCCGAACCCAGCCCTCACCAGGTCCCACCTCCTGCCATCTTACTGATTCAATCACGGAGACCCTACCATGGAGGAGCTCGCTCCAGGGATCTGTCCTTGACTCTCTAAACTACTCCCCCCACCATCCAAATAAACACAGAGCAATAAAAAGTAAGCCTATCCTTGAGAGGATTCCAAGCTTTTTGAAGAGATGGCTGGTGGTTTCCTGTGTGAGTCACTCACAGGCCAGAGGTCCCTCAGGGAGGACAGAGATAGAGTAGGGAAAGACACTTACAACCCCCGTCTAGGTCCCCACCAGAAGCCCAACCTCACACAACATCCACAAGTCCGCTTCCGTCGCCAGTGGTTACGAATGACCAGAGATGCTGCCAGCGTCCCTCTGCTTCGTGAAGGAGACTGACACCACCTGGGACCGTCAGGAGGTGCACACCTGGCAGCCAGAAACACTTTTCAGCTTCTTCTCTTCTTTGGTCATTTTAAGAGAGGGACAAGGCATGGGGTCATTAGCACATTTAAAAAATGGGGAAGCTGAAATCTAGAGACATAAAATGACTTCTCCCAGGTCACACAACAGAACCGAAACTAGAACAGCCATCTGCTGACCTCCAGTCCAGTGACCTGTGACCTTACCACTACCTCCTGTGCTCCCCTTACCCCCCACGCCCCCATTCACAGCTGACAACAGCTGTGTGTCTTCTGCTTTTGCATGGTTCTGGCAGTGGCAGGGCTGGGCGAGGGGCAAACTGAGAGAAGGCAATGCAAACAGATGGTGAGGGGACTGGAGGGCCTGGAAACCACCCTCCTGCCCTCCAGGCTGAGCAGACACGGAATCTAAAGCCCGGGTGGGAGCCTGCTTGTTCAAGCCCCAAGTTAACCAGCAGCGGAGCCTATCCCGAGTCAGGGAACCTCATTATGGCCTCTCCCACAGCACCAGGAGTCCTGGCCAATGAGAAGAATTACAAACGGGTAGGTTTTTTGTTTGTTTGTTTTTTAATATCTTTATTAGAGTATAATTGCTTTACAATGGTGTGTTAGTTTCTGCTTCATAACAAAGTGAATCGGCTATACATATATCCCCATATCTCCTCCCTCTTGCGTCTCCCTCCCACCCTCCCTATCCCACCCCTCTAGGTGGTCACAGAGCACCGAGCTGATCTCCCAGTACTATGCAGCTGCTTCTCACTAGCTAGCTATTTTACATTTGGTAGTGTATACATGTCCATGCCACTCTCTCGCTTCTTCCAAGCTTACCCTTCCCCCTCCCCATGTCCTCAAGTCCATTCTCTATGTCTGCGTCTTTATTCCTGCCCTGCCCCAAGGCTCTTCAGAACTATCTTTTTTTTTTTTTACATTCCATATATATGTGTTAGCATATGGTATTTGTTTTTCTCTTTCTGACTTACTTCACTCTGTATGACAGACTCTAGGTCCATCCACCTCAGTACAAATAACTCAATTTCGTTTCTTTTTATGGCTGAGTAATATTCCATTGTATATATGTGCCACATGTTCTTTATCTATTCCTCTGTCAATAGACACTTAGGTTGCTTCCATGTCCTGGCTATTGTAAATAGAGCCGCAGTGAACATTGTGGTACATGACTCTTCTTGAATTATGGTTTTCTCAGGGTATATGCCCAGTAGTGGGATTGCTGGGTTGTATGGTAGTTCTATTTTTATTTTTTTAAGGACCCTCCATACTGCTCTCCATAGTGGCTGTATCAATTTACATTCCCACCAACAGCGCAAGAAGGTTCCCTTCTCTCCACACGCTCTCCAGCATTTATTGTTTGTATATTTTTTGATGATGGCCTTTCTGACCGGTGTGAAGTGATACCTCACTGTTTTGATTTGCATTTCTCTAATGATTAGTGATGTTGAGCAGCCTTTCATGTGTTGGCAATCTGTGTACCTTCTTTGGAGAAATGTCTATTTAGGTCTTCTGCCCATTTTTGGATTGGGTTGTTTGTTTTCTTGATATTGAGCTGCATGAGTTGCTTGTAAATTTTGGAGATTAATCCTTTGTCAGTTGCTTCACTTGCAAATATTTTCTCCCATTCTTTTTATGGTTTCCTTTGCTGTGGAAAGCCTTTTAAGTTTCATTAGGTCCAATTTGTTTATTTTTTTATTTCCATTTCTCTAGGAGGTGGGTCAAAAAGGATCTTGCTGTGATTTATGTCATAGACTGTTCTGCCTATGTTCTCTCCTTTAAGAGTTTTATAGTGTTTGGCCTTACATTTAGGTCTTTAATCCATTTTAGTTCATTTTTGTGTATGGTGTCAGGGAGTGTTCTAATTTCATTCTTTTACATGTAGTTGTCCAGTTTTGCCAGAACAACTTATTGAAGAGGCTGTCTTTTCTCCATTGTATATTCTTGCCTCCTTAATCAAAAATAAGATGGCCATATGTGCGTGGATTTATCTCTGGGCTTTCTATCTGTTCCATTGATCTATATTTCTGTTCTTGTGCCAGTACCATACTGTCTTGATTACTGTAGCTTTGTAGTATAGTCTGGTAGGCTGATCCCTCCAGCTCTGTTTTTCTTTCTCAAGACTGATTTGGCTATTCGGGGTCTTTTGTGTTTCCATACAAGTTGTGAAATTTTTTGTTCTAGTTCTGTGAAAAATGCCATTGGTAGTTTAAAAGGGATTGCATTGAATCTGTAGATTGCTTTGGGTAGTATAGTCATTTTCACAATGTTGACTCTTCCAATCCAAGAACATGGTACATCTCACCATCTGTTTGTAACATCTTTAATTTCTTTCATCAGTATCTTACAGTTTTCTGCATACAGGTCTTTTTTCTCCTTAGGTAGGCTTATTCCTAGGTATTTTATTCTTTTGGTTGCAGTGGTAAATGGGAGTGTTTCCTTAATTTCTCTTTCAGATTTTTCATCATTAGTGTATAGGAATGCAAGAGATTACTGTGCATTAATTTTGTATCCTGCTACTTTACCAACTTCATTGATTAGCTCTAGTAGTTTTCTGGTAGCATCTTTAGGATTCTCTATGTATAGTATCATGTCATCTGCAAACAGTGACAGCTTTACTTCTTTTCTGATTCAGATTCCTTTTATTTCTTTATCTTTTCTGATTGCTGTGGCTAAAACTTTCAAAACTATGTTGAGTAATAATGGTGAGAGTGGACAACCTTGTCTTGTTCCTGATCTTAGAGGAAATGGTTTCAGTTTTTCACCACTGAGAATGATGTTGGCTGTGGGTTTGTCATATATGGCCATCATTATTTTGAGGTAAGTTCCCTCTATGCCTACTTTCTGGAGGGTTTTTTACCATAAATGGGTGTTGAATTTTGTGGAAAGTTTTTCTGCATCTATTGAGATGATCATATGGTTTTATCTTTCAATTTGTTAATATGGTGTATCACATTGATTGATTTGCATATATTGAAGAATCCTTCCATTTCAGGGAAAAACTCCACTTGATCATGGTGTATGATCCTTTTAATGTGCTGTTGGATTCTGTTTGCTAGTATTTTGTTGAGGAGTTTTGCATCTATGTTCATCAGTGATATTGGCCTGTAGTTTTCTTTCTTTGTGACATCTTTGTCTGGTTTTGGTATCAGGGTGATGGTGGCCTCATAGAATGAGTTTGGGAGTGTTCCTCCCTCTGCTATAGTTTGGAAGAGTTTGAGAAGGATAGGTGTTAGCTCTTCTCTAAATGTTTGATAGGATTTGCCTGTGAAACCATCTGGTCCTGGGCTTTTGTTTGCGGAAGACTTTTAATCACAGTCTCAATTTCAGTGCTTGTGACTGGTTTGTTTATATTTTCTATTTCTTCCTGGTTCAGTCTCTGAAGGTTGTGGTTTTCTAAGAATTTGTCCATTTCTTCCTGGTTGTCTATTTTATTTGCATATAGTTGCTTGTAATAATCTCTCATGATCCTTTGTATTTCTGCATGTCAGTTGCTACTTCTCCTTTTTCATTTCTAATTCTATTGATTTGAGTCTTTTCTCTTTTTTTCTTGATGAGTCTGGCTAATAGTTTATCAATTTTGTTTATCTTCTCAAAGAACCACCTTATACTTTTATTGATCTTTGCTATCGTTTCCTTCATTTCTTTTTCATTTACTTCTGATCTGATCTTTATGATTTCTTTCCTTCTGCTAACTTTGGCGTTTTTTTGTTCTTCTTTCTCTAATTGCTTTAGGTGTAAGGTTAGGTTGTTTATTTGAGATGTTTCTTGTTTCTTGAGGTAGGATTGTATTGCTATAATCTTCCCTCTTAGAACTGCTTTTCCTGCATCCCATAGGTTTTGGGTCGTCGTGTTTTCATTGTCATTTGTTTCTAGGTATTTTTTGATTTCCCCTTTGATTTCTTCAGTGATCTCTTGGTTACTTAGTAGTGTATTGTTTAGCCTCCATGTGTTTGTATTTTTTACAGATCTTTTCCTGTAATTGATATCTAGTCTCATAGCGTCATGGTCAGAAAAGATACTTGATACAATTTCAATTTTCTTAAATTTATCAAGGCTTGATTTGTGACCCAAGATATGATCTCTCCTGGAGAATGTTCCATGAGCACTTAAGAAGAAAGTGTATTCTCTTGATTTTGAATGGAATTTCCTATAAATATCAATTAAGTCCATCTTGTTTAATGTATCATTTAAAGTCTGTGTTTCCAGGGCTTCCATGGTGGCACAGTGGTTGAGAGTCCACCTGCTGATGCAGGGGACAGGGGTTCGTGCCCCAGTCCGGGAGGATCTCACATGCCACGGAGCAGCTGGGCCCGTGAGCCATGGCCGCTGAGCCCGAGCGTCCGGAGCCTGTGCTCTGCAACAGGAGAGGCCACAACAGTGAGAGGCCCACGTACTGCAAAAAAAAAAAAAAAAAAAGCCTGTGTTTCCCTTCTTTACTTTCATTTTGGATGATCTATCCATTGGTGAAAGTGGGGTTTTAAAAATCCCCTATGATGATTGTGTTACTGTTGATTTCCCCTTTTTTTTTTTTTTTTTTTTGCGGTACGCGGGCCTCTCACTGCTGTGGCCTCTCGCGTTGCGGAGCACAGGTTCCGGACGCGCAGGCTCAGTGGCCATGGCTCACGGGCCCAGCCGCTCCGCGGCATGTGGGATCTTCCCGGACCGGGGCACGAACCCGTGTCCCCTGCATCGGCAGGCGGACTCTCAACCACTGCGCCACCAGGGAAGCCCGATTTCCCTTTTTATGGCTGTTAGCATTTGCGTTATGTATTGAGGTGCTCCTCTGGGTGCATATTTACAATTGTTATATCTTTTTCTTGGATTGATCCCTTGATCATTATGTAGTGTCCTTGTCTCTTGTAATAGTCTTTATTTTAAAGTCTATTTTGTCTGATATGAGAATTGCTACTCCAGCTTTCTTCTGATTTCCAATTGCATGGAATATCTTTTTCCATCCCCTCTCTTTCAGTCTGTATGTGTCCCTAGGTCTGAAGTGGGTCTCTTGTAAACAGCATATTCATGGGTCTTCTTTTTGTATCCATTCAGCCAGTCTGTCTTTTGGTTGGAGCATTTAATCCTACCTTAAGGTAGTTATTGATCTGTATGTTCCTATTACCATTTTCTTAATTGTTTTGAGTTTGTTATTGTAGGCCTTTTCCTTCTCTTGTGTTTCCTTTAGCTATTGTTGTAAAGCTGGTTTGGTGGTGCTGAATTTTGTTAACTCTTGCTTGTCTGTAAAGGTTTTAATTTCTCCGTAGAATCTGAATGAGATCCTTGCTGGGTAAAGTAATATGGCTGTAGGTTTTTTCCCTTTCATTACTTTAAATATGTCCTGCCACTCCCTTCTGTCTTGCAGAATTTCTGCTGAAAGATCAGCAGTTAACATTATGGGGATTCCATTGTATGTTATTTGTTTTTTTTCCCTTGCTGCTTTTAATATTTTTTCTTTGTGTTTAAATTTTGATAGCTTGATTAATATATGTCTTGGTGTGTTTCTCCTTGGATTTATCCTGTATGGGACTCTCTGTGCTATCTGGACTTGATTGACTATTTCCTTTCCCATATTAGGGAAGTTTTCAACTATAATCTCTTCAAATATTTTCTCAGTCCCTTTCTTTTTCTATTCTTCTTCTGGGACCCTTATAATTCGAATGTTGGTGCATTTAATGTTGTTCCAGAGGTCTATGAGACTGTCCTCAGTTCTTTTCATTCTTTTTTCTTTATTCTGCTCTGCAGTAGTTATTTCCACTATTTTATCTTCCAGGTCACTTATCCGTTCTTCTGCTATTGATTCCTTATAGAGAACTTTTAATTTCATTTATTGTGTTGTTCATCATTGTTTGTTTGCTCTTTATTTCTTCTAGGTCCTTGTTAAACGTTTCTTGTATTTTCTCTATTCTATTTCCAAGATTTTGGATCATCTTTACTATCATTACTCTGAATTCTTTTTCAGGTAGACTGCCTATTTCCTCTTCATTTGTTTGGTCTAGCGGGTTTTTACCTTGCTCCTTCATCTGCTGTGTACTTCTCTGTCTTCTCATTTTGCTTTACTTACTGTGTTTGGGGTCTTCTTTTTGCAGGCTGCAGGTTCGTAGTTCCTGTTGTTTTTGGTGTCTGCCCCCAGTGGCTAAGGTTGGTTCAGTGGGTTGTGTAGGCTTCCTGGTGGAGGGGACTGGTGCCTGTGTTCTGGTGGATGAAGCTGGATCTTATCTTTCTGGTGGGCAGGGCCACGTCCGATGGTGTGTTTTGGGGTGTCTTTGACCTTATTATGATTTTGGGCAGCCTCTCTGCTAATGGGTGGGGTTGTGTTCCTGTCTTGCTAGTTGTTTGGCATAGGGTGTCCAGCACTGTAGCTTGCTGGTTGTTGAGTGGAGCTGGGTCTTAGCATTGAGATGGAGAGCTCTGGGAGAGCTTTCGCCATTTGAATATTACATGGGGCCAGGAGGTCTCTGGTGGACCAATGTCCTAACTTCAGCTCTCCCACCTCAGAGGCACAGGCCTGACACCTGGCTGGAGCACCAAGATCCCGTCAGCCACATGGCTCAGAAGAAAAGGGAGAAAAAAAGAAAGAACAAACAAATGAAAGAAAGATAGTGAGAGAGAGAGAGAGAGAGAGAGAGAGAAAGAGAGAAAGAGAGAAAGAAAATTTAACAGTTGTTAAAATAAAAAATTTTTAAAAATTATTAAAAATAAAAAAATTTAAAAGTAATTAAAAAAAAGAAGAAAGAAGAGAACAACCAAACCAAAAAACAAATCCACCAATGATAACAAGCGCTAAAAACTATACTAAAAAAAACAAAAAGGGATAGACAGACCCTAGGACAAATGGTAAAAGCAAAGCTATACAGACAAAACCACACAAAGAAGCATACGCATTCACACTCACAAAAAGAGAAAAAGGAAAAAAAAATATATATCTTTTGGGAAGTTTAAAGTCTTCTGCCAGCACTCAATAGGTGTTCTGTAGGAGTTGTTCCACATATAGATGTATTTCTGATGTATTTGTGGGGAGGAAGGTGATCTCCACGTCTCAGTCCTCTACCATCTTGAAGGTCTCTCCCAAACGGGTAGGTTTTTAGATAACAAATATGACTCCTGTTCTTTAGGGACCTGTGGTGCATCAGGCATCATTTAATGCTGGACACCTGGTGACTCCCTGAAACCTCTCAGCAGCCACACTAGACAGATAGGCGTTATTCTTGCCCACTTTTACAGACGAGGAAACTGAGGCACTTGCCCAAGGGATCTGGCTTTTGAGTGGCAGAGCCAAGATTTGAATTCCTGCAGTCTGGCTCCAGGTTCCTGCTCTTAACCGCTATGTGCTTAACACTCCATCTCAAAGCAGTTACATTAAAAAAAAAGAAAGAAGGAAAGAAAGGGAGAGTCATGCACAACAGTCAATCAGTGGAAAGAAACAGGGATAAAGGAAGGGCACTAGGAACAGATAACACCTTCATTCCAAAGGCAGAGGAAAGGAGGAAAGTCTCCAGGAGGGAAATATTGATTGAAAGGTGCTGAACAGGCAGGACCAGGATTCTGTTCCCCAGCCCTTTTTGGGTGGCAGCCCCCCCAGTGTCAGCCAGCACCAGTAAATGACTTCCTGGCCTTGTTGCTGACACAGCATCACCCATGGGAGGGGTAAGTGGAGTGGGCAGGGGAGGGGATGGAGGGAGGGCCCAAGATGGGAGAGTCATCAGGGCGGGTGGAAGGGATGATGTTTTGGGAACCCAGCTCCCATGTCACAGAGGGCGGGACCCACTGGGCAGGCTGGCTAGCAAGATCCTGCCGAGAGACCCCACCTCAAACGGTGAGTGCACACACTCCCAGGGCCACCCGGTTCTGGGGATGCTGGGTGAGTTCAGCCTCACAGAGGCCCAGAGAGCAGGGCAGGACAGGGATCACCCCTCAGCATCTCACAGACGGGGAGACTAGAGCCGCGATAATGACAGTCATGACCTCATCGTCGTTAGCATCATCATCACCAGCGTCATGGCAACCACCATTTGTTGGAGCCTGTCACGCACCAGGAAATGAACTAGAGGCTTTACATGGGTTACTCAGTAAACATCAACTCTGTGAGGGCCGTAACATTATTCCTAATTTATAGTTGAGATAAGTTAAATAATATCCTAAAGGTCAAAAAGCTAGTTGGCTAGGAGGAAGGATTTGAACTGCTGTCTGACATTTTGGCCCATGGTGTCACCTCTAAGCCACATGTGCTGTGAAATGGTGACAGGCTCTGCCCATGACTGATGGTGCTAACAGCCAACTTCTGAGCTGTTAAAGCACACAGGTACAGGTCTTTAAACTTAACTATATTATCCACACTCCAACTACACTAAGTGCACATACACGGTTACACACAATTAAGGTGACCGTGTGATTTACCATCCAAACCTGGGTACTCCTGAGAGTGAAAAGGGTCTATTACTAATGCTGCCGGGACAAGGCATAAACCAGGCCTGTCCCAGGCACACGAGGACATAGGGTCATCCTGCTATAACCCACAGTCCCGGGCTGAGTTCTTTTACATCTCGCTGTGTTGGTGGGAAAATCTCCTGAACGATCCCCTGCTTTTCAATCCACCCAAACACTCCCTGGCAACAATTCACTCTCCCTCTGCTCGCCAGAACGTCTTCTAGGTCCACTGGACTGGCGGGCCTTATGCGAGCTGATCCTAAAGCAGGCATGCTATGGTTCGGGAAGCAAGGGTGTGACCAGTTTGGCGATATATTTTGAAAGGACTGCTGGGTGTCCTGTGCCCTTGCGCCCAGAACCTGAACGTGCAGCTGTTCTGATCATCAGCCAGTCCCCCAACCCTGAGGGCCTGGTGGCTCCCCCATCTCCTGTGGCCTAAGGTAATGGGACGGGCAACCAGTGTGAGCTGGGCTGCCCGGCCCTCTGGAGAAACTGTCGTCCACTGACAGGACGCAAGACCCCGCTTCCTCGGGGGGCAGCACGCGGCTGGGACAGGTGGCCTGTCTCCATTCCCAGCAGGCACTGACCTCCCGCAGCCCCGGAGGGTGTGGGGCTGTAGCCCTCTGGCCAGGGATCTCCCCTTTGATCCCACAGGCCTGGGGAGGATGGAGGCTGCACTTAAAGCTTGCTTTTTGTTTCTTAAGAATCTGCCTTTTTAAGAATCTCTGGTAGAGAGGAAAAAGAATCTGCTCTTCTTTTGAAACCAGGAAATCAGTCTTGAATCAAACTCACACATGAATACAAGTAAAGTGAAATGCTAACAAGAAAGCAACAGGCGTTAGTCCACTCTCTGAAGAGGTGTTTCCTGCATTTATTTAATCAGTGGCGTCCCAGGACTTCTGGTCCTGCGATTTTCCGACAGCTCAGGGAAGCTTTGTGATGCTGGGGAGCCCAGACACCCCTGAAGGGGCTCAGGGCTCCGACCCTGCAATAACACAGCCTGCCACCCTTCTTTTGCATAGAAGATTTTGCCAGTGATAGTTTTTGGTAATGAGGAAGACCTTTTTTTTTTCCAAATTAGGCCACATTCACAGGTTGTTGGGGGTTAGTGCATGGACTTATCTTTTTGGGGACCACTATTCAACCCACTACTGCTGTCATTATTATTGTTATTACTATTATTAATATTATTATGAATGCTATTCGGGGGACACCTGAAACCTGGAGGTGGTAAGGCACCGCCACCCAGCAAGTAGGTGGAAAAGCCAGGACTAGAACATACTTCTCCCAACTGACTCCTGTTTCTTCTTCCTCAGCATGTGGCCTCTCATGCCAGTGGCCCAGGGTGCAAAGCCAAGAACGGAGCAGGAAGCAGCCTACAGACAGACAGTGAGTGAGCCTGGGCTCAGGCAATCCTAGACTGTCAGGGGGCAACAGAGGATGAGGGTGATGGGACCATCACAACTACAGGAGTGTCGCTTTTCTGGAGGGAAAAGGGCACAACTTGACAGGTTTGCGTGCGTGACCATCACAGGTGACACAAGCCTGGACGCCTTGATGTAGCACGAATGCTTTATGGTGGGTCAAGGAAACCATGGTGTACGCTGAACTTGGCCTTGGCTGGGCTGTGTGACCTTTAGTCCCTCACTACTTCTCTCTGATCTTCAGATGCAAAGTCCGCTCAATGCAGACTTACAGCCCTATGCACCAGCAAGCCTCTTTGGGCTACTGTGAAGATCAAACGAGCCTTTGCTTCTACAGTACCATAGCTATTTATGTTCATGCATTATCTCTGCCATTGGATGGAAAGGTCCTTAAGAGGAGGGGCCCACCTCTTACTGATTTTCACAAGCTATTGTAATAGGCCCGAAGCCCTGCACAAATGACAAATACTGGCGGTTGAATTGGTACGAGTCAGCTTCCCTGAGGGCAGCGAACGGCTCAGTGTGGCTGGGGAGGGAGGAAGAGGCAGCAGAGATACAGCAGAAATAGGCTGGTGTCAGGCTATGGTGGACCTTCCCTGTGTCCATGCTTTTTGTGACGTCAGACAGCAAGCTAGTCTATCAGATGCTTTTGTAAGTGTCAGTAGGAGGATGGGGCTGTGGAAAGAGCCTGGGGTCTCGCACCCAACAGCCGTGAACTGTAACTTCTTGGAGCCTTGGCTGCCCTGTCTCTACGATGGGAACGATCACTCCCTTGCAGGCATCTGGGTCACCCAAGATTAAAAGTGACCAGTGCAGCACCTGGCACCTAACTGAACTTCAGCAAATACAACTGGCCCCCTAAATAAGTGGGACAAAACTGACTTGGGCTGTCAGAGTCAATGATTGTTATGGAAGTTCAAGGTCAGTGCTGCCTGGAAGTAACTAAGAAATGGTACCATGGCCATACTGCACTGAGCACAGCCTGAGAGGCAGTCTGGCTGGAGGGATTTGTTGGCCAAGTTCCCAACGACTCTGGTGCACTCCAGCACCTCGTGCAAATAGTGGCGGCACTCATGCACCCCAAAGCCATGAGGGTCTCACACGGCAAATACCACCCAAGGACCACAAACCACCTGTGAACTCCCAGCAGCCCCTGGCCATCGGCTTGTGCTGGGTGTTAAGTGGCTTGTGTTGGGTGTGGCGTGACCCTGCTCACGCCACAAGGCTCGGTGGGAGGCCAGGCACTGGAGGTCAAGAAGCAGGAGATCTGGGCTCCAGTTTCTGCTCTGACCCTAAATCTCTCTCAGACCCGGGGCACCTCACTCACCGCCCCCTGTATCATGAATGAAATGGTCTTTGGAACTTGGGGCTCTCAACGTCTAGAACAGCCCTTCAGTGGAGCGTTTCTGGAAGAGCTCAGCCTGTGATATATACTGCCCTTTGAGAGAGTGATTTTCCGACAAGCCAGACCTCTGCTAAAAGCACCGTGCAAGTGGAGGCCCTCCTGCAGACACCCCAGGTCAAATCCAGCAGGTTCTAGTTTTCACCCCACCGATTCCTGCTGTGCAACCTTGGGTGAGTCACTTTACCCCTCTGTGCCTCAATTTCCTCATGTGAGCCTCAGAGATAATGATATTTAGCTCATGCCACTTCCCAGCAAACTCTGTTTTCTAAAACGTCACAGAAAGTACAAATCTCATTTCTCTCGGACGCGACAAGGCTAGTCAGCCTTTACCTTCCAGGACAGAGCCAGACACACCTTCACAAAGCAGCGATGGGAGAAAACAAGCGCCTTCCATTATTCGCAGTAAGAGGAGAGGGGCCCAGTCAACGTGGGGAAGAGCGACTGAGAACTACCTGTGGTGACAGCTGGCAGCCGGCTTATCTGCACTGATGACAAGACGAGGGTCACTCTGGCCCAGGCAGACAAACACTGGGGATCCTCAGACAATAGCACAGCTGCTCCGGTTCCTGGGCCCCCTGCTGCCAGGCAAATTAGGAGTCATTTGATCAACATTCATCGTCAAGATGCAAAGGGATTCTGCCTTTTCCAGTGGCACAGGGATGCAGGGGGCGAATGCACACACACACCCCCATCAGGGTCCTGGGGTCCCTATACCTTGCGATGGGGAAAAGAGAAGTGGGAACTGCGGACAGAAAAATGCCTGGGATGAGATGCTCATAGAAACCGACTACAGGAAAATGCACTTTCTCTGCGAGACCCACTAATATCCAACAAAACCCATATTCCTTAGTGTTCAGGTCTCTCCACAAACACGTCCACACTGATTGAGAACCATCCTTATATAAGCTCTCAATTTAAGCCCAGTGTGGTTTACTGCAGCTTTGTGTTTTCTTGCCCTGTTCCGCAGCCTAGACTTACCCCTTCATAGACCTCCATCCTTTCTACGATTCATCCAGGCAGCAGTGGCCTCACCTCCTCCATGAAGTCTTCTCTGATACTCTTCTGATACCCAGTCCACACTGATACCCAGTCCACACTGACCTCTCTTTTGTCTGAACTCTCATAGCACTTTCTGTCTGCACCACTCAGCGTTTAGTGCCAGTGGGTTGCTTCATCACTTTTTGACTGGACTCTTCCATCAACCTCCTAACTGGATTCATCCTGCCTGGACTCTGTCCCCATGCTCTGCAGGAAGAGCTCTCTAAAGCACATCTGATGATGTGTCTTCCCTGCTTAAAACTCTGCAAGCACTTCCCACCACTTCTAAGGTCAAATCCAAATGCCATAGCGTACTCCCACCCCTCCCCTGAGGCTGCCCACACTCCAGTCACACCAAAGTACTCCTGAGGTTATAGAATGAGGTGGTACCGAAAGCGGGACAAGAACTCAGCTGAGGGTTCCCCCCACAGTCCCAGGTTCTCCCAGGTCTAATGCTGGACCACAGAGAAGACGGCTAGGAGCAAATGGCATTGAACCATGGCCAAGGTGAAAGAAATCAAGACCAACGAAGTCCTTAGTCTTGGTAAGCTTACAATATTATGGCAGTCAGCCAATCCACCAACCAACCAAGTGGGAGAGTAGGCATCTGAGACTCAGACATAAGATAGTTCATTTGTTCTTTACAACAACAGGGATGACGACATTTTCAAAGCTGTGGAAACTGAGGCTAACAGAAGTCACAGCTCATATCTGGACTAAAACGCCAGCCAAGATCTGACTTTGATGTTCCAGAATGGTATATCCCATAGCCCAGCGGCCATTACTACATTGTACCTCGAAGCACCTTACACTCAACATGTCTGGTGCCGAACAGTAGCACTTAGCTCCAAAGAGTTCATTCTGTCCAGGCGACCCTACTGATGAGCTCCTGCAACTCCTTAGATGGAAAGACTGTGAAAACTGGATGTTCCTTTAACAGAAGAGGGAGAAAATTCCACTCTAACTGTTCTATACTTATCCAAAGACGTGATCAAAAACCCTAACCAGGCTAATGCTTCCTCCATCACACTTCCTAGTAATAATTGTGTGTGTTTATGGGGGAAAGGGTAGAAGAACAAGGTCCAGAAGAGAGCAAGACTAATATTTGGACAGAAGCACGCATGGAACCAATGGGAGCCTGGAGCCAGCTGAAACCAGCCCACCAGAGCCAATTATACGTATGTCTTCCCAACTTCATATTCAGTGAGGTCTTGTAATTAGAAACCAGCCACGTGGGAATGTTTACACCATGGAAATTGGCAAACACTCCTAGTCAGGTTTGTTTTGTTTTCGTTTTTCCCAGAGAATCAGTTATTAAACATTTACCAGCCACCACTCAATGGATCCGTGAGAAGCCAGAGTTGGGATGATGGGGGATTTAAACTGTAGCCATAGCTGTACCCCCGACTCACTGTCTGACCTGGGCAAGTATCTTCCCTTCCTGGCCCTCAATGACCTTAACTGTAAAAGGGGAGCAAAAAATCCTTCCTTTCCTGACGTACGATTTTATAAAGTAGGACAGTGGACGTAAGGGCATTTTGCTAAATGTAAAGCTATGAGGACATATTTGGCAATGTCTGCGGACATTTTTGGTTGTCACAACTGGAGTGTGTGTGCTGCTACTAGCACCTCATGTGTAGAGGCCAGGGATGCTGCTAAACATCCTACATCGCACAAGAGAAGCCCCACAACAAAGACTTATTCTGCCCCAAATGTCAGCAGTGCCAAGGTTGAGAAGCCCTGATCCAAAGATATTGCAACACGGTGGCCCGTTCAAGTTCCCTGAACACAACAGCATCCAGGAGAGAACTAAAGGCAACTTGGGTCAATTCGCAGGAACCCTGGACGGTCAGTGGGTGCAGAACACTGTGATATGTGCTGCAGGGCGACAGCACAAGGATGCAACAGAGTTCCTGCACTAACACGGTGCCTGGCACAGAGCAGGTGCTCAGTAATGGTTTGTGGGAAAAGCAATGAGTCTAGCTGGAACCATAATGTACTCTCTCTAGCAGATCCACACTCCCCCTCACAGTGACTCCAGGTAGAAGAAACTGACAAGAGGGATTTCACCTCCTCTGGGAGGGAGATGTGAAGAAATGGTGTGAAATCCCAGCCCTGGGGACTCGGGTCAGACAAATAATCACTGGCCTGGCAATCACAGCAGCAGCGGTCAGAGAGCAATTTTATTTAAGTCACTTTCTAATATGAGTTGAAAAATCTTGAAAGGTGAGGTTTTCAAACCCTCTCTGGGGAGTCAATTGTTAAAAACACACAGCAGGCAGTCTTGCTTTCCACACATTCAGAAACCACTTTTTTTTTAGACAATCCTTTTCTCCCTGTACCACTTGGGACTGCAAATGCATTTAGCACAAACCACCCGAAGTGGAAATGGTGTTGGTTAAGAAACACTCCAGGCACTGCGGCAACCACAGGGAACCAGGTTGGCACGGCCCAGACACGAGAAAAAAGCGATTACACGCCACCCACCGACTGTCCCACGCCTCTGGGGCCTGGAGTCAGCAGGGCTGTGGGGCGAAGCTTCGCCACAAGCCTTTCCTGGAAGACCCCCCGTGAGACTCTCAGCCCCCCGGCCCTGCACTGGACTGGGAGAGGCAGTCCATTTCTCAGGGAGTAGATGACAGGACAGGACCTCCCTCCGTGTCTCCCTGACCGTAAACCATCTGACTCACAAAGCCCTTTAGTTAAAAGCCCAGGGGTTCAGAGCTAATTCTAGATGTAGCAGAAGCCAGCAGCTTCTCTGGCACCAGACCTGTGAGCAGACTAATGAGGGTAATTTTGCCCCTCCTGGTCTATGAATGATGACAACTCACTCAACTACAAATTAGACTCACAGGATGCCGGAGCTGGAGGCCACCTGAGCGCCTGCCTCTCCTCCCCTACTCTGCTTCAGGGATGTGGGCCCCTGGGCCAGGGGAAGGGGCACACTGCCCAGACCTGCTGTGGAGTTTCTTACTGACTCTTAGTCGAGTGTAGTTTTCTGAGCGCTCAGTGACTCTTTTTTGTTCAGGTCTCTGAACTCTAAACCTTAAAGCTCATTTGGAGCTCAGGAATAAGCTAGTTACAATCCAGGTAGGACCTGGGGCCACAGGATGGATGTAAGACAGCTTCAGGGGAAGAAATTTCTAAAGTAACTACTTGGTGAGAACCTGGCTCCATCATTGGATGAACTTGGCCCCTTCGATCCTCACCTCTCATTCATTCTTCATGTCCATGACCCGAAAACACGGGTCTTATTCTGCCCACAATGGAGGTAAGGGGACCCAGGCTAAGAGGAGTAAAGAAAGTGCTGACGCCCAAGCAGCTAGTGAATCCCTTTGATTCTGATGCTCTTGCCTTAAACAAATTCTTTTCTTTTTCATTATCAAGTCCTAATATTGAAAGCAACAATACGATAACTTCTTCAGGAATGGCAAAATCATTTTGCTACATTACTTATATATATTATTATGTTTTAATAATAATAATACATAATATAAATATATTTTATTTAATAATAATAATAATTACTAATAATCTCCAGAATTATTGGATGGCAAGCTTGACTTTTTCTCATACTAAAATGGTCAATATTTCTAGATGTGGTGTCAAGGGCCTGGGTCAGTGGAGGTGGTAAGTAAGATGGCCATCGTGACCTCATCTTGGGGTCTGAATGCAGCCACACACCTGAATGACACACAGGATAAAACCCTACCTGGCGGGTTGAACCCTTGTTTGGGGTGCATCCAGACAGACGGACAGCAATGAGGAGGAAGGATCCCACTGAGGCCCACCCTGCAGCCTATCACTAGCTTCCTGTATTTCTTCCATTTCGGGGACGAAGATTCTGAGAATACAGTGCGGCACCTCCCTTGTGTTTTCTGGTAGCTCATGAGCTACCAGAAAAGATAAACACATGAAACAACAATTAGAATACAGTCTGGCTGTTGCCGTAACGGGAAGCACAGGCTGAGGTGGAAGCACCAACGATGGGCATCTAACTCCACCCACGTGGTGGGGATCTGGTCGGTTAAGGCTTCGTGGAGGGGTCAGTGTCTGAGCTAAGTCTGGAATCCACACAGGACTTAGCCAGGCTAATGGGGGATATGAGAAGGAGAGTGTGGGGAAGGAGGGCAGAGGTCACAAGGCAGTAAAAATGGACAGGAGTGATGGCATTCCTGATGTAAGGAACTATGTTAGCTGGGTATGGCCGGACTGTGAGAAAATGATGGGTCAGGTGGGAGGGAAGCCTGGACTGAACCTGGAGGCCAGGGCTGAGCTGGACCACAGGCGGCCAGCAAAGCCTCGTAAACGAATCCATCCTCCAAATGGGAGCTGGATCACAGTGTTCCCCTTTCACTACTTGGCAGGGACAGGGTGCTGTTGTCAGGTTTATATCTTATGTCGTATCTGTGTGTGTGTGTGTGTGTGTGTGTGTGTGTGAGCATACATATTATTCCATCCTGGCTGTCAATTATTTTATCTCTAAAATGGGGAAAACATGATGTGCTCCACATCCCAGAAGTGTTATATGAATGAGATATTTAATAAAAGGTCTATTAAAGATTAAAAAAAGACGAGAAGCCTATATGAAGAATGATCGCTGGCTTCTCTCAAGGCACTCTAATATGAAAACATGCACCCCAGAAGAATGACCTGGGAGGAGATCACGGCACACAGAGCAGAGGAGATCACTTCCTGCAGCCGCAGGTATTCTCGTCTGGAAGGCCCTGCCCCACGCCGCATCCAGGCAGCAGCTTGCACTGGGCGCCCGTGTTCAGGACTCACTTTCCGATTCGCAGGACAGATATAAGGAGGCAAAAAACTATACACCAAACACCCACCTGTCTTATTTATCCAGTTAATGTTCTCATTTTGAGATAAAATAATTATTTTCACAAAGCCCTGCTTCAATCCTAGAGAATACATAGGTGGGTAGAGCATATTTGCTATTCAGATGACATGGCAAGTCCTTGCCATAAAAGGTGGGCAGAGAACCGCCCAGTTGATTTGTTTCTCCTCTCCATCAGCCCTGGCTCTTGGGATGTCTGACTGCTGCTGAAATCAGGCAAGACAAAGACAAAGCAGACTGCCCGCCCCAGTACCTGGAGCCAGGGCCGGTGCGTAGGGGGAGAAAAGCTTCCTTCAGAGGGGAGCCGTTTCCAACCGGTCCACGATTACCTTTATTAGCATAACGTCGTGTCCTGCGTTTTGTAAAACACTTGCTTTTTCCATCTCAGGAGGAATGCAGCAAGAGAAATCGCTGCTACTGGGGGAAAAAAGTCTATAAAATTTAAACCATGGGGCATTTGTTCAAGACTCCTGGGTAACGATGTCTCTTGATATATAATTCATGATAGCCTTAAAGCTTGGCCTACTTCTGACACAGAGATCATATATTTTGGATCCGTCAGGTGGAGGGCAGGGAGAAAGAGAAAAATCACTTTTAAATGGTTCAGCTGTGCTTCGCCTTTTGAGTAAAGCCAGACCATATTTTGGACGACTCTTTTCTACCATAAGGGCTTCCCTTAAAGAGCTTTTTTTTTTTTTTTCTCTTAAATAGAAGAGGCAGCATATCATCCAGTTTCAGTTTTATCTTCTGTAACACTAGATAAAGATGAGGCTGAATCCATCTGTTAACACATACAGACAGGCTGCAAACTGTGTGAAAGAGCGCACGCGCACACACACACACACACAATCCTTGCGAAAAGGGAGAAAAAATCCACACTTTAAAAAAATTTATCATCAGCAATGCTACCCAATGCCGACTAGATAGCAGCACTTTTATCCTTTTATGGGCAGATTCAGGAGGAAGCCAGCCTTGCCACAAAGGCTGCTCCCCCTACGCCGCCACATGAATTGGGATCCTGCGACTGGCTGCGGGCCAGGCCCTTCCCCTATAGCCTGGGGTTCCAACCTCATCAAACTCAGCGACGATCCCCCTGGGCACCATTACCTGCCATGTCTCAGCGCACCCGAGCTGATGCTAAAAGAGTCGCAGGGCAGAGGGAGGGTTTCCACCCTCTGGTGCAAAGGCCATGCTCCCGTGGCTGGATTTTCCGGGGAAAAGGAGCAGGCAGGCTGCCTGGACCCCATCTGGTCGCTTGGCATTTCCTAGGGCACTGCTGGTGAGGGTGGCACTGTGGATTACCTTCTCTAGGCTTTTCTTTTTTAATCTTTCTTTATTTTTTGGTTGTGCCGCACTGTATGTGGGGATCTTAGTTCCCAGACCGGGGATCGAACCCTCGCCTGTCCCCTGCAGTGGGAGTGCAGAGTGCTTAACCACTGGACTGCCAGGGAAGCCCCATCCTCTTGAGGCTTTGGAAACTGCTTCTGCTCGACAATTCCTGAAAACGCTGTATGCATCTGATCAGATCAGATGCAATAGATCAAAGATTGGAGGCTGGAGGTGACCTGGATGGGCCCTCACCAGAGCTCGCACTGCTCATACGTCCACAGTGACCTCTTTCAAGTGGGCACCGTGCAGTGGAGAGTCCTGAAATGCACAGAGTTCTTTTGTCTCTTCAGAAACCGTGTGAATCACAGAGTTCCAAAAATAAGTGAGCTTCATCTCATTAATGAGGTGGAGCTCGAGCACCGCACAGCTCGGAAGAGGATGGGGGTGGAGGTGATAAGCACAGTGATCGCCGAGGCCACTGCACTTGCAGAGGCTTAGCGGTCTCTAGGGAGGGCCCAGAGTCCATGCACCCTGCAGTCTCCAACACTAGGTCCTGGGGATTCCACGTCTGTGGTGTCTCACGTCGCCCCCTGCCCCCTCTTCCCACTGCTGCTGCCCTGATTTAGGTGCTTATTATCTTTCTGCTGGATGGTTTTGCACATGCAGCCAGATGACTCTTCCTGAAGCAGCACAGCTATCATTGCGTCACTCCATGGCTCAGAAACCTTTAACGATTTCTCCATTGACTAAGAAACAAAGCCCAGCTTCTAATTTTTGAGGCCTTCTTCAGTAGGTCCCGGCCAAAATTCTAGCCTCACCTGCTTTTTCTCCTTCCCATACCCTACCCTCCAGCTCAGTGTCACCTTTCCAGCTGTCCCACCTGCATGCCCTTGCTCTTACATCTCCCTCTGTCTAAAATAGTTTTCTCTCTATTCCATCTCCTGAATCCTATTCATCCTTCAAGACCGAATTCAAAGGCTACTTTCACCGTGGTCTCAAACTTGACCCCCAGGGAAAATTTCTCTGTCCTCTGACCTCCCACCATTTTACCATGTCAATCGCATTCTTTTGCGAAGAAAACAGATTCTGTAAGTGTTGCTTCACTCCTTAGGCTGTAAGATGAGGGCAGAGGACTGCTCGATTGACTTAGCAGGTTTATCCTATCTCGATCGGTCCTGGCACATAGGAGATGCTCATTTATGTTAAATAAGTGACTCACATGTGGTGAGGAAGGCTGCAAGATTGCAGACGTCTGGCTCTTTTGTGGGAGCACAGCTATCTAAAGAGATCAAATGAGTGCAGTGTAGACACGCATCATTGAAGGACCCTAAGGTATGCAGGGGAGGCAAGCTGGGTGGGCTGGGGTCAGAGGTGGATGATGTTAATGACCTCCATCATGATAAATCCAATGGTCAATTCTCAGTCTCCGTCTTTACTAGACCATCAGCGATTGTGCAGAATTGAGTCCTCATCCCTTCTAGAGAGTCTTAGGAGAGCACAGTCTCTTATTTTTCCTCCTAGTTAATGTCTGCTCCCTCCCAGTCTCCTTAGCTGGTTCCTTTTCTTTTTTTCCAAAACTCTTGACATTGGCATTCCTTAGGGCTCAGATCTTCCGTCTCTCTCTTCCCTATCAGGACTTACACCTTTGGTGATCTCACCCGGTTTCATGGCTGTAATATCACCTATATTTTCATAAATCTCAAATGCCTATTTCTAGCTTTGAACTCTCCCTTGCTTGCGCTAATCACAGCCTGCTCAAAACCCACACTTGGATGCCGAACTCAAACTTAAAGTGGCCCCAAACTGAACTCCTCCCTCGTCTCTGCTGCCAATCCTACTTCATCCACAGTGTTTCTCATCTCAGCTAATGACAATTCCAGCCTTCCAGTTTCTTAGCACAAAATATTGAGTCATCTTAGCCTCCTCTTTATTTCATATCCCACATCAAATCCTTCAGGAAATTCTTTTGGCCTTACCCTTAAAATATATCCAGTACACATCCAAATGTACCCCCTTACTCTGCTTCATTTTGTCCCATGCTCTTTTGACCTCCTAGTAAACTAGAAAGCAATAAACATTATTTTATTACCTTTGCCTGAGTTATAATAACTTTATTATCTGCTTTTTCTCACTAATGTCTCATATGCCCGGTGCCTAGAGCAATGCATGGCACAAAGTAGGCATTCAACAAATATTTGTCAAACGCATGAACGAATGACTTTAGCTGATGACCTCTGAACTGTAGCTTAAACAATAAGTAGCATTTAGCCTCAAAGAAAAGCAACCACAGCTGAAAGGCATCTGTAGGTAGGGCGACTGGAGGAGCAAGGCCCTAGAGATAGAACCTTATTCAACCTCTTCAGACGCAACGGTGTCGCGAAAGCCTGCCTGCGGGATGCAAAACCATGAAAGAAGCCGGACTTGAGCAGTTTTCAGCTTGTCTGTACCAGCCAAGAACGTTTTCAAGGGACTTCAATGGACAGCTATGTTTTCTTTGTGAAAAAGACATACAATCAAAATGGAAATGGAAGACACGAAAGTTGGTAAATAATTGTGTAGAGACACCCCCTGTACAATTTTATTTACATTACACGTTATTTCTCACTTTTTTTCCCGCTAAAATATTACAAAGACATTAGCCCTGGTTCTATCCATTTTCACCCATAATTAGACATCCTGTAAGTACACGTTCAGGGCCAGGCCCATGTCAATTCTGCTCCCTGTCATACCCTCTGTGCCCACCCAGGCATAGTAAGTGTTTTAAAATTATTTGTTCAATGAATGAAGACATGAATAAATGCCTTCTGACTGTCTCCTGCCAGGACCAGTTCCACGATGTAAGAATATATTCTGAGAAAGGATGGAATGCGCCTTGAGACTTGTCCTCAAGGCAGAAAATACACCAGCCCTCACTTCCACCCAGCGCCTTACCTAGGGCCTGGTTTCCAGCAGACATTCAAGAAGGATTCAGTGCCTAGAAGTCAAGTTCATCTACAGTAAGTCCTCTACATATGAACCTTCCAGTTTTAAACTTTCAAAGATGCGAATGTGCGTTCACATGTCCAATCACGTAAGTACATCCTCTACAAGTGGTTGTGTTTTTGTGTACTTTACTGTACAGTACTGTATAGAGTACAGTAGTACAGTGTCTTTATTTCAAGCCCAGGATGTCTGGAAACAAGCATAATAGCATGATGTAGCTGGTACTACTGTACTTTTCAAGGTATGTACTGTAAGATTAAAACTGTTTTATTTTTTGTGTTTGTTTGTTTTTATGTATTATTTGTGTGAAAAGTGTTATAAACCTATTAGAGTACGGTACTCTATAGCCGATTGTGTGAGTTGGGTACCTAGGCTAACTCTGTTGGACTTACGGACAAATTGGACTTACGAAAGTGTTCTCAGAACGGAATTCCTTTGCATGTAGGGGACTTACTGTACATGCAGACCTGGAAGTGGGAAAGGGTGCTAATGTACATCTTCTTGACCCTGTGCTAGCATCTCAGCATCTCTACTCTGTTGCTGGGATTTGATCCAGGGTAGAGAGCTGGTGTGAAGCACTTGGGCGTGGTGTCCACCCTGTCATCCAGGGAGGTTATGGCTGGAATCAGGAAAGCTCTACTCTACAAGGAGTCCTTTTAGTGGATGGGCTGAGTCACAGAAGCCTCAGTGTTTGCATCTGTAAAAAGGGAATTACCACACCAGTAGGTCACGTGAGGATTGGTAAGCCCCTTGGAAGATTGACCTCACTGAGTTGTAGCCTTGGATGACCATTTCCTCTCCGGGGGCTCCCTGCCATGTCCCCCAGGGAGATGGGGCTTTTCCTGCTATTCAAGATGCCTCTGTCCAGCAGATGCTGTGGCTTAACTACTGTTGTCCAACAGAAGCTTCCTCGAGGCATGTTTTCTTCGCTGATGTTTGTGAAGACACTTGCTGTTACCAAACTCAGAAACATGATTAGGGGCTTCTGGGCTCTGAATAGAGTCAGGAATTAACGGGGCTGAAGAAGTGACTTCCTTGGAGACCACACTTAGATAATCACATGGAAGATGAATCTGGCATTGCTGTGCAAGCTTTCTTCTACCTTTGGGGGGTCTTTAACATGGAAGGGGGTCAATGATTGCCATGGAAAATAAGGGGAAAGTAGAGCAGAAAAATTAAAGCAGGATGTTCACAGCCCTGCTACCCATACACACACACACACACACACACACACACACACACACACACACAGCCACTAAGCCTCCTGGAGGTCGCAGCTGACCAGATTCACCTCATCTACCAAAGAAACTGATTATCAAGGAAGCTGATTAACAGCAGAATGAAAAAGTATAAATTCCCATTTTCACTGTGGTAGAAATCAAGGGAGGAAGACCTAGGTCAGAACATTCTTTCATCTGAAAGTCATATTTCAACTGAACTTGCAAATGTTCTGGGGGCCACTGGCAGGAGAGTGGAACACATTCATGAGAACCAACATTCCTTTCATTTGTTTTCCAATACGAGGGTACTCTTAGGGCCACTAAGAAAAATCACACAAGCCTTATGCCCGGCATTTATGAGCCTCTAAACTAATGAACTTCCCTCTTCTTGGCTTGTATATCTATTCAACAAACATTAGCTGAGGTGAGCAAGGACATGTTCTGGGTGGTGCAAAGGGTGTGAGATTTGGAGCCCAGGGGCCTTGGCTTCAACTTAAACAGTCTTAAAACAGGCACCTCCTCTCTTGGAGTCTCAGTTTCTTCATATAGTAAAATGAAGCTAAGCGCCACCCCCACGTCACGTGGCTGCTGAAATTTACACGAGCTCCTGTCTTACACACCTAGCACAGCATCTGATATGTCACAGGCCCTGGAGCAACACTGAATCTGAATTGAATGCCTGTTAAGTAAATGCTACTCTGTTACTTGAACCACATGTACTTCTGACTTCAAAGTGGTCTATATTATTGGAAAGGGAGATTGGAATACACGCACCAACAACTCTAACGGGAGAGAGAAACTAGTGAAAGCTCTAAGACATCACAAAGAAAATGCTCTGGAGGGTCAGAGAAGGCAGACATTATTTACAGCCAGGGACATTCGGAAATGCTTTCTGGAAGAATGGATACTCAACGGAACAGGATGTCACAGTTTATTTTAAAGGATAAGGATGGAGGACGGTTTATTTATACTTTAATACATAGAAAAGTCCAAGCCATTATGCTTGGTTATTTGGAAGGTATAAGAAAAGAAAGAGAACATGACAAAAACCCTGTCTCTAGATAATAACCCAGCTGGGAAGAAGTCGTGTATACACACATACACACATACACAAGTCAGCTGTCCCTGACAATTTGTAACAAATGGCTGATGGGTAATTCAGAAATCTGGAGTGACTGAAGTGGCACGGAAGGCCATGGAGTGCAGTCACTAGTGTGCAAGAAGGTCTCAAGTAGTAACCGGGGAGCTCTGGTTTCTCCTTCCTGGGTGCCAGTATTCCCATCTGTAAAACAGATCCAACCATGTGGCAAACACGTGCTAATTTACGTCCTTAGTCTAGGGGGACAGCTGATGGGCTTAGGGTGGCCAGGCCACGCCCCTGGGGCCACAAGCAGCTTCATCCATTTCCTCATCCATCCTTTAAAATTTGTGCTGTACAAATATTACCATTTCCCATGTGGCTATGAAACAGAACATTTTGAAAATCCCTAGTCTAGATGATGTCAAAGAATCCTGCTTGTCTGGTCAACCTATCACGCAGAGCTTGAGTATGGCCCTGAAAATGGAGAGGTTTTGAAACGGCTAAAAGCAGAAGCCAAACTGGTCTATGCAAGGGGAGCTAGGGCTCTGGGCATAGCCCTGGCAGGTGAGCTCTGGCCTCCCTTGAAGACCAAGTAAGGCACATAAAGTGCTGAAGCCTCCTCATTGTAATGTTCCGTTTTCTTTCATTGGTTTTATATTTTTAAAAATGGTCTCTGTGATGGTTAATATTGTGTGTCAACGTGCTGGATGACAGAGTGCCCAAATATTTGGTTAGACATTATCCTGGGTGTGTCTTTGAGGACGTTTCTGGCTGAGATGCGCATCTGAATCTGTAGGCTGAGTAAAGCAGACTGCCCTCTCCAGTGTGGGTGCGCCTCATCCAATCCATTAAAGGCCTGGATGGAGCAGGAGACTGAGCAGAGGAGAATCCACTCTCTGTCTCTGAGCTGTGCATTGCTTTCCTCCTGCCTTCTGACTTGCATCATCAACTCCCCTGGTTCTCAGGCCTTTGGACTCAGACTAAAACTATACCATCGGCTCTTCTGGGTCTCCAGCCTTTAGACTGCAGGTCTCGGACTTCTTGGAGATATATATTATACATTTATATATAATATACATCGAGTGGTCCTGTTTTTCTGGAGAACTCACGCTAACACATACCAGGTAACAGGGCATGCTAATTTGCTCAAGAAATGAAATTACATCTGGTACAATTTCCCTTCCAAAAAGATGTTTTATAGTTATTAAATGTATTAACGTCAATGAGTGACTAGACATTGAGCCTTCCTGTGTCATCACAGTTGATATGAAGCAGAGAAATGAACACACATATTCGAATACATTCACAAATGTCTAAATAAATGTCAAATGTCATAAATCATTAACAAATGTCTAAATCTGAAGTAGGTCTGGGATGTGCTCTGAAATCCAAAAGACCTTGTCTAAACGCTGGTTCTGACATTTGTGAGCTGTCTGACTGCAGGTAAGTAAGCATCTCAGTTTTCTCACCTGTACCACCAGTACCAGATACTCTTGTCACGTTATTATGAAGCTTAGAGGCAGTTCAGAGGTTAGTGCACAATGGGTGTCAGTAAATGTCAGCTTCCTGTCTCCCGTTAAAAACCCATCATCCTACAAGGCCCTACGGATGCAGTCTGGCCTCCACCTCACCCCTCCCCGCTGCCCGCTTCACTTATTCTCCCAGACAGACCGCAGGCTCTTTTCTCTGATGAGGCAAAGCACACTCTCACCTCGGGGTGGCCCCCCTTTCCCTTTCTTCTGCCTGTACGATCCACGCTCTTCCTGCAGGTGTGGATGTGCCTCCCCTCCCACTTCTCTCAGGCATCTGCTAATCAGACTGCCTTCTCTGAACCACCCATATCAACATGAACCTCTTCACTCTCTACCCCCTTTACCCGGATTTACTTCTCCTCGTAACTCTCACCACCGCCTAACAGTGTGTGTGTGTGTGTGTGTGTGTGTGTGTGTGTGTGTGTGTGTGTGTGTGTGTGTGTGTGTGTGTGTGTGTGTGTGTGTGTGTGTGTGTGTGTATGCATGCATGCAAGCTAACAGCAGGGCCTTTGTACTGTTCAGTCCAGCAACATAGTAGGTGCTCAATAAATGTCTGTTGACAGAATGGAATGAGGGAATGAAGGAGTCAGGCTCAGTCATCACAGCCGGCTGCCACCGCACATGTGCAGAAGTACAAAAGCAAGGTGTTCAGTCTTGGATCGAAGCTGATGACAGGGTGTGGATGGGAGGAACTCACCCACCGGGGAGCCCCAGCTGGCTTAATTAACGCTGAGCTCTCCTTGCTCTCCACGGCTGGGTGCAGAGGGCCTCTGTACGGGGGACCACCTCTCCTGAGCACGAGGACCACCCTCACACAAGCACTTGGAGCCACACTGGAAAGGTTTTCATAAACACACATCCTCACCCTCCTTGGCCTAAGCTGCCAGGGAGATAATGTGTCCTCAGAAAGCTTGGTCCAGTCATCACACAACTGACCACTATCCTATGTGGTGCCGAAAACACACGCTCTGAGTCAGACACACCTGGGTTCAAGTCCTGGCCGCTCCATTTACCAGTTATCATAACCTGAGCCAAGTGCTCCTATGAGGCCCTGAGCCTTAGTTTCCTCTTCCATAAAATGGGCATAAGTAATAAGGTGTGCTTTCTAGGAAGAGTAAGGGAGACCATGCAGGTGGGAAACCGAAAATCCATGTCCTTTAACTTGAATGACACATATCGGAGCCGCACACAGAACGTCTTCCCCCACTAACGCCCAGAAAGGAAAACGATTAAGATGTCAATAAGGCCTATATTTTCCCCATTATTACTAGAACACAGCATTCTAAACGAGCTGTTTTGTCTTGCGAAAACCTGTTAATGCTGGTGACGAAAGGGTTAGATGCTGAAGTGGATTGTGAAATTCCTGGACACTCAGGATGAAATTATTTACATTAAAGGCATTAGAGAAAAGGTAAATTTCAATTACAGAATAAAAGGCAAAACGACGTTTCATTATTTGCAAGTTAAAAATGCAGTTTACACTGGCCTCTCACAAGGTGCCTTCTCGAGGTCTGAGGGGAAAATAGACGATGATGGTTTGCCAGGACCCCCAGAGGATGTTATACACGTGAGAAGCGCCGCCTGCTGTGTGGGCGCTCACCTGTGTTTTAACCGCCCCCTGGGGTCCGGTGGGTCCCCTCTTGCCTGCGATTGGCTTGCAGTGTGTTTCCTGAGCTGCATTTCATGCATAGAGACCCCATGCCTTCGACAGGCTGGCCCGGCACGGCGTCAGCGAGACACGATCAGGGGCCCCGGACAAACGTCCCTATGAATGTCCCTTGTGTCTCCAGTGAGCATTGCTTTGGGAAGTTCCTGCCTGAGTCAGCACCGCAGCAGGTTGAGGCCCCTGACTGGAACTGACGAGAAGTCCTGCCCACCAGGAAGCCCAGCGGGCCCCTGACCACTCAGGCTCAGGTACAGCAGGGGCGAGGGCCCTGAAGACTTTTCCACTCTCTGCACCACATCAGGACAGGAGCGCGGCCATGTCCCTTCCTTCTCACCATCCCTGGAGTCCCACACCCCGGCCTCAATCCAAGGCCTCCCCGCTACCTGTGCTCTCCCTTCTCAAAGACCAGCGACACGGAGGACGGTGCCCGAGGAGCAGACGGCTGCTCTTTGCGTGCCGCTCTCCCTCCTGTGCCCAGAGCTAACAACGAAGACGGATCCTGAGCCCCCACTGTGTGCCAAGCGTGGCTCCGAACACACCACAGGCATCACCCCATTAAATTGTCACAGCACCTCCAGGAGGAAGATGGAGTTATTACCATCCGTATTTTGCAGATGTGAACGAGGCACAGAGAGGCTGAGTAACTAGCTCAAGGTCACACAGCTGTGGAGGGGAGGAGTGGTGGTCCACGCCTCCTGCTTGGCCTCTGGCCCTGCCCTCACATTTTCGTGCCTTGGTTTTTGTTTCTTTAAATTTAAGAGACTACCATTGCTCCCAGCAAGACAGGAAGGTACAATAACAACAACAAAATAAAATGTTTTGGAAAGCTCCAAAGAGAGACACAACAACAGTCAAAAGTGCGGTTATTACTGTCCCTCACAAGTACGGTGATCATCAACAATACTGGGGACCCTGAGTTACATTTGCACCCTGAGAGTTCTTTGATGTCATGATATGAGTTCCAGTGTGAGGGGCAAAAAGGCTTCAGAAATGTAATTATATTTGGATTTAAGAACTAATTGATAAACCTGTTTATCTAGCATACAGTTAAAATACATGCTTTGTCAAATGTTCCCATCTTAAACAGACTGGAAACCTTAATTCTATTTGACTCTTGGGCTCCCAGAGCACTGGAGTAGCTGTGACCTCATGGAGTTACTCAGAACAGCCAGCATGGATCCAATACCTACTATTTGCCAGGTACACTGCTAGGTTTTACCCCTAGCGTAGGCAAATGACCCCAAATTCCTTCCATCCTGGAGAAGCTACGTTCGAATGTAATTGAATGTTGGCTGGTGCAGTGTAGTCTAGTTGACTTTAATATCAACATCAGATATGAGCTCAGTTCCTACTAGGCCATCAAATATTATTTTACTAAGAACATTCACATCCTGTTTAACATGTTTACAGTATATGGGTTGTAACAAGAATATATTTCTGGCTGCCATGTGACTTGTATGTACCTCCTCCCCTCCCGTGGCAGGCGGTCACAATTGATATAGGACTTGGCCATTGGCCCTGTTTAGCAAATGGAATGTGAGTAGAATAAAGCAGAAGTTTCAAGAAGCAGCTCAAGTTTCTGCCACCTCGGTCACTCTCTTCCCTGTCATGAGGAGGACACTTTCCAAGAAGCAGCTGCCCCTTCAGCCCAGGTCTCAGAATAAGAAATGTGGGGGGCTTCCCTGGTGGCACAGTGGTTGAGAGTCTGCCTGAAGATGCAGGGGACACGGGTTCATGCCCCGGTCCGGGAAGATCCCACATGCTGTGGAGTGGCTGGGCCCGTGAGCCATGGCTGCTGAGCCTGCACATCCAGAGCCTGTGCTCCGCAACCAGAGAGGCCACAACAGCTAGAGGCCCGCGTACCGCAAAAAAAAAAAAAAAAAAAAAAAAAGAAATGTGGGGCAGTACCATGAAGCCAACCAGTAGCCCCTGACATGTGACATAAGTGAGAGACTTATTGCTACCAACCACTGAAATTTGGGGGTTATTTCTTACTGCGGCAAAACTGACTAATACACCACCTGATGCCATATTAAGTCATTTCATATTCACAGATATTATGTTGAGGTCAGCAAAGAAGGAATCACATCCATTCCATGACTAAGGTCCCGAAGACCTAAGGGCGGTTAAGTGATGGTCCAGAATCAAACAGCAAAGAGATGAAAGCCATGGAAACAAAACTATATACTTTATCACACCTGATTATAATTAAAAACAGGACTGGCTCATCTTTAGTGTAAAAAATCTCTCTCTTTTTTTTTTTGCAAACTACAGATCAATTCAAACACTAGCCAATCATAAAGATTTCATTGGTCTCTGGGTCAGTTCCTGGTATCAGGGATGATGTAGCAAAAGTACTTGAGACACTTAATAAAATAAATGCAGAACTGAAGGGCAGGGCTTCCATCTCCGTTGAACTGACAGGGATCCTAGCCTCAGACCTTCTGCCGGTGGCTGAGAGGCCGTTCCCTGGCTGTAGGAGGGCTTCCTGAGCTGGACAGTGTAGCTCTGCAGCAGCTACGTGACAAATATCCCCAGAATGCCCATCACAGGCCTGGAACCTGCCCAGGGAATGGTGTGTTATTTCACCAGGAAATTCAAACATAAAGAGACCCTGACCTTAAAACCTTTATGGGGAGGTATACATTCAGGACAGAGGCTCACAGGATCTGACATAAGTGACTAATTCAATTTTCTCGTTCCTATTGTTTTAAATTCAAATCCTATTGTTCTTTGCCTCTGCTTTATTCCCTTCTTTCCCTCTTACTTTCACTTTTTAAAAAAGCTCCTTTCAATGCGAATGAGTGAGTCACCTTAATCATTTATTTAGACACATTTCAGGCTGGCTCAAAGCTCTGTCCCAGCTTGTTGACATATAAGGAAAGCATTCTACATTCTGCAGCAGCTGATCTTTTCACGAGACAGCTCAATTTTCAACAGCTATTTTTTGTGGGGTGGGGGGGGTCTGACAGAGCTGGTACCCTGCATGCTTTTTCATGGTAATTCACACTGCCGGTTTCCCACCCTGACCCATGCAAGGCCAACTTCTGACACCCTCCTCCTATCTTACCCACAGATGCTGTTTTCATACAGCACCCAAGGCCTTTCATATCCTGAGCAACTATCCTGGCCTTTTTCTTCCATTAGTGTAATATCAGCCGAAGAAAACCATCGGCCCCATAGTGTTTAGGTAAACACGTACACGTATACATTTTTAAAGCATTGCACTGAACTGCAGAAACCAGACACTAATAAAAAAATCAGGAAAAACAATTCTGAAAGCTGGAAGAAAGCCCAAACAGGCAGTCAGAGACATACCAGGAGAAGCAAAGTTTAGAAAAATTAAGTTGTGAATGAATGTTAGACTTCATCCAAACCTCTCACCGGTAGGTACCACATTGCTAACAGAAACCCTCACGGCCATGTAAGCAACACCTTGCAAGTCGTACAGAGCTTTTTACTTGTTGACAAAGCTTGTTGTGTTCTAATATCCCTGGGAGGACTGAAGATCAAGTCTATTGGTGGGTGAGGAGACGAAGGTCCAGAGAGACTGTCACTTGCTTTACACAGATCATTGGCAGGTACAGAAGTAACTCTCCATCCTTTAAAAATCAGGTACTGTGACTTTTTATTTCCCCACCTTTAAATCTTTGCAACATGCATTTGCAGCCAGGTCATTCAAGGGATCTTATCCCATGTGCTCTGAAGTATGGGTTTTCATAAGGGCTGCGTTGATCTGCTGTGTCTATACAAGCATCCAGCTCGGTACCTGTGCACAGCCCATTGTCAAGAGAGTTGTTGAATAATGGCAAGACAAATCTTTGCTTTTTCTTTTTTTTAATTTTTAAACCAACCCATCACCTGACACACCAGTGGAAAAGGAATCGCTTCCCTCCCCATCTCTCCATGATGGACACTCCATCATTTTATAACTATGTCATACACACTCTGACACACACATACCTCTGGCTGGGAACCCAGTTTCATCACTGCCTCGTTGAAATGCCCTAATGGCTTCCGAATGTTTTCCAGCCTCAATATCCACTAATCGCTACCCCTTCCCCCAGGGCTCCGACCCTACTGAGCTACTTGGACCAACTGCTCTGAGTTGGGACAGAAGGTGTGAGCCTCCATTTGTCCTGAGGATGCAGGATTGGGATTGGGAGCAGACGTGAAGGTGGGAGCTGACAGCCAGAGGAGGTCCCTGACCTTGACGAGTCACACGGAGGTCAAGTGTGTCTGCTCAGCCCTCTTCTCACCCCGTTTTAGCTGATCTGCATTTCCTAGGTTCTTTCCCTGCCTCAGAAGAAGCCCAGTCCTCTGAGACCAGTATTCAGCTCTGTGAGGGAAACTCCCCAGCAGGGAGAATGCTCTTTTCTTTCCTGAAAGGTCTCTAGAGACAAGGCCTTCCAGGTCCCTCTGAGTCAGCAAAGTGGTGAGTGGAAAGTCCTGGCTGGACTCCCGACACACTCTGAGGGTTTCCCGAGAGCTCCTTGCTCCAGCCTTGGTCACTCTTTGTAAACACTGGTCCCCAGCAGGGGTCCTGGCAGCCCCCCTAATCCCGGGCTTTCTGGTGAAGCCCTCTTCCTCCACTTAACACCCTCCTCGCCACAGCTTCCACTTCCAGCTTTTTACTGGCCCCTCATTCTTTCCCTAGCAACCCTTTGAAGGTTGTCCAAAAAGGAACTTGCTAATTGGAGTTTAGAAGTGGCATGCCTTCAAACTCCCCGTGTTATCAAAAGAATCACAAACTTTCATTAACATTCTTTTTTTTTTTTTTTTTCCCGGTACGCGGGCCTCTCACTGCCGCGGCCTCTCCCGTTGCGGAGCACAAGCTCCGGACATGCAGGCCCAGCAGCCATGGCTCACGGGCGCAGCTGCTCCGCGGCATGTGGGATCCTCCCCGGCCGGGGCACGAACCCGCGTCCCCTGCATCGGCAGGCGGACTCTCAACCACTGCGCCACCAGGGAAGCCCCTCATTAACATTCTTGGCTTAAAAAAAAAAAGAAAATGGAAAAGAATATATTAAAAAAGAATGTATATATGTATAATTGAATCACTTTGCTGTATAGCAGAAAATAACATAACATTGCAAATAAACTATACTTCAATAAAAGAAGTTTTAAACTGAAATAAAAAGAAAAAGAAAAAAATAAGGAGCAGAGTTATCATAAATGCTGCACTCTCCTGCTACTCCAGGCCTGGCGCGAGGTGCTGGGCATGTGAAAACTAAGGGTATGTGAGGCATTCCCTCCAGGGTGCACAGGCCAGTGTGAGGACAGACCAGTGGAAAAGGAGGCTGCAGACATACAGCAAAGGTTCTCAGTCAGAAGGGGCAGCAGGAGAGCACTGAAGTCCCTGGCCAGCCCTTGGCTGTGTCCCCGACCTCCCCACCTGCCACCTGTCCACTCAACCACAGCCCTGGCCTCCGTGCTGCTCTCCCCGGGCCAGGTTTTGAGGTTTTCCACTTGCCGACTCTCCGCCTGGAACACGTTTCCCCCAGCGAGCTGTGTGGTTCACCCTCTCACTCCCTGCAGGCCTTCCCCCCACTGTCATCCTCTCTGAGGACTTCCCTGACCACCCAACCTAAAGGAGCAACTCTTTCCCCCCAGACCCTGTCCCCACACCCCTCACTCTGTACACCCATCTCTGCCTCATCTTCCTTCATCGACATGTGATGTCTAACATCATCTCCATTTTACTTGCTTATATGTCTATGGTCATCTTTCCCTGATAGATTATAACCTCCACGGGGGCAGGGCGTTTGTCTGTTTGGTTCACTGCTGACTCTCCAGATACTGACCCAGAGAAGTGACTCATTGTGGGTGCTCCATAAATATTTGTTGAATAAGTGGCTGGATGATGGATGGTTGGACGAAAGAATGGATGGACGGATGAATCTGATGGGGAGTTGGGGGAGGTTTCCAGGAGAATGTAACACCAGAAGTAAATCTCAGGGAATCTGTCTTGGTAAGGAAAGAGCATCTTGGAAAGAGCATGCATAGCTCGTGTGTGATCCTGGGTAAATCGCATTACCGCGGTCTCTTCTGTAATATGAAGCTAATGCATAACATTGGTAAGTCTGTGATGAGCCGTGGAACTAGAACAGGAGCTGGGGCCAGCTCAAATAAGCCAAGGATGGTACAGGCTGATGCAAGATGGGAAAATACAAGAGGAACCATGCCTTTCTCCACAACCACCAGATCGGGTTCTGACCGCAGCAGACAGAGACAATGAGGCTGAGAGCTGGGTGGGTCAGTTGGACTCCATTTCATGATTCAACAAGGGGTGCTTCGGTCCTCAGCCAAAGGTGAAATCCCAAGCCCCCGAAAGAACCATATTCTGAATTGTTAATTCACAAAGCAAGCCACAACCTTCCATGTGCGGTCTTCAGGTAAAAAATTACATCTCTCTGAGACTTAGTTGTTTTTTTTTTTTTTTTTTGCGGTACGCGGGCCTCTCACTGCTGTGGCCTCTCTCGTTGCGGAGCACAGGCTCCGGACGTGCAGGCTCAGCAGCCATGGCTCACGGGCCCAGCTGCTCCGCGGCATGTGAGATCTTCCCGGACCGGGGCACGAACCCGTGTCCCCTGCATCGGCAGGCGGACTCTCAACCACTGCGCCACCAGGGAAGCCCTGAGACTTAGTTTTGACCTCTATAAAATAAAGTCCACAACATCTCCCATTCAATGAAACATGAAAGTTTCTAGAACAGTGTGTGGCACTTGAGGAGTGCATGGCAAAAGTGTGTTACGTGGAATATATTATTTGCATGAAGTTTACATTATGGGAGGGAGAACCATGGGACTCCACTCTGCAAGGAGGCGAAGAACTCCAGCTATGATTGCATTTTCTGAGGCTTAAGTAGAACCATGGCAGGAAAAAAAAAAAGATTTGATTTTCCTAAAAAAAATAAAACTGTGGCCTGGAAGCAGTGGGAACTATGTGGTGTGGGAAACTGTAGGGCTTTGAGAGCCAGACAGACTTGACTCAAAATCCTGGTGCCCCATTTTCAATCCTATGTCCTTAAAGCAAGTTTTTAAAACTGTCTTAGCTTCAGTCTTTATCTGCAAAAGAGAAAGAAATATATCTACCTTGCAAGGTTGTCTGTAGGGTGAGGGATGTGTACAAACAGACTAGCAAAAGAGAACTGATAGGTATTAAAGGCACGCTGCAGATCACAATTCAGTGTCATGAACACAACTGAAAATGTGGTGTACTTTGAAAAATTAGGGGCCATGTCGGTACTGGGTAACCTGGAAATAACTATGTAGAAAAAAACAACTCAAGCGCACATACTACGAAATCGCGAGCACACTGTTGCTATTTTAGCTGATAGGAGCTACTCAAATCATTTCCTGAATTTGAGGTGGAACAGATATATCTGTACAACCCAGAGCCTTACTAGCAGATTACTGAGTGGACAGCGTGAAAGGGGACTTCACACACAGGTGGTTTAAAAGGAGAAAACAATAGGGGAGATGCACAGAGTATTTCATCCCCACCAGCAGGAACTTGCACGCTCGCCCCCAGTTACGTGGGAGGAAGCCCCCGATTTGCACACACGGACAAGAGAGCTCTCGGCCACAGCAACTGCAGGCCAAGAAACTGAGGCGCAGAGAGGGACAGGATTACAGAAGGTTAGGTGGGTCGGTGAGAGACCTCAGCTCCCAGGGGACTCCCTGGACAGGGTGCTGTCCACCACCCCGAGAGGTCTTCTTGATCTCGGGAGCTTAGTAAGCAAACCGTGCAAGGATCCTCAGCCCCCTTCTTCTATGCATCCGCTTCCCTCCCCTCCAGCCTCCCGACTCTGCTAAGCCTGGCCTGGGTTTGGCCTGGAAGAGTCCGGACGAGGAGACGGGCCCGGCGCCTGTCACAGGGCGAAGGCAGCTCAAACAGTTTCTCTTCTGTGTTTCTCTTTCTCCTTCCATTCCTTTTCGCTTTCATAATCCTTTCCTACCTTCCTCCACCCGGCTGTCAAATGAAACTGACCGTATCCCTAGTCCTTTATTTTTTAAAACCCATATTAGGCTTTTCTCTTGTTTATCTTTACCTTTAAAGTCTCATGCTCAAATGACTTGTGTCTTTTCAAATATGTATAAAATCAGCTTTGACAGGGTTCTGGGTTTCCAAAGCAGAAGGATTAGATATTTCTCCCTAAGAAAACATAATTTAGTTGTTTCCTGCCAGTTAACCTCCGAATTGCCTTTGTCGGTGGTCACTGGTCTCTGAAAGATTAAAGGTCCTTCAGGCCCTAGGGAGCCAGCCACTAGGTGGTCAGTTCCATTTGGAGCTACACAGAGGCCGCGGGTCGGGCTGCAGGGAGCCGCGACCGGACAACGCCAGGCCCAGGCCTTGGTAGCGCCTCCCAGGATCTGTAAGGACCCGGGAATCCACGCACTCACACCTGCTCACACATACACAACCTATGCCGCGCACACACCACACATCGTGCACGCTCACGCACCCACATAGCAGGCATACACTCACACTCACACGCGCACACACAGGAGGCCAGGCCTCGCTAATTTATAAGGACGAGCCACCCCCCAGAGGTGCCCTCCTCTCAGTGTGCCCTGGTGTCAACCAGATTTACAGCTGCCCGGTGGATCCCACAGTCTGTGCGAACTGAAGGGCTTCAGGACCCTAAAAGTCAAGGTCATTTCTCCATCGTGCAAACCCCCATCCAAGGTCAGGGGCCCGGTTCCTATCGTGGGTTACTGCTAAGTGAGCATCTCCTGGGTGGGCAGGGCAGGGGCTCTGAGACAGACAGAATCACCAACTTTTTAAACCTCGTTAGATTCTCCAGAAACTTTCAACCCGGCAAAAGTCAGAATTATGATAGGTTAAGAGTAAATTCCAAAGAGAAAGAAAGAGAGAGAGAGAGAGAGAGAGAGAGAGAGAGAGGGAGGGCAGGAGGAAGGAAGGAAGGAAGGAAGGAAGGAAGGAAGGAAGGAAGGAAGGAAGGGAGGGAGGAAGGAAGGAAGGGAGGGAGGGAGGGAGAAAATGAGAGGGAGGTAGATGAGTCCCCAACGCCCTTTACCTAAATGCGCTACATGCCAACCCCTCGCCCACACAGGCCATTGCGGGGACCTATTCCATCTCCATGGGCAGAACTTGCACTGGTCCTGTGCTCTGCAACTGGGAACTGCCACTCTCCTTCCCAACACCCCCTCAGCAGTGCCTAGCATGGCCTTGACCTTAGCCCCAGTGCAACCCTCGGCGCTGGCCATCACCAGCGGGGCAGTTTCACCTGCAGTGCTCGGTTAAACATCCCGTGAGCCCTCCCTGGGCATCAGGGGAGGTGCTGGGGACAAAGTGAATCCCACACAAACCAGCCTACAGTGTCAGAGGGTCGTGCTGTGAGAGCAGGAGAAAGGAAAGACCTGGGGGAGACCAACGAAGAGCACGAGGAAGCTGTTCACCTCCCTCCAGTCTGGCTGGAGGCCAGATGGATGGACGCTGCGAGAATGCAGCCAGGGGGGCAGCTCAGTGCTTTTCACTCGCTTTGGGGGCCCCAGCCTCTACTCCTAGACTCCAGAGAGAGACAGAAAGAATTAAATGACTTCAAAACGGAGTTCCTAGAGCCCAGAGAAGGGAGGCAACATGCCCAAATCACTCAACAAGTCAAGAACAGACCCAAGATAAGAACCAAGACCTTCTCACTCCTACTCGGGCCTTTTTACTTCCTCCTGCTCGCTCTCCAAGCCCTGCTTCCTCCTCCCAAGGCTAAAATGATGAGTAGGATTTAAAAATTCCCTTCTATCTTCCCCCCAAAGGCCAGTTGTGAAACTCGATTATAAGCCACGCTAGATCAAAAATTCCCAGCTTATTTTAGTTCTATGGAATTTTTTAAAAACTACTTTGTCCCAATGAAACTTTGGAACCCACGCTTTTAAAAGGTTTTGTTATTGTTGTTTTTGTTTTGTTTTTGTGCCAAGCCTGCTCATTTATTTCCTATTATTTAAATTGAGGAAATAGAAAATTGGCCGTGAAGGCTTCTGGTGAGTACACGATGAATCATGTCACCACAGCATTTGGTATCAGGTAGACATTGGAGGGTCCCTCTGGTGCCTCCCCAACGCCCCAATCCCAGGGGTGCTGTGAGTTCCTTTGGGCTTTTAGAAAGGGAGATTCACAAATGCTTCTTTGAAACTCCTTGCTCAGATGTGCTTCCAAATTCAGAATTTTTTCAGATTTTAGAAAGGTAATAGAGTACAGATAATAGCATGTTATATGTACCCCCAGTCTGGAGCACTCATCCTTCTGATGAAAAACTTGTTCATCCTGAGTGGGATAAATACAAACTAAAAATAGTCCCAGGTACCATCAGGCCAGCTTTTGCCTCCAGATGAGATATGAAAAAAAAACAACCACTGCATTTTCAGAGCATTTTGGATTTTGGAATTGCAAACAAGGGAATGTCAGAAAACAGCTTACGGCTCCATTGATTACTTCTGAAGGTACTCAAGGGCGCAGGTTTCAAACCTCAACAGTTCAGGGGAAAAAAAACATACACGTGCATTTACAAAATATAGGAAAGACAGGATGGGAGACGGATCATACAGTAGGTGCAATGCTGGATGCCGACTGGAATTCTTATCCTTATTACACTCCAGTAAGCAACACGGCCAGGTGCATTTCAAGTTTAAAATGAAGGCTGACGAGCTAGAAGTATAGGTCCAGAAGAGTGGATTTGGGGGGCTTTGTCGGGGCAATTCCGGAATGTGTCTGTCAGAGAAAGAAGTTCCCTGTTGTTTCCAACTTAAAACAACAAATAAAAAGGAGCCTCAAGGAAGTAGATCGAGAACTTTTCAAACAGTTTTCTTAAAAGATCAGGCAGAAAGGGAGACTGACAATGTTTAATTCATTTACGGGCACACCTCGGAGATCACGTGGGTTCGTTTTCAGATCACCGCAATAAAGCGAGTCACATGAATTGGTTTCCCAGTGCATATAAAAGTTATGTTTACACTAAACTGTAGACTATTAAGTGTGCAAGAGCACTGTGTCTAAAAATGTACACACCTTAATTTTTAAAATTTAAATTTTATTGCTAAAAAATGCTAACCACCATCTGAGCCTTCAGCAAGTTATAGCAGTCACATCAAAGATCATTGATCACAGATGACCAAAACAAATCTAATAAAAATGAAAGAGCTTGAAATATTGCCAGAATTACCAACATGTGACACGGAGACATGAAGTGAGCAAATTCTGTTGGAAAAGTGGCTCAGACTTGATCGACTGAGGCTTGCCACAAACTTTCAATTTGTAAAAAAACGCAATATCTGTGAAGTGCAGCAAAATGAGGTATGCCTGTATTCTTTGCAATATTCCTGGGTCACAAATATTATTAACTTCAGTTCAAAAATCAGAAAACTCAGTAAGCCTAAGACATCTGCCCAAGGGAAAAGCCAGGGTTCCAGCCAGGTCTGTGGGCTTCAGATGCACTCACCCTGCAGCCCTGGGATGGTCTCACGGAACTTCTAGGTGCACATGTCACCTCTCTGGACCTCAAAGCGTTGGCATCCTCTCCTTCCTAGGGTGGGTGGTAAGGAGAGGCCACGCTTTGAAAGCACACGCGGTTTCAGGTGCCAGCTATGCAACCTTCCTCATGATGTGACATTATGCAAGTTTCTTAACACCTGTGGACCTCAGTTTCCCCATCCACAGAATGGGAATATCTGTTTTTTAAAGCTCTTTAGGGGATTGCTAAAAGTGGATATTAAATGCTCATTATTCAGAAGGTTTTGCTGCCACCCACATTTTACACAAGGAAACACAAGACTCAAAGAGATGGCGTAACTTGCGAAAGCCCAGGCTGCCTCGAGTGGGTTTTCTCTGTCTCTCTACTCCAGGTGCCAGGCATCCGGCCTCACCGTTGCTACTGGAAGAGCCTGAGTTTGGATGCCACTGGGAATGAGACAGCTTGACGGTGTGTTGAGATAGTTGTGTGTCTGGCACTGTTCCTCACGGTCCTAAAACGATTATGCATTTTAATTTATTCTAAAACCCGGAAATCATCAAACCAAATGATTTTTTAAAACAGACATTAACTTAAAACAGAAGGGCATTCTGCAGTGACCAAAGCATCTCTGAGGTCAACCCTCCACATCCCAGGCGGTGGAGATCCTGGAACGTGGGAGTGAGCTGGTGACGGTCCTTCCCACCGCTGCTGAGCTCCTGCATCCCTCCTGGCTCTCCCTTTTGTCGATAGCCTTGACTTTCAACTATTTATTCGGATGCTCAATCAGACTTGGCTCCCTTTCTACGAGGGGGCGCAAGGTTTCTCTGTTTTTTGAAAACACCCTCGGCTCTCCCCATCCCAGCTCTGTCTCTGAAACCTTGCTGACTAAGGCGGCCAGGTTTTGCTTCTTCACCTGTCACTTTGGGACAGAAGCCCAAGGGTTTATTAGAATCATCTGCTAGGTGTTGGAAGCACGCTTCTAAGTTACCAAATCCAACCTTCCCGTATTACCTACAGTGAAAGTGAAGTACAGTGGTCTCCTCTTATCCTCAGGGAATATGTTCCAAGACCGCCAGTGGAAACTACAGATAGTACTGAACCTTACATGTACTATGGTTTTTCCTATACACACATGCCTATGATGAAGGTTACTTTATAAATTAGGCACAGAGATAACACCAGTAACTAATAAAAAATAGACCCATTATAACAATATGCTGTAATAAAAGTTATGTAAATGTGGCCTCTCTCTCAAAGTATCTTATTATATAAACTTAATGTCTTTTCCATCTTCACTAAACACTCCTTATGTAGCCGTGACTTTTGCCGTATGAGGTGTGACAGCAAAACCAGCATGAATTTCTTACTCTAGATCTTACCAACCTCAGCAAAGATTTTTTTCTTTCTTTATTATGTTGAGAATTCTCACCTTTTCACTGAAAGGAAGCACTTTACTGCTTCTCTTCGGCGCATCCGAATTGCCAGCATCGCTACTCTTGCCCATTATTAAGTAAAACAACGGTTCCTTGAACCCAAGCAACGTGATACGGCCACAGTCTATCTGATAACCAAGATGGGTACTAAGTGACTCACAGGAGGGGTGCGCTGGACAAAGGGATGATTCACATCCCAGGGGGGACGGAGCGGGAAGGTGCTCGATTTCATCACGCTCCTCAGAACGGTGCACAATTTAAAACTGATGAGTTGGGCTTCCCTGGTGGTGCAGTGGTTGAGAGTCCGCCTGCCGATGAAGGGGACGCGGGTTCGTGCCCCGGTCCGGGAGGATCCCACATGCTGCGGAGCGGCTGGGCCCGTGAGCCGCGGCCGCTGAGCCTGCGCTCCGCAACGGGAGAAGCCACAACAGTGAGAGGCCCGCGTACCGCAAAAAACAGAGAAAGAACTGTTGAGTTGTTTATTTTTGGAATTTTCCACTTAATATTTTCAGACCGAAGTTGACCGTGGGTACCTAAAACCGGGGCGGTGGGGGGACCACCGTGCCTGCCCCTCCTCCTCCACGCAGGCAGCGAGGACAGGGCTGAGAGCAGAGCCTGCTTTTCGCCGTCCAGGCTTGTACTTTTCTCTTTCAGGCTTCCTCTCCCTGCAACGTGTCAGGTGCGATTCAGGTGCACCACAGACAACACCCATGGGGAGGGAGGGGGCGGTGTTGCCGTAAGAGGTGAAACAATGACTTCCCCCTTCCTCCCCGCTCTCTCCGACACTCTCCAAGCTCCATTTTAGGTGTGTGTTTCCTGCCTGGAGTGAGAGCTATCTGAGGCCAGGGACAAAGCCATCTCGATCACTGCGTTCCATCTAGCTCAGCACAAGGCAGGAGCCTGTCCCGTACACATTTGCTAAGCAAATGAGTGAATGATCTTATTTTTATGCTTGATCCATCATAAAACTGCAATTCAGCTCTTTGGGGGCATCCCATTTCCCCAGTTTATTTATTTTTTTAACATCTTTAGTGGAGTATAATTGCTTTACAGTGGTGTGTTAGTTTCTGCTGTATAACAAAGTGAATCAGCTATACGTATACATATATCCCCATATCCCCAGTTTCATTCAATGAAGTCATTAAGTAAGCGGACACCAGACTCAGGCCCTGAGATAACTGCCAATAGAAACGGATCTGTCTGCAGAGCTAAGCTGGACCAGGTAAGCGTGTTGCTGGCAAACATGGCACTGTTTTCAGGACAATGGGTTCTCAGACCAGGGAAATTCGGCTTCTAAATTACCCAGGAAAGGCTAGGAGTGAGCCATTCTGTAATCGCTTTTCTACCTCCATCTTCCTAGACATGACTTACACTGACAGACGGAATCCCAACCACCCCTGCATCTGTAGGGCCACTGACCCACATTTTCTGACCTTCTTGCTTCTGTTCCTAGATCCCTGGGGTGCACCTGTCATGCTTTCCGTTCATACGTTCAGTTCTAAGATCAATTGAATTTATTTCAGCGACAAACTAGCAACCCATTCTTGGGCAAAGGAAGCTACTTTGAGCATCACCAAACATGTTTTCTGAACTAGGACACGCCAAACTCCTCTTCTCTTCACCACTTCTAGGAACCAAGCCTCAGTCAACTGCCGAAAGCCTCGTTCATGCTGTGCTGAGAACAAAACCCTAATAAAGTCTCTAAATATTTACTGTGGGTCCGAGTCACAGCCCTGACCGGTTCCACCGCCGTTAGAATCTGCTTGCATACTCCAAACGCAATTATTTTAAATCACTGACGTGCCAGCCAAGGAGACGACAAGGCTGTGTACGCCAGCATGAAGAGCAAGTCGGGCCCAGTTTTAAATTCTGGCCCTGCCACTTGCTAGCCGCCAGACTCTGTGCAAGGGACCTTTCCCAGTTTCCTTTACTGTCAAAAGGGCATGATAATACCAATGTCACAGAGTTGCAGTGATGGTTTGAGAAAATGTCTATCCATAGATAGGGTAACTTAAAAAAAGAACAGGAAGCTAAACATGCCCAGAATAAAAAATGTGAAGCATTCATGTTAAAGTATTGTCTGACAGAGGAGCCAGAACATGCAATGGGGAAAGGTCAGTCTCTTCAATAAATGGTGTTGGGAAAACAACAGCCACGTGCAAAAGAACCAAACTGGGCCACTATCTTACACCATACACAAAAAGTAACTCAAAACATAGACTGAATGCAAGACCTAAAACCATAAAACTTCTAGAAGAAGACGCAGGTGGTAATCTCCTTGATGTAGGTCTTGGCAATGATTTTTTTGGATTTGACACCAAAAGCAAAGAAAACAAAAGCAAAAATAAGCAAGTGGGATTACATCAAATTAAAGTATTCTCAGAGTAACATGTTTTTGAAACTCAGCCTGTTTGTTGCCATTTCAAATTTGTTCCCCTTTGAGGAAATCAAAGTGTTGCTGATTTGCAGTATCGTCATGTTGTAGAACACTGTTTTATCTGGTGAGAGATAACTCAAAGATGAACCAGCAGTGCTTAGAACCTGAGCGTGGGCAATCTTTAACCTTCCCAGATAATGAATGGATCTCTGAAGGCCAGAATTAGTCCAAAGAGCGCCCCACCATGGTTCTAAGAGGACCCAGAGGCCCAGTAACTGAGAACTCTTTCCTAATCAGTATAACTAAATAACAGCAAGTGTGAAGTGGGCCCCATGCCAGACCCTATAAATACATAAGATCATTCACTTCCTAGAAGGCAAGTCTCATTATTGCCATTTTACAGGTACAAGAACTGAGGCTCAGACAGGTTAGATACTCCCTCAGGATCCCACACTTAGGACACAGTAGTAGTACAGTTTGAGCTCATGGCTGGTTCCCAAAGTCCGCTTTCTTCCCAAACACCATGTTGCCTTGTCAGGTAATTCATGTAGCCTTTGCGAAAGGATTTTGACCAAGATGAAATAGGAGCCAGAGGCTACTATGAGTGGATGAGTGAAGACTCAGCAAGGGGGCTTCCCTGGTGGCGCAGTGGATGGGAACCCACATGCCAATGCAGGGGTCATGGGTACGAGCTCTGGTCCGGGAAGATCCCACGTGCTGCGGAGCAACTAAGCCCGCGCACCACAACTACTGAGCCTGTGCTCTAGAGCCCGCACGCCACAACTACTGAAGCCCCTGCGCCTAGAGCCTGTGCTCTGCAACCAGAGAAGCCACTTCAATGAGAAGCCCGCGCACTGCAATGAAGAGCAGCCCCTGCTTGCTGCAACTAGAGAAAGCCCGTGAGCAGCAACGAAGACCCGACGCAGCCAATAAATTAAAAAAAAAAAAAAAAAAAAAAAAGACTCAGCAAGGAAGGCAGGGCTGGCTCCTGCCACATGCCTCTCTCCCCCGACACTGCTCACAGAACTGAGGGGCTCGGGAGTCATCACCCATCCATCGCTGCGAGGGCCTGACCGAGGGCTTGCCAGGTGGGCGGTGCTAAGAGAGCTGTATTTCAGCCGCAAAGTACAGGCTGCCTGATTCAACCATAAAGGGGTGGGTGGCTAGTCAAGTCACCATCTCTGGGCTTCACATCTCCCTGCCTTTTTCCCCGATCACACCACTTCTTCGAAGGTGTCATAAGGATCTCTTTTCATGACTGTCTTTACCCCCAGACTACATTCTTTGAAAGCAGGAATAGTGTTCATGTTTTTTAAATCCCCAGTTCCCCAAAGTGTATTTGGTACAGAGTAGATGCTCAGTTAATGGAAGGTGCATAAAGAAAGAAATGGATTGATTCAGCATCAACTCTGGACAAGATGACTAGAGCATGCCTCCACTCCTGAGATTTTATAGCTTAATTATTCCTAAATCAGTTCTTAATCTCTGGGCGGTGGTCTGGGGTCTCTTTAACACCAACACCTCCCAACAGGAGAAGAACATTATGCGCCCTTCAGGCTTTCAACTTTGTAAAGCAATCCCTGTACTCCATTCAATCCTACAAAAACAAGCAAATGTAACCATTCAGACAGATGCTATCAACCCCATTTGAAAGGTTGAAACTGAGGCCCATGTGAGTGAACTGACTGCCCCAGGGCTGGAATTTGACAATGAGGCTGCTGACTCCCTGGTTTTTTCATGCTACCACGGTGCTTTTCCAGCTCATTACTAACAGGCCTAGAGCACTGGCAATGTGAAGGGAGAAAGGGGAGGGATGGGAAAGAAAAGAGTGTGTAGTGAAGGGAAAAATAAAAGGGAAAAGGGGGGCAGCTTCTCTGGAGGGTGTCACTGACAGCTGACCGCCGGTGACCCAGGGCCGGACAGCTCTGAACTCCTCGCCCAGGGCTGACTTGGGAAGGTCTCCTGGGTTCTCAGTGTCCCCGGCTCACCCGGCTGCATCTAAGCCCTGAGAGTAAAAGCAAACTGAACGCTTCTGGGTGCTGAGCAAAAACAGGAAGTCACAAGTGCCTTGACTCTCCTCCCAACTTGAGTCCCCAACAGTGGGGTCAAAGGTGCGCGAGGGACCTGACAGGCCGCTCTCTGGCAGTGGCCTCCATGGGAGTCCAGTGGGGAAACGGGGGAAAACCCTTCAATGAGTCTCCCAGCACATGGGTTTGGGGGAGCTCTGTTGGTCCTCTGGGAGCAGGACCTGGAAGCCCTCGGGGTGGCCAGGCAGCGAGCTGGGCTTTTGCACGCCAGCTCCATCACTTTTCCATCCATTCAACAAAATCTCAGCACGGACGATGTGCTAAAAGCAGAGTGACCTGAGGGAAATAGCTCACTTTGAGCTTAGTTTTGTCATCTGCAGAGTGGGGACGGCCCCTACCCCACAGAGCTGCCTTGAAGATGAAAGGAAATCAACATTAGCGGGCTTCTGCATCACACTTGGGTCTATTATTAGCACCGAGGCAGCGGGCTACCCACTGTGTGCCTGAGACTGTGATGCCTCTGCCGCCCTCCCAGAGCTGGGGGCAGGAGGGAGTGTGGCCAGGTCTGTCCCCACCTCTTTCCCCAACTCTCCTCTCACAGGAGCCTGGGGCCAGGAAGAGGTGAAGTTCTGCCAGCCCCCAGCCTGGGCCCAGCGCCCATGTTTATGACTGCTTATTTCAGAGCAAATAGAAAGGAGAAATTAGAGCCATAAAAGACAGAACAACAGACCAATAAAAACCAGCTCCCAGAAGAGTCAGAAGGAGGAAGAGAGGCAAAACTGTCACCATAGCAACACAAGACAGAAGCAGGCAGGAAAAACAGCCCCTGCTCTGCCCTCTCTCTTCACAGCAAAGCAAGCCCTCGGACCCCCTTTGGGGCTCAGTGAAAGCCAACGACCCACCCTAAAGCTCTGGCCCCCGGGCCCAGACGCCCAGCCCGACCTGGCTAGCAGCCACCCTCCTCGTGCTGGCCCAGCACACGTCCCAGCCGTGGTCCCAGCCCAGCTTTCTGTGCCCTGGGGACACAGCACTGTGCAGATGGCCCAGGCCCAACCGGAGTGATGGTGACCAGCAAAAGAGGGGAAAAGTTTCTAACAGGGAAAGGAAGGAAGGCCAGAGGGCTGGGGGGGAGACCGAGGCCCTGAATCCCAGCTCCACTACTCTGCCCTGGGTTCCCCCGGGAGCAGGCAGCCGGGAAACAAGGGCATGGGAGGGGAGGCCAGGGCCAGGATGGTGGACCCTGCACTCCCACCAGCAGGGGCGGAATTCTGGGGAACTGGGGGTGGGGTCAGCAAAGAGACCTGGAGGTCTTAAATGACAAAGCTCTTGGTCCTGGTCTCTGGGGTCACTCGTCAGCAAGTCAGGACAGCTTGGAGGAGGACCCAGGGACCCGCTGGCCTGTCTTGCCAGAGACCGGTCGGTCCTTCGGCTGGCAGGCAAGACAGGTGTCTCCACCAAACAGCCGGGCTGGCCCGGAATCAGCCTTTTGGGAAGTGGGTCAAATTGTTCCCAAAGCTCAGGATCCGTCATGTCCCTTTCTTCAGACTGGGATTCTGAGATGGAGGAGAGTGATGGCAAGGAGGCCTGGGTGCGGTGCACAGCAGCTGGCTGGCTGGCTAGGAAGAGTCCCTGGCAGGTGGCAGCATTAGAATCCAGGTGTGCAGGCCCTAGGGACGGGGGTCATCTCGGCCTCTGGGGCTGTAGAGAGTGCTGGGGAGCCAGGCCTCTGGTGGTGGGCATGGGGAAGCAGAGTCGGGGGTCTCCTGGAAGAATGGCTTTGGAGCTGAAGATACCTGGCGTTGGGGGTTGGGGCAGGAGGTTGAGTGGCTGAGGGGCGAGGGAGGTGACCTGGAACACAAGCAGGAGGCTGTCCTCGGGAGAAGGGGCAGTGGGGCGCCTAGTCGGACATCTGGACGGCGATCTCTGGAGAAGGACTAAGGGACTGGGTCCTCGGCTCTCCCTCCCGCCCTCCCCCGAAGGCTGCGTCCGGAGCTGGGGAAGGATGGCAGTGCTCGCCAGGCGCCTCCCGAGCCCGCTTCCCTGCAGGCCCCCGGCCGCGCTCCCCGCCGCGTCCCCGCCGGGCCCGCGCCCCGCTCACCCCGTGCCGCCGCCGCCCTGCTCGGCCGCCAGTCTGCCGCTGCCCCAGCCGCCACCGCCGTGGACGCCTCTCCCGCGGCCGCCGCAGCCTGCGAGACGGCCCCGCAGCCCCGCCCCGCCCCGCCTCGCCCCGCCCCGCCTCCAGCCCCGCCTCCAGCCGCGCCGGCTGCGGCCGCCCCGCCCCGGCCCCCGGGGAGCCCCACCCCCGCCGTCTCCAGGCAGGGTCCGCAGACCCGCGCCAGATCCCTTGCGCAGACCATCTCCGTACGCAGAAACCCCTGCCCTTTTCTAGGCTTTGGCCGCTGGCTTTGCCCTCCAGGAGGAAGCCCGGATGTGCCCCTGCTGCTTCTACACACGGAATCCCTCCGTACCCACTCTTCCTCTAAAAAAAAAAAAAAAGACGGGAGAAAGGCCCTTTGATCCACCCCTGGACACACACCCGCGCTCACATTACTGCTCATGCACCCAGTCAAGCCGTCCCAAACTCCACCCCACTCCCTAATTAGTCTGACGCCTGATCCCAGCTTTCTGCCCTGTCCTCCCCGCACGTACTATTAACAGATTCCCAGCCCTGAGGGCCGCCGTTATCTGATGGGACCACCAAAAAAAGTTTTTGCAAATACTTAGTCCAAAAAATGTAATTACCCTTAAGAGCAAGTCTGCAAAAACACTTGAAAAAAATTCTATGATGCAAGGGAAAGTAGGGGATTACAGTGTCATTGTCATGATCATTGTTTTAAAACATCTGCCATTAGAGAGAGAGATTCAGGAAACCAGAGAGGGCTGCGCAGTGCCAAACAGGTTGTGAGTCAGAGCTCCTGTTGAGGGGGCCCTTCTGCAGGCCCAGGCCTCTCCTGCTTCCTTTCCCAGTCAATCATGAAACTTTATCAAACCCCTACAATGGGCCAAGCCATATGCTGGGGGCTGTGTCAGTTGCTGCAGGAATGTGCGGGTTGCAACATAAGGCGCCCAGGTCCTGGAGTGCAGAAAGCTTCAGGAGACCTTGGCCAAGTCCTTTTACTTTCTGAGTTCCAGGGTCCCCTGCAGGACTTGATGCCATCCCAGCCTCCTCCAGACTCTGACAATCAGTCTGAAGAGCTTCCATGAGCTGCTCAGCACAGCTCATGCTCTGAGTTTTGGCAAGAATTCAGACAAGGGCCAGGAGGGCACGGTCTAGTTAGAATGAAACAGTCTCCCAATGGGTAGGGGTCTTTCGGGTCAGAATGAACACGTCCCCATTTTTTATTTGTGTCAATCAAGGTGCCGGTACCTGGACTAGACCCTGTTGTGAATCCCCGCAAAGACGATCCATTTTTACTTTGGGTGGCTCTGTGGAAAAATCCTTCTTGCTACACCACCATACATGATAAAGATGACAGTGAAATTAAACTGTCAATGAGGGGGCAAGTAGGTTGAGACTAAATTTCAGTGGTTTTTATTCACAATATACATTTTTTAAAATGAACCTTAATGTCTTAATTAAACTAAATTTAAACCCAACTGTTCTAATTTCAAGGACATCCTTGTCATGTATTTATTGTTTTAAAGAGATGTCTTGAGCTTGGACAAAGTGTCAGGCACAGTGCTAAACGATGGAATCAGGACACATGTCCCTGGCCTGAGGAGTAGACAGACTGGTTGCCAGCCCAGTTTATGACAAGGCAGAATAGGAAACAGGCTAAGATAGAGGTATTTGCTCTGTGGGCTCAGGACAAGAAGGAGTTCATTGTGATTGGGGAAAATTGGGTTCAGATCCTTTTAAGCTGAACCTTGAGGGATGATAAGACTTCAGTAGGCAGGAAATGGGGTCAAGGGCACTCCAGGTAGAGGGACAAAGGAGGCGCTCAGGTGGGAAGAGGTCCGGTGTGGTCACAGTACCAAGGGCTGGACAAAGTGAGGCTGAGAATAGAGCCCCTGAACAGCAGCCTGAGAAGGCTGCACTTGACCCTGGGAGCTCCCGGGGCCCAGACAGCCTTGACTGGAGCCACAAATAAAGAGACTGGTAGGGGGCTGGAGGAAGAAAAGGAGGCAGCAGTGAGAATGATCAGGAGAGAACTACCATCATGAACCAGGGGCTGAGCGCCGCTCTCCATGCACCAGGTTCCGCTCCTTCACATTTGGAAACACATTCTCTGAAGCATCTGCAGTGCTGAGAATGATACTTGGCACAAACTGGTACACAGTAATATTTACTGAATGAACAATAAGGTTGCAAATGATGGGCATCCCCTCTGGAGACAAAACAACAAGGGCTGATCCCATCCAGGGCTCCTCTCCATCCACTGAGATCCTAGGACAGGTGGAACATTCCTTCTAAATCCCTGGACAAATTAGATTTCCCTTTCGCAGCATAGCTCCTCTTCTTCCTTCGAAAGACATTTCTGCTTCTGAACCTTTGCTCATGTGTATAAATATATACGTACCTCGGATGTCTCCCTCCTCCATCTCCAGCTACTGAAGACCACTGGTTCCAATGCTAATGATGCCTTCAAGACAGTGGTGGAGCATAGGCTCACACTTCTTTCTTCTGAATTCCTATAAAGTTGACAATCTGAGCCACTTACTCCTCAATTCATCACATATGCAAGTTTCTTGAGGACAAGGACCTTATCTGAGACACAGATAAAACCCCCATTTTATTTGGAGTCAAAGCTGAGCATAAATTCTGATTCTGTCACTCACTAGCTGTGTGAACTCAAGTTACTTAGGCCTTTAGAGTTTCAGTTTTCTCATCTCTAAAATTATAATAATAAAACTTACCTCAGAAGGTTGATGTGAGGGCTGACGTCAACTCTTTGTAGCTGTGAAAGAAAGAATAGTTGTGTGCGTGTGTGTGTGTGTGTGTGTGTGTGTGTGTGTGTGTGTGTTGCCTCCTAGTGCCTTGAATAATGCTGGCCATACAGTAAGTGCTCATTTCAGACTTGGTGGTTGGTGGGTTGATTCATAGATGAGGACTTCGAGTGGAGGCTGAACCCCTACAGTTCTCACTGCTTGCTACTCCACAGGAAGGAGTCTTTATTTGCCCTCCCACTTCACTTGGTTCCCCGGGAATTATATAGTGCTTTCCCTTTGGCATTACTATAATGGCTTCCAAAGCTGGTGGGTTTTCTTGCCAATTACAGGCCAGGGTTCCTTTATGTAACTAAAGGTTTCTACAGAAACGTGGCCTAGACTTCAGAGGGCGCATAGTAGATTTGATGATGAATATTGGGCCAATTTTCATGGCTGACACACTGCACACTTCCTTGTTGCAAAACGTCACAGCCCAAACTATGTAGAGAAACTTGGTAATGGCTGAACATCCTTGCCTGTGGCTGAATTGGAGCCTATGACTTAACACAGTTGAATTCGTCACTTTTTAAATCACTGAGTGTGTTAGGCTCTTTCAGACCTCCCTTTCTTTGCACGTGGTTCTCCTCTGCCTTAAATGACCTTCCATCCTGGTTCATTCACTGAGTTTCTATTCAGTTTTACAATCCTGGCTCTAAAGCAACCCCTCTATAATGCCTCCTTCAACTCTCCAAGGCCAAGTCAAATGTTCTTTCTTGCTGGCTCTCATGGTATTGCATTCATACCTTTATCATATCACTCATAAGGCTGTGTGGATCTGATAAATTTATATGTGGTTGATTTCTGTTATTCCCAGTAACTATGTTCTATGAAGTCACCACAAACTCTGACCTAGCAAATACTGAACCATTGCTCCTAGGGGAAATTCAAGGTTAGGTTCCTGTGAGCTTCTGGTGATAACATTTTCATCAACTCATCGGTATATAACCTTGTTTTACGTGTGTTTCTGCTTAAAAACATCTATTTAATATATACTGTTGATTCATTCATTGAACTCACAGCCAGCAGCACTGTAACTCATGCTTGAATGAAGCTTGTCTAACACACATATTTTCTCTGTAAGGCACATCACAGCCTCACACTTAGGAACACTAGACAGCACTAGAGCGCTCTGCTTGGGGACCATTTTAGACCATGAAATTACCAACAAAAAGCACAAAAAATGTGAAAAACATGGTACTACATAGACCACAAAAAGAGCACTTGTTTACAGTATGAGAGTTGAAATAAGAAGGCAGAACTTTGCCTTAGTCAACCTCAGCTAGGAACACGCTCCTTGGTGACTCAAACTTTCGCTGCTTGGTGCATGTTGGCAAATGACACAGATGTACCAAGAGTAGTGATTTTGAGATCAGCGAGTCGGGAAATTCACAAATACAGAATCCACAAATAATGAATGTAGGCTGTATGTGTCTCCAGGCTAGACTATAAACTCTGCATCCAGAATCTCTGTCTTATTGGTCTTTGTATCTTTCCAGCACCTCAAAGAGCTCCTGATACATAAAAAAATTGACGCATAATAAATGCCAGTTGAAGGAATGAAACATTCAGTCCATTTCTTTAGAGATTTTCCCAACCATTTATAAACTTCTATTAACAAAGCAGCAAAATGTCTCGAGTCTTCTCCCATATGAATGTCAAGGACCTGATTAGGTTCCTGTCAGTTACTTGAGAATAGTCCTGCTTTCAAATGCAAGGAACATTCCAAATGAAGTGGAGCCCTCACGTGTGGCATATCTGGATGATACAGATACTGACTTCTAAGATGCGTAAAATGTTATAAACAACACCATCCACCCATCCCCCCAAAAATGAGAAGGAACAATAAATTCTCAGGGTCTGGAAAAATAGTGTCAAATGATGGTCAAGAATGGAGAAAAATTACATAGTTCAGAAACTGAAAGGGAGCACAGAGGTGAAATACAGAGTGATAATAGGGAAAGAAAATGGACACCTGGAGGCAGGGAGGCACGAGGGCCATGCAGGAGTTTTGCAGTGAGGTCAGGTTTAAATCTGCTCTCTTCTCCTCCACTTATGGTACCATGACTTTGGGCAGAACTTCCCTCTTCCTTGTTTCTCACGTATATAACATGGGGCGGGGGGATGACAGGACTTACCGTAAAGGATTGTTTATGCAACTGATACTTACTGTCTACTGGGTGCCAGATAGACACATGAGTGAGATAATGAATGTTCAGACAATGAATGAGTACCTAGCACAGTGCCTGGTTAACCCAGCTAGCAAATTTTAAAAGTGATTTTAATTATTTGCATTATAAACTTATTTCTGCTTTCATTCTCTTTTACTTCTCTGATTTGCAAGGATATATGACTTCCATTCTCTTCTAAGTCCAAACCGTTTGATACTCTTCCATAGGTCAGTTGATCTCTATCTTTAACTGACCAGGTAAATCCAGAAATTGCTGATTGCATCAACTTTTGGCACCTTTGACCAAATGAGTCAGCCCGTCTAGGGGACTCAACGTCACCCTGCAAAGCTCACACCATCTCCAAAATCACCACAAACAAAGTAATGACACGTGTAAGAGGGCCTTTGAGCAAAGGCTGAGAGCATTTTATAGGCATAGCCAAGTCATCTGTGCAGCATCACAAACAGTTAAGTAGGGGTCACTTCTGACTATATGCATTTTATAGCCGGGGAAATGAAAGCTTGGGGGAACTTGTTCAAGGTATCAGCTGAGTCCTGGCCACAGCCATGAAAATAAAACATAGGTTTCATGGATTACAGTTTAGGACCCAGCCTTGAATTCCTTGGACAACCAGATTTCCCTTTTCTTCACAAATAGCTTCTTTTCTTTGCAGGAAATATATCAGTGAGCAAGCAGACAGGTTGATTCAGACATAGACCAGGATTCTCTCTCTTGCTATCAGAGATTGTGTCAAAGGCAGGGAGCTAAAAACACAGCTGGGTACCAGGACCATGTTAAAATTCCCACCAAACAGAATGGTTGACCCTACAGAGTTTCTTTACAAGCCCTGATAGCAATATATGAATGTTTTATGTTTAAATGCCCATTATGACAATCACATAAATGGCCATTTTAATGTTTTTCATCCTATTGTGTTTGCCTTTTGACTCTCTAATCACTTGAGAAATGGCATAGAATAGTGATGCTAGCAGGAACCTTGATATATTTAGATCTCATACTTATCTTCTTTTTTTATCCTCCCTTGAACCATTGCCCAGATCAACTCCTTATCAGCTCTTGCCTGAGTTATTTTGACAGCATTCTGATTGGTCCCTCTGCTTTCGTATTCAGCTCATCCAGTTCACCGTCCAGCGATCTTCTTAAGAGACATATATGATCACGGCAGCCCCCTTATTCACACCCCCCGGTGGTTCCCCATCACCCCAGGACAAAGTCTTACATTCTTTGGAGAACTCATATGGTCACTTATAATCTGTCCTTGCTTGTTCTTTCTGCCACATTTCTTTCCACTCTTAAAGTATTAGATTGCTCCTCTCTTCCTCCGTATTGATATTTCCTCTTCCTGGAACGTCCCACTCTCCTTTGTCAAACGGATGAGCTCCAAATTACCCTTCCAGGTGGGAGAAATATCACCTTGTAATGAAGTCTTTTCCGGACTCTGATCCTCAGCGTAACCAGGCCCTCTAACTCACTTTATCTCACAGCATTTCAATTCTGCTTCCTGGAATTTATGAATTATATATATAATAGATCTCATATATTAATATATATGTATGTGTATAAATTACATATATAATAAAATGTCTGTGTTTTCAGTGCTTGAAATTTAATGTACACTTAATAATAAGTATCTCTTGAGTTGATCTGAGTTAAACTGAATCCCTTAAGATCCAGAGATTAGAAAAACTGCCCTTTCAAGTTACTTCTGGAAAAGTAAAGCATAAAAGTGTACTCAAGATAGGAAGAGGTCCAACAACACAGGACCCTTTTCATAGAAAGATCAATTTTAGGGTGCTTTTTTGTGAATAAATCAAAACCCCTATGATCTGCTATTCTAGTTGTGGGATCTTAAAATCCACATTAGTGATTGTTGATCAAATCCAAAAAATTGTTCTCAGCTTCTGATGTTAAAACACTTCCTTTCCTCCTATGCCAACACCTCTATATTTTCTTTGTTTTCATTATACCAAGCATCTTTTTTGTTCTTCCCTGGACATTTGCCTGGGAGGCTGGGGCAAGCTATAAATAATAGTCATCATCATTATAAGACATTATGTACACAGTCTATTTTAGAGCTGAGGACTGACTCACAAGCATGGCCCATTATGACCCTGAGAGAGACGCAGCGATTTCTTGGGGAGAGTCTTGGGCTCTTGAATATTTTACCTGCCTCAGTAGCGTCACTCATGTGACGTGACTGATCAGATGGTAGCCGCTTCATCCGATAAACTCCATCAACCTGCTTCGCATCTGTTAATGGGAGAGGAAATGGAAGAGTTTCTAAAATATGGTGATTTTTATGTCGTTACACATGAATGCAATTGGTATTCTGATTTCCACATTTCATGTATATCCAGGCATTCATGAATCTATTTAATTCGTTTTTTAGTTTTAGAATAAAAGGAACTTTACCTTTTATAACATTTAGACATTTTAGGGTCTTCAAAGAATCTCAGAGCAGAAGGGGCCTTAGAGAAAAGGAGGCCCAGGAAGGAAAGGTGACTTCCTAAGTTCATATGGGAAATGAATGGAAGAAGTATGAGTTAAAACATGGTGTGCTGGTTCCAGTCTGGTTTCTCTCCCTGATGCTGAACAAATCTTCACCCAAATTCTGATTTAAGCGCTAAAGTTTTCACCGTGTCGTATATCTAGGATGCTAGGCTTCTGTATAAGGGGCATCCAGTTTCTCATAAATCCCAAAACTATTTCACTGGCCTGCATTGGATCTTGTCCCTATTAGGGATGAGTCTATCTAGGGAAAGACCCAGGCCGATTCTGGAGACAAGACTCTGAAACTGCCATTGTAAACAGGCAGAGTGATCTGGTAGAAAGAGCTTCATGTCCTAAATCCTAGGTTCTAAGAACAGTTCTACTTTATTTGTTGTATGATTTGGGGCAGGTGAGTAAACTTCTCTTGTTTCAATGTTTTTATTTGTTCATCATGGATAATAAATGCCTGCCCTGCCTACCCGGGAGGAATTTTGAGAGAATCAAATGAAATGACAGATTTGAAAAGACTGTGCAGAAAGCTACAGGAAACATCATTATCTCATGCAGGGACAGCACAGCAGGGTATTTTGCTTTTGTTTATTGCCAAAGGGGCATGCGTGGTAATCTGATGCTGATTGCCTGCAGGTCGTCAGGTTTTCTTTGGCGCTTATTTTTATCCTACCAAACACCATTGAAGTTTGGAACCAATTTTATATTTTCACATATTTAAGGATTTATTTAGCACTTACTATACGTCAGACACTCTGATAGGTGCTAGGGATACAAGGAAGGATGCTCCTGTGGACTCACTGCCCAGAGGGGAAACAGACATGAAAACACCTACAAAATTGCCTTATGGTATGTGAAGCTAGTTAAGGAACCTAGGGACCTAGTCTGTGAGAGGGCTTTCAGGAAAAATTGTATTTTTTCCCATGTAGGACTCATCCGGGGAGGAAAAGGGAAAATTAGAAATAACAAATGTATCAGGATGTTGATTTACTTGGGACATTATGAACACTTTGGTCTGACAGTAGATTGGGGAATGAGACAGTAGATTTAGATGGTGGTCATTACAGAGAGATTTTCTGATAGTCTAAGGAGCTTATACCAGTTGTTGAAAGAGAACAGGAATTTTGGATTAAAGTTTAATTTTAGCATGCATCCATTGCCTCTTTCCTGTCTTTTGTCCTGATCCAAGCACATTACACTACAGAGTAACGACGGAGAGGTGCTTACTCCATTCTAAGGAATACGTATACAAAGAATAATGTAACAAATGTCCATGTTCCCATCACCCAGAATATTATTTTGTTATTAGCACTTCATTTTTTTTTCCTATTAAATAGTAGGATATTAATGATCAACTGGAAATTCTTATGCTCCCAAGGGTGGTAAAAACTTCTAATGCTAAATCACTCTGGTTCTCTCCTTCTGGCCACTGGGAGGATTACACTCTTCCTCCTTTGTAGGACCATATCATCAGTTCTGGCCCATGGTTGGTGGGCAGACATGTCACTTCTGGGTTGGAACACTTAATTACCAGTGTGAGACCTTTCAACAACTTTCATCTTCCTGTTGCAAAATACGATGCCCATCATCCTGGGTCCTGGAGTAAGAAGGACATTGAGAAGCTACCCCGCCACCGGCACCAACGCATGACGGACACATAATGGAGTTGTAAATACATCCTTGTTGTTTAAGCCGCTGAGATTTTGGAGTTGTTTATTACTACAGCATTACCTCACCTAGTCCATCTGATACATCTTCCAGCCCAATTCCCCTTCCTCCCCATCCAGAGCAAACGCTCTCATAAAGTTGTTGGGAATGTTTCCACTCACAGTTTCTAAATTTTCTAAATAAGGATGTATACTTACTATATTGTATTATACTGTATGATTTTAAAGTTTCCATAAATGCTATCAAATGGTATTCTGGTTCTTAGTTTTATTCACTCAGTTGTGTGGATTATTAAAACTATCCATCATGATAGCTACATAATTCTATAGACTATGTACCTGTGGAGTTTTACCCAATAGTAACTAATTCTTCTTCAAAGTGGTTCTATTATTTTATTACTCAGAGGACCAATGTCAAAGTGTGCTTACATCTCCACATATTTCCCAACTTTTCTATCGTCAAACTTTCTGGTATGTTTTTATTTGTGAAATGTAATTTTATTGTTTTCATGGGCATTTTCTTGATTACTGAGACAGGTTCTTTTCACATGTTTATTGATTTTGTCAGGTTTTCTCTTCAAAAAGAGAAAGCTGTTCATATCCTTTGCAATTTTATCTATTGTGCCATTTATAACTTATAAATTCATAGTTCAGCTATTATTTTGTTGTCGATTTGAAAGAGTTAAAAAATTATATTCTGCATACTAATCCTTTGCTTATTATATGTATTACTAATTTCTTCATTTAATCTATGATGTGCCTCTTAACTTTGTTTGTGGTGTCTTTTATCATATAGAAGGACTTAATTTTGAAGCTGTTAACTTGTATTCTTTTATGATATCTGTTTTTCTGGTTTCTTCTTTAAGAAAGCTTTTTCCAACTAAAGAGCAAAGAGATGTTTTCTAATATTTTCATCTAATAGTGTTAAATGTAGTTTTTCACTTTAGTTTACATCTTTGGTATGTATGAAATATATTTGGGAGAATGATGTGAGAAAGGAATCTATTTTCTTACAGGAAAAGCCACTGGTCTCAACAATGTTCTTCCTGCTTTGTTTTCCAATACCTCTCCTTACACGGATCAAGTTCACACTTCTCTCTTTTCACACACTACACTGTTGTGATTAATCTATTTTTATAATACACCTTGATATCTGATAAATAATGTGCCCGTTTTCTCCTGATTTTAAAGAAATTTCTTGGCTATGTTTGGACTTGTCTCTTTGCTATGGACTTTTGAATATATATCCTGATGAAATTCTTTATTATTTCTAAGTATTTGTCTTTCTGTTTGGCTTTTCTATATAGACCAAGGGTTGGCAAACTACAACATATGGATAAAATCTAAAAATACTTGATATACAGTTGACCCTTGAACAACATGGTGGTGGGGCACTGACATCACCCCCTTCCATCCCCAAGCAGTCAAAAATCCACATATAAATTTATGGTTAGCTGTCTTTATCCATGGTTCTGCATCTATGGGTTCACCCAACCATATGTAGTACATATTTATTCAAAAAACCCATATATAAATTGACCCATGCAGTTCAAACCCATGTTGTTCAAGAGTCAACTGTAATTCATTTTTCTTTCTTTTGTCTTAATCAGTCATAGTAGGGGGTTAAATATTTTGTTAGGTTTTTTAGAATGCAAGATTTTGATTTTACTGATTATCATGAATGAATTTTCTACATCTGTTTGTTTTTTTCATTTATGCCTCAGCTATTGAGTTGAGCTAGTCATACTTTATGACCCCTGTGTTCCGTTTTCAATTAATCTAACTCTCATCTTTATCATTTCTCATCTTCTGCTTTTGGAGAGTGTATTCTGTTTCTGTTTTTTTTTTTAGTTTCTTGAAAAGAAAACTCAACTCACTTTTATTCTGTATTTTTTAATTTCTGAGTGAATGGATTTAACAGTACAAATTATCTTCTAACTGCTGCTTTAGTTATATCTCAGCAATTGTGATATGTGAATAACATTAACGTTACACAATGTAGATCTTTCTTTGGTATTAGGTAGTAAATTTGGTTTTCTTTTAACAGCATTTGGAGTGTATTTTTTAGCTTGGAAGATTCTCAGTTTGGAAAGTTTCTTTCAACATATCTTCAAGCTCACTGATTCTTTCCTCAGCCATGTCCAGTCTACTGATGAATCCATCAAGAGCATTCTTCATTTCTTTGACAGTGTTTTTAATGTCTAGCATTTAAAAAATTATTTCTTAGAGTTTCCCATCTATTCTTGTACGTTGTCCATTTTTTCCATTAGAATCTTTAGTATATTAATCACAGTTATTTAAATTCCTGGTCTGATAATTCCAAAATCTCTGCCACATCTGAGTCTGACTCTGACACTTGCTTTGTCTCTTCCACAGTGTTTTGTTTGTTTGTTTTGTGTGTGTGTGTGTTTTATTTGTATTTCACTTTTCAGAATTTCTTGTAAAATTTGCTGTTGAAAGCCTACATGACGTGTCAGGTAAAAGGAACTGAGATGTGAGGTTTTATATTTATCTGGCTAGAAGTTAGACTGTGTTACCCTTTTCTGTAGCTTTGATATCATAGGTTAAAATTTCTTCTAGAGTCCTTGTTTTGTCTCGCCTGTTATCTTTGGGTTTCCTTAGAGACTCCTTCTTAAACAGGGTCTGAGGCTTGCAGTTCTTTTGGCTATAATATCTGGCTGTTATACAATAGCCTTGTTGATGCTGTGGTAAGATGCTGGTGAAGAGGAAATATTCTATAATCATGTAATTAAATCTTACTCCTGTTAAGTGAGGGTGTCTGTGTAAGGCTAGGTCTCTAGGAGTTTTCCTCTCTTGAGCAAGTCCTCACTTAGCCTCCATCAGCTAGTCAATAACTTTTTAAGTGTTTCTACCAGGCTACACATGTGACTTCTGTTTCTAGTAAGCTGTGATTCTCTGCATCTGCCTGTCTCTCCCCATTTTCAGGCCCTGTGACCTCAATTCTCTAATGGATCTATGAAAGGTTGATTTTCAATTTGTCCATTTTTGCTGTTGTTGTTGTGAGGATGGGAGTGAAGACTTTCAAATTTTTACATATTGAACTATAAACTGGAAGTCTCCACCTTTGAATTTTTAATATGTGTGTGTGTGTGTGTACACATATATATTTATTTTAGTTTTTACTTGCATTTTGGTCAAAGAACACATTTTCACTTGTGTCCTAATACATAGTCAATTTTTAGAAACAGTTCTTGTGTACCTGAAAAGAATTCATTGTCTCCATGTTTGGGGTGTCATGAGTTTTTTCATTGGCTTATATTTCTAGAATTTATTTTTCTTTTCTCATATTGACTTTTTCTTTACAGTGTGATTTCTATTTACTTCTCTATTTCTGCAAAGATTTAAAATACTTATTTTATAGTCTTAAAAATTGTCTCATTATCTCTAAGATCATTTGTTGTTCCTCTCGCCTCTTCTTCCTGGTTATTCATTTTCTCATATGGTTCACGATTTTGGCTATGATCTTGTTGTCAGTGAGGATATTTTCCATAGAAAAACCATGTGACTTGATTTAGGTGACAGTTTCTCAGCTGCATTTGCTGGGACTTTATAGATTTAAGTGAACTGGACTAATGTTTACGTTAACATTTCTTTTGGGTCCTGAACTAATCAGGTGGCTTAAATTTGGACCCCGCCTGTGTTCTGATTACTTGCAGGTGTGTCTATTTCCACCCACTGGCCTAGGTGAATAGGAAGCTCTATTACCTCTTTCTTGGGTCAGGTGGGCAGTGATTTTCTTACAGACGGCAATGCTAACGGCTGCAGAATCAATTCACGTCACTCAGTGCCGGCTGCCCACCCACATGGGGTTGCTGGCTGAATTTCCCTCTCTGTGTGGACGTTAATCTCTAGTGCCAAATGTTAAGGCCTATAAGAGGCTCCAATTTCCCTATAACACTTTTCAGCTTTAACTATCACTTACCAATTTTGAGATTTCTTTCTTCATTTTTTCGGAATTTTCCTTTTTTGGTCTCAGGCTATGAATTTACAGTTGCTAGGTAATTTATTTTTCCACCTTTTTTTTTTTTTTTTTTTTTGCGGTACGCGGGCCTCTCACTGCTGCGGCCTCTCCCGTTGCAGAGCACAAGCTCCAGACGCGCAGGCCCAGCGGCCATGGCCCACGGGCCCAGCCGCTCCGCGGCCTGTGGGATCCTCCTGGACCGGGGCACGAACCCGCGTCCCCTGCATCGGCAGGTGGACTCTCAACCACTGCGCCACCAGGGAAGCCCTATTTTTCCATCTTAAATCCAACATTTCTATTGTGTTTTCAGTAAGGGGAGTGTCTCCCACTTCAGCTCAGCCTGCCTGCCTTTTCAGAGGACAAGAGACATATATATTCTGAAAGGAACACACAAACCTGTGAGCAGATCCTTAAGGAAGGCTCTGCTGTGGGCAGCTGGACAACCTGTAGGGGCACTGGAAACACTGGTCTGAAGCTGGCTTATTCCTGACTCTCAAATCATGCCACCTATTTAGCCAAAAGTCAGCGCTGCCTGGTGCTACAAATAAGCCTTCCGCTGCAGCTTTCCTTTGGCTTCTGAAGTCACTGAATACCACACCTGACTCTCCAGGACGCGTTCAGCTAATGCCTGCCGTGCATGGTGCCGAATTTGACTCCCAGCAGACACCTCCTCCTGCAGCGTGTGCTTAGCCCCCGTGAAGCCCTCTGTCCATCCCCACAAGAAGACACGATGCCCCACTTCGAGCTCTAGCCACATTTGTTGTCCCAGATGTTCATGCCTGTAGAACACGTGTCCTCTTTTTCTCAATCTGGGTCAGTCCCTGGGCTTAGAGCTTTAGCTAACATATGTAATGGAAGCTAAAGATACCTGAAAATAAAAAAGACTTTTTCTGTTCCCAAATTCATAAACTCCAAAAGAAACGAGTTATCACTCTAGCAAGATGTCTTCAGGGTTTTTAGGAAATGTGTTTTTCAGTTCACATTTAAAATATTTGTTTAAAGAAAATTATCCATACCCTGAGATTACTGAGTAATGAAAATAATGCTATGTGAGTTCATTAGTCTCTAATATGATTTTTCTCCTCATTTTACTTGCCAATAAGGAAAGATTCTCCAAATGATGTATTTCAGAGTCTGAGGAGAAGGAATTATGATTGGTTTCTTCATGGCTATTATCAACCATAAGAGAAAAATTCAACGAGTTTGCAATTTTCAAAGAAGTGGAGAGATTACTTTGTTAATGTCTATTCAGTTCATTTTTCTATTTGGGGAGTTGAAAATTTGAGTGTGGTTGCAGAGAACTGACTGGAGAAAGCTTAAATTGCAATACAGGGGCATTTCTCCAACTGTAGAACTATTTTGAAGTTGCTTAGAGTAAATGTGGGAATATGAGTAAGAACTGTAGCCTTGTTCCCTAGAATTGCACACTTATCCTAAATGAAGACTTTTGGTAAAAATCACTATTGTCATCAAAAAAGCAGTTATTAAGTGACCATCTGTGCAGAGTTCTTTACAGAGGCTGGAAATAAACAAAGGCTTAATTAACGATGATGTAAGAACTTATTGATGTTATTAAAGGGGGATGATCATGTTACCTGAAGGACATTCAGGTACCTGAACAGGTAAATCATTTACATAAAGACCTGGTATGTTGAAATTCAGTGTAGGCCAAAGGGATGTGTTGGAAAAAACACTGGAATGAGAGTCAGGAGAACTGGGTTGTAATCCATTTTGATATCACTCAGCTGAGAGAACTTAGGAATTACCCAGCCTCCCTGGGCTTCACTTTCCTCACGTGAAGTTGGACAAAATTCAGAAGCTAGACAACAATTATTGATGAAAAATTCACATCTGGTTTCTTTACACATAAGCAATACAACATGAGTCCCTGCCTCCCAGAAGACCTGTATATTCAAGAAAAACAATAAACCAGAAGTGACATAGTCAAGACAATGACAACAGTAGAAGGATGTCTGGCTGGCATTACCGAATAGCTTCAGAATAAAGCAGGAATTGGAGAAGGTGGGCCACCAGGTACAACTTCCAGAGGGAGGTACTGGAAAACGTATCTGAAAAGAAGGGCAGTCTATGAACCAGTAAAAACAGGAAGCCAAGTTGGGTGAAGGCATGAGTAAAAGCCTGGGTGGGGCTGGTGTCAACTTAGGGATCAACCATGGGGTACTGATCCTGGGGAAGGGAAGGCGCTAGGAACCCATGACGATAATTTCCATAAAGAACAGTTGTGCAAGGTCTGCCAGGGAGGGAAGGAAGCTGGGTTCCCTGTGGCCGCAGAGGACAGCAGAATGGCTAGGTGACATTAGAAGGAGGCAGAGCTCAGCAGGCCCGAGGGACACGCTCAGTTGCCTGGAAGGCAGTGTAACTGTTCCAGCCCTGAAATCGCACCAACTGGCTGAGTGATCGGGCAGCTCATTGTAGCCTTCTGGCCCTGTTTCACGCATGTACCACAATAGATGCGTGTTCCAGGAATTTTCAAGGTCCTTTTTATTTCTCTTTGATTTTGCGGAAGGACTTTCTGCTAGAGCAGCACAAATGGCAGAGGAATAGTTAGTGTAGCAGGGATTTCACTTTCACTGGACACATTCAGGCAGGGCTGCTTGGCCACCTGGCAAGGCTGCTTGTTGGGGGGAGGTAATTTCTACACTGGGTCAGCTCCTTCTGTCGTTGAGATTCTCTGGGTTCTAGGAACCATCAGAGAGAGTGGGGAGACCTGGTTGGGAGAGGAGTTGGGTCATCCTGAACTTGAGCGCAGGTCTGGAAACGCACTGTTGGCAGCAACACGAGGAGCCGTGAGGCCAAAGGTATCTGAGATAAGGCTGCAGCGGCCTGAGCTAGCAGGGATGAGGGACGGAGGAAGGTGGATTCCGGTGAGGCTCCGATGGAAGGCCAGAGTCAACTGGCCGAGAGTTCGCATGTAGAGGGGAAAGGAGAGGATGACAGGGCCATTCCCGGAATGGGAGGAGAGACTCCACGTGAGCGAACACAACCCAGGGAAGATGAACGAGTGCTTCTGTCCCTGCCAAGTTCACTGGGCGGTGGGATGGAACCTTTGGTTTATGATTCTATTGCATGCATCTTTGCCTGTGAAAGCTGTTCAGGGTGTCACTGGGAGGGCACAGATACAGCCCACCCAGTCGTGACACGTAGAGCCCAGCCCTCTAAGGAAATATAGCCGTGTACTCAGAGCTGGAACACAGGCGATCAAGAACAGGCCCAGACTGAAGCCGGAAGCAGGATATGTCAATGCAGCCAATTGGATTTGTCCTGTAAACCTGGAGGCCTTAAAATCTGTGTCTTGATCCCAATGCCAACCCTCAAGGATGGGAGGCTCAAGGATGGGTAGTCATCTGGGAGACATGAAACTGGGGATTGGGTGAAAATGTTCTGTTTTTACTTGGTAAGGAAAACAACTTAAATCTCGATCGTTTTCCAAATAGCTGTGTTAAAGCCACCACATCAATATTTAGGAATCTCAAGAATTGCCCTGTCATCCTCGTGACAAAATAACACAGACGCAGGAGAGGAAAGAAAAGGGTTCTACAGGGGCACAGAGGAAAGAGACAGAGGGGGTGGTTTGAGCAAACTATTAGCCCAGGTAGGCTCACCTTAATAATAATAATAATAATAATAAATACTTTAGAAGAGAGTTCACGGAAACTCATCTCTGGGCAGGGATTTTCTGCTTCTACGGTGGCACCCGTGTCCTTGCCGATTTCTTCTGATCTGTGCACGTGCATTTTCACACCCCAGCCCAGCCACACGCAGTCCCACCGGCACAAGTGTCTTCCCACGAAACCCCCTTGCAGCTGACTCTCCCAGGACAGCCGGGCACACAGCAGCCAGCACTCCATGGAGTGTGGAGGTTTCTCAAATTGTTTTCATAAAGACACTTGCTTTATAACCAGATTTCGTCCTGCTTCGTAGGCACCGTGCTGAGCTGCCCCCCCGCCAAGTCCGTGTGAGCCTGGAGCCTGACACCTGCTGACAGAGAAAGCTGACCAGCAAACAAGGCCAGAGGCCACTGACGGGGTGTTCTGGAATTCCTGAAAATGGCCCGGCTGGGGCTACTTCCTCCATTCCCGGCAATGATGGTCCTACGTAAAGGCCATTTTGTGCCACTTGTACAGAGACCCTTCTCGCTGCTTCTGCCTGCTGGTTCTTATCTGATCTCATGTCTTGGCTAGGGTGATGCCCCAGTTTCTCCTCATCTCCACTTTCAATTCACATTCACTGTGTCCACTGAGGCTCAGCCCTCGATACTCAGAGTCTAAGAACTCAGAACAAAGAGGGGAAGAAAAATGGGCTGGAGAGAGGCATTAAGACAGATGGGAGAAGGAGGAGGCCTCTGCTTCAAATAAAAGAGCCATTTTTTAATTACGAAGCTGTGCTACATCTTCTGAGAGACGCTAATTTTGGAAAAAATTATCCTTGGAAAGGGACTGGGCCGATTAAAGGAAGAAATGAGAAATAATACTTGAAGGTAGGTTGGGACAGATCAGGGAGTCAGTTAAATATCAGGTTAATGTATACAAAAATAAACTCAAAATGGATTAAAGACCTAAATGTAAGGCCAGACACTATAAAACTCTTAGAGGAAAACATCAGAGCACTCTCTGACATAAATCACAGCAAGATCCTTTTTGACCCACTTCCCAGAGAAATGGAAATAAAACCAAAAATAAACGAATGGGACTAATGAAACTGAAAAGCTTTTGCACAGCAAAGGAAGTCATAAACAAGATGAAAACACAACCCTCAGAATGGGAGAAAATATTTGCAAATGAAGCAACTGACAAAGGATTCATCTCCAAAATTTACAAGCAGCTCATGCAGCTCAATATCAAAAAAACAAACAACCCAATCCAAAAATGGGCAGAAGACCTAAATAGACATTTCTCCAAAGAAGATATACAGATGGCCAACAAACACATGAAAGGATGCTTAACATCACTAAATCATTAGAGAAATGCAAATCAAAACTACAGTGAGGTATCACCTCACACCGGTCAGAATGGCTATCATCAAAAAATCTACAAACAATAAATGCTGGAGAGGGTGGGGAGAAAAGGGAACCCTCTTGCACTGTTGGTGGGAATGTAAATTGATACAGCCACTATGGAGAACAGTATGGAGGTTCCTTAAAAAACTAAAAATAGAACTACCATACGACCCAGCAATCCCACTACTGGACATATACCCTGAAAAAACCATAATTCAAAAAGAGTCATGTACCACAATATTCATTGCAGGACTATTTATAATAGCCAGGACATGGAAGCAACCTAAGTGTTCATCAACAGATGAATGGATAAAGAAGAAGTGGTATGTCTAATACAATGCAATATTACTCAGCCATAAAAAGAAAAGAAATTGTGTTATTTGTAGTGAGGTGGATGGACCTAGAGTCTGTCATACAGAGTGAAGTAAGTCAGAAAGAGAAAAACAAATACTGTATGCTAACACATATATATGGAATCTAAAAAAAAAAAAAAAAGGTTCTGAAGAACCTAGGGACAGGACAGGAATAAAGATGCAGATGTAGAGAATGGACTTGAGGACACAGGGAGGGGCAAGGGTAAGCTGGGAAGAAGTGAGAGAGCGGCATGGACATATATACACTACCAAATGTAAAATAGATAGCTAGTGGGAAGCAGCCGCATAGCACAGGGAGATCAGCTCAGTGCTCTGTGATGACCTAGAGGGGTGGGATGGGGTGGGGAGGTGGGAGGGAGGTACAAGAGGGAGGGGATATGGGGATGTATGTATACGTGTAGCTGATTCACTTTGTTATACAGCAGAAACTAACACAACATTGTAAAGCAATTATACTCCAATAAAGATGTTTTAAAAAAATGTCAGGTTAAGTAATTTCCTGAGATTCTATCCTATTTTCCTCTTCTTCCTACTCATCTTTCTCCTCAGTACAATTTATTGAAAGACTACTGTAGGAGGAGGTCACGAGGTTAACTCTCACAGCAACTTGGATTTGCAGAGAAAATTGTATTTCTTTTCTCGTTTTTTTGCGATACACGGGCCTCTCACTGTTGTGGCCTCTCCCATTGCGGAGCATAGGCTCCGGACACGCAGGCTCAGCGGCCATGGCTCACGGGCCCAGCCGCTCGGCGGCATGTGGGATCCTCCCGGACCAGGGCACGAACCCGTGTCCCCTGCATCGGCAGGCGGACTCTCAACCACTGCGCCACCAGGGAAGCCCTTGTCTTTCTTTTTAATTTGTGGATAACTAAATGGACTTGCTCCCAAATCTTTACACGCTGGTTAGCTAGAATAAAAGAAACCACACCCACACACATGCCGAACACATGCATATATACATACACTTTATAGAACAAAACAAAAACGAGCCAGACCGAAATTTCAGTCTGGTGTAAAGCTTAGTCTGATCTTAAAATTTAAATTGTCTCTTGAGGCATTATTCAATGTCTTGGATAAAAACTGCTCCATCTTTTGGGGACACCCCACCCCCACCCCACCCCGCTTCATGCTCCTCTGCGTGGGACAGAGCCTGGGCATGCGGGGGAAATTACTGAGGTCTCTGACATTGGGAGGGCTGAGGTCCCTGGCATTATTCTGGTCCTCAGAGTTGCACTGGGTCCCAGCCTAAGAAGCCACCCCTCTCCAAGCCACTGACAGCAGGAATGTCCAAGAGACAGGTCACCTTGTCTGGGCTACGTTAGCAGCAGCATTCTTACTCTCCGCAAGTTAAAGAGGAATAGAATCTTTAAATCTGAAGACCCAAAATGTGCTGCTTGGGATGAATTTATAAATAAATAAATAAATAAATAAATAAATAAATAAATAGTGATGGACATCCAGACCCATGCTGGTTAAAAGCTCAGACTAAAAGAAAAGAGAAAGTCTTCAAAGTTTCCAAAGATAGAAAAACAGTAATCAGGATATCTTCAGGGGCTTGAAGATCAGATAATCACCTAACTTCTCCTTGGCAAAGGTGGATGCAAAAAAACAACAGAACACACTGCTTCAAAGTTACAAGATAAAAAATTATTTTGAAACTAGAATCGTAGAACTGATTCAAACTAAAATTCAAATGAGAGGACAAAGTAAAGATGTTTGGGGCAATGCAAGGACTCAAAAAATTTACCACTAGAGAAACTTTCAGCATAGATTCTGGCAAAATAAGTAATAAATTCAAGAAAGAGTTTTAAAAAGGTTTTAAAAAGTGGCCTTGCAGTAAATAAATAGCCTATGACAAACAAAACTATACCACACAAACATCAGAAACCAATGAAACTTATAGTTGAAGTGATTGCTTTTGCATAATTTAAAAATATTTTAGCACCAATATGGATCTTAAGATAGAAGAAAGCTAGGGTTAGAGAGAGGAGGAGAATGAAACTTTATCAAGGTTTTTATACTGTTAAGGTAAAGGATATGGATACCAACAGGCTCAGAGGTTGATCTGAAGGGCAATGATATAAGAGTTTCATTACCAAAAGTTAAATAGGAAGTACAAATATTAAAATATGAGATAAACAAAACAAATGAACAAATAAAACAGAAACAGACTCACAGATACAAAGAATAAATTCATGGCCAGAGGGGAGGGGAGGGGCAAAATGGGTGGAGGGTATTAAGAGATGTAAACTACCAGTTACAAAATAAATAAATCGGGCTTCCCTGGTGGCGCAGTGGTTGGGAGTCCGCCTGCCGATGCAGGGGACACGGGTTCGTGCCCCGGTCCGGGAAGATCCCACATGCCGCGGAGCGGCTGGGCCCGTGAGCCATGGCCGCCGGGCCTGCGCGTCTGGAGCCTGTGCTCCGCAACGGGAGAGGCCACAGCAGTGAGAGGCCCCGGTACCTAAAAAAAAAAAAAAAAAAAAAACAAAAACAAAACAAAAAAAAAATAAATAAATCACAGGGTATACAGCACAGGGAATATAAACAACATTTTATAATAACTTTGTATGGTGTGTATTCTATAAAAGTATTGAATCACTATGTTGTACACCTGAAACTAATGTAATATTGGAAGTCAACTACAAAAAAAAAATACTAGGAAACAAAATGAACAAGGGAAACTCAATTGATTAAAATAGGACAGAGAAATAAAAAGAGACACTAAATAGAAAATATGAGTACAAAAATAATTCCAGCAGACGCAACTTCAGTGAATATGAAGGGAAAGATCCTTAGATCGGGTGCTAGCTGTGCACTGCGTTCAAGCAGCACACCTGAAGCGGAAAGAAACATAAAGGCAAAATTTAAAGTGGCTCTTTTTTTGTTATTTAACGTCTTTATTGGAGTATAATTGCTTTACAATGTTGTGTTAGTTTCTGCTTTATAACAAAGTGAGTCAGCTATACGTACACATATATCCCCATATCTCCTCCCTCTTGCGTCTCCCTCCCGCCCTCCCTATCCCACCCCTCTAGGTGGTCACAAAGCACCGAGCTGATCTCCCTGTGCCATGCGGCTGCTTCCCACTAGCTAGCTATTTTACATTTGGTAGTGTACGTATGTCAATGCTACTCTCTCACTTCGTCCCAGTTTACCCTTCCCCCTTCCCGTGTCCTCAAGTCCATTCTCGACATCTGCATCTTTATTCCTGTCCTGCCCCCCATATATATGTGTTAGCATATGGTATCTGTTTTTCTCTTTCTGACTTACTTCACTCTGTATAACAGACTCTAGTTCCATCCACCTCACTACAAAGAACTCAATTTCATTTCTTTTTATGTCTGAATAATATTCCATTGTATATATATGACACATCTTCTTTATCCATTCATCTGTCGATGGACACTTAGGTTGCTTCCATGTAAAGTGACTCTTTTATCTATAACAGGCACATGGTTGTGGTACAAATGCCAAAATAGAAATGTTAATTTTAGGCAAGAGAGAATTCAAAGTGAAGATTTCTAAGCAAGACAACAGAGAGATAAAATATTTAATAAAATTATAATTCTTAAGTAGCTGTGAACCACGGATTTTTAGCCCTCTAACAATCTTGCTTCAAAATATTAGGAGAAAAACTGACAAATTATAAGGGAAATCCACATTCATGTAGGACGTTTTAATACCCATTGTTCTGAAATTAGCAGATTCAGTAAACCATAAACAGGGATTGAGAGCCAGCTTCCCGAGCCTACCCACAGCGTGGGACGCAGATGGGTCACTGAAGTGCCGAGATACTGATCCCCGTGGCCATGGAGTGGCCTGGTGGGACCCGAGGCAGACACAGCCTCCGATCAATTACCTCTGATTTCAGGCAGCTTTGTTCATTTTTCAAAGGTGCCATCTGAACAAATGTCTGTGTTGTCTGTGCTCTGACCTGAACAAATTTGGGAAAGATGGAGGATAATTAACTAGGATCTGATACATGATATGATGGGACACGTGTGTATGATATGTTACCTATATTTGTATTCTATGTATTTACATGTAACTTATGTGAAACTATACCAGGAAAGAGGAAGAACACATTTTTTTCTCAAAAACAAAAACAAAAATTGACAATGTATTATATCTAGAAGAAAATCTTAATAAACTATATTTAAAAAATTCCTTTAGATCTTATTCTCTGGCTATAATGTAATAAAATTAGAAAATACATCAAAAGGTTGGCTTACACTAAAAATACATTAATTTTTAATTAAAAAAAATTTTACATACCATCCTGATACTTTTTGTGCATTTTTTGGTATGTTATATTTCAATTAAAAAAGCTACTTAAAAGATTTTAAATGTTTTGAATTAAAGAGAAAATAAAAATATCTATTCTAAAATTTGAGTGTATTACATTTTAAAACTGTAGAATGTTGGTTTAGTAGTATTCACAGGAAAATATATAATCTTACTTTCATATAAGAGAAAAAGGAAATATTTAGAAAAGAAGTATGCATACAGTTAAGGAAAGTAAGAAAAAACATCAAAACAAATAAAAATAAAATAGAAGAATATTTTAACAAATATAGAAGCAAAAATATGGACATTAGAAAAAAGTGACGAAAAGATGAACAATTAAATGAAGTGATGGTTCTTTGAAAACATCAATAAAATAGAAAATCACTGACAAATTAATCCCAAAAAAAAACAACAGAAAAGGGAGAAATGGAAAGGAACACATAGATATTAGAAAATGAGAATGATTGAAATGATATAATAATACTAATTTGTTTCAATGGAAACTGAAAAACTAGAAAACCTGGGTAATTTTCCTAGTAACATACAATTTAGCAAAATTGAATCAATAAAAGTTCATACACCTGTCTATTAACATGAGAGAAATGGAAAAAGTACCCAAGATCTCACCCTATAAAAGAGTTCCATCCAGGTTGCTTTTTTTGTGTGTGGTATGCGGGCCTCTCACTGTTGTGGCCTCTCCCATTGCAGAGCACAGGCTCCGGACGCGCAGGCTCAGCGGCCATGGCTCACGGGCCCAGCCGCTCCGCGGCATGTGAGATTTTCCCGGACCGGGGCATGAACCCGTGTCCCCTGCATCGGCAGGCGGACTCTCAACCACTGCACCACCAGGGAAGCCCCAGGTTGCTTTTATAAATGAGGTAATTCCTTGTGTTGTACTAACTGTTCTGGAGCAGAAAATGATGGACACTTCACAGCCAGTTTAATGATATCCTGATACTAAAACCTGAACTAGGCTAGTGCACACACACACACACCTGCACACACATATACACACACATTCACTCATCTTGGGCAATCTCACAAATATATTCAGAACTCAGAAACAGCACACTTACAAAATTGAATTTTTCAGTGAATTAAAAGAATAATGCATTATGATAACTAAGGCCTCTCCTTTCCTACCCTTGCTATGTAATAATGGTTCCCCGTCAGGAAAACAATGAAATTCACTATTTAGCACATAGAAGGACAAGAGCCACGGGGATTATTTTAAGAGGAGCCAGAGACATTTTTGATCACACACATACACGCACACTCTCAGTAAGCTAAAAATAGAAGGAAACATCCTGACTCCCATAAAGTGAATCTGTAGTTACACAATTCACTCAATGAAATCAAATAAGAGGAATAAATATTAGAAAACAAAGTAGATATTTGCAGGCCATTAAATTATTGAGATGATAAAACTAACATACAAGAACAGCAAATTTTTTTTTTTTTTTTAAGAACAGCAAATTTTGATAGGTGACTGAACTCAAGACCAACATAAAAATCTCAATAAATTCCAATAATAGTAACTATTACTTGAAAATCATAAGGGAAAACAAGCGCTTTCTATAGCTATGAAAATGAATTAAAAATACCTGGGGAAAATTCTAACAAAAATATGCATAGCCTATGTGAAGTAAATTAGCAAAGGATACCGAAGGATATAAAAAGAACACCTGAATAGAGTAGACCTCACATTATTTTAAAAAATCACTTTGACTTTGCCACAGGTCAATTTATAAATTAAATGAAGCCCTATTTAGAATCCCGACAAGATTTTTAAAAAATGATACCTGACAAGTGGATTCAAATGTTTATATGGAATTTAAAATAAATATAACCTTAAAGCACAGTCTTGTTTTTCAATCATGAAATGTAGGGTTTGGTTTGCTAATATGGAATTTATTTAGATACATACTTTTTTCAAATTTATTAGGTCTGTAATTTTATTTTGAGTGCCTTATAACATTTTGATATTAGTATTCAACTATAAAAATAATCAGGAAATATTCCATCTCTTTCTGTGCTCTAAAAAAATGTAATAGCATATGAATTATTTAATCCCTAAAGGTCTGTTTTTAAAAATATTTTACACTAGTGCCATTTTATGGGACCAGTTTTAAGTGTTTTTCAGTTATTGGTTCATTCAGATTTTGTTTTTCATTAAAATCAAGGAGACATTCAAATTTATCAGTATCCACTATACATAGAATTGTCTTATAATTTTAAAATATCCTTTAAAGTTCTGCTTTCTGTTGATTTTTAATTCTGTTGTCTCTCTTTTTATCTCTGATACAGTTTTTTAGAAAATGGTCATTTTATTGGTTTCTTCTATCAATTCTGCTTTTTAAAACATTTCTAAATACAATTTTTGTTGTTTTCTAATTCTCAATATAATGTTTTGATCTTTATGAATTTACCCCTAGTTTTTGTTTTCCTTCCTTTAACTTTTTGAGCTTGATGCTTATTTCATTTATTCTCAGTCATTCTTAGTTAATATTGAAAGAACTTTAAAATGAGGGATTTCCTTTAGCTATATAAATTATAGGTTTTGCTATGCTGTGTTTTTATTGTAGCTAATTACGAATTTCCTAATAATTTTTATGTCAAATTTGATTTTCCCTTAGAAACAGAAGTTATTTAAAAGAGTGATGTTTTAATTTTTTTAATTTAAGTTTGTTATTTTTTTGCTGGTAATTTCCTGTTTTATTAGTGACTATGGCCTATAGATCTCTATTTAGGGAACTCTTTTCTGGATGAGTTTTACATGATCAATATTCTGTGTACAGTAGAAAAAATGATTATGTAATTAAGCTTGCTTGATGTACACTTTAGTCTTATGTTATTGTTTATTGCCTCCTTATTACAGCAAATTCTGAGGGGCCTTTGTTAAAAAATCTAAGAGTTTGTAAGTATTCTACATTCACTTTGAAATACGTATTTCAGGAATCTGTAATGTCCCAATTTACTGCTTTTTACTTTGAATTCCACTTCATTATGATAATGTGCCCACTATAATGTGCATTTTGTCTGCATTTTTCTGGTATAATCTAATCTGTTGTTTTATTTTAAATTTATGATACATTTCATTTTCATAACACATTCACTTTTATTATGGATAATGGATACACTGACCTCATTCTTGCTGTGTTATTTTAAGATTTCTGTTGATTGTGTTTTCTTTCTTTTTTAAAAAAAATTGAAGTATAGTTGATCTACAATGTTGTGTTAGTTTCAGGTGTACAGCAAAGTGATTTGTTTATACGTATCACATATATATTCTTTTTCAGATTCTTTTCTCTTATAGGTCATTACAAAATATTGAATATGGTTCCCTGTGCTAGACAGTAGGTCCTTGTTGGTTCTCTGTTTTGTATATAGTAGTGTGTATATGTTAATCCCAAACTCCTAATTTATCTTGCCCCCTTTCCCCTTTGGTAACCATAAATTTTTTTTTTATGTCTGTGGGTCAATTTCTGTTTTGTGTGTATGTTCATTTGTATAATTTTTGTTTAGATTCCACATATAAGTGATGTCATATGATATTTGTTTCTGTCTGGCTTACTTCAGTTAATATCATCATCTCTAGGTCCATTCATGTTGCTGCAAATGGCATTATTTCATTCTTTTTATGGCTGAGTAATATTCCATTGTATACACATACCACCTCTTTATCCATTCATCCATTCATTTAGGTTGCTTCCACGTCTTGGCTATTGTAGTGTTGCAGTGATCGTGCTTTCTTATTATTTCCGTTATGGCTTTTACTATATTGATTTGGAAGTGATGAATCCTATTTCAAGCCTTCTTATGATTGTTTTACCTTAAAAAACAAAACTGTATTTCTCCATGAATGTCAAGAATGAAGCAGAATATTTAGTACCTTCAACCCAAGCAAGATGAGAACTTGAGCCTTCAGAACACAAAGGAGGGGTTCTGCTTATTCAGTTCTGTTTTTTAAATGTGTTCTCCTTTTCTTGCCAGAGATTCTGTCTCCCTGTGTCCCATTTGCTCTGAGTGTTCAGCTTGGATACCTATATTAACTGCCAGAGAATTGTCATACATCCAGTGATATTTCTCTAGCTAACCATCTTCACAGAAGGAGGTCAAGCTTGTTAGATGTCAACAATGAAGATGGGTCCCCACAGAGACTGTGGAGGAAATCCTGCAATGCCTTCTATAAAAATATTCTTCCCCGTGTCCATCCTGTCAATCAAAGCCATGATGTGTCCCTGGCTGTCTGTGTGTGTGTGTTTAAAGCTGTGTGAGAAGACCCTTGTCTTGGTGAGTTCTGACACAGGACTTTATTCCTCTTCTGTCCTTGTTTCCTATACTGGAAAATTATCCATGAGACATTGTGATCCTGGTAAGAAGCTAGGAGGGATGGGTGTGGAATTGACTCCATTTACATACTGTCTAGGAGGACCTGACCTTTCTTGTGGCAAATGGTTGCTCTCCTCCACTCTCAGCTGTAGCTTCAAGCCTGTGGTATGAACCTCCACTAGTTTCCATTGCTGTTATATAGTTTTTATCTTATTCCCCAGCCGATTCACATCAATGGGAAATTGGAAAGGGAAATGGGGTTGTGGAAGGATGTGGCATATCTAGGCCATCAAGACCCTGGAATCCTACTTGGTGTTTTATGGTGTAATGATCTGTGTTCCTGTCCTGTGCTCTTCACTACCCTAAAAGTTCCTTGAGGGGATGTTGAGTCAGCACCGCATCTCTGTAATGCAGAGCACAGGGCTTTCACTTAATAGATGCCCATTACTATCAGTGGACTGGATATGAGTTAACACTATTATATTCATATCCATCTTTATACAATTGTAAGCTTCTTTGGGGAATTTTCCTAGCCCAGAAACAGACTGTGAGAGGAAATTTTATGCAAATGATTTATGTAGAATATATTACCAGGAAAAACCAGTAAGGGGATGACAGAAGCAGAACAGGAAAGAGGAAGGAGGAAGAACCCAAGCAAGACGAAATTACAAGCCAAGCTCCAGCCTCAGCCTGATTCCACAGGGGGGATCTGGGGTGTAAATTATGCCTCCAAGTTGATCTCCCTTGAGTTTTGTGGTATCTCATACTCTCATGCCAGTCACTTGGCTCCAGGCCTCAGGGAGCTGAGGCGTGGAAAGGGATGAGGGAGAATGTAAACCCCCAGGTTCTATGACTTGTGTGATATCAGGCAAAGCAGCTCCAGAAGCTCAAGGAGAGTCTCAGGTGAGACCTTATAAAGCAAAGAAAGAGGGAGAAATAGATACCCCCAAACAGTTCAAGGACCTGAGGGGATCTGGGTGGAGCACAAATAGTGTCTGCCAGAGAAAACTTGTTTTGATTTTATTTTCTTAAGTCATTGCTTTCTCGGGTGTCCTTTGTTATGTCAGTGTGTCCACTAGACCAATGTGAGGCATCACTGTTTTCTATAAACAGAGGCCAATGTGGTCATTTTAGCAAAGGGACAAAACTCACCTTTCTGTTACTGATAGATGCTGGATCCAGTGTGGAAAACGTTCACACTGGGTCTTTCCTTCTGGAAGACTATTTGGGGAATCCTGATGGCCACCTGTCACTATCACCTTCTCATGGAGACATCTGGGTGTTGCAGAAAGCAACAGCCTTACTAAGGGTGGGGCTCTGCATCCACAGTTTCCTTCTGACTCAGGCTTTGCATGGGCTTTCACCTGACAAACACACTTTTGAAAATGCCTGGCAGTTCTTTTTTAATTTTTTGAGGAACTTCCATACTGTTTTCCATAGTGGCTGCAACCATTTACATTCCCACCACACCTCCCTTTTCCCCACATCCTCACCAACATTTATCTCTCGTCTTTTTGATAGTAGCCATTCAAACACGTGTGAGGTGATAAGTCACTGTGGCTCTTATTTGCACTTCCCTGATGATTAGTGAGGTTGAGCATCTTTTCACTTACCGGTTTGCCTTTTTTATGTCTTCTTTGGAAAAATGTCTATTCAGGTTCTTTGCTCATTTTCGAATTGCGTTGTGCTTTTGCTATTGAGTTGTAAGAATTTCTTACATATTTTGAATATTAACCGTTTATCAGATAGATAGTTTGCAAGTATTTTTTCCTGCTCCAGAGGTTGCCTTTGAATTTTGTTGATAGTTTCTTTTGCTGTGCAGACGTTTTTAGTTTAAGGTAGTCCACTTGTTTATTTTTGCTTTTGTTGATTGAGCTTCTGGTGTCATATTCAAGAGAATTATTGCCAAGACTAATGTCAAGGAGGTTTTTCCCTATGTTTTCTTCTAGGACTTTTACAGTTTCAGGTCTTACATTTAAGTTTTTAATCAATTTCTAGTTTATTTTTGTGAGTAGTGTGAGATAGGGGTACACCTTTACTCTTTGCATGTGGATATCCAGTTTTGCCAACACCATTTATCCTTTCCTCACTGAGCATTTTTGTTTCCCTTGTAAGATATTAGTTGACTGTCAATGCATTCGTTTATTTCTGGGTTCTCAGTGCTGTTCCATTTGTCCATGTGTCTGTTTTTAATGCCAATAACATACTGCTTTTATTACTATAGCTTTGTAATATGGTTTGACATTGGAAAGTGTGATGCCTCCATCTTTGTTTCTCTTTCTCAGGATTGCTTTGGCTATTTGGGGTCTTTTGTGGTTCCATATGATTTTTAGGATCCAGAAATCCCACTTCTGAGTATATATCCAAAGGAAATGAAATCACTATTTCAAATAGATATCTGCACTCTCATATTCATGGCAGCATTATTCACCTTACTCACAATAGCGAAGACATGGAAACAACCTAAGTGTCCATGGATGGATGAATTAATAAAGAAAATGTGGTGTATACTTATATTCAATGTAATAATTTTCAACCATAAAAAGAAGGAAATCCTGCCATTTGTAACAATATAGATGGACTTGGAAGGAATTATGCTAAGTTAAATGTCAGGCAATGAAAGACAAATACTGCATAATCTCATTTGTATGTGGAATTTGAAAAGGCTGTATTCACAGAAACAGAGAGTTGAATAGTGGCCCTCAGGGGCTGGGGGGTGAGGGAATTGGGGAGGTGCTGGTCAAAGGATACAAACTGCCAGTTATACGATGAATAACTTGTGGTGATAATGCACAGCAAAGTGACTACAGTTAACAATACAGTGTTATATACTTGAAAGTCGCTAAGACGGTAGATCTTAAAAGGTCTCACCACACGCAAGAAAATCAGAATTATGTGAGGTGATGAATGTGTTAACTAACCTTATTGTGATACCCCTTTCACAATACATATGTATCTCAAATCATCATATTGTGTACTTTAATAACATTATATTTCAATCACATATCAATAAAGCTGGAAAAATGTTTAAAAATAAATAATTAAAATTTACATACAAAATATTATGGGGAGAAGAATAGGAGAGAGTGTATGTAGATGAAACAAGATTGGCTACGACCTGATTAATGTTGAAGCTGGATAATGGATTTGTAACCATTAGATATACTATTGTGTCTACCTCTGTAAATGTTTGAAAGTTTTTAAAATAAGAAGAGTTTAAAAAGAAAAGGAAAATGCCTGGGACTTAATGGAGATCAATATCCACACAACCTGGTAATCAGATTTGTCTACAAAGAGCCCCAGGCCTGGAACTTTATTTAATCAGCATCTTCCTGTTTCTTCTCTTAGAAAAAAGCAAAGTGTATAGAGCATGAAATATATTGTAAGATGTAATTAATAAAATATATGATAATAATATTCAGTTTTATTCAATTCCAATCGGCAAGGGGAATAAAATGGTTGAAAAGACATACCCATTTAACTTGTGGGATTTTGAAGTTACCGGGGGCTGGGCTGGAGAAGGTTTGTGTAGAGGGAATGGGAAGAGGTCCCTCTGTAGATGGCAATGCTTCTCCAGCCTGAATGGATGTCAGGTTATTTAGGAAGATTAAAATAAACACTCAAAAACTATTGAGATGAATGCTGAAAGTCTTTTAATAATTTATGTAGCTGTTATAATCCTGATTTTTTTAAAAAGAAAACCTGACAGAGATAATACCAAGATAGGAAACCATAGACCTCTTTCACTTTTAAGTTATAGGTGTAAAATTCGCAAATACAATAACAGAAAGCCAAAATCAATAGTATTTTTAAAAATGCACAGTGATCTTGACAATATCCTTACTGAGTCTCTTTTTATCACTTATATTTTTCTAAAAATTTTTTTCATTCTATATGCATTCAAATTTATTGGTAGTTATTCCTGCTCTCCTATAATTAAGAATCTCTGCAATATCTACAATATGTCTCCTTTATTTGTAATATTATCTTTAGCCTTCAATTTTATTTTTTGCTTGATGCACTTTTCATATTTTATTAGGCTTTTGAAAAGAAAACCTTTGAAAAGAATAACTATTCCCAATATTTTATGTACTTGTTTTCTATTAGTATTTTATTTGTTCATTATTTAAAGTTCTTTTTACTTTGTTTTTTTGATATTGTTGTTTTGCCCTTTCTCATTTGTTTTCAATTTTTCTTGTTTTCTAATTAATACATCTGGCTTCATATTTCTAAGTACCTCCTTAACTACATCTCCCAATTTTAAGGTGTAGAATGTTCTGTTCATTTATAAATATTAAGTAATTTCCATTTTAATTTTTTAAATCATGAATTACTTAAAAATATGTTAGTAGTGTCCAATTTTATCTTTATGTTTTACTATTTACCATCAATAAAATTTAGACTTACTAGTATACTTCTAACAACTTCTTAACTCTCTGTTGCTTTTCTTCTGACCTTTTCTTTTTGCTGAATGACATTCCTAAGTATATGTATCATTTGGTATATGTTATCATTTAAAAACTGCATTGTTTTACCTTTCACATTTAGATAAACAATCTGATGTTTGTGTATGATGTATATGATACAAAATAAGGGTCAAGATTCATGATTTCCAATATGAAAGTCAACTTGAACTAGAAAAAAATAATTGAAAAGGCTGTCCTTTTCCCATGACTTTGCAGAGCCACTTGATCATAAATTTTCCATATATATTTGAATCTGTTCCTGAACCCTCTGTTATGCTCCACTAACTTCTTTGTCTGTCCCTAAGCCAATTCCATACACTCTTAATTACTGCAACTTTCTAATAAGTCTTGATATCTGGCGGTGCAATTCTCCAATTGTGTTTTATTCTTCATGATCATTATGGCTATTTTTGGTCCTTTGCATTTCCATTTTAATTTTAGTATCAGTTCATCGGTTTTCTCAAAAAAATAATACGAAGAAAGGAAACCAAAAAAATCTGCTGGTATTATGATTTTGTTTGCAATGAATCTTAATATCAAACTGGGGATAATTGACATCTTTATAATATTGGGTCTTCCAGTTCACGATATACTATATCCCTTTATTAATGTCTTCTTTCAGTTATCTCAATAATGTTTTGCAAATTTCTGTATGGAGTGTTTATATATAGCTTGTTAGACACAGTAGTCCCCCTTTACCCTGGTTTTGCTTTCCATGGTTTCCTTTACCTATGGTGAACCACAGTCTGAAAATATTAAATGAAAAATTTCAGAAATAAACAATTCGTAAGTTTTAAAATGTGTGCCTTTCTGAGTAACGTCATGAAATCTCATGCCCTCCTGCTCTGTCCCAACTGTTATTCACTTAGTAGTCGTCTTAGTTGTCAAATCGACTGTCACAGTATCACAGTGCTTGTGTTCAAGGAACCCTTAGTTTACTTAATAGCCGCAAAGTGCAAGAGTAGTGAGGCTGCCGATTCACATATGCCAGAGAGAAGCTGTAAAATTCTTCCTTTAAGTGCAAAGGTGAAAGCTTTGTTTAATAAAAAAAAGGAAACAGTTGTATGCTGAAGTTCCTGAGATCTGGTAAGAACAAATCTTATATCCTTGAAATTGTGAAGAAGGAAAAAGAAATTCATGCTAGTTTTGCTGTCACACCTCAACCTGCAAAATTAAGGCCACAGTGTGTGGTAAGTGCTTAGTTAAGATGGAAAAGGCATTAAATTTGTACAATAAAATATTTTGAGAGAGAGCACATTTACATACTTTTATTACAGTATACTGTTATAATTGTTTTATTTTATTATTAGCTATTCTTAATCTCTTACTCTGACTAATTTATAAGTTAAACTTTATCATAGGTATGTATATACAGAAAAAACATCATAGAGAGAGTCCAGTATTATCGTCCATTTCAGGCATCCACTGGGGACATATCCCCTACAGATAAGGAAGATCCTCTTAAATCCTTGAGTATTTAATATTTTTTTCATGTTCTTATAATGGAATTCATTTGCAAATTTTTTGTTGTTGATATATGAAAATAAAAGTTTTGTTTATTGAGCTATCCAGAGACCTAACTAGCTAAAATAATTTAATAATTTACTGATTCTATTAGTTTGTATGTAGATTCTTTTGACTGTTCTTTATCTACACATTCTCATAAGCTGCAAATTAGAAAAGTTTTATTTTACTTTTTCAAACCTTTTATTGTTTATTTCTTTTTCTTGCTTAGAAGTATTGGCCAGGAACTCCAACAATGTTAAATAAATTGGCAATTGTAGGCATCCGTGTCTCATTCCCACCCTCTAGGGAAATTGTTCTATATTTCTGTATTAAATGGGTTGCTTGCTAGTGTATTTTAGTTGAATGCCTTTATAAGACAAAGGCTGATTACTCGCATTGCAAAAATATCATTAATGAGTATGCAATTTTATCAAATGCACATTAAAATATATTAATTTTATGCTAGTAACCAAAATAAATAATTTTAAAGCAAAATATAAAAATTGACTCAAGAAGAAATAAAGGGAATTGAAAGGTATAAACTTACAGTTATAAAATAAATGTCATGGAGTCAAAATGTACTGCATGATGACTATAGTTAATAATACTGTGTTGTATATTTGAAAGTTGCTAAGAGATCTTGAAAGTTTTCACCGTAAGAAAAAAATTTTTGTGACTATGTACCATGATGGATGTCAACTAGACTTACAGTAGTGATCATTTCACAATACAGTTGGCCCTCTGTATTCACAGATTCAACCAACTGTGTGTCGAAATATTAAAAAAAAATTCTCGAAAGTTTCAACAAGCAAAACTTGAATTTGCTGCATGTCAGTAACTATTTACTTGACATTTACATTGTATTTGCAGCTATTTACATAGCATTTACATTGTATTAGGTATTATAAGTAACCTAGAGATGACAAAGTATAAGGAAGGATATGTTTATAGCTCATTTGCAAATACTATGCCATTTTACATAATGGATTGAACATCTGTGGATTTTGGTATCTGCAGGGGGTACTGGAACCAATCCTCCAAGGATCCTGAGGGGCATCTGTATATACAAATGTCGAATCGTTGTGTATTGCAACTAATATCATGTTATGTGTTAATTATATCTCAAAAAAAACACCAAGAAAAGAAGAAATGAAAACCCTATAAAATTACGATCTGGGCTTCCCTGGTGGCTCAGTGGTTGAGAGTCCACCTGCCGATGCAGGGGACACGGGTTTGTGCCCCGGTCCGGGAAGATCCCACATGCCACGGAGCGGCTGGGCCCGTGAGTCATGGCCGCTGAGCCTGCGCGTCCGGAGCCTGTGCTCCTCAACGGGAGAGGCCACAACAGTGAGAGGCCCGCGTACCGCAAAAAAAAAAAAAAAAAAAAAAAAAATTACCATCAAATAACTTTAATTTATAGTTGAAATGCCCAACCACCTACAATTCCCTATATCTTCCATGCCCATTTAGCTAAAGATAGACAATTTACCAACTATCAAGGAACAAGGAACAAATAATCCCTAATTTATAGAAAATACCCCAGGGAATAGAAAAAGAAGTAAAACTGACAACACATTTTATGAGGCTGTTACGACCTTGAAACCAAAACTGGTTACAGCTTGTTCAAGATAGTAAACATGGGGCAATCCTTTGAACACCTGTCCTGTGCATGTTGGAATTTCATATTTCAGCTTCCATTTCCTTAGATTCTATTACCTATTTTCCATCTCTCTTCTGCATTCTGGAGGATTTTCTCTCTTGGCTTTGGTTAATCGATTATTAAGCCAATTCATTGAGTTTCCTTCCCCCTCTGATTTTCATCCCTTTATTGTTCTTTTCAAGAATCTATATTTTCCTTTTGAAATTTGCCCATTATGTTTCATTCCATCCTGTTCTTGGTTTGTATTTTCTTTCCCTCAATTTGTCTCCGAGGACATTTTAAACAGTCTGGAGTAAAGCCTCCTCTTTAATACATTCCCTTGTTTGCTGCAACCTCAGATTACATCACAGGGCAGTTTCTTCATGGGGTTTATCATTAGGGCTCCTTTTGTTGGGCTCCTGCCGTGGACTGATTTGTGAAGGCAGTCATGCAGAGACCTGTGGGACTAACCAAAACCAACTCACTTCTTACAAGTTGCCCAACTCAGGACTTTCCACATGTTCTAAAAAGTGTTTCTTAGGGCCTCATGATAGCATCCTCTGGAGCCTGAGAGCTTTAATTTCTCTGTGGCAACTCTGCCTCTGTCTCTTCCTTGGTTAAGTCATCCTGCTTCCTGTCCAGTTAGAATATTGCTGTAGCCTCAGTCCATAGGTAGGACAGTTTGTATGGCTCTGGGCTTTATGAGGCCAGATCCCCTGGAAACACATAACCGTATCTTTTCAGTTTTTCCACAGGTATTCAAATCTTTGTTTCTGAGTCATATATCCAATACAAATATTCATAGGAAGTTAGTTTGACTTATTGTCTTACAGCTGTGAAAATTTGAATTCTTTCTTTTTTTTCTTTTTCCTTTTTGCCAGTTTATTGAAGTATGATTCACAAAACTGCATGTATGAATTCTTTCTTTTTTCTTCCTTATGTTGGGAAAAGCATGGGAATATGATGGGGCTGATTACGTTGCCTGAATGTCAGGAGTATGAATTAATAAACGTTATTTAAAACAATATACTTATCCCATTTGTAAAATATGTTTATTGCTTATTTTGCAATGGGTGAATGAACTAATGGATAGCGCAGTCCCTGAACAAGATAATGAAATTGTTCTCAATTCAATTTATAGCTTTTTAGGTACTTAGTGCATTTAGCACATCAGATGCACAGCATTAAAAGGAATAAAAGCAAACCCACGACCATCGATGCTTTCTGAAGTCCCATTACAGCTCATAGAAAAGGCCTTTGAAGTGAAAATTAATGGTGATTTTGTTTGGTTCTAGATATTTAAAAGCAAATGTTCCAAGAACAAATCCATAAATTGAAGGAATAAAAGTTTTTCTTCACTTAGCATCTCCTTCTGAAATGCATTTTGTACCTGTGTGGGTTAGAATATCCTGGACCCAAGGTCTTTGTTCCCTATGGGATATTCATGTGCTTCCTGCATTACTTAGGATGAGGGGCATGCCTTACTAGTAATTAGAGGGTCTAATCAGGGTCTGGGGAGCCATCTGAATGGTCTACAACCCAGGAAGAGTTGTCTGAACTCTGAAGTACTAATGCAGAGAAACCAGAATCAATAAGTAAATCAGGCTGTTCCTTTCTCATATGTATATGTGTGTTTGTGTGTGTGTGTGTATGCCCACATGCACAGCAATCATGCACCATTAAGGGAACTGACATCTGCAATAAAATTAGAACTTGGCCCAACTGGGACTCTCATTCTAGTTAATACTCTGATACACTCAAGGCTTACTTAGCCTGTCTTGAAGGGCTTTAGCTGAACTTCATGGGCTTTTCCAGCTGGAGATGACCCAAGAGATCAACATATTTATCAATCTCATCATATAGATGGGGAACCTGAGAAAAGAGAGGCCAAAGAACTACAGGTCTCAAGGGACCAACATCTAAGTTTGGTTGTTCTGAAAGAGAAGAAAAGAGAGTGTCTTCTGGAGCATTTAGATCTTACTTTGGAAGGCTGATAAGGAACATAGCAACCGGAAATACTCTTTTGGACTTCTCTGTGTCTCAGTCACCTCCTCTTCTCACCACTCACCCAGAGAAAGAAAAGCTAACCCTCACTATGACCCCCTCACCTTGCAGGGAGACCAAGTTAAAAGCAGCTGCTCCCTGGGTTAATATTGGTTGTGCCCTTGGGGTATGGGTTCAGGGTTTTCCAGATCACCTGTATATTCCAGACTAAGGTCTCCAGATTATCTCTCAGAGGACAAAAGTTTCCACATTCCTAGTACAGTCCATCAAGATCAGAGAGGAAATGCTGACTTCCAGAACAATTTTGATCAAGGGAAGGGGGAGAGAGTCTTAGCGCTCTTGAGTTACAAATGGTACTGCTCTGTGGCAGAGTGGAGCAATTACAGGCCATGCCTCACAGTCCCATGTAGCTTAAACATCTTTATATATATATATATATATATATATATATATATATATATATATATATATATATATATATTTTTTTTTTTTTTGCAGTACGCGGGCCTCTCACTGTTGTGGCCTCTCCCGTTGAGGAGCACAGGCTCCGGACGCGCAGGCTCAGCGGCCATGGCTCACGGGCCCAGCCGCTCCGTGGCATGTGGGATCTTCCCGGACCGGGGCACGAACCCATGCCCCCTGCATCGGCAGGCTGACTCTCAACCACTGTGCCACCAGGGAAGCCCTTGATATTTATTTTCTGTCCTGACAAACTATTATAAAATAAACTCTGGCTTTGGTTTTAATCAGGTATGGTAAGACACATGGACACAGAAATGACTGTCCTGAAGGAAGATGTTTTTATTCCAAGTTCCCTAGAAACAGGAGGCATGGCGTGCCATGCTGGACCACAGAGGGAAGCAGCGGGGTCAGTCGGGATGCAGGAAGAGCAAGGGGAGAAACACGGGCCAGAGCCTTTACTGTGGTTTCTGAAGGAAAGGCAGGGTAAGGCAGGGTGAGCAGACATAGAATTGACTAGTTTGAATAATTTCAGCAGGTTCTGGGTCATAGAGACTGTCCCTAGTTGTCTAGAACCTGATCTTAGGATGAGTAGGGCAGAGGGCTATTGCCCCCTGGAATGTAGGCGCCAGATAGAGGAGGTGGCTGGGAGTGTGAACTCCTGTGTTTGCACAGGAAAGATGCACTTCCAGATAAGTCTTCTGCTCTCTCAAAGAATCAGCTAGCCCTGGGAGGATGGGGGATAGAATTTCTCTCCAGTCAGTGAGTCACCCGATGCCAGAGCGTCCAGGATACAGAAAATAAGAAAATATAGTCAACGCACCAATATTCTCACTTCTGACTCTTCTCCCCATCCTCCCCTAAACTTTGAACTTCATTCCAGCTTCTTGTTTTCTTGGTCTGAAGCAAACTGTTCTGTTTCTGACATCTGCTCCAGCTGACATTCTCTGGGAAGTGAGCATCCCTGGATTTCCCTCTACTGACTCCCTCCCGGTCCCTCCCTCTCCTGTACCAGTGCCAAGAGAGTGAGGCTCTTGAGTGTGGTGACAGGAAGGAATGACTGGAAATCTTCATGGAAGAAAGATTTGGACGGGGCCTCAAAGCCACTTCTCACTTGCTTCATCAGTTGCACTTTGGGGAGAATTAGGCATAAAGTAGAAGAAATGAATTAGTACCAGGGAAAATGAAGGGAGTAGCATACTTTTTACTTTCTTCTGTCTCCTATGAGAATACAGTGCTTCGTCAAAGGTTCTCAGAATCCTTCCAGTTAAGCAAATTATCGTAGCTCCAGTTCTTCTTTTGTAAAATAGGAACAATACTACTACTTTTGCATGGTGTTATCAGCCTTAAATGGGCTTGTGTATGTCCATTTTCCAATATAAGGCCAGGCAGAGAGTAGGCACTTGGTAAATATATATATTTTTCAAATTCAGAGAATTAATTTTTCAAGACTATCTTTCTCTTTTCTTTGTCTTGAGCGGCATCCAAGATGGAAACAGCTATTCAAGCCACTGCAGCAACCTTACACCCCTTGTTCCCAAGTAGAAACATGGACGTTTCCAAACCTAACAATCTTGGTCACGGTAATGCAGTTCACTAATGAAATTTCCATCATATTTCTGCTGTCCCAGCATTTTTACTTATACTAAGACTTATAAGACCTGAGCTGTGCTTCCCACATAGCTGAGGGGTATTAAACGCTGCATCAGAGCACACCGCAGGGCAGTACAGGACAGGCTAAGCCAGAAGGAACAGGAAATTGGCATCAAGAGTTAATTAAGATTTAGTGAGTAAATTAAGAAATCATTTTTTTTACATTATTAGTATAGGAATGCAGAGCCAATGTAAAAATTTCCACAATATAGAAGTGTACAGAGTTAAAAGTTAAAGGGCCAACACACACTCATAAATATATACAACTCACTCCGTTCCCCAGTGGTAACCACAGTTAACTCTTTGTGGTATCCTTCCAGAACTTCTGCTGTGCATTTACATATCCATACACAGATATGTTCATAGTAAAAACATATGCATGTGACGTAGAGAACAAATGTATGGACACCAAGGAGGGCAAGGTGGGAGGGGGATGAATTGGGAGATTGGGATTGATATATATACATTATTATGTATAAAATAGATAACTAATGAGAACTTGCGGTATAGCATAGGGGACTCGACTCAATGCTCTGTGGTGACCTAAATGGGAAGGAAAGCCAAGAAAGAGGGATATATGTATACATATAGCTGATTCACTTCGCTGTACAGCAGAAACTAACACAACATTGTAAAGCAACTCTACCTCAATTAAAAAAAAAAAGCCAAAAGCCAAATGAAAAAATAAACCATATAATGTGGTTATATTATATGTAATATTTTGTAACTTGCTTTTATGATTTAATAAATTGATTTTTTCATGTTAATACAAATAGATACATCTAAATATTTTTACATGTTACTTTTATTCCATAATACAGATGTATCACCCACAGTTTATGTAAATAATTCCCTTTTGAGGAAAAATTAAGTCCGTTTCCAAATGTCAACTCTGGCAAAAAATGCTTCAAAGGACATATACATTTTTTGGGTAATTATGTTTTTTTCTGTGATACTGTTTGTATTAGTTTGCTAGGGCTGACATAACAAATACCACTGACTGGGGAGCTTAAATAACAGAAATTTATTTTCTCACAGGTCTGGAGGCCAGAAGTCCAAGATCAAGGTGTCTGCAGGGCTGGTTTCTTCCAAGGCAGACCTCCTTGCTTGCTGACGGTGACGGACGTCTCCATGACCTTTCCTCTGAGCTCACATGTCTGTGTCTAAAGTTCCTATTCCTATAAGGACTCCAGTGGTATTGGTTAGGGCCCAACCTAAAGGCATCATTTAACTTAATTATCTCTTTAAAAACCCTATTGGGCTTCCCTGGTGGCGCAGTGGTTGAGAGTCCACCTGCCGATGCAGGGGACACGGGTTCGTATCCCGGTCCGGGAAGATCCCACATGCCACGGAGCGGCTGGGCACGTGAGCCATGGCTGCTGAGCCTGCGCGTCCGGAGCCTGTGCTCCGCAATGGGAGAGGTCACAACAGTGAGAGACCCGCGTACCGCAAAAAAACAAGAACAAACAAACAAAAACCCTACCAATAAATACAATTCTATTCTGAGGTATGGGGGGGGTTAGGCCCTCAGCATATGATTTTGGGAGGACATAGTTCAGCTGGCAACACTGTTCTAGTTACTAACTCTGTTTAAAAACTTGCCACAACACTCGGCAGCTGACAACAACACCAAGTTAATTAAGCTCACTGATTCTGAGGGTCAGGAATTCATTACGTGCACAATAGGGACAGCTTGTTCCTATTCCATGATATCTGGGCAGAAGGCTGGAATCATCTGAAATCTCCTGGGGTAAACATTTCCCAGATGGTCTTCCAGAACCTTGCCCCTCCCATCAAGAGGCAGAATCTGTTTTTCCTCCTCTGGAATCTGGCCAGGACTTTGTGGTCACCTCTACTGACTAGAATATGGTCAAAGTGACATTGTGCAACCTCTGAGACTAGCTCAGAAAAGGAAACAGGCCTTCAAACTTTCTCTTTCTCTTGCTCTCTCTCAGCACCTTCATCCTGAGAACCCAGTGACTACACTGTTAGGAAAACCAAACTCTTCCAGATTAAGAGGAGCTGAGGTCCCCAACCAACAGCCAGTATCAACCTCCAGACATGTGAGTGACCAAGCCTTCAGATGACTGCCGTCCCCAGCCTTTGAGTCTTTCAGCCAACGTCCCAGCCTCACTGAGCAGAGAAAAGCTCTGCTGCGATAGGTCCACATTCTTGACCTTATAAAACCAGTGATCATAATAAATGATTGTTTGGTGCCATTAAGTTTTGGGGTCACCAACTATAGTAGCTATAGTCTGCATCCTGGCTCCCCAAGATTCACATCCATCCCACAAGCAAAATATATTTACCTCACCCCAGCATCTCCAAAAGTCTCATCCTATTGCAGAAGAATCCAAAATCCCAAATCTCAACACCTACATTATCTAAATCAGGTATGGCTGAGACTATGTATGGTCCATTCTGGAGCAGACCTGTGAACTGGAAAACAAGCTCCAAATTCAATGGTGGGACAGGCATAGAATAACAGTGATAGCCATTCCCATTTCAAAAGGAGGGACATGCAAAGAAGGAAGGGTCACTGCTTTCAAGCAATTTCAAAGTCCAGCAGGGCAAATTCCATTAGGTTTCAAAGCTGGGAAAAATCTTCTGTGGCTCAGTGCTCTGACTCCTGGGCCCATGCCTCTACCCTCTGGATCTGTGGATAACTGTTATAGCCTTTCCTGGAGCAGATATTGAGAGCCAATGAACAAGACCCTCTTATTCTGATTTTCTCATGTGAAGATACACAGATAGTGAATTGAATTACAGGCTAATAGACTCATGGAATTCATATGATCCAGGAAACCTCTCTACCTACCCAATCTCTCTAGCACTTTAATTCAGCATCTACTTTAAAAAGTTCCAAAGATATAGTGCTTGTGATTCATTTGTTCATTAAAAAAATATTTATTGAACAAGTTCTATGTGCCATACAGTGAAGGATTCTGGGGCAAGGCTTAGAATACGACGGTGCAGACAACAGCAACACAATTGAACGTAGGGAGACTTCATTCTGGAGGAGGAGATGGATACTTGTCTTAGTCAGTTCAGGCTGTCATGACAAAATACCAGAGACTGAGTGGTTTAAACAGCAGACATTTATTTCTCATAATTCTGGAGGCTGGTCCAAGATCAAGGTGCCAACAGATGCACTGTCTCACGAAAACCTACTTTCTGGCCTTCTTGCTGTGTGCTCACATGGCCTTTCCTCAGTACACGCTCTTGGTGAGAGAAAGAGCTCTCAAGTCTGTTTTTCTTCTTATAAGGGCACCACAAATCATAGGGGCTCCACCTTCATAACTTCATCTAAACTTCATTGTATCCCAAAGACGCCATCTCCAAATACCATCACCTTGGGTATTAGAGCTTCAACATACGAATTTTGAAGGGATAAACATTCAGTCCATATTCATTATGTAGCAGTAATGAATATTAAACAAGTAAAGATATAGTTTTAGATTTTGATAAATATTATGAGAGAAGTAAGATAGATAATATAATGGAATGTTACAGAGAATACTCCTTTAGGTTGAGTGATGAAGACACGCTTGTCTTAAAGGGGGCATTTGGCTTGAGACCTAAGACATAAGAAAAGATGTGAGGGCTTCCCTGGTGGTGCAGTGGTTGAGAGTCCGCCTGCCGATGCAGGGGACACGGGTTCGTGTCCCGGTCTGGGAAGATCCCACATGCCGTGGAGCAGCTGAGCCCATGAGGCATGGCCGCTGAGCCTGCGCGTCCGGAGCCTGTGCTGCGCAATGGGAGAGGCCACAACAGTGAGAGGCCCGCGTACCGCAAAAAAAAAAAAAAAAAAAAAAAGGAAAGATGTGAAAGGAAGGCGGAAGGGCTTTGCAGACAGAAGGGACAGCAACTAAAAGCACTGGGAGTGCTCTAGGAAGAAACAGAAGTCAGTGTGAGGGAGAATGGTGGGTGACATTGAAAGTGTTACAAAATCAGGTTAGAAAGAAAAGCAAGGGAGAAATCTTGAGATAAGGTAAGAAGTTTAGATCTTATTCTAAATTTAGTTGAAAGCCCCTGGAGATTTTTTTTTTTAATGGAATGACATTATTTGATTTACATTTTAGAAAAATCCCTCTGTTTTCTCTGAAGAACAAGAGTGGAAAGAGAACAATTATGGGACTTTGAAGTTATCTGGGCAACTCAAGGTCATGGCTTGGGCCAGGGTGCTAGTAGCTTAAATGCAGAAGCGTGGAGAGATTCAAGATGTCTTTCAAGGATGGGACCATTAAGACTTGCTGATAGATCAGATGTGGGGACCAAGGGAAAGAGTGAAATCCAGGGACAAGTGCAGGTTTTGGATTAGGGCCACTGGGTGGATTGTGGTGACATTGACTCAGATGGAAAGAGTGGTGTTTGGGGAGGATTTGGATTGAATGACAGGGTGTTTTGGCAGAAGAGGAGAATCACAGGACTTATTATTTATTCATTCATTATATTTTAAGTGTTTATTAGTCATTTAAGTGAAGATGTTGAATAGACCATTGAAGAAGTGAGCTCAGCAGTCAGGGCTGGTGATATAAATGTGTGAGTCAACTTTTAGGTATTAGACACACAAAACTATGAGAGGACGAGGGATTAAACAGGAGGGAAATGTGGCTAAAGGAACAAATATACCTCTGAGAGAGCACAGGGTGTTCTTATGCTTAGAGGACATAAAGAGCAGGGAGAAGAACCAGGAAAACAGACTGGAAAAGAAACACCAAGGAAACAGGAAGAAAACTGAGATGTGTGGTGAGGTTTTCAGAAGGAAGTTACAATAGCAGTAGAAATTCTTTCTTACGACTAACATGATGTCTGACTCCTCTGACTCCATATTACTCACACATTGGTCTCCGATCTTCATTCTGGACAACACACCAAAAAAGTCAAAGGAAATTTTTTTTTTTTTTTTTTTTTTTGCGGTACGCGGGCCTCTCACTGTTGTGGCCTCTCCTGTTGCGGAGCATAGGCTCCAGACGCGCAGGCTCAGTGGCCATGGCTCACGGGCTCAGCTGCTCCGCGGCATGTGGGATCTTCCCGGACCAGGACACGAACCCGTGTCCCCTGCATCGGCAGGCGGACTCTCAACCACTGTGCCACCAGGGAAGCCCTCAAAGGAAATTTTTAAAGCATTTCATTATAGGAACACAAGGCATTTCATAGTTACCCTACTCTTGTTTGAAGCCTGAGACCAGACCACCATTGCTGAGCTGTGCGACCATGGACAACTGACCTGGCCCCTGTGAGCTTCATTTTCCTCATCCCTGGAATGGAGAGTGAGAACTACTTTGCAGGGCTGTGGTGGAGTCTGATGACAGTGCACATCACACAGCTAGCCTGAGACAAACGCCCAATACATTGAAGTAATTATTAGCTTGGTCCCCTTTCCCCTACGATAGCCCTAGAAAGAGTTGACGATTACCCCCATGGTCTTTTGCACCCAAGATTTTCTAAGATATCATTTCTCTCTCATCCTGTTCTTTTCTCCTTCCTTTGGCTTCCTCTTCCCATACCTGGCCAGTTTTCCAGATCTCAAAGAATTCTAAAGCAAACAGGAAATATCACCCATGTAAGTAATACCTTTCTATGATCACAATGGCAAGGGCTATTTTGTGAAGTTGGGAGCTACATTTGGAAAGTAAAATGCAGAGGTTAAGAATTCAGTTTCTTGAGGCATATTGTATGGGATTGAATTCCATTTCTACCACTTAGAAGCTATGTGAACTTGGACAAGCTACATAAACTTTCTTTGTGTCATTTTCCTCATTTGCAAAACGGGGAGAGTAGTACCAATCTCGCAGGGTTGTTATAAGGCTTTTACACAAATTAAAATGGGTAAAGTACTTAGAAGAGTGCCTAGTGCTTGATAGTGAGTAAGCATTCACTAACTGTGAATTACCATCTATAGTCAGGATCTCATGCCAATGGCTGGATGACCTCCCTTCCACGATGTGTTACCAGAGATTCATGCCTCATGAAGCAGGTGTGGGTTGACTTCCCAGTTCCCTCTGACTTTGACATTTTTGGATTTGATAACTAGTGACCCTCAGTGTTTTTTTAGGGGGTGGGCTATGTCCAGAGGTGGAGAAAGCAGAAGCGTTGATCCTTGTTTCACAGTAAGCATCTGGAGCACATTCAGGAAAAGCTATGAATTGGGGTTAAAATGTCAAAACCACTCCAGCTCTGAACAATGCGTTTTCTTCTCAAATGTCAAAACTTCAACTGCTTTGCTGGCTTCATGTGTCCTATTTAGGTTTAAAATTTTTCTTTGATAATTTATCTTTAGTAATGGAAGCAGAATGATATAGAGAAAAGATCATGGGTTCAGAGTTAATTCTAAATCTCAGCCCCTCTACTTTCTACAGAGTGGCTGAATGTCTCTGAGCCATAGTTTCCCCAAAAAAGAAACAATAATACTTGCTTGCAGGGTGGTCTTGAGAATTAAGGAAAATAATGTACATAAAAAACTCAACAAGGTGAAAATTATGCTTTCCTTCTCTACTGATCCCACTGGACTGCAATCCTTACGCTTCCTTGTTCTCATTTCCTCCCAGATTCCAAAAATATCAGTACAGATGGCTCTTTCAGAACTTGGGGAAATATCTACATATTTGCAATAGTAGGTCCTGTGATTGGGTGATATTTATATTCTAAAAAAAAACCTATTAAAATGAGACTTGAATGAACAAAAAAGAGTAGTTTCTGCAAGTTCTAAAAATATCACTCAGAAATAATGCTCTTTCTAGACCCCTAATGCTGAGTAAGGTAAACCTAACCTCTTAGTTCAATAGACTACTGATAATTCCCTTTATGCCAATGGGAAAATTAGCTAGTGCCAAGATATTTTTAACTGGTCTGAAGGAACACATCTTCATTTGCATCCAGCAAGATGTAACCTTAGCAACAGTGTGTATTTTTGGACTCCTTTTCATTTAATGTAACTGAAGCGCCACTGATACACCCCTAATCTGATGACAGAATTCAACGTGACCAATTCATGTGTCTGAGCCCTCCAAGTCCCTTGCCAGCCCAGCAAGATTCTAATTTCCTGTCACTAGCATGAATCAGTATGGTCCAAACCGAAATGAGTTTAGAGCATTAACTTTTCTTGTTGACTTCCTTTTAAGTCACATTTAACTGTCTCTCTTATTATAAATGGTCTAAGTATGGGGGAAAGTGTACATCAATGTGGAAAGAGCTTAGGTGTCACATTTCAACAGAGAATTAAAAATGTGTTTTTGCTTCTTCTGAACTATTGAGGGCTCTTACCCACCATCTCCAAGCCAGTGTCTTCTATAAAACTGAGGCAACCATTAATTTGGTAATTCCTACCTTGCAAAGTTGTGCTAACATGTAATATTTCAAATTTGTTTTTAAAAAGGTAAGAGGGATGTCAGTTTGAAGGCATGCTCTTACAATTTGCTACCCTCCATGATGTTTAGCATATAAGACTGGTGATGCTGACTTGGACCAACGCTTCCTTTATAGGGATGGAAATGGAGATCGACAAGATGGGTCTCTCTGAAGACTGCCCGCTCCCCCTCCCCCTTCTGTAATGAACACTTGGCTTGTATTGCTTGCTGAGCAATTCAAAGATGGACATGTGTGGAATGGTTTATATATGTGGAAGAACAAGAAATTCTCCTTTTCCACCAAAAGCAAAGCAACAAAAAAGCCTGAGTAACAGAGGGCTTTGCCAGTCTTACTTTAATAGTTGAAGCTCCTCTAGCACTAGTTTCTCAGACTTTTGCCTGCCATTGCCATGACCAGCTGCTCTTCGATCTTGTTTATCTGTTGCATGCTGGAATAAGTGATTACATGATTGATTCCATTGCAATCTGTCATCGCGACTCACCCAGTCATTGGGTCACACTTGGTTAAATCCATGGATAAATCATGGACTGGATCAGAGAGCTCAAAAGTGGAAATGTGAGTGTATGTCAGTATCTCTATGTGCCTGTGTGTCTGAATATGAACGTGGGTGGTCCTGTGTGTACGTGTGTTTATGTCTCGAAGTTCAAGAATCTGTGCCTGAGGGTCTGTGGGCATGTATGGGGGTCTGTGTGCTCATATGGTGTGTCTTTAGTTCGTATGTGGTGTTAGCAAATGTATGCATGCATGGTTTCTGTACGTTTGTTGTTGTGTAAGAGGAAGGGAGCAGCTGAAGATTAGGCGTCACTTATTTATTCATTCAAGAAATATTCACTGAGGGCATGAACAAGCCAGACTTGGAATCTGTGAGGTCACGGGTTCAGTCAATGGAAGAATCATGCCAAACAGAGATGAAGAAATGCTTTGAGCAGTGCAGTGGCAAAATTCTCTGCTCATGGATGTGCCGGCGGCGGCTCTGGGGCTCAGCGAAGTCCTTGAACGATCTCCAAGGTCATACGCATCAAGCTGTAGAGGATCCTGCCTTTTCTCTCCTGTCTTCTGCCCTGTTCCCCGTGTCCCTTTTGGTGGGCCCTCCTCTTCCCTAATCAGATGTGCGCTCCTGCTGGTGTAGTTCAAGATGGCAAATCCCTGGCCAGTTGGGCTTCGGAGATGGTCTAATTCATTGCAGGAGACGGTCTAATTCATTGCAGGAGATGGTCTAATTCATTGCAGGAGACGGTCTAATTCATTGCAGGAGAGGGTCTAATTCATTGCACGTTGTGTGTTTATAGTTATAGAACTCACTTAGGAAGATTGCTGGTATCCCAGCTGTCATCAAAGTAGTATTTTTGAGTGTTCTAGGCAACAGAAAAAAGCTCTTTATTTCCACTTGCATCAGTTACAGAATTAGGCAGAGATGATCCCTTCATATGTATTTTGACAGGAGAAAGGAGAACAGCCCAGAAGGAAGACACGCCCCAGCCACGGGCCTCAGGGGTGAGCTGTTAGGGACCCAGATCTCCTAGTTCAGGATCTCTCAACCCCCCTCCTCTGTGAAGCCTCCATGTGATGCTTAATATTATGGGTCATCTTGACTGGGCCACGGGGTTTCCAGATTAAACGTTATTTCCGGGTGTGTCTGGGAGCGCATTTCTGAATGAGATGAGCATTGGAGTCAGTGAACTCCGTCAAGCGGACTGTCCTCCCCAAGCCTGGATAGAATGCAAGGCGGCGGGTGGGGAGAAACTCACCCCTTTCCTTCCCGCCTGACCGCTGAGCTGGGACATCAGTTTTCTCTTACCCTTGGACTGGGATTTATACATTTGGGTCTCCTGGCTCTCAGGCCTTGAGACTCGGACTGGAATTACACCGCCAGCTTCCTGGGGCTCCAGCTTGCAGATGGCAGGTAGTGGGACATCTCATAGCCAATTCCTCATAATAAACCTCCCTATCTATATATCCATCTATCCTATTGGTTCTGTTTCTCTGGAGAACCCTAACACTCACTCTGATCCCTCTTTTCCCAAAAGACTCCAGGGTGTTTGAACACCTCCTGGGCTGCCCTGTGAGTTCCTGGACCACTTCGAGTTTAACGCCATCATTGTGCAGTACTTTACAGCTCCCAAGGCACTTGGGCCAGTGCTTACTCTGTGTGATCTTCATGTACCCCCCGTGAGATGGGTTACTAGAACCAGATGAATGGATAAAGAAGAGACGTGGTACACATATACAATGGAATATTACTCCACCACAAAAAAGAATGAAATCTTACCATTAGCCACAACATGGAAGGACCTAGAGGGTATTATGCTAAGTGAAATAAGTCAGAGAAAAACAAACACTGTATGATTTCACTTATACGTGGAATCTAAAAAAACAAAACAAATGAACAAATACAACAAAACAGACTCATAGATATAGAGAACAAACTAGAGGTTGTCAGAGGGGTGGGAGGTGGAGGGGAGAGGCAAAATAGGTGAAGGGGATTAAGAAGTACAATCTTCCAGCTATAAAATAAATAAGTCACAGGGATGTAACAGCACAGGGGATACAGTCAATAATACAATAAATTTGTATGGTGCATAATCTAGAAAAGTATCAAATCACTATGTTGTACACCTGAAACTAATGTAATACTGTAAGTCAACTATATTTCAATTTTAAAAATGTAAAATAAAATAAAGATGTAGAAATCGAGGCTCCAAGAGGAGGCCAGCGAGTGGCAAAACGGGATCTGAAGGTTCAAATCCAGGTCTCCCCGACTCGAACGTGGTCCACATTTCACGAGACTGCCTGCCCCACAGGCTAGGAGTTACTCGGGGCTGGGGCATCCTCCCCATTGAGCTCCAGCCTGGCTTGGAGTCTAGGGTTGGGTGTCCAGGGTCTGAGCTTGTGGTGCAGGAAGCTGATTGGAGGGTCTCCTCTGGATCAACACCTGAGAGGAAGGAAGTAGGACTGGGCAAAGGGAGAAGCTGCAGCGCAGTGTGCTTGCAAGCAAGGCCTCAGCTGATGCCACAGGCAGCTCTGGATCTGGGATGGTCCTCCAGTTGTTTTAAGTAGAAGAAAGGAGCCCTGATATCGACCGTCCCTGGAGGTGGGCTGCCTCTAGGGAGGGTGTGACCTTGGACAAAGTGGCCCCCTTTAAGGGAGTGCCATTCAGGGATTCAAGGAGAGGAACTCAGCTCAGAGCCATCTGTTCTGATGAACAGATGCCAGAGGAATGAGCGACTCAGCTCTTCGGGGGGATCTGGGTGACACACCACAGAACAGTCAGGAAGGGGCTGTGAAATTGATTTTCTCTACAACACCCTTCCCTGTCCTCTTATAGTGGGTTCTCCTGAAGCATGTTTGGTTTTTTTCCGCACTGGCTGCCCTAGATCTTTAAACACTGCTGCCTTCTCTGCCCCCTTCCTCCAGAGATCGTGTTCTCGATATTGCCTCAGTGTGTGTGTACGTGCAGGCGTGCCTGTGTGTGCTTCTGTGTGTGTTTCTCACCGACATCTACTAAGGCTCCTTTCTGTGTTGCTTTCTCAGGCTGGGAACTCTGTGTTTCCTAGCAGCCCTGACCGCCATACAAAAATGGGATAGAAATGACAGAGTCCAGCCCTGGCTTCGCTCTGTTTCTGTGCTCAGAGCATCTATGATCTTGGGAAGCTGGCCTGACACAAGAGCAGAGCTTCCACCCAAGGAAGAATGACTCTGGGTTCGGCAGGTTTGAGGCCTCCTGTGCCCTCTGGGACCTCTCACAGGGGAGGGCCCTGCTAGGGCAGCAAGGGGTTCAGAGGGCAGATGCTGAGAGGCTGGGGCCGGCTCTGGAACAGGGGCTCCATTCTCTGCAGAGGGTCAGCAGTCACCCTGCGGCGAGTTCACTTGGACTCTGTCTGAGCCCCTGAATTCAGACTCTTGATTAACTAAGCCATGAAGCATGACCCCCCGGCCCCCAGAGAGTTCTGTCATTGGACAGATTTCTCCCAAGTCCAGAGGTCACGCGGAGGGCCTGATGTGAAAAGTCTTTCCTCGCCCAGGGGTCCATCCTCGCCCACAGCCCGCACTTCATATTTTCCAATCGAGGGGTCCGGCTCTCTAATCCGGCCAGACTGTGAGTGGGTGCAGTCCAGCCACCCGCTGGGGCCGCCTTCCAGGTCGATGGGTGGGAGGAGGAAGGATTGCTCTGTCCTGGGGCAAAATCTCAGGATCTCCTGAAAGACCCTCTGGTTTTTGCCATGAAATCCCTGCTGGTTGATACCAGAATTCCCCTTCAGCAGATGACAGCATTTTTCAAGGATAGCGCAGACGTGGAGAACATTTTTTTTTTTTTTTTGCCGTACTCGGGCCTCTCACTGTTGCGGCCTCTCCCCTCGCGGAGCACAGGCTCCGGACGCGCAGGCTCAGCGGCCATGGCTCACGGGCCCAGCCGCTCCGCGGCATGTGGGATCTTCCCGGACCAGAGCATGAACCCGCGTCCCCTGCATTAGCAGGCGGACTCTCAACCACTGCGCCACCAGGGAAGCCCCGGAGAACATTTTTGAAGTGGGGTGAGGAAGGGTGTCTGACCTTCACTTTGGGGCCCAGGTCAGAGATGTAGTCCTTCCTGGAGCCGGATGTGCCCGTGGTGGGGAGGAAATGAGTGAGGAGAGGCGTGGGAACCCTACGTGGAGAAGGCTCTGGAAGAAGACAGAGCCTGAAGCTGGGAATGGCTCTAAACCAAGGCTACAGAGTTTGCCAATCTGTCGGCACCGTCTCAGTGCGGTTGGAATGTGACCTTGGGAAGGTCAAACAGAGAGAATATTGACAGAGTGTATCAGACAGGCTCAAGCGCGGACTTGGCATTGACCATGGGTCCCCAGGCTGCGTGTCACCTTGTCTCACGGCAAAGCTGGGAGGCGGACTGGCCTCCACCCCCGCTTCTGTTTTCTGGAAGCTGGCTCGGAAGTACAATTTTATTTGTAAAATGGCTCATCTCTCCTGGAGTCAAACGCAGCTTTCCAGAGCCGGTGACGTCTGAGACGGGGCTTACCTAGTGGGTTGGGAGTTCCACCAACTCCTTTGCTGTCTTGCTCTGTGCTGGGGAGCTCTCAGTGGGAGGGGGCAGCACCCGTAATTGTCAGGGTGTCTCAGGGACTGAGTCATAGGCAGAGTCTTCATCCATCACCGAATAGATCAGTAAGCAGGAGCTTCCAGAGCAAAAACAGTCAGAGAAACTCCAGCAATCCCACCCCTGGGCGTATATCTGGAAAAAGTGAAAACTCTAATTCCAAAAGATACATGCACCCCAATGTTCACAGCAGCACTATTTACAACAGCCAAGACATGGAAGCAAATCAAATGCCCATCAACATATGAATAGATAAAGAAGGTCTGGTGTATATACATGAATATATATATGTGTACATACACACACACAATGCGATATTACTCGGCCATAAAAAGAATGAAATATGGCCATTTGCAGCAATGTGGATGGATCTAGAGAATATTATACTAAGTAAGTCAGAGAAAGACAAACACTATATGACATCACTTATATGTGGGATCTCAAAAATATGCAAATGAATGCATATAAGAAACAGAAACAGACTCACAGATGTAGAACACAAACCTGTGGTTATGAAAGGGGAGAGGGAAGGCGAGAGGCGCAAATTAGGGGCATGGGGTTAACAGATACAAACTACTATCCATAAAAGAGATAAGCAACAAAGACTGACTATATAGCACAGGGAATTTTACCCAGTATCTTGTAGTCACCTGTGATGGAATATAACCTGCAAAAATACTGAATCACTATGCTGTACGCTCGAAGCTAACACAATTCTGTAAATCAACTTTACTTCAGTAAAAAATAGGAAGTTAAAAAGGAGAAGAGAACTACTATGGCAAAGACAGAGAATGTATACAAAGAAAAACATGAAGATGTTCTTTGAAAATAAAAGACAATTTTGATTTATAAAGTTCTTCCTTTTTTTACGTCTGCAGTCAGAAATTTCCTAGGGAGGGACAGAGGGTGGACCTGGCCTCCAAGGTTATGATTCCTCGACAGAAGCACTTATGTTTCTTTCTCAAAGAAAACTGAGAGCAGGCTGTAGCCTGCAGGGGAGGGCCTTGGGCTGGGGCCAGGCCTGTGTTTGTTTCCCAGCGGCTTCCTGAGCTCGCCGCGTGTCCTTGGGCAAGCGCCTCGCCCTCTCTGGGTCTCCCTTTGCGGAATCATAAACTGAAAAGTACCTTTCAATTCTGACCCTCTATGGATCTATTTTTAACAAAACTCACGCTTACTTCCGCGCTCTTGAGCCTGCCATAACGACATTTGTAGCTATACAAGCTTTCCAGAATCAGAAAGAAATAGCGTTTGTGAAGTGTCAGCGCATCAGAAATGACTGGCACCCAGGGGTTCCAAGCCCCTCCCCGAAACCTGCTCCTGCTGCAAACACAAGCCCCTTCCCTCCCTGCGCTGCTGCCTCTCCGCCTGTCCTTGCTGACTACGCCAGGTGTTCTCAAGAACAGAAATAGAATATGTCTGCCACGCAGCAAGTGCACTCCTGGGAGGATGGGGTGTGTGTGTAATTTATTTTATTTCATTGTTTTCAGATAATTCTCTGTTAAAGAAAATAATCTCTGAAGTGGAGTGCAGGGGCCCTGAAAAGCTGTCAGCTCCCTGCTAGACAAGTCACTTTGCACAGCATCTTGGTGTCCCCAGCTAGAGAGGGTGTCAAGAACGCTCCGAATCCTTCATCAATGCAGGGATGTCCTGGGGCTGCGTGCAAGGGGCTCACAGACATTTCGAGTGTAAAACTACAAAGCAAAGCGTCACCAGGTTATTAGGATGAACGAGCTCTCTTCTCCACATCCTAGGTTCAGGATTTCCGCGAACCAAGCTAAGCTGGCAGCTGTGAGCTGAAGCAGCCCATAGATCAGAGTCCACGGTGCTCTGAGATCACGCTTCCCTCTGTCCACTTGGAGCAGGGCTCCCCTCTCAGCTTCCCTGACAAGGGGCATCCAGCTGCCTCATTTACCATCTGAAATCTACACAGTGGTCAGTGGGCTTTCCTGTGTCCTAATCTGATCTGATCTCACGGTGGAATCTATCAGCAACTTGAAAACCCCTTGAGAGGAAGTGGAATCAGGGGTTCAAGTCCAAACTCCCCCCATCTAAGCTGCATAACCTCGGGCCGGCTTTTCAGCCCTCTCTGTACATCTATGTCAGCTGTAAATTGGAGATCGTGAAAACGTTTTTCCTGCCAGTCTTGCCAGTTATTGTAACCGTCGGGTATCATATTGGGCATCAACATGTTTGAAGCTGGGCTGAGCAGAGGCCCGTGGAGGCTCTGTTCATGGTCCAGTGCCAGACACACGCAGCGGAGGCGGAGGGGTATGAGTAGGACCAGATGACAGCTTCTGGGAAGAAAGCTAGAATCTGGAGCACAGGACACGGGGATGGGAGAGAGCAGAGGAGGCGGAAGTCATCTGTTAGTGTCTCTTGAAGGAGACCCCCATCCCAATCCCGCCCGGTCCCAGAACTTCCTCTGGGACACCCCTCAGCCCAAGGGACCATTGGTTTCCTCACATCTGTGAGCCCCGCCCCCAGCCCTGGGACAGGTCCCTGAGAGAGCCCGGAGATGCCCGTTTCCGTGTTTTCTCCTCCGAAGCATGTGGTCAGCGCTGGCCTGGCACATTGCAGGAGCTCGGGACCCGCCGGGTCAGGCTAGCTCGGGCGCACAGACACCTCCCTCCCCTGCGCTCCTCTCCCCGCGTCTGCCTCCACCTCCACCTCGGCTGCTGTTACCACTACCGCTGTCTCCTCTGTCACGTCTGCTGCCACCGCCACCTCCCCCAGCAGGCTGCACGCTGGGGGGCCGGGGCTGGGCGAGGCTGTGGACCCTGGGAGCTGGGCCGGTCTTGGGGCCCAGGGCACTTGGGGGTGCTGCGGGGCAGGGGCCCCCTTTGTTGCCAGGGGCGGTGCTCGGGACAGAAGTGGCAGGCGGGGGGCCCGAGGGGTAGCTTGGTGGTACAGCTGGGGACCGAGGGTGCTGGCTGCTGTGGACAGGTTTGGAGCCGTTTTTGGCTGGAGACTGGCTGACTTCGCAATCCATGGAGCGTCCCCTCTTCTTGTCATCTTCAGAGTTTTCCGTGGTACAGTTGGCTGGGCTGGGCGGGATGGGGCCTCAGCCATGATGTCACCAGCCGCCTTCACAGGCGTATTCAGGCCATTCAACAAGGACAGACCCATGTTTAGACCCCAGGGGGGCACTGTGGGGAACTCAGACATGAGTGGGCCCGGTCCTGGCTCTCGTGGATCTTGGAAAGTTCTTAATGAATGAATCCCTAGCAGGCCTGAGGAATCCTGACTAGATGGCTGAGCTGAGGACATGGGGGGCCACACTGTAACTAGAGCCATGCCCACGATGAGCACCCTTTCATCCATGCAGCAGCCTCTGCGAGTATTTTCATACCCATTTTCCTGATGAAGGAACTGAGGCTCAGAGAAAGCTGGTAAGTGGCAGAGCCAGGACTAGAAATAAACTCTTCCAACCCCAGATAATGCACGTTCCTAATAAACCTCACATGTCATGATTGGTGAGAGGCTCAGGATAAATTCTGGGATGAGTAGTGGAAAGAGGACTAAAATAGGTCTTGTTCTGCCTGGGATAAGAAGCTATTTAATAAATGAACATGAGTCAGTGAGGAGGCAGCATCTTCTCCGTGGAAAACATGGGTGTAATTCTGCAATTAGAGGTTCCAGTAAAAGTGGGCGGACAGCCCCCTGGAAATATAAATCACTTCCAGGAGGCACAGATGAACAGCTGTGGCTACATGGCTGGGGGCCAGAGAAGGTCAGGAACTTTATGTTTTATGTCGTGACCGCACTGAACCTGCCCCCGACTTTGGCCACAAATCCTCAATTGGGATTCCTTCTTCTCTTTCGCTTCTACAATCCCTCCTCCTCCCGCCATCTCGGTGACATTTATTTTAAAAATAAATGTGTGTGTGTGTAACCATGTTACTTCCCTAATTAAAATACTTCCTTGGTTTCCTAGCTCCACAAGGTAGAATCTAACTCTTCAGTGTGGCTTATGGGGTTCGCTTAGCTTAGGTTGGCCCCAAAGCAGACCCTGAGACAGGATTTGGGTTTCAAAGGCTGTCCAGTGAAAGTAGGAGGACATTCACCCATCAATGCTTGTTCCTCGTTGGTGAAGGCTTGCTTTTGGGGATATTAACTTCCCAAGATGTCTGTCTGCTCCTCACATGGCCAGCACACTCCTGGGAGGAGAGTGGGCCCTCAGATGCAGAGGTACATCTGCTCGAGGTAGAAGTCATTGCCGTGTGATGAACTGTCCACAGAGCTGGCCAAAGGGATGCGGGCAGTCAGTGTGGCATCTGTGGCACAGATTCTGCGCGAGTTTCCTTCTCAAGCTGCATCTTCTCCTCCTACACCTGGTCCTAGATTTCCCAGAGGGGTTACTCAATGACGAAGAAAAACACAGATCACACACAGTTATGATACCTTAATAAGAGCGCTTTTATCTAAAGACACAGGCAACTAACCTCTCTGCAGTAGATTGACCAGGCTGTAAACTCTGGACTCTTTTTCCTTTAACACACATTCCCACACCCTCAACTAACAGGCATGAGAAGAAACCAAATGAGGGTGAAAGACAAGCTCGTAGCAACAAAAACTCAGCTCCCTGTGTGGTGGGCAGGAGGAAAGGCTGCGTGAAGCTCTCTCCCTGGACCTGGGCAGAAACACCTTAGGAAACTCCTGGGATGTAAGTGCATTCTTCAGAGTCTCCTTAATAGGGCAAAGCACAGGATGTGAGCAGGTGTACGGGAGTTGAGACGGAGTGTTTGATTAGATGAAGTTTGAAGAGCTGTTCCCAAACATGCGGTCTTTTTTCAGACGCCCATATTTTGTACGTGCTGGTCCCTCTGCTGAGACTACCTTCTGTGTTTGTCCAACACCACTTCTGTGAAATCCTCTCTGACCAGCACATACAGACTTAATCACCCCACCCTCTTTCTCCATCAGACTTGTAAATACTTTATTATAACTCTGAAAGTCATTACGCTCTTTCTGGACCTCCTTTTATGTGTCTGTAACATAAAGTGTTCACAACCATAAGCTTTCAGGCCTAAAGTTTTTGAATCTTTTATCACTTATAATTTTTTTAATAGCAAAATCAGCTATTTTGTAGGATAATATGTATGCCTTTTTTTAATTTTAAAATCTATTTTAGGTTGGTTGTCATAAAAATTCCATGATTCAAAAACATTTGCTAAATGTCTTCTATGTGCCAGGCCTAGTGGGCCACACCTAGAATTTATTATTCCTATCCTTGAGAAATTTATTTTCTTGCTAAAAAACTGACATCTGAACCCAGGAAATAATGCCAGTCACACAGCAAAGCAGCAGGAATTTATACCGCAGGGGATTCACCAGGAGCTGGGGCAATGCTTCCAGGATGTGAGCCTTGGGTGGAGAATAGGACACAGTATTTCTGACACTAGGAGGAGGACATCCTAAATTAGTGCAGCATCAACTTCACAGAACCACATGGGAACAAGCAAGACATGAGACTGAGGGAGATGAGGACCCTGACGATCTCCCCGGGGCAGCCTGTCTGCTCTGCAGTGGAGCCAGGGATGTGGATGGAAGGGTGAAGATGGGGGAGAATTCAGATGCCAGCCAGTAGAGTTTGACATCAGACTACATGAAACCAGTAACGTTTTAGAAAACAGAGGGACATTAAGATGTTTGTGTTTGAGAAGGTCAGTGTGGCAGCTGACGGGAGACGGATTGGGTGGGGATGAGAGGCTGTCCCGTTGAGACCTTGAGGAGAGCACAACTTGATGTGGGCATAGGAGAAGGAGATGCAGGTTTGACCGGACACGGATCTGGATAGCAAGACAGGAGAAGGATGCAATATTGAGGACAGCAAGGTTTGGCTCTTGGCCAAGAGAACGGTGGTCGTGGTGGAAGGGGCAGGAGAAATTAACCCAAAGAGGTATGATTTGTTAAAGCCATATTAATGAGGAGTGTGTGTGTGTGTGTGTGTGCGCGCGCGCGCGCGCACGCAGGCGCACCCGTGTGCGTGCATGTGAGTGTGTAGGGGGCACAGAGTTTTGGTGTGAGAAGAGGAAACTGAAGCAGAGAAGAACACAGAGGCTGTCAGAAGTAGGGAGTAATGCCCTTGCCTTTGAACACAGCTTGGTTTCAGACATACTACTTGAACCATTCTTTGCAGCTCATGGGGGCCCTGACTTCCCAGAGCATCAATAATGCAACATGGAAACTGCAGGTCTGTCTCTGAATGAAGACACTGGGATTAGGGAAGCAAAAGCCATTCCAGAAGCTCTCCCTTCATCACAGTCTTTACAAACATGGCCCATGTTTGGAACTTGGTAGGGAATTTGATGCTTGACTTTTCGACATGTGTCCACACGGTTTCCATACTCTTTTCTTTTGGGTGATGACGCTACTTAGCTTTGTACGTAGATAACAGTGCAACCGTTCACAGCACAGACAAACACATTCACAGATGTTTTACACAGGAATCACTTAAGCTCAGTGGCTCTTAAAATACTTTTGCCATCCCAGCACTCCTGAGGGGCACAGTACTCCCAGATCAAACACAGAGTCAATTCATATGTGTCCAGTTTCAGTGGGAGAGAGTGGAAGGACCCATGTTCCTCAGTGCTTGAGTCAGAATCTGGGGGAAAGAGAGCAAAGCCCTGCAGGTGGTTCTGATGGAGCCCCCAGGAGGCTGGTCCCCGTGAGGACTCACCCGCCTCTAGTTCAAGCACAATCTGGGCTCACGCTTCTGCCCGAACTGCATTTTCTGTCCTGCCCCCTGCCCTTCTAATCCTAAACCTAGCCTCAACCCTGTAAGGGTTCAAGACCCTTCACGACCCACTCGTAGTTTTCTCATCTGAGAAATCACCCCTGCCTCACGCAGCACAGGTCATCTCTTTGATGTGTCATTCTTGCCCTTCAGTCAGTATTTGATCATCTGAGTGTCTGTTTCCCCCCCCGAGACAGTGGGCTCCTGGAGAACAGGTGCCACGTCTTAGGTGTCTCTGAAGCCTGGCACCTAGCACAGGGGAGATCTATCGTGAAAGCTTACAGATCAAATGCATGGATGGATACCTCGAAAAATACACGTCTGCAGCCTTCAGTCTCTCTGCCATTTCTTGATTTGTTTCCAAACCTCTGTGGGGCCCTGGCCTCGGCCCCTTGCCCTGGAGTCTCCTCTTCTTCGGGGAAGCTGCTGCTCCCTCCTCCATCCTCCGCGTCAGGGCTACATTCCTCAGGAGAGGTTGGATAAAACAGTCTTTCCGTCTCTGCAGGTTCAAGGTCACACATGAGTGTGGCACGCCATGGTAGCTTTTCAGTAACTGCTCACGTGTGCAGAGCATTTCAACATTCCCCGACCAGCACATTCTTTATCTTATCATCAGCTCCCTGACATCCTGGGAAAGCATCATTATTCTCTGTTCTGCACAAGCAACTGAGAGACTTGAGAGTGAAGTGACCTGACTGAAGTTGTCCATTAGCAGAGGTGGAGGAGAGAGAATTAGCACCAGGACCCCGACCGACTCAAAGCTTTGGGGTTTTTCCACTTTATCACATTTGATCTTTTCCCATCAGGTTCCATTTTCTTTCTGGTTTTGGGGATTTGTCCAGTATTTATCTATTAGTGCCTGACCCCTGCCTCTTCTGATTCTTTTGAAAGGACCCCGCTTTCCCTGACAGGAAAATCCAACAGGAACTGTTATTTCTGAGATGTCCGACATCTGACCTCTCAAGGCTCACGTTTCCCAGTTCGATTCCGGAAGCCAGGCTGACCCAGAGGACACTGGAGCCTCCTTCAGAGGTTTGGAGCAAGACTGATTGGCAAACGCCGTTTGGTATCCATCTTCTTAAAATAGAATCCTAGAATATACTTTGTTCTATTTCTTACAGTTTTTTCTCCTCCTCTTCTCCTGTCTGTTCTTTGCAGCATTTTCAAGCTCATCACAGATATAGGCAATTAAATGTGTTCACTAAGTCATCCTTTGCTTCATCATAATGAAAATGAATGCATAGTTTTCTTTCTGCAAAAGTTTGCTAAAATCCCTGGCTCGAGCACAATCAACTGTCGTCTGGTCATCTCGTCTTAGTCATGGGCTTTGTGACTCCAGAGAAGTCACATCATCTTTCAGTTCTTTCACTGGTCACCTTCCTTCTCAGTTATTTACTTATATGGTTGCCTCCCCCACCAGACTGTGAACAAGCAGCAGGCGGAGCAACGTTTTGTTCCAGTTTGTATTCTCAACACTTAGTACGGTTTCCAGCAGATGCTGGTTGAATTCCATAGAGCACTGAACGCCACCGAGAGGATGGGAAAGCATTCACTGCAGAAAAGGGACATCAAGAAGTCCTGCTCATCTATCTGATGCTTCCCTTCATGTTTTTTTTGTTTTTGTTTTTGGCGATACGCGGGCCTCTCACTGCCGTGGCCTCTCCCGTTGCGGAGCACAGGCTCCGGACGCGCAGGCTCAGCGGCCATGGCTCACGGGCCCAGCCGCTCCATGGCATGTGGGATCCTCCCGGACCGGGGCACGAACCCGTGTCCCCTACATCGGCAGGCGGACTCTCAACCACTGCACCACCAGGGAAGCCTGCTTCCCTTCACGTTTGAGAGGAACAGTAGCAGGGTCAAAGGGGGAAGAAGGTGTGATGTGTGTGTGTGTGTGTGTGTGTGTGTGTGTGTGTGTGTGTGTGTGTGTGTGTGTGTGTGTGTACAGCAGTGCACATGTGGTGTTTGTTCTGAATGGAGGACGCAGTTGTTGGCATAGAACAAGAGAAGGAGCCATGAGTGACAAAAACCCTGACCAAAGAGCAGATCATTTCAAATCATATCTGACATGACCAGAGGATGCCATCTCAAATTCCCTAGTCAAATGCCCACGATCTTAGCGCCACGGTGCGGCAAGAGCTGGGACTCAAGAGTTCTTCTAACTCGTTAGGTGACCTAACGAAAGTTACCTCTAATTTAGGGTGACATTTAAATTTCCAAGAGGACAGAGAACAGTGAAATTTGCTAGCCGGGCTTTGGAGGACACAGAAATGCACACAGGTTGTGGAGTATATCATGCTGTTTTCTGGGGAATTAGAGGCATACTAGGATGTGTTTGTTTGGGTACTGCTTTATATCACCATTGCTGAGGGGAAAGCTAAAAACTGCCAGAAAACAAAAATATTAGTACAAAGGATTATTGGGCTGGTGACAAGGAACACCCAGAAGATAGGAATTGTTTCCAACAGAAAGACTGTGAAATATATATGAAGGTAAGGAATGGAATAGAGTAAACACATGCGAATAGTATAATTGGGACCAAGACATTATGGAAAAGGCAATCCTGCTCAATAATTTATTTATTTATTTTTATTTTTTTTCTTTTAAGATGTTTATTTGGTTGATTTTGTTATTTTTCTAAATTTTTAATTTGGATGCTTTGTTTACTAATTTGTTTTTTTACAGTTTTTTATTTATTTTACTTTTTTTACAGCAGGTTCTTATTACTTATCTATTTTATACATAACAGTGTATGTCAATCCCAATCTCCCAGTTCATCCCACCACCACCACCACCCACTTTCTCCCCTTGATGTCCATACGTTTGTTCTCTACATCTGTGTCTCTATTTCTGCCCTGCAAACCAGTTCATCTGTACCATTTTTCTAGGTTCCACATATATGCGTTAATATACGATATTTGTTTTTCTCTTTCTGACTTACTTCACTCTGTACAACAGTCTCTAAGTCCATCCATGTCTCTACAAATGATCCAATTTCGTTCCTTTTTATGGCTGAGCAATACTCCATTGTATATATGTACCACATCTTCTTTATAATTCATTTGTCAATGGACATTTAGGTTGCTTCCATGACCTGGCTATTATAAACAGTGCTGCAATGAACACTGGGGTTCATGTGTCTTTATGAATTATGGTTTTCTCTGGGTATATGCCCAGTAGTGGGATTGCTGGGTCATACGGTAATTCTATTTTTAGTTTTTTAAGGAACCTCCATACTGTTCTCCATAGTGGCTGTATCAATTTACATTCCAACCAACAGTGCAAGAGGGTTCTCTTTTCTCCACACCCTCTCCAGCATTTGTTGTTTGTAGATTCTCTGATGATGCCCATTCTAACTGGTGTGAGGTGATACCTCATTGTACTTTTTATTTGTATTTCTCTAATAATTAATAATGTTGAGTGGCTTTTCATGTGCCTCTTGCCCATCTGTATGTCTCCTTTGGAGAGATGCCTATTTAAGTTTTCTGCCCATTCTTTGATTAGGTTGTTTGGGTTTTTTTGATATTGAGCTGCATGAGCTGTTTATATATTTTGGAGATTAATCCTTTATCCGTTGATTCATTTGAAAATATTTTCTCCCATTCTGAGGGTGGTCTTTTCATCTTGCTTATGGTTTCCTTTGCTGTGAAAAAGCTTTTAAGTTTCATTAGGTCCCATTTATTTATTTTTGTTTTTATTTCCATTACTCTAGAAGGTGGGTCAAAAAAGATCTTGCTGTGATTTATATCAAAGAGTGTTCTTCCTATGTCTTCCTCTAAGAGTTTTATAGTGTCTGGTCTTATATTTAGGTCTTTAATCCATTTTGAGTTTATTTTTTGTGTATCATGTTAGAGAGTGTTCTAATTTCATTCTTTTACATGTAGATGTCCAGTTTTCCCAGCACAACTTATTGAAGAGACTGTCTTTTCTCCATTGTATATCCTTGCCTCCTTTGTCATCGATTAGTTGACCACAGATGTGTGGGTTTATCTCTGGGCTTTCTATCCAGTTCCACTGATCTATATTTCTGTTTTTGTGCCAGTACCATACTGTCTTGATTACTGTAGCTTTGTAGTATAGTCTGAAGACAGGGAGTCTGATTCCTCCAGTTCCATTTTTTTCCCCTCAAGATTGCTTTGGCTATTCGGGGTCTTTTGTGTCTCCATACAAATTTTAAGATTTTTTGTTCTAGTTCTGTAAAAAATGCCATTGGTAATTTGATGGGGATTGCATTGAATCTGTAGATTGCTTTGGGTTGTATAGTCATTTTCACAATATTGATTCTTCCAATCCAAGAACATGGTATATCTCTCCATCTGTTTGTGTGATCTTTGATTTCTTTCATCAGTATCTTATAGTTTTCTGAGTACAGGTCTTTTACCTCCTTAGGTAGGTTTATTCCTAGGTATTTTATTCTTTTTTTGCAATGGTGAATGGGATTGTTTCCTTAATTTGTCTTTCTGATCTTTCATTGTTAGTGTATAGGAATGCAAGAGATTTCTGTGCATTAATTTTTATCCTGAAACTTAACCAGATTCATTGATTAGCTCTAGTAGTTTTCTGGTGCCATCCTTAGGATTATCTACGTATAGTATCATATCATCTGCAAACAGTGACAGTTTTACTTCTTCTTCTCCAATTTGGATTCCTTTCATTTCTTTTTCTTCTCTGATTGCCATGGTTAGGACTTCCAAAACTATGTTGAATAAGAGTGGCAAGAGTGGACATCCTTGTCTTGTTCCTGATCTTAGAGGAAATTCTTTTAGTTTTTCACCATTGAGAATGATGTTTGCTGTGGGTTTGTCGTATATGGGCTTTATTATGTTGAGGTAAGTTCCATCTATGCCTACTTTCTGGAGAGTTTTTATCATACATGGGTGTTGAATTTTGTTGAAAGCTTTTTCTGCATCTATTGAGATGATCATACGGTTTTATTCTTCTATTTGTTAATATGGTGTATCACATTGATTGATTTGCACATATTGAAGAATCCTTGCATCCCTGGGATAAATCCCACTTGATTATGGTGTATGATCTTTTTAATGTATTGTTGGATTCCGTTTGCTAGTATTTTGTTGAGGATTTTTGCATCTATATTCATCAGTGATATTGGTCTGTAATTTTCTTTTTTTGTAGTATCTCTGGTTTTGGTATCAGGGTGATGTGTGGCCTCATAGAATGAGTTTGAGAGTGTTCCTTCCTCTGCAATTTTTTGGAAGAGTTTGAGAAGGATGGGTGTTAGGTCTGCTCTAAATGTTTGATGGAATTCACCTGTGAAGCCATTTGGTCCTGGACTTTTGTTTGTTGGAGGATTTTTAATCAGTTTCAATTTCATTACTTGTGATTGGTCTGTTCATATTTTCTATTTCTTCCTGGTTCAGTCTCGAAAGGTTATACCTTTCTAAGAATTTGTCCATTTCTTCCAGGTTGTCCATTTTATTGACATAAAATTGCTTGTAATAGTCTCTTAGGATGCTTTGTATTTCTGCAGTGTCCATTGTAACTTCTCCTTTTTCATTTCTAATTTTATTGATTTGAGTCACCTCCCTCTTTTTCTTGATGAGTCTGGCTAAAGGTTTATGAATTGTGTTTATCTACTCAAAGAACCAGCTTTTAGTTTTATTGATCTTTGTTCTTTTTTCTCTAGTTCCTTTAGGTGTAAAGTTAGATTGTTTATTTGCAATTTTTCTTGTTTCTTGATATAGGATTGTATTGCTATAACTTCCCTCTTAGAACTGCTTTTGCTGCATCCCATAGGTTTTGCATCGTCATGTTTTCATTGTCATTTGTCTCTAGGTGTTTTTCGATTTTCTCTTTGATTTCTTCAGTGAGCTCTTGATTATTTAGTAGTGTATTATTTAGCCTCCATGTGTTTATGTTTTTTATGTTTTCTTCCCTATAATTTATTTCTAATCTCATTTCAATTTTCTTAAATTTACTGCGGCTTGATTTGTGAAACAAGATGTGATCTATCCTGGAGAATGTTCCATGTGCACCTGAGAAGAAAGTGTAATCTGCTGTTTTTGGATGGAATATCCTATAAATATCAATTAAATCTGTCTGGTCTATTGTGTCATTTAAAGCTTATGTTTCATTATTAATTTTCTGTCTGGCCTGTCCATTGGTGTGAGGTGTTAAAGTCTCCCACTATTATTGTGTTACTGCCAATTTCCTCTTTTATAGCTGTTAGCATTTGCCTTATGTATTGGGGTGCTCCTGTGTTGGGTGCATATATATTTATAACTGTTATATCTTCTTCTTGGATTGATCCCTTGATCATTATGCAGTGTCCTTCCTTGTCTCTTGTAACATTCTGTATTTTGAAGTCTATTTTATCTGATATGAGTATTGCTACTCCAGCTTTCTTTTGGTTTCCATTTGCATGGAATATCTTTTTCCATTCCCTAACTTTCAGTCTGTATGTGTCCCTAGGTCTGAAGTAGGTCTCTTGGAGACAGCATATATATGGGTCTTGTTTTGTATTTATTCAGTGCGGCTGTTTCTTTTGGTTGGAGCACTTAATCCATTCACATTTAAGGTGATTATCAATATGTGTGTTCCTATTACCATTTTCTTAATTGTTTTGGGTTTGTTTCTGTAGGTCTTTTTCTTCTCTTGTGCTTCCCACTTAGAGAAGTTCCTTTAGCATTTGTTGTAGAGCTGGTTTAATGGTGCTGAATTCTCTTAGCTTTTGCTTGTCTGTAAAGCTTTTGATTTCTCCATCAAATCTGAATGAAATCCTTGCCAGGTAGAGTAATCTTGCTTGTAGATTCTTTCCTTTCATCACTTTCAATATATCGTGACACGCCCTTCTGGCTTGTAGAGTTTCTGCTGAGAAATCAGCTGTTAACCTTATGAGAGATTCCTTGTATGTTATTTGTTGTTTTTCCCTTGCTGTTTTTGATAATTTTTCTTTGTCTTTAATTTTTGTCAGTTTGGTTACTATGTGTCTTGGCGTGTTTCTCCTTGGGTTTATCCTGCCTGGGAATCTCTGCGCTTCCTGGACTTGGGTGGATATTTCCTTTCCCACGTTAGGGAAGTTTTTGACTATAATCTCTTCAATATCTTCTTGGGTCCTTTCTCTCTCTCTTCTCCTTCTGGGACCCCTATAATGTGAATGCTGCTGTGTTTAATGTTGTCCCAGAGGTCTCTTAGGCTGTCTTCATTTCTTTTTACTCTTTTTTCTTTATTCTGTTCTGCAGCAGTGAATTCCACCTTTCTGTCTTCCAGGTCACTTATCCGTTCTTCTGCCTCAGTTATTCTGCTATTGATTCCTTCTAGTGTATTTTTCATTTCAGTTATTGTATTGTTCATCTCTGTTTGTTTTTTCTTTAATTCTTCTAGGTCTTTGTTAAACATTTCTTGCATATCCTTGATCTTTGCCTCCATTCTTTTTCCACGGTCCTGGACCATCTTCACCATCATTATTCTGAATTCTTTTTCTGGAAAGTTGCCTATCTCCACTTCATTTAGTTGTTTTCTGGGGTTTTATCTTGTTCCTTCATCTGGTACATAGTCCTCTGCCTTTTCATTTTGTCTATCTTTCTGTGAGTGTAGTTTTTGTTCCACAGGCTGCAGAATTGTAGTTCTTCTTGCTTCTGCTGTCTGCCGTCTTGTGGATGAGTCTATCTCAGAGGTTTGTGCAAGATTCCTGATTGGAGGGACTCTGCTCAATAATTTAAAAGCACAAGAGATACAACAAACGAATCCTAGGAGAGCACTCAACTCAGGAGATTGGCAAGTGTACTGGGAAGATAGGAAAGTATTTTTACCAATGGGAAGAGGAGAGTGGAATACACTTTATAAGAATAGGAATGCATCACACATCATGTTCTTTTGGCAGAGTAATTTCAACATGAAATTGATTTTCCAGATACTACAAATCATTAACTTTATATAAGAAAATATTTAGTCTGAAAAAGTACAGATTGTCAGCCATCTTTGAAATCTTTCTGTATTCCTAGGCTCTCCCACTAACAATTTTCTTGGGATTCAGCAGCTCTCTGTTCACTGACTTTTAAATGCTTTTCCCATTGGAGGCTGGAAGATGCACACCTTCATCCTTATACAGGGATTTAGGGAACACTTCACAACTCAGCTACGTTTCACACTCTCAAAGCACTCCTGCTTTGATCATTTTCCCTTATGGAACAGGGTAAATAAAACAACAAAAAACAAAAACCATGCAATTCCTTTGAGCTTCACACCTTGTAAGTGTCATAAAACTGCAAATGCTTTCTTGGAGCATCCAGGTAACTTTCCCGTAAAATCTCAGGTTTTGTTAGTTTTCCTTAAACTTCAGAAGCAGGTTCTTTCCTGACATGATCTTTGGATGTCTGAGATAACACAGGGGGGTCTGTTCTTGTGTTTACTTATCACCTGTTTCTGCACACAGAGCCCCTTTCATTTTCTTGATTGGGTCTCACCAGGATTTTACTCTGAGTAGATGCTCTGCTTCAAGGGTCATTATTTGACTCTGTTGTATACGAGGACCTGCAACAATAAATACTGTTCTACAACAGTGACGCAAGGGGCATCTGTTTTGCACACATAACCTCCTTTCTCATAACATAAATGAACCATAAATAGCAAAGCCAGAATAGATCTGAGACCACCTATGGCCCAAATATACAGAGAAATTTGACCCAGGACATCCTTAATTTGGACACAAGCAAATACAATTCCTGGACAGAATGTCTAAAAGAAAATCTAACAAGGGTTACTTTTTTGTTTGCCTATAGAGTGAAGGAGCATTCAGTATTGAAATTCACTCATTACCAAGCTGTCAGTTGAGAGCTGATCAGGGGCTGGCAAGACTGGCAAACTGTAGGAATTTGTATTCATAGGCACTGGCCTCCACGTTTCCTGCACAGAGATCTCAGACTCTCTTTAAAACAGTGGGTGCCCTAACCCTTTAAGAGATTGGAATTCCATCATTTTATTTATTTTTGCAATTTATTTATTTCTGTGTACTTTTAAAAAAATTTTTATTGGAGTATAGGTGATTTACAATGTTGTGTTAGTTTCAGGTGTACAGCAAAGTGAATCTGTTATACGTATACATATATCCACTTTTTTTTTAGATTCTTTTCCCATATAGGCCATTACAGAATATTAAGTAGAATTCCCTGTGCTATACAGTAGGTCCTCATTAGTTATTTATTTTAAATATTGTAGTGTGTATGTGTCAATCTCAATCTTCCAATTTATCCCTCCCCCCTTACCCCCCAGTAACCATAAGTTTATTTTCTACATCTGTAACTCATTTCTGTTTTGTAGATAAGTTCATTTGTAGCCTTTTTTTAGATTCCACATATAAGCGATATCACACGATATTTGTCTTTCTCTGTCTGACGTACTTCACTCAGTATGACAATATCCATCATTTTAGAAAGACTATGGGCCATGGCATACACTTTCCCTATCCTCCCTTCTCATTGGATTCTGTTCTCCTTCCTCCTCTGAGGTCATCATATAAGATGGACTTCACATCTCATCTGACAAGTGCAAGTGACCACAGAACGGAAGCTGTCTCTGTCTGAGACCTCAGTGTGGAGAGGGTTGGTCCTAACGCTCACACTCAGCCTTTCTTGACTTCAGTTTTCCAGGTTCATAATCTCTTCTTTGAGCTTCTAGGAGTCCTGGGTTCTAATCACTGCCCTGACACTCAGTTACTGTGAGTGATCCTGGGCTATTTCTTTCTCTCTTGGCCATGATTTCTCCATCTGAATTTTAAGCAATCTTATTTGATGCTGTACTTGAAAGCAGCAAGCAAAACTCAAATGAAAGGATTTAATATTATGATGATGATTTTCCAACCACAGGGAAAAGGGTTTCCTATGTTTGTTTCTGCTGAAGTGTTGACAGCCTGTGTCTACTGAGACACTAGTCTCCTTCGTACCCGGTGAGGTTCTTCCCATCCTCTCTGGGTTGAGGTTCACATCCTATCCTCCAGCAAGAGAGTGCTGCAAGGCTATTCAGAATAAAGATTTACTTGTGCCTCACTTCAAATGAATCTCATCCCTGTCACCCACATAAAATAGTACAGCTCAGGCTATCACCAAGAGGAAATTCCAAGTCTACTAAATGCCTTCCTGCTCATGACACAGGAGCACAAGCAAGGCTCCAAACAGGCCCTGGCTCCTGCCTCATTTTCTAGACCCACCTAGCCCAGCTTCCCCCATAGTCTCCCCTCCTGCTTCAGACACACAGGGACTTGTAGTTTTCCATTGTCCATGTTCAGAATGGCCTCTGAACTTGTATACACTGGTCTCCACTTCATCTGAAGAGCTTCCACTCATCCTTCAAAAACAGCACCCTCTCCCCCAAGAAACTTACATACCACTTTGCTACTTTTTTTTTTTTTTTTTTTTGTGGTACGCGGGCCTCTCATCGTTGCGGCTTCCCCAGTCGCGGAGCACTGGTTCCGGATGCGCAGGCTCAGCGGCCATGGCTCACGGGCCCAGCCGCTCCGCGGCATGTGGGATCTTCCCGGACCGGGGCATCGGCAGGCGGACTCCCAACCACTGCGCCACCAGGGAAGCCCCCACTTTGCTACTTTAAAGGAGAGGTTCCATTATTTTCTCCATCATCATTTTTTTTTTTTTTTTTTTTTTGCGGCATGCGGGCCTCTCGCTGTTGTGGCCTCTCCTGTTGCGGAGCACAGGCTCTGGACGCACAGGCTCAGCAGCCATGGCTCACGGGCCCAGCTGCTCCGCGGCATGTGGGATCCTCCAGGACCGGGGCATGAACCCATGTCCCCTGCATCGGCAGGCGGACTCTCAACCACTACGCCACCAGGGAAGCCCTCCATCAGCATTTTTGATATTCATTTTTCTCTCATTCTTCTCATTTAATTATTTTAAAATCTTTTTAAAACTTAAAGATGAGTGTACATAATATACACATATACTTTTCAGAAAAACAGGAAAATGAACACCCAGATACCAATCATCTGGCTTGATTACCAACTGTTTGGAAACCTTCTGTGTGTCTTTCCCTAATTCCATTCCCTTCCCTTCTCCCAGAGGTCACCACTTTCCTGAATTTTTAAATTTTTTTATTTCTATAGAGTTTGACCACATTTGTATGTACACTTAAACAACAAATTACGTAGTTTTGCCTGTATTTGAATGTTATTGAATCAAATAACATATTCTTCTGACTTGCTTTTTTCATTAAACATTATAGTTTTGAGATTCATCCATGTTAATGAATATCTTAAAGTCCACTAGTTCTTTCACTGTTGTATAGCATTCCATTGTATAAATCATTACAATATACGTACCTATTCTCCTGATGATATAGAATTTTTTTTGTTCCTATAAGAAATGCTTCTAGACATTTTTGAACGTTTTTCCTGATACAGATTACAAGTGTCTTTAAAATATATACTTAGAAATGGCAATGTTGTGTCAAAGAATATGCACATTTCAATCCACTGGGCAATGCAAAATTATATTCAAAAATGATTATACCAATGTGTCCTTCCTTCAGTTCCATTTGTAGTATCCAGGGGTTTGGTGTTTGTTTGTTTGTTTTTTGCCTTTTTCTTAAACTTTTTGGACTTGTTTTGGATTGATTTATATCCCTCCCTGCACACTTCAGTTTTCTTCCTCTAGTGTAGCAGTTGTACATACACTTACATACTTATCTACTATCCATTATTAACTTAAATTCTAAACTCAGTCAATATTTTTAACTTCTTCTAAATAATACCAGAATTTCACATTTACTTTGACCATCCCAATTCTAAATAGTATGTTACTGTTGTCCTAAATCTTAGTGCTTTCTTGTTTCTATAACTGTACAAAGTACATATGTGATAATTATTTCATGCGGTACGTGTTTATATTTACCCATGTGGTTAACATTTTCTTTGTTTACTCTTCCTTCTTTATTCTCCAGCTTTCGTTCTGGAATTATTGTACTTCTTCCTGAAGAACTGGACATAGAATTCTAGGCCAGTTATTTTCTTCTTAGAACTTTGAAGATACTGTTCTGATATTCATTATTACTATTGAAAAGTCAGACTCAGTCTAATTGAGTTCCTTTATAAAGTATTCTGGATTTTCTTCACGCCCCCTTCCAAGGTGTTCTCTTTGTTTTTGTTGTTCTGACTGAACAATATCTGGGTGTGGAATCTTTTCTTTAATCCTACTTGGAATTCGTTAGGTTTCTTGAATCTGAGACTTGTCGCTTCTCATAGTTATGGAACATTCTTAGCCATTTTTTCCTTTAAATACTGCTTCTATTTCAGTCTTTCTCCCTTCTATTTTGGGGTCCCTAATCAGACATAAGTTACATCTTCTCACTCTACTGCTCATATATCTTAACTTTTCTTGTGTTTTTCCTGTTATCTCTCTCACTGGGACATGTTCTGGATAATTTCAGATAAATTTTTCAGTTCACAAATTTTCTCTTCAGTTCAATCTGCAGTTAAATTTATCTTATTTATATTTATAAATATAAATTTTATAATTAAAAAAATTTTAACATGCACATTTTATTTTAGCTATAGATATTATATTTCTTTTTTCTATTTTGTATCTGCCTGATCAGTTTTGATAATATCTTATTTCTTCATTATACTTCTAATTCCTCTTTTATTTTAAAAATCATTAAAGATATTTGTTTTATATTCTGTTCCTCATAATTGAAATATCTACAGCTTTTGCTGGTAAGAATCTACATTATTTATGCCAGCTCTTATGGTGTCATTTTTCCTTGTCTATTAGTGAGTTTTGATTGTGAACTCATAATCTTTAGATCTTTATTTGGGAGTTTTTTGAGGCTTTGGTTTAAAATATATTTATCCACTTTTTTTGTTTGTTTGTTTTTTGGTTTTGGCCATGCCGTGCGGCATGTGGGATTTGTTCCCCGACCAGGGATCGAACCTGCACCCCCTGCATTGGAAGCATGGAGTCTTAACCACTGGATGGCCAGGGAGCATCTTATGCAGCTCAATATCAAAAAAACAAACAACCCAATCAAAAAATGGGTGGAAGACCTAACCAGACATTTCTCCAAAGAAGCCATACAGATGGCCAACAAACACATAAAAAGATGCTCAACATCACTAATTATTAGAGAAATTCAAATCAAAACTATAATGAGGTATCACCTCACACCAGTCAGAATGACCATCATCAAAAAATCTATGAACACTAAATGCTGGAGAGGGCGTGGAGAAAAGGGAACCCTCACACATTGTTGGCGGGAATGTAAATCGATACAGCCACTATGGAGAACAGTATGGAGGTTCCTTAAAAAACTAAAAAGTCATATACTTTATGACCTAGCAATCCCACTACTGGGCATATACCCAGAGAAAACCATAATTCAAAAGACACATGCACCCCAATGTTCATTGCAGCACTATTTACAATAGCCAGGACATGGAAGCAACTTCAATGTCCATCAACAGAGGAATGGATAAAGAAGATGTGGTGCATATATACAATGGAATATTACTCAGCCATAAAAAGGAATGAAATTGGATCATTTGTAGAGACATGGATGGACGCAGAGACTGTCACACAGACTGAAGTAAGTCAGAAAGAGAAAAACAAATATTGTGTATTAACTCATGTATGTGGAATCTGAAAAAATTGGTATAGATGATCTTATTTACAAAGCAGAAATAGAGATGTAGACATAAAGAACAAACGTATGGATACCTAGGAGGGAATGGGGGGTGGGATGAACTGGGAGACTGGGATTGACATATATGAACTATTGATACTATGTATAAAATAGATAACTAATGAGAACCTACTGTATAGCACAGGGAACTCTATTCACTGCTCTGTGGTGACCTAAAAGGGAAGGAAATCCAAAAAAGAGGGGATATATGTATATGTATAGCTGATTCACTTTGCTGTACAGTAGAAACTAACACAATATTGTAAAGCAACTATACTCCAATAAAAATTTTTAAAAATATATATTTATCCAGAGAAATTTTGCTTGTCCAGAGCAGTAGCAATCTAGACTATTAAAACATAAAGCCTAGAGAGCTTTTTCTTATTTACAGAAATAAATTTAATTATGATCACAAACCCACAGGAGGGCAGGCTTAAGCTTAGGTATTATGAGAGATGTCTTTCTTTGATTTTTCTCTCTCTTTCTCTCTTTTTCCTTCCCTCCTTCCTTCCTTCTTTCCTCCCTCCCTCCCTTCCTCCCTTCTTCCCTTCCTTCCTTCCTTCCTCCCTTCCTTCCTTCCTCCCTCCCTTCCTTCCTCCCTTCTTTCCTCCCTTCCTCCCTCCCTTCCTCCCTCCCTTCCTCCCTCCCTCCCTCCCTTCCTTCCTTATCGGAACATGGCCTCACTGTATACTTTTGTAGGGTGGACTTTATCTCCTTATTGTATCTTTCTCAAAATGTTGCTCCTCAACGCGGTCTGGATTTTGTGGGTATCTTTGACTTAGTCAACTCTGCTGAAGGCCCAGATTTCTCTCCTATGTCATAGAACCCAAGTTTCCTCATTAAAACTCAAGTTCTGAGCACTCAGAAGTCATCATACATCCCCAGAGCATTCTGGATCCTGTTCTGACTTAGCCTGTGGATTCATGCTTCTGCTCCCTTGTCATTTCTGGCTTCTGGGGAGTTTCCTTTTCTTCCACCTCAGCCACGTGCCTCAAAATAATCTTTAATATTTTAACTGCATTTAAATTGCAGACTGAAGATTTTAAAATAAATATCTAGTCTATCATATTGTCAGAAATGGAATCCCGACCCTGATAATTCTTCGGTCTTAACACTGTGACAACAATTGTCACGGTCAGTTTATTTCTCTGACTTTTTCTGAGAGCTTCTTAAAGGTAAAAACGGTGATCCCTTCATCTCTAATTCCAGTTCTTGACACAAAGTAGGGGGCTCAGTGAAAGTTGGTTGGATGAATGAAATAATACATTTTAAAACGAATAATGCAATAACCAGAGATTTCTGGATACCAAACAGAATCAGCTTATTAAACTTGGTTACCCATATTCCAGGATGACTGATTATAAATTGGATTTTTAAAGCATTCATGGTCTTCTCAGAAATTCTGAGCCAGTAGCAGATTCATGAGGTCTGAAACCAAGTTGAGAGTTAATTAGCTCGAATACTGAATACGCTGAGGGACTGTGGCAGTACGTGCGGGGAGGGCTGAGCCCAAGGGGCAACAAGGTAGACAGGCAGGGAGGGCTGGCCAAGCAGCTGCTTCCAACCTGCTGGAGTGGTTCTCACAGGGCCTGGGAGCCTCCAGGGAGATGGCACTGAGTGTAAATCAGAGCAAAGGGGGGGCCCCTGTGGGTCCTGCCCGTGCTTGTCAGCATCGTCCGAAGGGGAGAAGTGTAACCCTTTTGCTGCCAGTAGCCTCCTCTTCTGCACAGACGCACCAGCAGACTCCAAGCTGGCAGACCCCACTGATCTGTCCATTGTAGAGCAGCTGTGGCTGACACTCTTCTGGTGGCATTAACCCAAGAACTACTGGACACAAAAGGATCCCAATGTAACACAGGGAAAGCCCCCTCCGTCTGATTTCACAATTGTAATAACCAGAAACAGCCCTCTATACTCCATAGCTACCTCTGCCCTCAACCAAAGAATTCTGAATAGCTTAAAACTTCAAAGGCGAATGAATATGTGCACGGCCCCTTCTGTTATTCCCATTGTACGGCTAGATGATTAGGGACTGAAGCCACGTGTTCACTCTCAGCCCTGTCACTGCTGGGATCCCTTTTGAAGAAACCTGGGACCAGTCACCCCCTGACTGGGGACCTCGGTTTTCTCATCCATACGGTGGGGAGTGCACAGAATGCTCTTTAAGGGCCTTGCTAGCCTACGGAGTCTAGAATTCCAGGACTGAGAACTTTTTACTTCCTGATTTCATTATAGGCCACAGTTTATCTCCTACTTTGGAAACTGATAAATAGTTTCCAGTAAGACCTTCAGAATCCCCACTCCCCCGGTACAAATAATGCAGGTGCATTTTCAGAGTCTGTTTTTAAGCAGTTTGCCTATGGACGTGAGGAGAGCTTTCATTACTGGTGATAAGTATTCCAGGAGCCAGACATTTGAAAAATCACATCAAAATGAAACTGTACTCATTCTTCCTGTGGATTTATCAAGCTTGCCTAGTTCCTTCGATCTTGAGGCTTGCCTCGGGAATCCTGCATTTTCGCATGATTGTTTTTGGAGACCCAGCCAGAACGGATTCTTCCATAAAACCGCAATAGAGAACGTTCCACTGATTCTGAGACTCAGGAACGTGCTAGGCCTGAACACCTGTTATATTTAGCTTCCCCCCAATAATTCAGATTGTCCTCAATCCCCTTCCCTCACCCAATTAAACAGAGTTTTAGGGTCACAGGGACTGATTTCCTAGGACTCAGTGTCCCTGCTGTCACACAGACACACTGACGGCAGCCTTCCCTGCCTTCCCCAATTCCAGATTGCCCAGTTTTTTCAACACACCTTTAATGAGCGCACACCCAAGTGTTCAGGTGGGCACCAAGGGATACAAAGCTTCGAGAACAGGGTCTGAAGTGCCTAGTAGGGAGGGGAAGGCAGGTTGCTTTATGACTTTCAAGGTCCCAGGGCCCCTTCCCCTGTTAAAAACTTTTTAAAATTTAATTTATGTTTTTTGACTGCATTGGTATAAAGATGAATGCAGTCTGGGCTGAATTCATTATTGCATGCTCATTATTATTGGGTTCAGTTTTTCTCCTGATTGTATAAGAAATGAAAACATTATGATCTGCCCCTAAAAATAGCATGGGCCCCAGGCACCACTCCTAATGGGAAAGTCAGCCCTGGACGTGGGGAGAAGCGTTGTATAAACAGAGGTGGCAAGTAAGCAGGCAGAGGCAGTGCAGTGGGAAGCCCACTGATCTCTGGGACCCGCGGGGCAGGGCCTTCTAACTCAACAAGGCGTGGGCCCTTCCCGGAGCCGGACAGTTCAATGTGAGGCCTGAATAAATGTTGAGGCTGAGGAGAGAGATAGGAAGGTCTTTGGGGAAGAGCAGATGATGTGAGAGATGAAGAAGTAAGAAATGGGGACGTGTGTCCAGGGAGCTGGAAGCTGCTGGAGCAGAAGATACCAAACGGGTGGTCAGGGCTGGGGCTGGAGAAGCAGAGGGTTCAGATGGTGACAAATCTCATGGGCCCATTCAGTAGCATGAACTTTGTCCTGGACGAACAGCTGGACTTCAAAAGGAAAACAGCATGATCAGATGTCAGATGGGAAAGCCTTGGAATTACATGTACAAATTGAACTAGGCAAGGAAGCGAGGTGTGTGTGTGTGTGTGTGTACGCCTGTGCACGCTCATTCCAGGAGCAGCTAGAGGGCATATTCTGCTCCACTGGGGCCTCTTTGAAAGCCAGCAGACTTTCTTTCTTGGATGTTCTACTGGTCTGAAAGGCACAGCCTCTGACAAAGTCAGTTTTAGGAGGAGAGGCTGCACAGTACAGTCTCTGAAAATTCTTGTGAAAAAAATACAAAGTTAAAAATTTTTGTCCTGTGATATCACATGTGACAATGTTTGGTACTCTTTTCGATAGAGACAGAGAGAGAACAGTCCCTCATGGAAACCCTCATCTTTCCCACCCTAGAAATAGCGCACTGTTCCCAGAGCTGGCTCTGCTCCCCTCACCCCCATAAGACTTCGTGCAAACCGTTCCTTCGCCCCACACACCTTCCCCTTCTTGGATTGCTTGCTGAACACCTGCTGCCTTTAAGACGTAGTTCAAGTGCCTCCCAAGCAAGTTTCCTGCTCTGCACTCCTGCCCCCAAGGTCTCTCCCTCCCTCCTTTGGTCTGGGACCAGGCGTGTCTTCTCCATCAGGGCACCCTCAGTGGGTACACCATGTGTGAACACGGCTGGAGCTCCACCACAAAGGCAGGTCTCTGAGGGCAGGGACTAGGTTTAAGTGTCTCTCCAAGGTTTGGGCCACTGCCCAGCACACAAGAGCTGGGCTAACCTCGGATCAATAGACCTTTTAATCGTGAAACTCTGAAGCTCACTTCACCTTAGTAAGGTGGCATCATGACTCTTGATTTTCAGCAAAGTGTCCCAAATCTGAAAAACACCCACGAAGCAGGGTTTTCGACCTTTAAGCCAAAGTACTGAAATTTCTTGTACAGAACTGCCTCTGCTTTAATCCCTCACTTTGTCAGCATTAGGTCGTAAGTCTCAGACTATAGGGGCCAAAGTCACCACTGTGGGTTTATTTATTTACTATTTAATGAAATAGTTTCAAGCTCCCAATTCGTGTTGATGCATTCTATGAGAGAGGCTTTCCTAATGGGACAAAATGGAATCACGCGTGTGTTTACAGTTCAGTTTTCCTGCTTAAAGTTTTCTGCTTTCCAAAGAGGAAGACATTTAGGAAGGAGCTGAAAGTGTGGGATTCACAGATTGAATCTGGGTGACGACGGGTCCTGGGTTTGCAGAAGAAATAAAGATGATGGAGGACTCCCTGGCCCCTCAAGACCAAGTTTCTTCTGTTTGCTGAGGATGGAGGAAGAGGGCAAATGGCCTGAAAAGTCTTCACTGTGTGCCTGAGTCTGCCCGCGGGCTGCTGCCCCAGAGGCTCATTGCTCTCTCTGGCCGGCTGTGTCCCCGGACCCAGAGCAGAGAGACCCAGGCTGGCTTCAGAGCTGGGGCAGGCTGGACACGGGCATTGCTGCCCTTTACTGAGCATGCGCCGTGCACCAGGCACTGTGTGAGGGCTTTTCAGACACGGACTCTCTCATTCAGTCCTCACAGTTCCTTCATTCCAGAAGTGTTTAATAAACTGCCTCTGGGTATCATGATACCCACTGGAGATACAGGGATTTTTCAAATGTTTAAACAGCAAAGTTCCAGTTCCTCACTGCGTCTGCATTATGTTTGGGAAAGTACACAGCAATAATTCAATGTATAAACAAACAAACTGAGTGTCAATAGCGCAACAGGAAAGTAAACAGGGCAGAGAGATGGAGGGCAGTATTTCATATGAAAGAAGCCCTCTGACGAGATGAGGCTTGGCAGAGAGCTGGGTGACGTGAAACGGGGAAAGTGTTTGAAGGCCCAGAGGCAACACTGTGTAGAGCAGGCTTGAAAAATTATAATCATCCTGCAAATTACTATTATTCCCACGTTACGGGGAAGCCATCCCAGGCATCGTATGGCAGAGAGAGTTGTCCAAGATCACAGAACTAGTGAATGGTACTGCTGTCATCTGAACCTGAGTCTCTGACTCCAAAGCCTTTGTTCTTTCCATCCCACAGCCATGTTTCAAGGCAGCTCTCGGCGGTTGAAAAGGAAGAGCCGTGCGACCCCTGAGCTTCTCGTCCAGCCTCAAGCCCCACCCCAGGAAGCTTCCTGGCGCTTCCTCCATCCACACATCAAGCAGTGGCGACAATCGCGACGCGCCCGCCTGTAGGGGGCAGCGAGGGAAACCCCATGCCTGAGCTCCCACAATCTCACTGCAGGCAGCTAAGTGGGAGGGACGCAAGTCAAGCCTGGGGAAGGTCAGAGAAGCAGACAGGCTCTCTCAACCGGGGGAGCCTGGGAAGGAGCCTGGAGGAGACAGAATACAGGCTGGGCTCGGTAAGTGAGCCCAGCAGATAACGCTTCTGGTTGGTGCCTTTTCAGCTCGCTCGTCACCCTCACCTGGGGTAGCTGAGGTCATGTGATGGCCACTCATCCCTCCCCTCTTCTCATTCCCTGCTGGTAGAATGTTGTCTGTCGCCCTGACCCGACCTTGGCCACGTGGTTTGCACTGGTTAATGGAAGGTGGGTGGAAGCGACAGGTGCCTGTTTTGATCTGAAGCTTTAAGAGTCAAGGCAAGGCGCCACCATGTCTCCATCCTGCGACTCTACCATGAGGAGAGAAACGCCCTAGAGCTGCTGGTCCCAGAATGAGTGGACTTGTAGGGGCAGACCTTAGCCCAACCCATCCTCTAGGGCCAAGCTCAGCCAACCCCGGCTGAGCTGGCAGATGCCAGCAGTGTCATAGCTGACCTATCCACCTGTGGCTGTGACATAACCATGTGTTTTAATAAGCCAGTGAGATTACTGGGGTTGTACGTGACCCAAACAGGTAAACCCAGGCAAGCATCTTGGAGCACCTCTGGTCCAGTGGCTTTCGACTGACCTCCCATCAGTGTTGTCTGGGAAAGTTTTAAAACACTGTTGAGCTCAGCTCTCCAGGACTCTGCTTGAATGGTCCAGGGCTGGGCCAGACAGCAGTACTTCGGACAGATTCCCGGGTGGTTCCAGTGCGCAGCCAGCCTGAGATGCTCCGCTCGGCCAACTCTCGGCTGCTGTACCATCTCAGTGAAAGAGAAAATGACCGATGGCAGTCCTCGGAGAGCGGCAAAGCCTAGCCTGGAAGCTAAGCCTTTCTGATTCTCGTTCTCTCCCTTACTGAATGGGAAGCTTCCCTGACCTCTTCTGGCATTCTCCACCTCCCCGTGGCCTTTGAGCCCAGAGCACAACAAATACAGATCCCACCTGGTTGGCAAAAAAAAAAAAAAAAAAAAAGGCAGCTGGGCACAGGACGTGAGACGTCAGCGCAGCGAGGCTATTCTGGGGACGAATCAAACCATGGGGGCTCGGGAATTGTAAGCGTTTTCAGCTTTTCCCAATGTCCTTTGTGCTGGATTTAGTAAGTCACCCCTTCCCCCCTGCTCCCCACTTCCACTCCCTGCCCCCACGTGGGCCTGGACCCTGGACTATTCAGGGGGTGCCGGCTGAGTCGGGCTGAGACCTGGCCACCACCTTCCCACGGTCCACACCACTCGGTCCGGCATTTCACATGTAGCACACCCTGAAGGTAGAGTTTTCGAATGTAGTGGTAGGGAATTACCCAGATCATCATATATTTTTTGTCGTGGATCAAAGGCCTTTCAAATCTGACATGCTACTAAAACAAGGTCACGTGAGTATGGGCACACCGGTTTAACTGGGGGTAAAACAATGATCCTGCCTTTCCCAGCCTCTTGCAGTGGAGTTGTCCCTGGTTACTGTTCTGCCTCCGTCTCCACAGAGACTACTCTGGGCCCAGTAACCATGGTGATAGGAGAAGATGTGAGCAGATGGGAGCTCTACTTCCAGAATTTCAAGTCCTCATGTTGGGGGAAGTGTGCAGGAATGAGGGGCGGGAGAAAGAAGGGTAAGGGAGGGAGGAGAAGTTACAGTATTTTAACCCAGGAACGGATTGCCGTGCTGGGGACAAACCAGAAGGCGTGATTTTTTGGTTGCCGAGCCAAGCTCTTCTCCTTGACCTCGATAATGATTTATTCCCCCCCCCTTCCCCTTGCTGTCAGATCCTTCTAGACAATAGCATTCCTAGGGAACTGGAGACAAAAGATTTCTGTACCATGCAGAGTGGGAGGCGTTTTTTAACCACATTCAAACGTATTGCATGAATATATGTTTAATGATGTATCATTCACTTAAGAAAACAAGGGTCTGAAATCATGTCAATTTAGATTCAGTCTGATGATGGAGTGTTGAGAGGACCACAGCCCAGGAGGCATGAAATCTAGGTTGCAAGGCAGGTTCAGTTACTCACACCCCCCTCACCCCCCGGGCAGCCTTGGGCCGGCGCCTTCTCCCGGAGACTGGGTTTGTATCTCCAAGGTGCTCTTAAGACGTCTGTTGACTTTGAAGTTACGTGAAAAAAAATCTTACTGGATGTTAAACTGAGACTTTTGGTGTCAGTTTCTGCTGAGATCCCCACAGGCTGACACCAATAAAATACGTGACAAACAACTATGCAGGGCATGTGTAAAATTGCAAAATGTGCTTTTCAGTCCTTAGCCACAAAGAAGGTTGAAGAGTAGACAGGGAAGATTTTTTGGAGAGAGTTTCAGTTTGCTGAGGATCTCTCCCAGCTCCTGGGAGACAGGACAGCGGGTCACTCTGCCCGCCTCCCACCTGACATCCTAGGAGGGAGCATCAGTAAACCCGCTTGGAGAGCTTGACCCATGACCCTCTGGAATCGGGGGGACATAGAGATGTGTACCTGACCCAGAAAGGGGGTCATGGCTGAGTGCTACAGCCTGCGGTGGAAGCACAGTGAGAAAGACGGCGAGTTCTGGAAATAATGGGAGGAGAAGAAAAGTGGAGAGGAGGAGAGAAGCTTTCGATTGCACAAGGAGTCTGGGATTTTGTACTGTAGACCGAAATAGACTTTCTATTTGGTTTATTTATTGAGGGAGTCTGGAGAAGCTGACACCAGCCTGAGACTTCATCCAGGGGATGTGGTGGGAGGGGACATCCACTGAGAGCATTTCATGAGGAACAACGAGAGAAAATGAAGTGGCTTTCTGTTCGTGCCCTACCATGCCAGCTCACTCAGTAAACTGGTTATGGGTTTTTATGGGCTGAATTGTGTCCCCCCAAATTCATGTATTGAAGTCCTCACTGCCAGTACCTCGAAGGCAACTGCATTTGGAGACAGGGTCTTTAAAGAGGTAATTAAGTTAAAATGAGGTTATATGGATGGAACCTAATCCAATATGATCGGTCTCCTTATAGGAAAAGGCAGTTAGGACACAGGCACACGGACAGAAAAGGCCATGTGAAGACACAGGGGGAAGGCGGTCGTCTACAAGCCAAGGAGAGAGGCCTCGGGAGAAACCAACCCTGCTGACACCTTGATCTCAGATTTCTAGCCTTCAGAACTGTGAGAAAACGTGTTATTTAAGCAGCCGGGTCTGTGACACTTGTTATGGCGGCCCTAGCAAACTAAGATATTGGCTGTGATTATTTGGGGACTTCATTGGCCTGAAAAGATGACAGGCCACACCCCCAAGGGTCTCTGCAAAGATGTGAATTCTCGAATCTGAAAAAGGACCGGAAGTTTTGCCGCTTTGCTATCTCCTCCCCAACTCACTCTGGAATTAGCACTGACTTCAGTCATCTCTCATTTACCTGAATCATGGCTCCTGGGAGCTGGGCTGTTCCTCCACCTTGGGTCAGATACACAGAAGTTCATGGGATTTCTCCTGGTTCTCGGGACTGGAAGTCAATGCTGAGGCAGGTTCACTTGTAGGTGAGTTACGAGACTGCCTGTGCTGTGGTAGCTCAGGGTGGAGGGACAGGCCTGCTGCCGCCAAGTTTGATCAGAACCCAAACCGAACTGAATCTAAACCCAAATCCCTTCCCCACATGCTCTCCAGTTCTGAAAATGTTTTCTCCTCATGCGTCCCATGACATCCAGAGCTAGAAGGGGCCACAGAGCCCGCTCTGGCCATCACCACGGACATCTAGTACAGGATTCCCATTCATTCATTTACTCACTCATCTACCAAACTAGAATAAACTATTAAAAAGGGGGCAAGATATGCAAATAGGTGGGATTTCTATCTTTCCAGGAGCCCTCCCAAATGATTCATTTCTAGGTACAAGGACTGCTTCTAAAGGGAAAGACGCTTCCAGGAAAAATCATCTGCATTCCCAGGCGGCTGCAGCTGACGCATGGCCTGGGGGATTGCAGTGCTGTCTCCCGCTCCTGTTCTGCTCTAAGACCTCGCCAAACTGAGTCCAATATCAGGATGTCCACTGAGGACCAGCCCTGCAGCTGTGGTTGCAGTAGAACAGAACTCCCCTCTCTCCATGTGGCTGGCTGGTCTTCAGGACGTAAAGCTCACTGCATGGACACACCCGATGGCTTTCTTGTCATCTCTTGCACTGTGGGATCCTCGGGTTGACTTCCTGCCACCTCTGATTGCCGAGACTAGAACACAGATCTTCTGCTGCCTAAACTGACCCCAGGAAGACAGGTGTTGCCTGAGCTCCTCCTTCGAGATGGGCTAGAGAGTGGGACAGATGGAGATGGAGCGGTAGCTTCCTTTCTGTGGCCAGAGCTGCCTGTGCATCCCTCCAAAGGACTGGTCTCCAGACATGAAGATGTTGTTGGTCCAGGTGGGAGTGTCAGGCTCCAGGGTGGTTCTTGGGAAGGAGGAATTCTGGGCAGCAGTTCTGGGACCAATCATTGACCTGATGCCTTGCTCATGAGGATGGGGGCTCCGTCAGAGCAGGAGCCATCTGGGGTGGAGGTGATCTCTTCAGAGAGCCCTGGTCCTCCTCTAGCACCGGCGCTGGCTGGGGTGACTTCAGCTGAAGACCTTGCAGCAGCTATGCCAACAGGCCCTTCTGTCTCTCAGTTTCTTAATTAATCTCAGAGCTTCTGGGTCACCTGTCCTTTCTCAGACGTATCACCTACTCTGTGCTGCTCAACGCCTTCCCCTTCCCTCTCTCACTACACTTTGTTCCTTGGCCTCCTGAGATGACTGGTCTGTGGGAAACAGTCTCCCACACCTCTTAGGACTCTACCAAATATTCTAGGTCCTGACGCGTCCAAGTCTGATTACCCCTGAGGACGCAGCTTCCCCACCTGCTTCCTTCCGTGGCGGCTCTGGCAGTGGGGTTGCACCTGTGGTGGATGCTCCTGGTGCCCTGTCTTGACCCCCTTATTCATACTGGGCAACAGTCTCCAAAGTGCTGTATGTGTGAGTGGCCAACTGCTCACAGCTGCCCCAAATGGGGCCACCTTGTGCTGGGGGCAATGGTTGACTGGCACAGGGTACAAAAGGCTGGCCTCTGGCCTCACACTGGAGCCAATTCGATGGTGCAATCTGTGCTCCAGAGCTCCCTAGCTCCGGAGACTAGCTCCAAGTCTCCAGGCAAGACCGCATCCTTGCTTGGCTTTCTTGCCAGCTTTATCCTGCTTCCCTCACTCCCCTTCTCTTGAGAGCACCCCCTCAATAAATCAGTTTCATGAGAATCCCTGCCTCAGGCTCTGCTTCTCTGGAACTTGACCTAAGACAGCATCCTCCCTGCTCCTGGGGGCCGCAGTCTGTCACACAGTCTACTGCATCTTCTGGAGCTGCTGCCCCTCAGATTCTTCAACATACAATCGACTACTCACAGCCTCCCGTGCTTCTGTCTGCCCACTTCTCCTCTACCCCTCATCCTCCTGTCCATCAAAATTGCCAGTGCCCTGACCCCTCTCCTCTGCTGTCAAATCCATTCTGTCCTTCCTTCCTTTCTTCTTTAGCGTGGGCTTTAGGGTCTATCTCCTCAATCTTCTTTGCAAACACCCTCCAGTCCTGTCCTATTGTTGTTGTTGTTGCATTTTCCTCGGGTGTCCCTAACTCTGTACCTGTGAAACCGTCTGAGCCTCCCAGGGACCTCTGGGGAAAGTCACATAGCCGTGCAGACTGCTGCCCAGTAATGTTCATGGTCTCCAACGCGAGGCTGCCAAGAAATCCTTCTGTTCCTGAGTCAAGTTTGTTTCCCATCGTAGCTATTTAAAATCTTCTTGACGGTTCTCAAACTGCCCACCCACCACTTCCCACTCCTTCCCTGAAGATAACCTGATCGTCTACTTTGCAGAGAAAATAGGTGGCGAGAATACATCTTCCTCTACTTCCTGACTTCACACCTACCGACTGCTTATATCCATTCCCATCCTTAAAAACTCCTTCTCTACAGCCAAAAAGCAAGTCCTGCTCTTCTCGTCTTGTCTCAGCTCTGACTCCTTCGCTCTTGCACGTCCTCCCCGGTGACTGTCCTCTCCTTGCCTTGCCTTTCGGTCTTTCCCTCCCTGGATCTTCCTCTGTCGCTTGAGTTGCTTCCATCTTGTGTCCACCTCTGAACCCCGCCCCGTCTCTCTCTCTTGCCTTTCACAATCAGGATGAAAGCGTTATCTATGCATCTGGAGTTTACCCCCAACCCTCCTCTGAAGCTGTGTTCACTGAGGCCCCCAAACATCTCCATGAAGCTAAACCTACCGCCACTTACCGGGATGTCCTGTCACATCTCTGTGGCTTTTACCCTCAAGCCCACCCTCTCCTACCTCGACCCTCTCTTCTGTTCTGTGAGTTCCCAGCCAGGCTCAAGCCACTTGGGCCACTTCTTCTCAGGCTCTTATACAAGCTCCTCATTCTTCTCTGACCCTAACATGTCCCCTCTCTTTTGCCCTAACCCTCTTCTCTTTGTCCCAACATGTATTCCCAGGGGCATTGCTTCCACAGCCTCACTGAAGATTTCTGAGTCCCCGGCACTGATGGCTCACATGGGGCTTTCCATTCATCCATCTAACCACCTACCAGATACTGCTATTCAGAAATCCCACATACCCCTCAATCCCAGCATATTAAAAAGGGAACACATCATGGTTTACCCAGGACATCTTTCTCCTTCTGGGTTCCCAATCTCGGTGGGCACAGTGCATTCAATGGTGTTCTCCCCAGACATACGTCACTCTGAACCTGTGAATGGGACCTTATTTGGAGAAAAGTTTTTGCAGATGTAAGTTACTTAAAAAATCTCAAGATGAGATCATCCTGGACTAGGGTAGGCCCTACATCCAATGACAAGTGTCCTTGTAAGTGAAGGGAAGGGGAGGAGGCCACGGGAAGGGAAAGTGCAGGCAGAGACTGGAGTGAGGCAACCACAGGGCAGGGATGCTGGGGGCTGCCGGCAGCCACCCACACTTAGAACAGAGGCAGCAAACAGACACTCCTTCAGGGGCTCCAGAAGGAACCAACCCTGACACCATCGTGACGGTGGACTCTGGCCTGCAGAACCGTAAGAGGATACATCCCTGCTGTGCTAGGCCACCCATGTTGTGATGAGTCCTGCGAAGCTGAGACAGTGGGTGGTACCACCTCCCACCCGGCTGCCGGGACCCGGAGGCTGTGCATCGCTCTGACTCCCGGTCAGGCTCCACCAAGTCTCGCGGGATCTTCTGCCTTTTCTCTCTTTATCGCCCCTCTCCCTCTGGGCTCCCCACCCGAGTACCGAGCTTAAGGACCTAGATGTGGATTCTGGAGTTAGAGATCCTGGGTGGTCTCTGTTACCTCCAGCGATTTATTTAACGTGGTCATATTTAGTTTCCTCACCTTTAAACTCGGTAAATAATTGTACTGGTATAGGCTGTTAAGAGGTTAAAATAGCTCATAGGTGCTGAAGAGTTTGGATGGTTCCTTTAGCCTAGTAAGCGGTCAAATGCTTTAGCTGACGTCACTACCAGCCACTGTCTATGGATCAGGGCAGGAGCCAGTGTCGGGCCTCTCATCCTCCTGGTAGTCACGCACTGATGTGTGGGCCACATTCAGCTGGAGGAATGCATCCGAAGGGCAAATATTTCCCTGTCTTCTCCCACCTCTGTTTCTTCCACCGCATCCCACTGTTTGGGGGTATATTCCACGCTTCTCCATGTGGGGCGCAGGTGCTTCATGATCCGCTGCTGCTTCTCTCTCGAGGGTCACGTCTCACGCTGGCGTCCTGTGCTTCTGCCGCTGTGAGCCCTCAGCTGCCCGCACCGCGCCCTCTTACCTGGAGGCGCTCTCCTATCCTCTCCCCTTCACTCTCCCTCTCGTGCGTGTACGGAGAAGCCAGGGAGGAGGGCTCCCCCTAAGAAAGCAGAAGTGAAACTGGGACAGCACGCTCCCCTGACTCTCCTGCACTGGGAGAGACACCCCCTCCACGGGTTAGGCCATTCTGAGCCCACACTTCCAGCGCCCTAATCACACGACGCGATGATTGCCTAGCTACTCACCTGGGTTTCCCACACCCCGTAAGCTCCTTGAAGATGGGGGTGCTTCTCGCTCACAGATCTTTTCTAACGGCAGGCTCACCACCTGGCACACACTTAGACACCTGGGGACTATCTGTTAAAAGAATTCATTTCTTGAACACTTTCTTTAAGTCCGGCTCAGTGCTAGGTCCTCAAACACTGGATTGATAAGGTAACGCTACTGCTAAAACACATCCATCTGAAATCTCGGTGACTTCGTGCAGGGGAAGGTTGTTTTCTGCTCTTATGAAAGTCACTGGTGGGAGACTAGGGATGTGGGTGGGAGAGCTCCGGTCCCTGAACTTTTCAGGGAACCAGGCTGATGGATGTTCTGCCATCTTTAAAACCTGGTTTCCAAGGCCTCTCTGGCCACCAGCCTCTGGTTGGCAGGTGGGAAAGGGAGAGGACAGAGGATGATGATGTAAGAGGGCTTTACGGGCCAGGCTTCAACATGTGACCTTGCTCCCACCCTTATTCTGAGGCTGGAACTCTGTGTCACGGCCCTGCGGCAACGTAAAGGGGGCTGGAAAGCGTACCCCGGCTGGGCAGCCACTGGGGCGCTGGAGGGAAGCCAGCATCCCTGCCGTACATCCGTGGTTCCATTTAACCCTCGCTGTAACCCTGCAAGGAAGGTAAAACTGAGGCCAAGAGATGTGAAAGGACTCATTCCAAGTCTCTCAATACTGAGACCCAGGTGCGTGTAACTCAGTCCACGGTGCGTCCTCCATGCCTTCGTGTCTCCACTGGGCACACAGTTTACCAAGGCTGCGGGACATTCTCTCCTGCTCTGGTCTCCTGGCCCTGTCCTCTGGTCCCCTGGTGACTAATGCCAGCCCCTGGTCAACTTTGGCCATGGTGAACATCAAGCCATCCTGGCTTTTGCTGGAACTTTCTCCAGGGTTCTGGGACCCAGCCGCATGACCATCGGTCAACTCACGCCTCACCTCACTCAGGACTGTTGTGCCCCTCAGTTTCCCTGGAAGGGAATGGCAGTAGCTATTGTGATAGGACCCTGGGAGTTCACTGCTGTTCTGAGTCAGCACCTAACCTGGAGCTACGGCTGCCCACCTTATGAAAACGAACTTCTGAAATGAGATAAAGCCTAGCTCAGTTGCTAAGTCTCCTCCCGCACGCAGAGCTGCGCTTGCACGTGAAGGGGCCCTTGGAACCCACGTCCTCTGCTTGTTTCTGGCAGAAATGGCTACTGATGCTGACACTCCCAGTACGGCATTCAAGGCCTTCGTGATGTGGACTCTGAGGTGGAAACTTCGGGTTCAATTTCCACCTCGCCTTCCCTTCCCCTCCTCGTGGCCTGAGTGGATAATTCATCAGTCCTCCCATGCTGGGCCCTTCCACGTAGCCCTGTCCTTGCACACCTGCGTCCTCAGCAGCCCAGGCCCCGTCTCCCCTGGCGTCCTTCAGGGCCCTCTCCTCATCCTGCTAAGCAGCGCAGGCAGCCCGTGCTTCTAAGGCACCTTCCCTGCCCCTCCTCTACGTCCCCTGTCCTTTGTCCTTCTGCTCTACAGCATTGTTTTTTTTGTGGTACACGGGCCTCTCACCGTTGTGGCCTTTCCCGTTGCGGAGCACAGGCTCCGGACGCGCAGGCTCAGCGGCCATGGCTCACGGGCCCAGCCGCTCCACAGCACGTGGGATCTTCCCGGACCGGGGCACGAACCCGTGTCCCCCGCATCGGCAGATGGACTCTCAACCACTGCGCCACCAGGGAAGCCCTGCTTTACAGCTCACAGCCTCACCTTCGTCTATCTGAACATCTATCTCCCTTCTGGATCGTGAGCCCCTGTACAGAGGCTGATTGGTTCTGGTTTGAATCTCCTCTGCTCAGCCCAATAGTGACACTGTTAAATAAGTAAGTAAAGATCCTGCGATGGAATCAGAGACTCCACAGTTGGAAGGAACGTAGAGGCCATCAGTTAAACCTTCTCATTTATCATCTGGGGAACATGTGTTGGGCTCCGAGAACTTAAGTCACGTCAAGTTGAAGTTCGGCTCGGCCGAAGTGTGCCTAGCTAGCTGGCAGTGCCTTCGGGACCATCGGCCAACAGGCTTGACAGAGAAAACCACTGCACCCCAGAATGGCTCCTTAATTGAGTCTTTCAAAGACTGCGCCCTCCTTTTCTTGTCCCTGGTGCTCTGGGGACGTCTGTCAGTGCGCTGTGGCCCGTGGATACCACTGAGATCTGGTCAAGGACAGAGCCCCGTGTCAGGGGCCAGGCTTGTTGCTTTGTCCCCTTGCTGTGGATGTGGTCATGGATGACGGCGCTGCAGAGACAGGTGGGCCCTGCAAACCCATTCTTCAGGCTGCCTCTCCTCCACGGGGTGGGGGGGGGGTTCTGCTGCCGGAGGAGCAGTTGGGACCCCGCACTGGTCTTGTACAGAACTCAGGGAGCAGACGGACCCAGCAGACGCGGAGCCATGGGCCTCGGAAGAAGCCCTTCTCCAGTGCCCAGCGGTTGGTGCCTGTCCCCGAGTCCAGGCTGCCTCTTGTCCGGGCGAGCGTGGCTGGGGAGAGGGGGCGATGGACGCGGCTTGGAGGAGTGCTGCAAACGGTAAGTGAAAACAACTGCGAAGGAACTGGATCCCGTCCCCACGCGGCTTCATCACATTTTTTCCTGCCATTTGATTCTGGCTCCATCTCATCTGTTTGTTTCTGATGCTTCATCGAGACCAGCTCCTCCTGAGAAATGGGAAATGACACTGTGCATACAGCTGAGGTTTGGACAATCTCGACTCATGCTAAACTTGGGATTTGCAAACGATTTCATCAGAGAAAAATCAGTGAACAAAGAAAGAGGATGCTAAGATCTTCAAATATCCTCTGCTGTCAGCTGGTGAAACTGCAGGCTGATGTACACATAAATTACATCTTGAAGATTTCTCTCGCTCATGGTTTTACCAAAAGGATGACTTTTGCCCAAACAATGGGGCTTAGTTTTCTTTGGCTAACATTGCTGCCAGGTGGAGACCCTCCTTTTCCTGAGGCGCCCCCTTCTCTGCCTCCTTTCTGCCCTAAGTCGGGCGTCATGATCTTGCTGCAAAGCTGCCATCTGCCAGCCCGGCTCAGCTCTGCCCCCCCGCAGCCTCCAATTAAACTCAGCACCAGGCCACAGCCGCACTCATCCTCTAGATGGTCCAACCACGTCACTCTCCCACGTAAAGCCCCTCGATGACCATCCATAGCTTTCAGGTAATGCTGGGCTCCTTACCAGGGCACACACAGGCTCCATCTCCTGCCTGCTTCTCCAGTCTGCTCCCTGCCTCTGCACTAGCTGTCTCTTCACTGCAAGTCGAAGTCCCAGCTCTGCCAAATGCCTCCAGCACCCCAGACTCCAGACTCTCCTGTATGAGCCGAGGTCTTTTTTCCCACAGCTCCCTCTGCCTGGAACCCTGTCCTCCTCTTCTCCTCCCTCGCTTCCTGCCCCTGTGTCACCTCCTCCAGGGGACTCTCCTGGCCAGCCAGTTCCCCGTCGAAATTAGTGTGAGCCACTCTCCCCTGTGTAGACCATTCATCTCACTTCTTGCAGGGCTCTGCCACCCCTTCTATGCGCTTGTCTTGTCTGCCCGCCAGTCAGAGGTTCCTGAAGGCTGGTCAGCTCCATCTCCGGGAGGCTTGGCACAGATTAAGGTTTCGGTGGGTGCTTGTGGAATTTGTCAGAGAATGAGCACGGGCCTCAGATGAGATGCTCTGTTCAGGGCTCTCCCTGGCCCCTGCCCGCCTTTGCCTCGCGTAGAGACAGCTGCAGGGCCCTCAGGCCAGAGCCCCTGGGTCAGAGAAACAACTGTCCTGTGTTCTCTCCAGAAATGAAGACTGCAACATCCTCGTGGCCTGGAGCTCAGGGTTGTGGGGGTGGGGGAGGTGGGGGCGCTGCATGGGGTAATGGTGGAGGCGGGGCCCTGTGGGCGGGGACGTGCGACCGGCCAGAGTGAGCCCTGAGGGACCGCCCAGCCCAGCCCCAGGCCAGCCGCCCCCGCCCCCCCCCCCAGACAGGCTACACAGGCACTCAGAGGAGGCTGCTCTCCTCAGCCCCCTTCCCACGTTTTACTTCTTCCCCGTAGCCGGTTATGTGTCAAGTCCTTCTCATCCCATGGGAACCAGCACCTGAACATATTTACCAAACATCAGCCTTGGTTATATTTTGCATATCATCCACCTCCAAGGGCGTTCAAATGACCTTCTAGCAGGGAAGCACTATGTCTTGGAGAGTGGTGCCACCTGGTGGCCACAGTGAGTTAACATCCGAATTCTCAGTCCGGAGGAAGCCCAGTACCAGGCCCACCGCCCACCGCCCAGGCTGTGTGACAACAGGGTCTCTGCGGCCCTGGTTGAGGCTCAGAATAAGCCCTGCCGTCCCCGAGTCATCTGTGCAATGGTGGCAGGGCTGAGTGTGTGCGGCCACAGTAGAAGGAGCAGCCCAAGGCTTCATGTGAGCAGTGACTGGGCCAGCATCCTGAAATTTCATCCTCCTGGAATCTGAGAACTGAAGGGTGGTTTAGAGACCAGTCAGGTCCCAACCACTCCTTTCTCAGATGGGCAAACAGAAGTCCAGGGAGGGGAAGTCCTGTGATAAATTAGTTGAAGAGGGAGGACAAGAACACAGGTTTCTGGGCTCCCTGACTATCACCCATTCTAGTACCTTAGGACAGCTCACTGTGATGTCTCATATTTCTCTGAGTTTCTATCTTACAGGAAAAGAGTCAACCTCTACTCCAATAAGAAACTTCTTCCTCTTTTCCAAATGTCTACCAACCGGGTCCAACCCTGTGGGAAGGAAGACCTCCTTCCTCCAGGAAGTCTTCCCTGAGCAACTGGAAATCTCCCTTCTGAAGCCCCACAGGCAGCCAGTCATTCAGCCCATACGTACAGAGGGCCTGACGTAGACACTGGGATTCAGTGTTCACAAGACAAAGTCCTGTGCTCAAGGGGCTTACATTCCAGTGGGGGGAGACAAGCGATGGATAGATGGATGGACAGTAGATAGACAGATAGATACATACATACATACATAGTTACACAGATACACAGATAGATACATAGATGATGGATAAATAATTTCAGGTACTAGTAAATGCTTTGAAGATGATAAATAAAGCAACATGATAAGGAAGGACTTTGAATGGCTTTAGCAAGAGTGATCAAGGGAAGGTGTTCTGGAGAGGCTCAGCTGCAAAGCAGGACGAGGAGGGAAGAGAATTCCAAGCAAGAGGAACAGGAAGTGCAAAGGCACTGAGTCTGGGATAAGATTACCTGGTCCGGTCCGGGCACAGAGAAGATCAGCGAGGGGGATACTAGTAGACCAGGGGGAGAGTAGGGAGTGATGATACCAGGGAAGTGTGCAGAGACTAGACCTCGGGGTGACTTGGGTTTGTACGCTGCTCGCAATGGAAATCGCGAGAGGGTTTAAGCAAGAAAGTGCTGCGATCTTATTTACACCACAGGCAACTCCCTCGTGTGTTCGCACCTGAGGACTCCGGCTCTGACACCTCCTCATAACCTGCGGGAAGTCCTTCCTCACCTGCCAAGTTGGAGTAGGTGCCCCTCCCTGTCTGGGCCCGGAGTTAACATCCTCATGTCGCTGTCACTGTACCTCCCACCTTGTTTAGAATGAATGATTTATGTGTCTTTCTACTTTACTAGGAAGTAAATTCCTGATGTAGGGAGACAGGGGTAAAGAGTCCAGATCTGGAAGGCGGCTTCGGTGCAAAGACTCGCTCTACCCTTCAGTGGCAGCCTGGCTTTAGGTGATTTAATCACTGCCTATGCCTGTTTCCTCCTCTTCAAAATGAGAATAATAAATAGCACATACTGCATGAAACTGTCGTTATAATTAAACAATACCTCATAACAATGGCAGGTACCAAGTAACCGCTCTGTAAATCGTAGATACGGTTCCTGGGTGTTTTCTCAGGACTCACACAAAGAAGGTCGGGCCCGGCATCTCTTAGGGCCTCTGGCAGAGGTGAGCATTACTTGTGGGGTGACGGGCCTTTGGAGGGAGGGGGTCCAGTCAGAGGTTCAAGAAGTGAGGTGCAAGGACTAGGCTGGCAGAAGTAAGAATGAAGAACAAAGGATGATGTTGTTGATTTGATTATTCTGTTAGCCAGCATGGGTGAATGAGACAAAACGCCCTGTCATCTTTCAGCCCCTCGGGCTATCCATCTGCAAAATGGCAAGTGTCCTCTGTACTGATTGTCTCAGAGGGCTGCCGAGGGGCCTCATGTTATAATAAGAGGAAAGGATTGGTAACCTGTCACGTACCTCTACCTGTTCATCTCTGAGGCCACACTGTGCCACGCTATGTGCCCACCTCGCCTCTCTCTCTGATTTCCCTGGGGGCTGAGTATACTGTAACCAGCTTAGCTTGCAAGCCCAAGCCTACTACCTACATCACCTTGGACACATCAAATTCTGAACCATTTAGAGAGGAAATACATCCCTTTCTAGTAGCCTGGATCCTGAATTCCGTTCTGAAAGTCTCTGCCTATGCCTTGGAGTTTAGGTGCCACTTATGTGTAGTGGACACTAAATCCAGTTGATTCACCACCTAAGTGTCTAACCAACCTCTTCCTTCCTCTCTACCACTGCTGCCACCTCCATAATTTGAGAACCCCTGGTCTCTTGATCTTCAACGTAGTCCTCTGCAGGTCATCTTTCACATGGCTGCCGAAAGGATCTTTGCAAAACGAAAATGTTCAGTTCTACTTAACTCGTCTCAAAGATTCCTCATCATTCACAGGAGAAAGATGAAGCTGGAGAATCATGGCTCTCTCTAACCCGCACTCACATTCACCTCTCTGACTCCCTCCATTTCACACCTGACGCTCCGGCCTCCCTCCCACAAACAGCTCCCTGTTCTGTGAACACACCCTTCATCTTACTGCTTAGGAGGTGAGGAGATGGTCACGAACATCTGTTCACTACTCACCATATACCAGGTCTGTGCACGACGTTTCGTGCATATATTCTTGAAATAAGCATTATTATTTTAACTGTATTAATTAGACAAGCTTAGAGAAGTTAACTAAGGCTCTAAGAGGGTCAGTAACTCAGTCAATCCACATAGCTAGAAAGGTCTGGAGTCAGGCTTCAAACACACACATCTTCTCTGGGAACCTCTGCAACCTTTGGAATCTGACGAGTAGCTAGTGTCTTCTGACATCGGAGACAGGAGAGAAGCACTGCTACACATCACGGCCTCAGGAGTCCTCTCCGCGGTCACGGTGGGCTTCCGCTTCCACAGCATGTGGTCCATACCCCTCTCCTGATGCCAACCGCTTCCCGCATGTATTATCTACCATTTGAGCCTCATGTGTCCAGCCTGAACTCAGTCAGGAAAACTGCCACTGCAGGTTTGACAGGAATCAGGGCTTCTATGAACGTGAGCGGAGCTGAGGGAGAGGGGTCTGGAAGGCTACAGGCAGAGGATGGGAGAAAGTCAGGAATGACTTCAGCCTGAAGCGGTGAGGTAAGTGGAGACACCAGCGCTCCCTGGGGCATCTGAGGAGCCGCCAGGTCTAGTGACCAGAGTGGCACCAAAGTGGAAGCCCGTGGACAGGCTTGCAAAGCCACGTGTCTCCACATCACAACCTCCCCATAGGATGGAGACAATCCACGCCCACACCGCAAGTCCCGTGGGCGTTCCTGTCGCCGGCAATTCGGGCACACCTACTTCCTGGCCTTGGAAGGAAGAGGCAGAGGAGTTGAGCCAACAGGAAACTTTTTTTTTTTTTTTTTTTTTTTTTGCGTACGCGGGCCTCTCACTGTTGCGGCCTCTCCCGTTGCGGAGCACAGGCTCCGGACGCGCAGGCTCAGCGGCCATGGCTCACGGGCCCAGTCCGTCTGGTCCAGCCAGCGTCATCTTGCACCTGGATCGTTTACATCTGCCTCAGCCTCCCACCGGCTCTCCCTGCCTCCACCCTCGCCTGGTCCCAGGCCCTCCTGCATCTGGGATCTGAGTAAAAGACCCGCTCCTCGGGGCTTCCCTGGTGGCGCAGTGGTTCAGAGTCCGCCTGCCGATGCAGGGGACACGGGTTCGTGCCCCGGTTCGGGAAGATCCCACATGCCGCGGAGCGGCTGGGCCCGTGAGCCATGGCCGCTGAACCTGCGCGTCCGGAGCCTGTGCTCCGCAACGGGAGAGGCCGCGGCAGTGAGAGGCCCGCGTAACGCAAAAAAAAAAAAAAGACCCGCTCCTCAATACAGTGCCCTGTAACCCTCTTGCACTGTTGGTGAGATACAGCCACCATGGAGAACAGTATGGAGGTTCCTTAAAAAACTAAAAATAGAACTACCATACGACATAGCAATCCCATTACTGGGCATATACCCTGAGAAAACGATAATTCAAAAAGAGTCATGTACCACAATGCTCATTGCAGCTCTATTTACAATAGCCAGGACATGGAAGCAACCTAAGTGTCCATCGACAGATGAATGGATAAAGAAGATGTGGCACATATATACAATGGGATATTACTCAGCCATAAAAAGAAATGAAATTGATCTATTTGTAGTGAGGTGGATGGACCTAGAGACTGTCATACAGAGTGAAGTAAGTCCGAAAGAGAAAAACAAATATTGTATGCTAACACATATATATGGAATCTAAAAAAAAAAAAACGGCCTGAAGAACCTCGGAGCAGGACAGGAATAAAGAGGCAGATGTAGAGAATGGACTTGAGGACATGGGGAGGGGGAAGGATAAGCTGGGACGAAGTGAGAGAGTGGCATGGACATGTATACACTACCAAATGTAAAATAGATAACTGGTGGGAAGCAGCCGCATAGCACAGGGAGATCAGCTTGGTGCTTTGTGACCACCTAGAGGGGTGGGATAGGGAGGGTGGGAGGGAGACGCAAGAGGGAGGGGATATGGGGATATATGTGTACGTATAGCCGATTCACTTTGTTATACAGCAGAAACTAACACACCATTGTGAAGCAGTTATACTCCAATAAAGATGTTAAGAAAGTATATATATATACACATAGTTCCCTGTGCTGTACAGCAGGTCCTCGTCGTTTATCTATTTTAAACATAGTAGTGTGTGTACGTTAATTCCAAACTTCTCCTGGAGTCAAACGGAGCTTTCCAGAAAGCTGGAAAGCTCCGTTTGACTCCAGGAGAAGTTTGGAATTAACGTGCTGTCTGAGATGAGGCTTACCTAGGGGTAGGTAGTAAGTGGGTTGGGAGTTCCACATACAGGCCTGCGCTGTCTTGCTCTGTGCTGGGGAGCTATCAGTGGGAGGGGGCAGCACCCATAATTGTTAGGGTGTCCGAGGGACTGAGCCATAGGCAGAGTCTTCATCCATCACTGAATAGATCAGTAAGCAGGAGCTTCCAGAGCAAAAACAGTCAGAGAAACTCCAGCAACCCCACCCTTCTCACACCCCCAAGAAGATCCTTGCTGCCTGTGTCCTCGCTCAGGTCCTGCCTCCTGTTTGGAAGCCCCTTCCCTCTTCATTCTGACTTGCCAAATTTTACTCATTTATCAAAACCCCGTGTTCCCTACGAAGTCCTCTTTCTTCAGCCCAACCCTCTGGTGCCCGTCCTTCTCCAAATGTCAGGGACATCAGAAGCAAACACATATCCAAGCCCAATGTTATCACCTTTCTATGAGCTAACCTCTGACTTTGTAAGATGTCTGAGCCCCAGTCAGTTGTGACTAGTGCATGAGTCAAAGGCAGTTATGATCCCTAAGACAGGGAGGTGACCCTCAGGCAGGCTTGTTATAAAATGCTCTGAGGTGACATTAAAAGGTCAGGCAATTACCATTTTGCCTTATTACCACAGGTTGGAAATACACTTAATACATTTTAGCTCTTAATTACATTTAACTTTACAAAACTAAAAGTCTTCCAATGAGTATTAACTTGGAGTCAGACATTAAACATTCAACGGTGGACTAGATGTACACTCTCTGACCCTAACCAAACAGAGAATTTAATTTTTTTAAAGTGTGGGAACTGAATTAGCTATCATACTTAGGCCCCGTGAGGCCACCTGTGATGTGTAACTGACACTGCCAGGTGTCCTGTTGGTGGTTCGAATCAATTAGTGATCTCTATTGAAGCTGAATATAATTAATTACACAACTTTGAAATGTTCAAGTCTAATTTCACTAAAATTACATCGTGAAAACTGGGTCATCTGCAGGATTTCTGGCAGAAGGGAAACAAGCGTGAATAATTAATGTTAAAATCATGGCATATATTCATACAACAAACCTGGACACCTAAAAAAAAAAACAAAAACTGGACACCTTTAGCTTACTGTTGTCAGGGATGAAAGTGCCCTGGGGTTGCACACGTATAAATGATCAGCCTACTCTGGGACCCGTATGAATTGCTGAACAGGCATTACTGTAAAAGAAACCTGTGTGTTATTGATCTAAATGATCACGGGACCACGTGCACAGGTATTAGCTGCTCAAAACGAAGAAGCTCGTTGTCCATTTATTAGAATGAAGCCACCGTAATCCACCTCTGGAAAGTAGTGGGTTACCTGGCGTCTTAGCTGTAAAAGAGGCCTGAGCATCAGGGATGATTCCAGGAGGCCAGATCTGACATGTACAAAACCTTGGGACATAAAATAGTTGGGAATTAAAGTTCACTCTTGTCTGAAGTCCCCCCGCTAGTCTCCCTAGAATGTAGTCTTAGGTTACAGCTGAGACAAAACACCAAGGAAATCCAGTAGAGTTTTCCAGCATCCATGTCAGTAATCTATTGCCACAATAATGCTGTGTAACAAGCCACCCCAAAGGTCAATGTCTTAAAATGACACCCGCTTATTATTACTCAGGAATCTACAGATTGGCAGAGTGGTTTGGTTCTGCTGATCATGCTGAGATTGACTGGGTAGTTCTGGTTTGAACTAAGGCTCACTCCGGACAGTGGCAGGTTATTGGCAAATTACTGGCTAATCTAGGATGGCCTTGGCCCAACTGCCTGTGTTCTATTAGCATGTTCTCATGATGGTCTCAGAGGCACGGGGTAGAGTTGGGGGACAATTTGTAAGGCCTCTTGGGCCCAAGTACATCAATGACACAGCACCACTTCTCTAACATTCTACTGACCAGAGCAAGACAAAGCCCAGCGCAGATTCAAGGGGGTGGGGAATTAGAATCTACCTCTAGATGGAAGGACCTGCAAAGGTGTAACGCAAAGGAAGAGGAAATCGGAGCCATTCCCCAGTCAATATATCACAACATCCAAAAACGGATGAACATATTGATGTTTGCATTCAGAAAATATACAGTAGATTCTTGTTATTCACAGCAGAGCTATGTTCTATACATTTACCATCAACACTGACTTAGAGAACGCTGAAGGATTGCTCCGAGGGGAAACATGGGGTTAGGGTCCTATGAGCCTCAGATCACAGTATTTCCAACACTTCAAATGCCATCTGTGTTATATAGGTTTGTTTGCCAGCCTCCTTGTGAAATGCGCCGGTCTTATCAATATTAAAAACATACCCTTCTGGGCTTCCCTGGTGGCGCAGTGGTTGAGAGTCCGCCTGCCGATGCAGGGGACACGGGTTCGTGCCCCGGTCCGGGAAGATCCCACATGCCGCGGAGCGGCTGGGCCCGTGAGCCATGGCCGCTGAGCCTGCGCGTCCGGAGCCTGTGCTCCGCAACGGGAGAGGCCACAACAGTGAGAGGCCCACGTACCGGAAAAAACAACAACAGCAACAAAAAATACCCTTCTACAAAACCTTTTTCTTGTGTAACACTTTGTAGATTTATTCTGCAGCCTCTGATCTTCACGATTTACCTTGCCCAGGGTGTGATCTCTAATGCAGCATGCTTTCTTGGCCCACTGAGGTGTGGAAAGAAAATATTAGAGCTTCTAATTACATATTTTACTCTCATGTCTTACTTAAAAAAAGATGGTGCAATATCACCACAACAATCCCCTTGCTCTGAGCCACTCTAGTTTCTCACCTGGCAAAATGCAATAGCCCTTTTCTTAGGCTCTGCCTCTGCCCTTGCCCCCTGCCCCACAATACCAGTCTCTGCTCAGTGGCCGGAAGGATACTTTTAAAATGTCAGATCGAGTCACGCCTCTCTCAAAATCTTCCGATGAATTTCCATCTCACCAAAAGCCGAAGTACTTGAGGCCCATCATGACTTTCCTCTCTAATTTCTTCTCCTCTAACCCTCCACAGCTTACTCCACTCCAGCCATATAGACCTCCTCTGCGCCACAAACGTGTAGGCACACTCCTGCCTCAGGACCTTTGCGCTGGCTGTTCCCTCCGACCAGAATGCCTGAAACCCAGACACCAACATGCCCCCCACCTCCTTCAATTCGTGTTTAATTCTCGTCTTCTCAACCTGCCCCATTACTCCTCACCCTCAAATCCCCTTACACGTTTTGTTTTCTTTGCCAGAGCACTTACTGCCTTCTAACATACTGAATAATTTTCTTACTGATTTAGTTTATCAATTATTATGTGACTACAGGAGGGATGGTATTTTTGTCTTTCTTATTCATAGAAACATCCCAAATGCCCCAGACAGTGCCTGTCACATAACAGAATCTCAATATACTCAATATACATTGGAAAGAGGGATTGAACGAATGGTTGTATTTCATATAAAGTGCATAATATACTACTGGTGCTATAATATAAAATACATTAAAAATAAATTGGGGTAGATACTCATATTTTTTTTCCTCCTTATTGGAGGGCTGCAGAAAGACATTTAATGAACATTGGCTTAGACGTATGAGATATAATAAATTTGAGGTCATTTGAATGTATTTCTTACTGTGTCCAGGCGATGGCGCCCATTCCCAACAAGTCGCCAATAGCCGCACAAGGGCAGAACCTCATATTCTGGGTGCTTGCAGAGTCCTTGTACTCTGTCATGTGAGTTATCAATGGCCCTGGTACCATCGTGAGACACAGCCATGCTGATACTTGGATAGCATGCCCCTGAAATTCCTAGCCGGTGGGGAAGGAGTTGAGAGTACTGCTTTGCAGACAGGTGCCTCATGTCTAGGGCCTGGGGCTCTGGCCCATGATGCCAGAAGCTCGGCAGGGTCGGGGTGTGCTTGTGGGAGCCCTCAGAGCCCCAGCTGCTCTTCAGCCCCCTTCCATTGGAGTCCTATTGCCAGCGCAATGCCACCAACCTCTTCCCACTGCAATGCCAGGACTCTCCCTGCAGACAAGACCCATCCTCCTTGCAACGGCTGCTGCTCGCAAAGAGCAGGTTATATTCCAGTCACTGGGAGGGGCCCCTTGTGTCCACAGTTGAATCCCCTCAATAGCCTGGAAGGAAGGGGTTTAGAACTCCATCTTACCAAAGGCTTTGAATGATTCACAGCAAGTGGTGGGAAGGGATTCAAGTAAAGCAAACAGAAGTCTCTGTGCAGCTCTTTCTCTGCACACGGAAGTCCAAGGGACTGAGAACTCGAAGTGGGTGAGTTCTGGTTGACCATCGAGTTTGAGAGAGGGACACACAAGCATGTGCGCGCACACATGCACACACACACACGTGCACACACACGCTCTGTTACAAGCAGATTGTGATATATGCTGACACAAAGGAATGAAGAAATTGTAGAGGTGACTTGCTCCAGAGCTTACATGTTTCCATATTGTTTTGCTATTCCGGAGCAGTGCTCGTTCCCAGCAACTCATGAGGGATTTTTCAACAGCAGTGTTTCTCAAACTTTACTTAGGGTCTTGTTAAAGAGGCAGATTCTGCTTCGGTAGGTCTGGAGTGGGGCCTGGGATCCTGAATTTCTAGAGGCCTGTCAGGTGGTGTGGATGCTGCTACTTCGGAGACCCCGCTGAGCAGCAGAGGCCTGGAGAAAGGCTTGGCCCAGGGCCTGCTTTTTATGGCCCAGGAGCTAAGCATGGGAAAAAAAACAAAAAAAGACAGAAGACTAGGCACCAGATCATAGGTGGCCTTCAAAACCTAAGATATTTTCTATTTGACCCTTTACCAAAAAAAGTCTGCAGGCCGGGGGACTAAAGTAATCCTGCTGTCCACTTTCCGAACTCCATCGGAAGAACAAGTTCTCTTAACGGTGGTTTGGAAGAAAAAGCCAGTCTGACTCAGCTTCGCTCCGTCTCCCCAGCCTTCTGCCTGACTGCGGAAATCCTATATTCTGGGAGCGGCATGCTGGGAATCTCTGCTGTGCGGGGATGGGCCCGAGGTGGTCCAGCTGATACAGTGATGATGTAAATGGGGGCTGAAGTGAGCCCACTTTCCGGCACATCTAAGGCAAACTCTCCAAACCACTTTATCAGTAATCAGATTGATAATCTGGCCTCTGCTACCTTCTTCTTTTGAATCTTAGGGGTTCTGAGACTAAGGGTGGAGGGTACTTTTTTGAGCCCCCGAAGCCAACCTTCTCCAGTTTCCTCCATGCGTTTCCTCTGCGTATTTGTCTCCTTGCTGAACTCGGGGCAGGCGCTGTGCCTGCGACCAGGGCCGGCATTTTGCACCTGGCTGATGGACTCACGTGAGGCCTGGGGTCCACATCCCTGTGCTGCCAATGACTCTGTGTCAGTCAATGCCAAGACTCACTGTCATATCAGAGGCCTCATTACAAGTCAGAGTTGGCCCCTGGGCTTGCCATGTCAGCGAGCTCCTCTGGAGAGCAGCCATTAGCCACTTGGCAGCAATGGCCCAAATCACAGAAAGTGGGCCTGATTTGACAAAAACAGCGACCATATATTTTTTGCTCTTGGAGGTGTAACCATGGTAATGAGATCAGATGAAAAACTGTTCCTTAATGCCGGCGACACTCAAATGCACGTGGCAGTTTAGGGTAGTGGAAATGGGCTTTAATTTTAGAATCCGAGCATTTCTTCAGGGAACAAAGGACGTTAGAACAGGGCCTGTCAAAGACCTTCTGCAGCTTCTGCTCCTTTCAGGAGCGCACATTCTGTTGTGGGCAGGGTTTTTAATCCATCAGTTGTGGCATTTGCTTTGTTTGTGACATTCTTCTACCTGCTTCAGCTAGTGTTACAAGGCGGTGCCTTCTGTTGCGGCCATTTCCAGGAGCAATAAAAGAACTGAACTCAGGAAGGTGTAGCTGCTCTAATCATTCTGTATTCAAACCAGCTCTCAAAATCCTCATCGCAATCCTTACATGATAGGTGTCCTTATTATTCCCATTTTACAGATGGGGAGATTGAGGTACAGAGGTGATGTGACATTTGATAGGAGACCTGGCTGAGACCCTGCACTCTTTCATCACGTCCTGGGAGACCAAGTTTCCCCGGCAGGTCTGTGGGGAGAACTTAGGAATATTTAAGGCAGCGCTATTTTTCAGGCAACCTGAAAGGCCAGTCTCTGCTCCCTGGAAACACAAAGCTGTCGGTTGCTATTTCTGAGTGCAGACATATGTCCTCCCAGAGTTCCAGGGCTGGAGAAGAGGTGATAAGAGGGAAACTTTAACACCTGGCAGAGATAGGGAGTACGTATAAAACCAGTCTCACTTCTCTGAAAGCAATTTTCCAATATGTATCAAGAGGCTTCAAATGTCTGTATGTGTCAATCCACTACTTGAATTTTTATAAATCAGCCTAAAAGAATAAGCAAAGTCCAGGAAGATTTTTTTTCTAACAATAGGGACATCACAGTTTTATTTATACAGGAAATTTTCAAAATAGCCTACATAGTCAAGAACTGGGAATCTATCAAGTAAATAAATCTATGAAGTAGAATAATATACAGCTAAAGAACTTATTTTTAAGAAAATTTTGGTGATGTGGGGAAATATCTGTGATATAAGGCAGTATGGAAAAATCAGGAAATAAAATGGTATGCAGAATGAACTCCTAAATTTTTGTATAGCTATTTTATATACATGATTGAGGAAACAGACTATTTCAGAGAGATGAAATTAGGGGGGCATTTTAATTTTCCTCTCTATATTTTCCTAATCTTTACTAATCTCTTGTAAAACAACAGTTTTGTTAACAGAGGAAACAATAATAATAATAAAAGAACAGCTTCTGTTTATTAAGTGTTTATAATTTGGTTGGATATATGAGGAACTGATTTACCTATATTTAAAGTACTCTTTCTTACAAAGTCTGGCAAGATAGGTTTTATCAAAAAGGAAACAGACTGACTTACCTAAGATTTGCTAAATGAATGAATTACTAAAGCCAACAAGTTACAAGCATTCATGACATGCTCAAGAAACGAGGTGCAGTCCATTTAGCTGCAGGGGAGGGTCGGGGGAATCATGGGAGAAGGGGACTCAAAGCTGGATGGGGCCAGATCAAGGAAAGCCTTAGATGCCATGCTAAGGAGGGAGGTCCTACCCTATAGGCAACGTGGAACCAGTTGCACAGATTACAAAGGAAGGAAGGAAGGGAGGGAGGGAGGGAGGGAGGGAGGGAGGAAGGAAAGAAAGAAAGAAAGAAAGAAAGAAAGAAAAGGAAGGAAGGAAAGGAAGAAAGAGAAAGAAAGAAAGAAAAAGAAAGAAAGAAAGAAAGAAAAGAAAGGAAGGAAGGAAGGAAGGAAGGAAAGAGGAAGGAAGGAAGGAAGGAAGAGAGAGAAAGAAAAGAAGAAAGGAAGAAAGAGAAAGAGAGAGGAAGGAAGGAAGAAGAGAAAATAATAGAGGGGTGCATTTGGGGGCACTGGGGAAGTCCCAAGGAGTAGTGTTCAGAAAGATTTACCAGCATTGCTGATCAAGTCTAGCCTTGGTTAGGCACTGTATTTCCATACACTTCCTCCAACATAAACATAATTTTGGAGCATGTTCTCAGAGTTACCCTGGATGGAAAAGTAGAGGTAACACAGCCTTCTAGGGAAGCTGGAAACAGAGAAACACAGCAAAGGAATCATCTTTAAAGTTCTCTTTCTCTGCTCCTTTCTTTTGCCTCTTGTGTCACAGGGTCTCCATGGTCCTGTGTGACTAATTTCATCATCTTCACCTCTGACTCTTGGGTTCGCTTCATACGGCAAACCCAGCTCACTTGCCACGTGCTTTCAGCCTAAGGGCTGCTGCTTCTCAAGGCTGCACACTCAAGGCTACATGTGTGTGCATGTCTGCACCGTGCAGATATCTCTCCCTATTCCTGTGTCATTCAGCCTGTCACTCCTAATTCCCAGCATCCCCAGCTGTTCAAACCTCCTGATTGGAACATTAGTCGGGTCCGTGATCCTAACTGACCAGAACTGTTCCTTAGGTTCCATCTTTCAATCATTTTCTTTCCATCTAGATACGTGCTTTTATAAATATTTGTTCATATCAATGTTTTCACAACACATACTCCATGTCAGGCACGGGTCTCAAGATTTAACTTGTATTAATGCCAATAATCCTTCGAAGTAGGAGCTATCCCATTTTACACCAAACCAAAGAAGGCTTCCATGATTTGTCTGCGATCCTGCCGTTAGTTAGGTACAGGCAGGATTTGATTCCGTTTTGGTTTCTAAGTCAGTGTTCTCGATCATTACATCATGCTAACTCTCACCTTCAGAATGAATATATTTCGAAACCAGTGACACAGGAAATCGTTTTCAAAATGCAGTCACAGTGAGCTTACAGTTCTCTATCCACGGAGCCTCAACCCTCAAGCTTTTGATGTAAATTTCTGACTGATTCTAGACAGATGTGTTGATGGCGATGCCACTGGCTACTAGATTTCATGCTGTTTCTCCCCCTTTTCTTCTCTGCTCTCCCATATTTCCCCTTTTCTTTTTTTGGTAAATTCTTCGCTGGTGAGTTCATTTGTGCCCATGGTTTCACCACTTATCCCCTTGTTGATGAATTCCTTTTCCAGCTTTGAACGTTCTCCCATGGTCCAAATCTAAACGTCCAGCACTGTACTAAACATTTCTTCCCACGTGTTGCACAGAGACCTCAAACTCAACAAACCCCAAACTCGCTCAGTGCCTCGCTTTGCTGTCTTGTCCCTGGGGCCGCCACCGTGCTGCTGCACACTCAGCCATCCCAGAGTCAGCCGTGACTGTGGCTTTTCCAGGCTCCAGCCTCCATCAGGTGTCCCCTTTCTGTTGATGCTTACCTCTTCCTTCCTGGAATCAACACTTTCCTGGCTCACACACCTTGCTCAGGTGATCCCTCTCCTGAGATGACTGTCCTGGTTGTGGGTTATGGTTAGAAGCTCGGGGATCATGGGTTTCCTTCAAATATTGTACTCTGCCCCCCACCCCCATTCCGGCCAATTTATTTCCTGGAAAACACCCCCTAGGCCAAGAGGATGGAGCTGAAAAGTGGAAAAAGAGGCTAAGACATTTCCATAAAGGAGAGGCCTCCATAAACGTGCAGAGCGCAGACAGGGCAGTACAAGTGTGGAAAGCCACGCGCCCCAGCCAAGCTGCCCATCAGCCCCGTGCTGGATCAGATCTTCTCTCGGAATCTGGGCACGTACAGTCTTAGCCATCTTTCAAGTTCCCGATTGAACGTCCCTCCTTCATGGAATTGTCACTTTTTTTTTTTTTTTGCTGTAACTTTTTGGTTCTCCGGACCACCTACTTTTTTTCATCCATTCTTTCACATGGCATTTAATACTTACTACTTTTGTCAGCCTTTGTGTGTCCTTATCTCTCCTGCTAGATTGGGAACTCTAGATCAAAGTCTGTTTTATCTTTCTTTTCAGTCCAGAATAAGCTTTGCCACAGAAGTACTCATTGAAGGTGGTTGAGTAAATGAATAAGTGAACAGAATCTGCCCGAAACAGGGTGTTAGATGGTATGAGAAAATGGCCACGGTAATTCCCTTCCTTGGAACCACGCTCCTGGGTAGTTTTTCCTCACACTGACACTGGGTTTATCCACGTGATCCGCTTTGGCCTGTGGATAACAGTGAGTGTGACACAAGCGCAGACCTAACAGAGGCTTAGCTCTTGAGGTCTCCCTTCTCCTGCTGCCCTTGACCATCATGAGAGTGGTCCAAGCCGTCCTGCTGGAGGCTGAGGTGCATGAGAGCACCCAGGGGAGGTCGGCTGAGCTGGTACAGACACGAAGAACCATCAGCTGACCCACAGAATAGTACAGTGAATAAAGATTCTTGTTTTAAACTACTTAGTTTTGGGGCGGCTTTTTCTATGCAGTGAGAGCTCATTGGACAGCCATGGATTGCTAATTTTCAAAGAACTGGAGTGCAGTCAAATGCGCGGCCCTGATATAACTAAACAGGTTTTGCTCCTGGTATAATAATAATAAAAAGCTTTCTAGTCAAAGGGACTTTCGAGTTAAATTGCCCTGGATTCAAATGGAAGATCTGTCGTTTACTAGCTGTGTGACACTGAGCATGACTTCACCTCTCAGGTAACGGTCCCTGCCTTTCGGGATTGTTCAAAGAATTGAATGGAATTATGTTCATTGAGCAGCTAATACAGACTCCCACACAGTATGTGGTTGATACAGATTGGTTATCTCTCTTGGTTGGTCTAGGACTCGAAAATGCAGCTCTGACCCTCTTCCCTCAGGGAAACACTTCTGTTTCCATCTCTGTCTCTGTCTCTGTCTCTCTCTTCTTCCAGCACAGGCAATCCTTTGCTATTTAAATTTATTTACCAAACTGACTAATCCAGTTAGTACCAAATTCCCCCAAGTTAAGTCTCAGGTTGGTTTCTGGGGAGTTAATTACTTACAAAAGTGTACAAGTCAGCCCTGGAGTTTCTAAACTGGTATGTGCTCTGCTCCATCAATATTTCCCATCCCTAAGACCAGCAAATAAATCAAATAGCAACCAGATTAGGAGGACAATCTGATTGCTCTCCATGTGGGGTCCCCTCCTTCTGCATCCTCCAAGTGTCCATGAAAACGCTTACACGAAAAGATTTGGGCCATCTATTCTTGACTCTTCCTTTGTTGGAATTCTCAGGCAATTGAGAACATTCCTGGGGTGCCGGCTGCAACACTTCACCAACTATTTATTATTTGTTGGCTAATTAGCCACAGTCTGTGCCCTTATACTGCTTTTTTTTTTTTTTTGCGGCACACGGGCCTCTCACTGTTGCGGCCTCTCCTGTTGCGGAGCACAGGCTCCGGACGCACAGGCTCAGCGGCCATGGCTCAAGGCCTAGCCGCTCCGTGGCACGTGGGATCTTCCCAGACCGGGGCACGAACCCGCGTCCCCTGCATCGGCAGGCGGACTCTCAACCACTGCGCTACCAGGGCAGCCCGAAACCCTGTCTTTTTTACTGATGGGGAATGAAGTTCCCTAAAAGAACGAGACAGCACCGAGTTTGCAGAACATGCTGGGACCACTCCAGAACACAGGCCAAGGCTCTTCCTACCCAAGAAGCGACAAACAGCTGCTGCCTGGTCTCTTGAGAACTCTGCAATTTTCTGAAGATTCTTAGTTATATTGAATAACTAGCAACTTCTTCATTGTAACTTCCTGGGGGCAAAGATTGCATTTCAGTGAAGCTTCTTCTGTGACATGAATTAATGAATACAAATGGGAATTAACAGCCACCTCTGGAGGATTAGTTATGCTTTATGGTGCAGATCTGTTTTCTATGAAGTACCTGAAGAAAGACCATCAAGTAAAAAAAGCATCCGCCTGCCACAGCTGTTCCGACTTTTCAGGCTGAGGTAACAGTAAGCAGCAAAAGTAATCTGATTTTTAGAAACAAAAAATATTTTGTTTTAAATCCCAGTTCAACCGCTTGCTCACTGTGTAATCTTGTGCTTGTGGGTCACATAAACGGCTGAACCCGTTTCTTACACTGTAAAGTAGGAGCGATGATTGCTGCCTGCCTCACAGAACGGCTGCGGCATCAGAATAGAAAAATGAGTCTGAAGTATTACACTGGAGGAAATGATTATTAATACAGTATATGAAGCACCGCAACCCAGTGAGAAAGTCAGGCCAGCAACTAAACGTAAAGCACAGAGCCGTAGCACACGGATATTCCACAGTGCCTGGCGCTTAGGATGGGAGGGGCTCCACCATTATTAGCCTTATCATTTCTGCATCCCACAGAAATCCATCACATCTGAGGCGGGGATCATGGACACCACCGATGTGTAGCCAAGTCACACAAAAGTGTGGGTAACCTGGGGATCCACGACTTGTGACCGGCATCTGAAGTGGAACTGAGGCTTTAACTTGTCAGGTGGGGGCTGACGTCCCGGTAGTTCATGTCAGAATTCAGCTGACCTGTAAGACACCCAGCTGGTGTCCACAGAGAATTGGTAGTTGGTGTTGAAAAACACCCGCATGGTATCCCCAGAGTCTCCCCACCCACCTTGGACCTCACATCCTCCATACCCGCTTCTGTGGCTCTCTAATCACGTAGTGTTCATGCTCCTTTACGGAGAAGACAGTTGCAAACTAGAAGTCAAACTTTCTACTTTGTCTACATGATTCAACAGTATCAACAGTCACCACCAAGCGATGGATCTGCCCCAAATTCGGCCGCTTTCTTGCTCCTAATGTAAAGCAAAAGTTCTTGTGGGTCATCCTTAATCATTTTTTCTTATGGGTCATCCTTAGTCATTTTTTCTTGTGGGTCATCCTTAGTCATTTTTTCTTGTGGGTCATCCTTAGTCATTTTTGGAAGCACTCCTCCTTCTCCTGGAGCATCTTCTGGGTCCTATTCTTACAGATCTCCGTTGACCTCTCAGATCTGTCTTGTGCTATGAACTTCTGATCCCCCATTCCCTAGTAATATGTCCTTTTAAAAGGAAGTAGAACTTAGGCTTACTTGCTCTTTCTCACATTTAATGACATCTGAAGCTCAAGCTGAGGGATTCATCTGGCTTTAATATGAAGTTCAATAAACTCCTATTTACGGTTTGAACTAAAAATTTCACTAAAAGAGGAAAGCCATTATTTAATGGCTCCAGTGTATCTGAGTTTCTTTTATTAAAGTAGAGGCGCTTAAAAGTCAAGGGCTACACACTGAGAGGAAACATACAAAAACATCCCCTAGATGTGCTCCTGGGCCAACAAACATTGTGATAAAAATTGTGGCTGTCAAGTGAAAAGTTCTTAATGAAAGAAGCCGGTCTCTCAGCTCTTGTAATCAAAATCTTTCCATCGTGATGCATTCCTATTGCCAGCATGTCTCCTGTTCTAGTCTAATGAACAGACTTTTCTCCTATCACCTTTGCAATCAGCTTTCCTTAAGGCAGGAGGCAGAGGCAGAAGTGGGACTGGCACTGACTCAACGCTCCCCTTTAAAATGTTTCCATTTCTATAATCTCATGATTCCTCACTCAACCACTCACTCATCCACCAGTTAAGACACCAACTTATTCCTTAACTAAGGATATAGTAAATATCTACTGTATTCCGGACACTACCCAATGTGAACACAAAGAGGGATAAGAGTGTCCTTTTCTCAAGTAACTGGCATAATCTAGGCGAAGGCAGACAGACCAATCCTGATGCACAACGCAGGGCTGTAAGTACCATGCTAGGGATGGACAAGGTGCTCAAGGAGCACAGAGTAAGGAATGTCCAAGGGTGTCTCTGTAAGTCAGGAAGCCATCACAACTAAGGTCTTCAAGGATAAGGAGTCTTAGGGATTGCGAATGGCATTACAGGCAAAGGAAAAACCACGTGCAAAAGTACAGTTCTGTGAGAGTGCGTGAAAAGGTCCAGGTGCGGTGAAAAACTAAGTAATATAGTCTTTAGGATACAGAAAATGAATCATTAGCATGGCTGTAATGAAAAAGATTGACAGTATCAAGGGTTGGCAAGGACATAACAGAAGTGGAATTCAAATTCCTGGGTGAAATGTAAAATGGTATGGATACTCTGAAAAGCAGTTTCATAGTTTCCTAAAAAGTTAAATTCACACATGCAATCTGATCTAGCAATTCCACACTTAGATATCTACCCCCCCCAAAATGAAAATATGTCCACCCAAAGATTTACATATATATATTCATAACACGTCTTCATAAGACTGATAAACTGGAAACAATCGCAAAGCCCATCAACTGGTGAGCTGATAAGCAGAATGTGGTATACCCACACAGTGAAACGCTACTTGGAAATAAAAAGGGACGAACTGCTGATACACGCCGCAAATGGATGAGCTTCGAAAACATTCTGGCAAGTGAAAGACGACAGACACACATATAATCATACAGATTGTACGATTCATGTGAATTTTGCAAAAGGGCAAATCTATAGAGGCAGAATGAAGGCATGTGTTTGCCTAAGCAGAGCAACATACAGAAGGATTTAAGGATGGTCTTCAGAGCTCCAAGTCCTCTGGAAAGGCGGCCCCACTCCCGACTGCAGTACCACCCTTCTGAAGCTTAAAGAGGGATCCGCTGTGTATTAGTTTTCTATGGCTGCTGTAACACATTACCACAAACTTAGTCGCTTAAAATAATACACATTTATTTTCTCACAGTTGGAAGCCAGAAGGCTGAAATGAATCTGAACCAGCATCCCCAGGGCTGGTCTGTTTGGAAGCTCCGGGGGAGATCCCGTGTCCTTGCTTTTCCCAGCATCAGGAAGTTGTCTGTATTCCCCTCGTGACCCCTTCCTTGCATCACATCATCTGTCTCTCCTCCCTTTGCTTCTACTGTCACATTGCCTTCTTCCTCTTCTGTTGTAAAATCTCCTCTTGTCTCTCTTAAAGTGACACTTGTGATTACACTGGGCCCAGCTGGGTCATCTGGGATAATCTCCCCAACTCAACATCCTTAATTTAATCACATCTGCTAAGTCTTTTTTTTCGTATAAGGTAACATGCACAGGTTTCAGATTTAGGACCTGGGTATCTTTGGAGACCATTTTTCAGCCAACCACATGTTGGCGCTGCTCCCGTTAGGACTTGAGGGAGCCCACACATCTGGTAAGCTTACCATCATCCACTAATGGTCACAGTCTGATAGGATTAATTGCCAAAGAGGATTCACCAGATGGAAAATGACAACTGTAGGCATCTTTGGATTACTGCAGGTAGAGGATGCACTGGAGCAATGTTATTAAGCGAAGAGTATGCCTCACAGTCAGAAGCTGCCTCCGGAGAAGCCAAGAACCACCTCCAATTGCCCTCCTTCTGCAGAGCCACACCCGAGGTGCTCAGTCAGGAACCACTGATAAGAGCATGGAGGACTCTGAAACACGGGAGCTCAAAGTGTGGTCCTGGCCTGAGCCTGGTAGGCATATTCTTGCTATTTAAATAGCCCTAAAATCACAGACCTCTGGCAAGGGGTGGTCACACCAAAACCAGCTGCAAGCCCTCCATTTTGCTATTATCCATAAACAGTGGTAACAAGCTAGTAAAAACTGTTCCAAGCCCACCTTGGACCCATGCTTACAGGGAATACAATTAATAAGTACATTTTACGTACCATGAAGATAATAACAAACATCTCAGGCTAATTCCAGACCTACTAGAATGAATCCTCAGATCACAACCTCCTGTTGCCATGTGTAACACCCATATACAGCCTTAGAGATAAACCCCAAGATGAACGCTGGTGTTAGAAATGATTACCCATTTCCCCATATAAGCCATCCAGAAGTAATACAACATGACTGTCTTCCCAGGCAAGAAGTTTAAGACACCCAGATCAGCCACCATTCTTGGGACTTTGATCCCACGTGGTGCGCACATTCTGTCATCTCATTCAACTTCTCATCCTTTCCCAAACTTCCCAAAACTTTCCTCTGCCCTCCTAGAGCTCATGTCATCAGCAAATTCACCTATATTCCAAATATCTTTTAGGGCTACTCACTTTCTTATTGTACCTGAAATCTGGATATATCCAAAGGATGTTAGGCCTACCCTCTCAAGTGGGTGCTGTTTTTTTCTCTTATCTCCATGAATCGAAGGGTCTAGAGGCGGGGTAGGTATGTTCTCAACATTTCATCGCCACTTTTGAAAAATCCTAGCTTCTGTGAAGTGTTTTCCATCTCACTCCAGGTGCAGTTTTCTCCTCTACTTGCTTCTATTCCTTGCTTCTATTCACTTGCTTCTAAATATGTCTCCCTTTCCACTGTCTTCTCATGTCCACAGGCTCTCTATGTCATCTCTCCAGTCCCACGTTTTCCCAAGATCTCACACCTTCATTTTCCTATTTAATATTTCTGCTTAGATTTCTATTGGGCATCTCAAACTTAACTTGCCTAAAACAGAACGCTTGGTAGCACTCCCTCCCCATAAAACACTGTTCCTCCCTGAGATTTCCCCATCTCAGGAAGCGCTATCACCATTTAACAAATTCCTTGGGTTGAAAGCCCTGGAATCATCCCTGATTCCTATTCCTTACCTGCCACATCCATAAGAAACCACTGTAGGATTTATTTCCAACCACATCCCGTAAACACTGACTTTTCTTCATTTCTTGTTCTGCCCCTTCAGTCCTATCCATCATCATCTCTCGCCTACGTTTCCTCAATGACGTTCTAACAATCTTATAGTGGCTCCCCTTTTTGACCTCTCAGAATCAATTCTCCACACTCTTGGCAAAACTAGTCTTCTAAAATTGAAATCAGAGCAGGCATTCTCTGCTCAAAATCCTCCAATGGATTCACATTACACTCAGAATAAAATCCAAATACCTTTCCAAGGCCTACTAGTCACAATATGACCTGAGACTTGTCTAGATGTACCAGGTTCATCTCTTGACGCTTTTCCAGCACTTACCCCACTGGTCTCCTGGCTGTACCTTGAATATATCGTGTATGTTCCTGGGACCTTTGCATCTGCTGTTCTCTCTTCCTGGGATATTCTCGCTCCGGAGGTCTGCACGACTGGATCTCTCATTTCATTCAGATTTCTATTCAATGGCATCTGCTTAGAGAAGACTTCCTCAGTCTTCCCATTGAGAAGAGCCTGCCGCCAACAATCTTAATATACTGACCGTTATATTTTCTTCATAGCACCTGTCAAGATTTTACTTATTACATATGCATTTGCAAACTTGATATTTTGCATGTGTATATTGCTTCTTTCTCTAGAATATAAGTCCTACCTTCAGTATCCAGAAATCTTCCTGGCACATGGTAGATGTTCAATCACTATTTCTCAAAGGACACAATAACAATATGAATCTTTGAGAGGTCTTCATATATTCTGGATACAAATGCCAGATAGAGATGATAGAGTATGGAACATATTTTCCTAGACTGGGGTTTTTATTTCCACATTGATCACGTCATACTTTGAAATATAGAAATTCTTAATTTTAATGTGATCATATTATCCATTTTTGCCACCATGGATTTTGTTCTTTTGGTGCCATTTTACAATCCTTTCTTTTATCAGCAACACCTTGCAATTTGGGTTTATATTTTGGAAGAGTCACCCTGGGTGGTACACCTACTTCTTCTAGTAGTCTGAGTGTGTCAGACAGAGCAGGACAGGTGCTGGGTCACAGTGAAACGTTTTTATTGCTTCTAGTACGTCAGAGCCAACTGCCAGTATGTGGCCCTCACATACGCAGCACGCATGCACAAATGTCAGAGGCAGTGGAATATAATGATACTAGTTGAAATGGTTGGGTATTACCCTGTCCTGGGTGGTACCTAGATTTCAATCAATAAGCTTTACAACAAATTGATCTGATGGGTATTCTTATTACCACTATTCTATTAATGTAGGAACTGAAGGTGAGAAAAGTTAAAAGACTAGTCAGTGTCGTGTGGTAAGAAGAGAAAGAGCTGGGACGTGAACCCAGTTATTGGCTGATAGGAGTCTAAGCTCTTAAACACCAAAATAAGACAGTGTCTTTGCAGGATTCAGGAGCTCAGGTCTTGACCTAGACATTTATCGTGGGTAAGTCACCTCTTGTCTCTCAGTTTTCTTATTTGGAAAATGGAGATACTGATCTTGGTTACACATCACAAGGTTTTTATGAGGATCAAACCAACATGATATGATGAATATGATTGGACTTTAAAATTTAAAACACACTAGATAAATGTTAGGTGATTGTTATTATTACAAAGGTACCAAGTATCCTTGCACAACTCGGGGGTTGTGAGCACCAACCCCCTGCACAGTCAAAAGTCCACGTGCTGCTATCTCTGCCTCAAAAATAAAGGAATTGATAAATGACTTACCCAAGAGCAGGAAGCAGAAACAGTTTGTATAGAATCAGGACTGAAACTCTAGTTCTTTGGACTCCACATATTGTGATGGCTCGTAGAACACGAACTTCTCCCCACACTTAAAGATCTGAAATAACAATGAAAATACAGGTTTGGTATTTACTGAAAAAAATCTGCATGTAAGTGGACCCACACAGTTCAAACTGGTGATGTGCAAAGAGTCAACGGTATAACTACACAGTAAGGTGGCTAAATTATAACAAAGACACCAAAATCTATTGTTGTCTGACTCAAATTTGTTACCCTGGAAGCTTATGTACTTGTCCAATGATCCTACTTGTCTTTATTTAGTAAACATGTCCCTTTGAGTGTTAATTATCAGTAGGTAGATTGTAAGCTATACATTGATTTACTTTAAAATTTAACAAACAGCTAAATGCTATTTAGAGTCAAGTCTGGCGATCGATTGAGGGAAAGCTAGCAAGAAGAAATAAATAACTTAAACACTGAAGTTATTTTTCTTGTGTGACGTTTAAATAGGCTCTGAAGACTTTCTCTAGATGTAACCCAAGTATTGAGTCACAAAAGAAATGTTGAAATGAGTACATGGCCTACACCCCTCCCCTAGAGATTGGCTTCGCCTGCGTCTGCACTACCCAGTGTCCTGGGCCATTTAGTTCAACTCCCTTTCATGGCAGAAATCTCCTGGACACAGTCAGCCAGACATGTCTTTACCTTGGTGAACGAGTCATTTCAAAAAATAGTCTGCTTCACTGTTGGACAGCTCTGCTAGTTAGAACAGGCTCCCTGTCACTAAGGCAGTATCTGTATTCTTGTAAGTTCCGCAACTGTGCTGAGGGAACAGAAGTGTCTTTTGGGAGTTCACACAGCACAGAATTGAGATCGTGGGCTTGACATGGATTCAAACCCCAACTCTCCCATTTTCTACAGTTGACCTTGGGTGACTTGCCGCTCTTCTGTAAGCCATAGTTTCTTCATCAACCCAGTGGAGGTGATGATAGAACCTATTTCATCAGGTGGCTGCAAGTCTTCAAGGAGAGACTGCATACCCAGTCCTAGCTCAACAGCAATTTTACGCAGTTTTGTAAAAGGGTCCCCCTTTTTAAGACCCTTTACTGCCCTCTGCTGGAAAATTGCCATAATAACTATCAAAATCCCTAGGACAACCAGCACCTAGCCTATTCCAAGGGACTGCCCTTGCTGTAAAGTGCTTGAGGCACCACGTCCAGCCTGTGGAAACCTCCCTGTATACGTTAACAACTTTTATTGCTCTAGTTCTGGGCCTCCCCAGTCATGGGCAGCGAACTAGAAGAACTGTCTCTCTGTGGTCATCGCTCGGGCAGTACTCTTGTAGCAGATGGCCAAAGAGGCTTCCTGTCATCTTAGAAAGGTAAGAATAGCTGGGAAGAATGAATCACAATAATCACTTTGGCATGTGGTGTTTATTTAAAATGAATAGAGGAATAACGATTTTTGCCTTCATTACCCAATGGGATTTTAAAGTAAGGACTGTATCGACCTTAAACATTAAGTTATTGAAAAGTGAACAATAAAAGCACAGAAACATGAAACTGAAAATGCTTTTGGAAGATGTTACTTAAGTTGTAATGGGTTGTCAAGGGAATGAATGAACCGGAATTATCAGATAATAGGAGCACTTTCTTTCACTACCACCTGTTGAAAGCGCATTGCACGTCAGGAACAATTTTAAGTGCTTTTCATACAAAGTGTGCATTATCTTGTGACTCATAACCTGTTCCTCCTCAGGTCTTCTCCTTCTCAGTAAATGGCCAGGCTATTCACTAAAGCAGAAGTTGGGGGTCATCTCAGAATTGCCTCTTTCCTGTACCCTGATTATCTACTCTTTCATCAAGTCCTTGTCCGTCCTCTACCCAAAACATATGACAAATGTACTTATCTATCTCCTTCTCCAGTGCCAACTTCCTGGCCCAAGTCCCCATCTTCTCTTGCTAATCTGATATGATTTACCTCCTAACTTGTCTTTCGACCTCTACTGTTCCTCCTCTGCAGTCCATACTCTTGACAGAAGCTAGATTATTAAAAAAATGTTCCATTTCCCTACTTGATACCCTTACTTGATGCTTTCAACAACGCTGCCCTTAGCACAAAATCTAAACGCTTCCAGGTCTACAAGGACATGCAAAATCTGACCCTGATCCTCTTCTCAACTCACCGCTTAACTCTTCTTGACCACCTTCTTCAGCTCCCTGCCCCTCCCAAGAACTGGCCAGCCCCAGGGCCTTGGTGTTCACCATTCTCCTTTCATGAATCTCTCTTTCCCCAGTGGTTCCTTCTCATGTCTAAGGTTTCAGATTCAATGCCATCTCTTCAGAGAGGCTTTTATGATTGCAATATCTTAAGTCCACCTATATTTTCTATCAAAACACTTGTTTATTTTTTTCACAGTACTGATAGCAATCTGTAATTATTTATATCATATATTTCTTGACTTTATTTTCTGCGTCTTTCTCTCTGGAATGTAAACTCCAAGAAGGCAGCAATCTTGTGTGTGTATCTAGGTTCCTAACATGAGGCCTGGTACAAAGGGTCCAACTTGTGTACATTTGTAGAATGAATAAATGGGTATTTCTTTTTTTTTTTTTAATATTTTAACATCTTTATTGCAGTATAATTGCTTTACAATAGTGTGCTAGTTTCTGCTGTATAACAAAGTGAATCAGCTAGACGTATACGTATATCCCCATATCCCCTCCCTCTTGCGTTCCCTCCCACACCCCCATCCCATCTCTCTAGGTGGTCACAGAGCACTGAGCTGATCTCCCTGTGCTATACGGCTGCTTCCCACTAGCTATCTATTTCACATTTGATAGTGTATATATGAACACGCCACTCTCTCACTTCGTCCCAGCTTACCTTTCCCTGTCCCTGTGTCCTCAAGTCCATTCTCTACTTCTGCGTCTTTATTCCTGTCCTGCCCTTAGTTCTTCAGAAACATTTCTTTTTTTTTTAGATCCATATATATGTGTTAGTATACGGTATTTGTTTTTCTCTTTCTGACTTACTTCACTCTGTATGACAGATTCTAGGTCCATCCACCTCACTACAAATAACTCAATTGCGTTTCTTTTTATGGCTGAGTAATATTCCATTGTATATATGTGCCACATCTTATCTATTCATCTGTCGATGGACACTTAGGATGCTTCCATGCCCTGGATATTGTAAATAGGGCTGCAGTGAACATTGTGGTGCATGACACTTTTTGAATTATGGTTTTCTCAGGGTATATGCCCGGTAGTGGAATTGCTGGGTCATAAGTTAGTTTTTTTTAATTTTTTATGGAATCTCCATACTGTTCTCCATAGTGGCTGTATCAATTTACATTCCCACAACAGTGAAAGAGGGTTCCCTTTTCTCCACACCCTCTCCAGCATTTATTGTTTGTAGATTTTTTTTTTTGCGGTACGCAGGCCTCTCACTGTTGTGGCCTCTCCCATTGCGGAGCACAGGCTCCGGACGCGCAGGCCCAGTGGCCATGGCTCATGCGCCCAGCCGCTCCGCGGCATGTGGGATCCTCCTGGACTGGGGCACGAACCTGTGTCCCCTGCATCGGCAGGCGGACTCTCAACCACTGCACCACCAGGGAAGCCCATATTGTTTGTAGATTTTTTGATGATGGCCATTCTGACCAGTGTGAGGTGATACCTCATTGTAGTTTTGATTTGCATTTCTCTAATGATTAGTGATATTGAGCATCCTTTCATGTGTGTGTTGGCCATCTGTATATCTTCTTTGGAGAACTGTCTATTTAGGCCTTCTGCCCATTTTTGGCTTGGGTTGTTTGTTTTTTTGATATTGAGCTGCATGAGCGGCTTGCGTATTTTGGAGATTGTCAGTTGCTTTGTTTGCAAATATTTTCTCCCATTCTGAGGGTTGTGTTTTCGTCTTGTTTACGGTTTCCTTTGCTGTGCAAAAGCTTTTAAGTTTCATTAGGTCCCATTTGTTTATTTTTGTTTTTATTTCCATTTCTCTAGGAGGTGGGTCAAAAAGGATCTTGCTGTGATTTATGTCATAGAGTGTTTTGCCTATGTTTTCCTCAAAGAGTTTTATAGTGTCTGGCCTGACATTTAGGTCTTTAATGCATTTTGAGTTTATTTTTGTGTATGGAGTTAGGGAGGTTCTAATTTCATTCTTTTACATATAGCTGTCCAGTTTTCCCAGCACCACTTATTGAAGAGGCTGTCTTTTCTCCATTGTATATTCTTGCCTCCTTTATCAAAAATAAGGTGACCATATGTGTATGGGTTTATCTCTGGGCTTTCTATCCTGTTGCATTGATCTATATTTCTGTTTTTGTGCCAGTACCATACTGTCTTGATTACTGTAGCTTTGTAGTATAGTCTGAAGTCTGGGAGCCTGATTCCTTCAGCTCCATTTTTCTTTCTCAAGATTGCTTTCACTATTCGGGGTCTTTTGTGTTTCCACACAAACTGTGAAATTTTGGTTCTAGGTCTGTGAAAAATGCCATTGGTAGTCTGATAGGGATTGCATTGAATCTGTAGATTGCTTTGGGTAGCATACTCATTTTCACAGTGTTGATTCTTCCAATCCAAGAACATGGTATATCTTTCCATCTATTTGAGTCATCTTTAATTTAAGACATTTAATTTAAGACACTGCAGTGTCTTCTCTTATTGTGGAGCACAGGCTCTAGGTGTGTGGGCTTCAGTAGCTGTGGCACGCGGTCTCAGTACTTGTGGCTCATGGGCTTAGTTGCTCCACAGCATGTGGGATCTTCCTGGAGCAGGGCTCGAACCCGTGTCCCCTGCGTTGCCAGGTGGATTCTTAACCACTGCACCACCAGGGAAGCCCTGGTTTGCTTTGATAAGTAGCTTTTTATTCACCTATGCAGTATTTTCTTTCAAAAGGCAGGCTGTGTTTGGTGTTTTCCTTCATCCAGTGAGGAGTAAAGACTGGAGCACGTGCTGTGTGTCAGTCTGTCCTGTGCAGGACACTCAGCTCTGCCTGAAAGCATTGTTGTAGCTGGCATTCTCTGTGCTGTACCTGCTGTTCCAGTGGTGTATCCAAGGGTCTCCTCCTCTAGTACAAAAGAGGTCCCGGATGATATGAGCAAGCTTTATTCCTGGTATATAAGTTCAAAGTTGTTTTCTAATTCTCAGTACAAAAATTGATATTATGTCTGTGATCATAAGACTCTGGGAAGGAGTTGAATAATAATGCTTGACTCACGTTCTCTTGGTTGCCTGTGCTAACTTGCAAAGATACAAAATAGCCACCAATTCTACCAGCAGTAAGGAGGAAAGCGGTTCTGGTGAATTCAAATGGCGTTACACTCTATTGTTAAAGCTCCAGATATGTATTTGTACTTCTTCATTCATAAGCACACACCTTCTGAATCATCAGTGGGAGGCCACTGATGGGAAATGTGAACGTAAATTAACCTTTAGCAGGAAGATGAATAACAGAATCTACTTCTTATGAGTAACACATGCCTTTTTATTAACATTTAGGAGACTGTGTACAACTCTGAGTAACAGGTAGGAAGGAGCGTGTTTTAGGGCAGAGCTCTACGGAGTGCCATTTTCACATTTAAAAAAGTTAATAATTCTGTGATATCAAGTATTCAATCAACATTCAGTTTTATTTTGGTCACCAGGCTGTGCATTATATCCCCATGACATTTATTTTATACTGGAATTTTGTACATTCTGACCCTCTTAACTCATTTCACCCACCCTCCCACTCCCCCAAATTTCTAATTGTCTCATAATTATCATAAATGTTCTGTTCTGTTTATAGATCGCTTTAATCTGGATCCAAAGAAGGTCCACACACTGCAGTTGGTTGATGTAATTTTTAATCCTTTTTACATCTATAGATTCACTACCCATCAGTATTTTTTTCCCTTCTAACTTAGTTGTTGATGAGATAAGGCCATTTGTCCCAGAGAGTTTCCCATTGATTGAGTTTGTTCATTGTACCCTTTGGTCTGTTAAATGTAGGTCTCAGTTTCCTTGCTTTTCCATAAATCTGTGGTTGAGCCCAGAGGTTTGATATTGAGGTTTTAACTTTAATTTTTTGAAGACTCATAGATGCCAGGATGCTGAAGTTTTTTCTGTTCTCAGAACTGGCCTAGGGTCCTTGAGTAACGAAGGACCTGCCATACAAATACCATATGGTCCCTGATGTTCTTCAGTGGAGGAAAGTTAGCCTTTTCCTTCCAAAGATTAATCAGCACTTATAGATATTCTCTTTTTATGAATGAGATTGGGGTCATATGAGGGCTTTGGCTGCACCCAAGAAGAAAGTCATACTGTCCAGGGACTAGGGGTGCATTGTAACACAGTCCAAAATTGTAAGTGTTCAAGCTATAACGTGGGTAAGAATGAAATTACAAAGGGAGTTCTGCATCTATGTTCAGTGACCCATGTTCTAGTTCTGGCTAGGAGGATGTGCTTCAGCTGAAGACACTGCAGATGAAACAAATGGTACAAACACAGCCATGGACTTGAGAAAGCATGGGACATTACTGGGGGAGGAGTGCATGCTGTGAGCGAGGAGTCAAATACGTGAGACCAGAGGGTGGGATTAGGGCTGGAGCCATATTACTGATGACCCTGAATGATGGGTTAAGGACGGGTTGTTTCCTACTGGAAAAGAGGGAGATCTGAGAAAGGGCTGGCTTTGGGTTGTCACTGATACATCTGTGTGTCACATGAAACCCCTCACCCTTTTGTAGAAGGAAGGCTCAACTTAAAATCGGCAGCCTCCACACTCTGCTGAGTCTGAAACCAGAGCAGTCTGAGTCTTTACTGATCTTCATCTGAGAGCCATACTCTCATCCCAAGCCTGGACGGGAGATCCAAGGGTCCCTGTTTTTTTTGTTCTCTAGAAGTCTGCCTTAAAGGCCATGGGAGACACAGAGGGGGGCGTGCAGAGTTTGCCTCCCAGAATCCACCTACTTTAAATAATTCCAACTGGCTTTGGAAACAACAGCTTTCCTAAAGAGATTGGGGGAGAGGGGCTGGCAAAGAAGTAATTTTTTAATCGTGTGTGAAAATGACAAAACAAATGATGTCATAACATCAGAGCCAAAGAGATGCATGTACCCCCAGCATCAGGCAAGTGGCACGAGTGAAAGAGTCTCACCCTCTCCAGTGTCTCTGAGAAGGGAAAGCTCTGTAAAGGCCCCTGTCTAGTCTTTGGGACTCAGGCACGAAGGGAGGACGCAAACCTGGAACCACAGAAATAAGCCTTCTCAGGATGTGAGGTCAATCACCTTCCTTCCCCTGGGAGCTGCAAGGAGGAGCTGTTTGAAGTGTCTGCTCTCTTCTCTCAACCTGGCTCACATATGTGGGGTGAAACACTGACCGAAGATCAGCGGGTGCTTCCCAAACCTAGGCCTCACAATCCCCTCAGGGTTGTTAATAGCTTATATCAAATGAAGGTGTACACACAGTTTGAAAAACCATATCCTAACAGTGGAGAGGAGCGTAGATGAAAAGCCATAATCCTCCTGCCCCGCATGTCCTTCTCTGCCACAGCCTTGTCCTCCAGAAGCAGCTGCTGCATACTGTTTCCTTTTGCCATTATTCTGATCATTCCTTCCATGTGTCTAAATAATAGAGTCAAATCTCTCTTTCTTGATTTGTCAAATTTAGATGTGAGCTATTGATTTCCTCCTATAAGAAATGAGGATTTAGCTCACTCATACCTCTCTCCACCTCTCTCCTCCCACCTCACAAGATCATTATTTCACTATTTTTAATTCTATTTTTAGCTACCTTTATAACTTTAAATAATGAATGCACACACTTCTAGCCCATTTACCATTAATCACAGACACTACTTCATCCTCTTTACCTATTAAGATTGGATATTAGCAGGTCTACCCTTCCCCTTACCTCTCCTTTTTCCTTTCAGTATCTGGTGAATTACCCTTATTTTAAAAATTTCATAGCTGATTGTATTACCTTTTATGCTTCTACCATTATGAAGTCTTTAGTGACTTACCTAAAGATTGATTTAAAACCTGAAATTATGAATATATTAATATTGTCTTTGAAACAGTAAGTGGAGTGCTGTGATTACATTTCCTTTTTGGTCAATTTGTTTGTTTGTTTCCTGGCATTTCCAATTTCCTTTTGGATCACTCAATATCCTGGCAGGAAACAGACGGTCCATTCAAATGGGGTAATTGGGAGTATTTAATGAAGAGACTATTTACAATATTGTGGGCAGATTAAAAGGCAACCAATAGGAATGGTGAAGTATTTAGCTGCTAGCAAGAGAAGACAGTTATTGTGACCCTGACCTAGAAAGAGAAAGGGGAGGGAGCAGATAGAACTGGGAGAGAACGCCTGTCTTTGTGGGAGAGAATTTGACCTCGGCAAAGGGGAGAGAACAGCCAGAGAGGAAACCAGGTACTATGATGGCTATTCTTGACCACTGGCCAAACTCAACTGGGATCCAGAGAGTGAGAGGGCCCATTGATGTAGCCCATAAAACTTAGCATCCTGGGACATAAAGCAGGGCAAAGAAATTTGGAAGGTGGGTCTGCAGTATCGAGTAGAAACTATTCAGATGACCTTTTAAAAACCTTTTTCTCATTTCTTTATACTAACATTCTGGCTGTTTCATCACTGGCATCCTTGCCTCAGTATAGACTTGTAAAGCAGGTTTGCAAAGAGAAGTAAATAGTTGATATTCAACCCTTGATTGACAAAAATAGACTTTGAATTCCAAGGCAAATTCAAGTCTTTAAAATCAAAGCTTACAAGAGCCAGGCTTTTTTGAAGGAGAAAGTAGATTTTTTTTTTTTTTTTTTAATGGCAAAGGTTAAGTGCTCTAGGATTCAGAACTTGTTTATCCCAAAAGTTTAGATAGAAGAAAAAAATACCAAATATTGCAAGGGAAGGAATATTGATGATGAGAAAAGGCAAATTTGAAGAACACAACTAGAATTTAAAGGCTGCTGTGAACCTAAAAAATTCCCTGATATAAACCTAAGCACAAAGAAATATTGGCTGGTTTCTGTTTTTGGTTATCTAACCAACAAGATGCCAACATAGAGAAAAGCTGATAGCTATGGGCCAGATATCTTCCCCTCAATTCTTGGATAGTAAGTAACCCCCACCCCCCTCCCCCACCAGGCCAAACTGACAAATAAAAATAAATTCCTAGGAATTAAATCAACCTGAGACACACCCTCAGTAAAGGAGAAGAGAGGAGGAAACTATTGAATTGGTTTAGTGGTTTCTCCGGAGACTCAATATTAAGCCAGAAATGACTGAATGTTTCTTGAATTGGTAAGATCAGGTTGTCTTCTACCAAAGTGGAATGGTGGTTCCTGAGATAAATTTAGTTATAGGGAAATAAAGCAAGTGGTATCTTTACCAGTGAGAAATTTTAGCTGTGAAATTTGCACCTATTGCATTCATACCTTCTTAAATATTGCTTTTATCTGTGTGGTTCTCCTTCATGAGGCAGTTGGTGGCTTTTCTCCAAACTTCCTTAGTACTTCACTTGTATCCCCACAATCAATCTTACCACATGGCATTAAAATTTAGGTGTTCTCAAATTATTCAACAGTAATATCTTTCAGAACAAGGACCCATTTTTCTTTCTTTTTTCTTTTCTTTCCTTTTCTTTTTCTGTTTCCTTATCTTTTCCCCTTTTTTCTTTTCTTCTTTTTTTCTTCCTCCCTCCCTCCCTTCCTTCTTTTCTCCTTTCCTTCCTTCCTTCCTTTTTTACTGAATACCTTCTCCTTCTAATATTTGGCATATTATATATGTGCACCACAGATATTTTTTCCAACTAGATGATAGTGTAACGGCTGATTGAGACCTTCCCTCGCGCTCTCTCTTTTTTTTTAGGAGTGACAACAGAATTTATTGCATTTTATTTTTCCATTATTTTTCAACAAGCGTTTGTAAATATTTAATTATTTGCATAAAATTTAAACTATCAGTAAGATAGTATTAATATTTAATGATCAATTTGAAAACAAATCATGGTAATTTTCACTGTAGATGACTGAATAATGTAAAACATTCATTTATTTATTTAATTAATATTAAATAATCAGTACGTGCCATAAACTATAGTATATTAAGAGGATATAAAACAGATAAGATAGGGATTCATCCTCTATGAGCTTATTATCTGGCATGTTGTGATCATTTTTTAAAATATCAAAAACAGATGAAGCCTACTTTGTAGTCTCTTAATGAGCAGTTATTTCCTAAAGATAACTTTTTGATCTCTCAATTCTGAGTAAAGCAAATGTCAAATTTTATCCAGATTGTTTGTATAATAAGTATAAAATTGTTTTTGTATGGAGAGGGATTTTATTATTTTAATTAACTTTTTTTTATTGGAGTATAGCTGACTTACAATGTTGTGTTAGTTTCTGCTGTACAGCAAAGTGAATCAGTTATACATATACATATAGCCACTCTTTTTTAGATGGATTCCCATATAGGTCATTACAAAGTATTGAGTAGAGTTCCCTGTGCTATACAGTAGGTTATTATTTATCTGTTTTATATATAGTAGTGTGTATATGTCAACCCCAATCTCCCAATTTGTCCCTCCCCCACTTTTTCCCCTTGGTAACCATAAGTTTGTTTTCTACTTCTGTGACTTGATTTCTGTTTTGTAAATAGCTTCATTTGTACCTTTTTTTTGGATTCCACATATAAGTGATATATCATATGATATTTGTCTTTCTCTGACTTATCACTCAATATGACAATCTCTAGGTCCATCCATGTCTCTTAACCTTAACTCTCTGATCCCTGAGCTCCAAGAATGATACATATTACCTGATCTGCAGGAGAATAAGGGCACTGAAATTAGATAGCTCCTGCCTCCAACAAGATTGGGCCAGTCCTGGTTGCTGGAGGGAAGTGGAGGTGGAGGTAAGGAGCTGACTGCAAGCTAGGCTCTAGACGGCCTTGGTAACGGCCTCAGGGCCGGGTGGCTATTATTTTTTCCATCACTAACTTACAGTCTTGCTGAAAAAATACCTCTAATAGATAATAAAGGTAAATATTATCATTATTGTGAGTGGTTTATTATTAAAACTCTAATCCACTAAGAAAATATATAATTAACTGGTGCAGAACTCCTTTGGGACTTCCAGCTAATAGCACCTGTTCGTTTTGCCGGTTATATTTTTGGAAAGCAGAAATTACATTAAGGTTACATATCCATATGGTACAGTAATAAAAACTGTTAGCCTTCAGCTTCTCACGATTATGGACTAGCTAGTACTGGTCTGGCCCTTCCAATGTAAACAACCATAAAACTGAACAAAACAGACAAAGCAGTTATTCTCAGCATTGACCACGAGGCTCCATTCCATGAGAAAAGGGAAACTCATGAGGTAAAGCCCATCATTTCCTGTCCCTCTGCATAGTGAGAGGTCTCCAAGCAGAGCACGGGGGCGCCACTGATCTGAGGAGGTGGAGATTTGAGTCCAGGACATCTAAGATGGTTATAATTCTGGGACAGGGCACTGGAGAGGAGGGAGCTGTACAGAGTGGAGAGTAAAGTCAGAAGCCTGTTGCAGGGGCTCCTCACACGTCCTTAGCTAGGGGCTGGGCTGCACATGAAGGCAGGGAGATTTCATCATATTTACCAGGGAATAGCAGCTGTAGAGGTGAGAGTAGAATGAACAGCGTAGTGCTCCAGCAGGGCTGGGAGAATGCTGAAGTTTTGGTCTAGCCAGAATGGACAAAATTACTTACGTCTAATAAACATCACAAGCATCTACCTGGGACACCATAAAGGCCATGTCTTAGGAGCAAAGACCCTGCTCATGAGGAAAGTTTTTTTCAGAGTTTTATTTTAGACCCACTTTAAACAAAACTAAAATCAGGCCCTGATGAGATTCACAGGAGAGGCAGAGTTTGAATGTTGAGTCCTGCCAAGTTAGAGGAAGTTGGGAAAGATCTTGAGTGTTCCACACCTGGTCTAACAAAGCATAAAAACAAGTCTACCCAAATTCAGTGTAAGCAGCCCGTGTTTGAGCTAGTTAGAACAAAATGCAACGTTCAACAAACAAAATCACAGAATCCAGAACCCATTCTACACATTATCAACAAAGTCCAGTAATAACCAAGAATTACCAAGTGTGCAAAGAAATAGGAAATTTTAACATGTAATTAAGGAAAAAAATCACTAAGCACCAATGCCAAAGTGCCCTAGATGTTGTATTTAGTGTATTGTATTTAAAACAGCTATTATAAAAATGTCAAAGAACTAATGGGGAAAACTGTTAAAATAATAAAAGTAAAATATGGCTTTAATTAATTAAAATCATTAATAAAAATGAATAAAATATAAAAAAGATTAAAAATCTCATCAGAGAAATAAAAAGTTAAAAAGGAACCAAATGAATATTCTTGAATATAGGAGTATAGTAAAAGAAACTTAAAAAAAAACCCTGGATGGGCTTAACAGATTGGAGAGTTAATGAATTTGGAGGTAGATCAGTAGAAATTACTTAATCTAAGAGAAAAGAAAACAGATCTTATAAAATGAATAGAACCTTGGGAACCATTGGGACAAAATAAACTGTCTATTATAAATGTACTAGGAGCCCTAAAAGGAGAAGAGTGAGAATAAATAGGGCAGAAAAAATATTGGAAGAAACAATGGCTGAAAATTTCTGCCATTTGACGAAATTATTTGACATATAGATCCATGAATCACAGTGAATTCAAAGCAGGAAAAATACAAATGAAATCACATGTAGGTATGTCATAAGTTGATGAGAGCCATAGATAAAAGAAAAATCTTGGAAGTATTTAGAGAAGACAAGACATATTACACACAGAGGAGCAATAATATAAATGATAGCCAACTTCTCATCAGAAACAACAGAAGAATGGAATCCAGAAGTCTGTGGAATGAGAGCTTTACTTTGCTGAAAGCGAAAACAGAACCTGTTAATCCAGAATCCTATACCCACTAAACTATCCTTCGACAATGAGAGTGAAAGCCATTTTCATAAACTGGAAGCTGAGAGAATGTTTTTGCCAGCAGAATCACACCACGATCAATGTTAAAGTATAGTCTTGAGGCCAAAGTGAAATGACCCCCATGCTAACTGGGATCTACAGTAGGGAATGAAGAGCACAGAACATGGTAATTAAATGGATCAGTACAAAATGTGATGTTTCATCCTTCTCATTTCCCCAAAGAACTAATGATGATTTCATGCACTGTAAGGTAAAGGATGGTGCAGATGGTAAATGATACTATGCTTTTTCTAAAGTTATTCTATTTGTGAGGATGGGAGGAGGAACTGAGAATGGGAAGCATCAGGTATGATGACAGAAGTGGCAACTGGGAAATGAAATGTCTGAAATTCCAAGTGGAAATGTGAAACGTGAAGTGTACACTATGGAGGCTAAACAGACTGATAAATTAACAGTGTGTATTGTTAGCCCAGGGGCAAGACTAGGGTAGGTGAGAAGCAAATAGAGAAAATAAAATGGAATACTAAAAAGAATAAAGAACAAGATGTTTGCAGTGAGAAGAAAAAGACCAATAGAGAAACAAATGAAAAACAAAGCAAAATATAGATGTAAACCAACCGTATCAATAATTGCATATGTGTAAGACACTAGAGAGTCTTATAAAAAAGAGAGAGAATGTTAAATGGATTTAAAAAGCAATTCTCATCTATAGGAAATATATTTTAAATCTGAAAATACAAACAGGGTAAAAGGATGCAAAAGACAATCCCATGCAAACAGTAAGCATAAGAAAGTGGTTATATTTTAAAAAATAAAGTAGACTTTAAGACAGAGTATTAAAAAATGATCAAGAAGGGGCATTTCACACCGATTCAAACAGCAATTCATTTGGAAGAAACAGTAACATAAATATGTATGAATCTAAAAACAGCTTAAAAATTCCTGAATGCAAAAATTATAGAATTAAAATGAAGAAATAGACAAAATTCATGATTACAGTTTTACATTTCAACACTCCTCTCTCGGTAATTGATAGAACAAATGGACAATCAGTAGGTATGTAGAGACTCTGAAAAATACTCTCAACTAAATTTACCTAATTGAATCTTTCGTTGTCAATTTAATTGAGGAATAACTTACATAAAATAAACTATTCATTTAAAGTACACAACTTGGGGAGTTTCGGCAATTTCGTATGAGTGAAACCATTTCCACAATCAGAGAGAGAACACCTCCACCACCACTGGGAGTTTCATTGTGCTCCTCCGCCGGTCAGCTCTTCCTTTGTTCCAGTACCCAAAGAACCATTGATCTGCTTTTTGTTACTGCAGGGTAGATGATGTTATATAAATGGTATTACCGTGTGTGTGTGTGTGTGTGTGTTTGTTTTTTGCACAGTTATAAGCATATGGATTTTTTCATGTATTCTGATGTGTTAAAACTGTTATATCTACTATTACTTTGGTGCAGAAAGTAGTCCATTTGCAGACAGACAGAACCTCTTGAATTTGGCTACTCTGTCATTTTGACACAACTCCAGTAGCCCTTTTAGCTTACTCATTTTCTAACATGACAAGTATTCCAGGATCTTGTATTTTTTCTTTTTCTTCCAGATTTGTTCTGGTTTCTTTTGGTGTGAAATGTTTTTTAGACACCAATATATGAATTGTGGTGTTCATTGTTACAAAGTTAGTTATTGTTTTTAGGCTCTACCACTTGACAGAGCTAGGAAATACATATTATTTTGTAAAAAGAAAATATAACAGAGTTCACACTGATATTTATAGTTTATGATTTTCAACAGAGCTCTCATTCAATGAGGAAAGGAACTCTTTTTTCAGCAAATAGTCCAGAACCAACTGGATGTTCATGTGGAAAAATAAATAAATAAACCTTGACCAGTGGGCCAAAAATAGTAAGAGTTGAAAAGGATCATAGACCTAATTATAAAAATAAAAGTATAAAATGTCCAGAAAAAAACTGGGAAAAAATTCTTTGCATCTTTGAGATAGGCAAAGATTTCTTAAGAGCACAAAAAGCGCTAATCACAAAATAACAAAAATTGATCAATTGGACTTCATCAAAATTAAAACCTCCTGCTCTTTGAAAAATCTTTAATAAAATGTAAAGTCAAACCAGAGACTTGGATAAAATATTTTTCACACATATATCTGACAAAGGAATTATCTCTATAGTATATGAAGAACTTTAACACCTCGAAAATGAAGATAAACAATGCAATTCAAAGTAGACTAAAGACTTGAATGGACACTTCAAAATAGAAGATATACAAATGGTTAAGTGAATACATGGAAAGATAGTCTATAGCAGGATTTGGCAAAATTTTTCTGTAAAGGGCCAGAGAGTAAATGTTTTATATTTTGTAGGCTGTACGCTTTTCGTTACAACTGCTAACTCTGCCATTGTCTAGCTATAGAGAATATACATCAGTGAATGAGCATGGCTGTGTACCAATAAAACTTCATTTATGATCACTGAAATTTGAATTTTTTGAAAAGTTTTAAGTATCAAAAATATAATTAAAATTTTTTTTAACTATTTAAAATCATTCTTGGCTCACAAGCCATGCTAAGGTGGGTGTTGGGCTGGATTTGGCTCCCCAGTGTAACCAGGTTTAAGGGCATGTGACCTGTGCAATGTCACAGCCTTCTGCACTTAGCACGGTCTTTTGCTTTGTTTAATGTTTTGCTCTTGTCATCTTGGAATTCTTACTAACTCTTGAACAAGTGGCCTTGTGGTTTTACTTTATGTTTAGATTTGCAAATTATGGACCTGGTCCTGACCATGGACAGAGTCTGCAGATCCCTGCTCTATAAGTCATTCATCAGGCAAAAACCAAATGCAAATTAAAACCACAATGGGAAATCTCTTCACACACACTAGAATGGCTGAAATTTAAAAAGATTAACAATAGTAAGTGTGGACAAGATATAAAGAAATTCGAACTTGCACATATTGTTGGTGGGAATGTAAACTGGTATGATCACTTTGGAAACTGGTAGTTTCTTAAAAGTTAAATGTACACTAACCATATAACCCAGTAGTCTCATTCCTGGATATTTACCAAGAGAAATAAAAACATAAGCCCAGGGCTTCTCTGGTGGCGCAGTGGTTGAGAATCTGCCTGCTCATGCAGGGGACACGGGTTCGAGCCCTGGTCTGGGAGGATCCCACATGCCGCGGAGCAACTAGGCCCGTGAGCCACAACTACTAAGCCTGCGCGTCTGGAGCCTGTGCTCCGCAACAAGAGAGGCCGCGATAGTAAGAGGCCCGCGCACCGCGATGAAGAGTGGCCCCCACTTGCCACAACTAGAGAAAGCCCTCGCACAGAAACGAAGACCCAACACAGCAAAAATAAATAAATAAATTACTAAACTCCTACCCCCAACATCTTAAAAAACCAAACCCCCCCCAAAAAAAACATAAGCCCATAAAGTGACTTGTATAGAAATGGTCCTCGATAGGTAAATGGATAAACAAACTGTGGTACATTCATACAATGGAATACTTATTCAACAACAGAAAAAGTGGGTACTTGGTACCTACAGCAACATAAATAGATCTCAAAAACATGATGTTGCATGAAAGAAGCCAGACACAAAGGAATGCAGTATTGTACGATTCCATTTCCTTGAAACCCCGGAACAAGCAAACGCAATCTACAGAGATGGACATCAGAGCAGTCAGGACTTGAGAAAGGGAGGAATGAGGGGAACACCCTCCAGGGTGATGGAGACGTTCTATCTCTTGATAAGGTAGTGGCTGCATCATTTATACATTAGTCTTTTCTCAGCATTTGTGAACAACCCTCGCTGTGCTGAGCGCATCTGGGGGGTGACCTTGGGGGTATCGACATGTGCTTGGCTCATCACTCAGCACAAAATGTTCATTCACTGCTGTGGCTTTTGATTTCCTATATTGGTCATATTTAGCCTTCACTCTCCTTTCACTACGTTTCTTTTAGATACACCCATCTGCCCATAATTTCTCTTCTGAGTTGTAATTTTTTACTTCTAATCTGCTATGAATTTGGATTTCAGTAAACATTATTTTAGACCCAAGTGTGGACTCAGGCAATAGACCCCTTAGCAAGGCACTGGATGGTCCTTCCGAGTGGAATGAAGAGACTTTCACATATATTTTCCCTTGTTAGAGATCAGTTTAGCTTTCCGTCCCTGAAATTTCTGGATAACGCTCCTCTGAAAACTGAACAGCAGTTACTCTGCAAATGACAGTTTACACCTTGATCCAAGAAGACACCAGATCGCTGGAATAGGGAAAGGAGACACTTCCTATCCTGCCAGGTTGGAGAAGAGGGTCATTTGCTCAGGAAAATGATGCTTATAGTCTGCAAGGTGAAGTTCAATCCAATTTCAGAGACGAGTGAGACGAGAGAGAATGTGTTCTTGGGAAAGAGCTATTCTTTCTTCAAAGGCTTATGAGGGCTAAGCTTTTTGCTAATGAGATGGAAACTGTGCATATGGCCCTCACAGGAGCTGAGTCATTTTATAGCTTGGAAGAGTTTTGTTGTAATCAAGTTACTGGTAAGTGTTAATCCACTTAGGGGACTGGAGGCCTTTGAAGGCCTTCCTGCCTCTAGGGACACTTCCAAATTAGCACCTATTATCTGGCGGATCTGATTTTTATGCAAATAATCTGTCCTTGGCACCTAGATTCCTGAGAAGTCAGACTCTTTACCTGAAGGAGCAGATATTCACTGCGGAGAAAAAGAGGGAGGGAGGGAAGGAAGGAAGGAAGGAAGGTAGGAAGGAAGGAAGGAAGGTAGGAAGGAAGGAAGGAAGGGACGGAAGAAGAAAAGAAAGAAGGAATCAAGAAATTGCTCATTGTTTAATATTCCAAGCATTTCATAGATGTGTTTAAATATTTACAGGGTATTTTAAGCCTCTCAGTAACCTTTTGTTAAAGTATTGTTAACTTGTTTTAACAAACAAAAACAAAATACAAACAAAGCCACGAAGGTCAGAGAGGCTACCTAACTTGCAAATGGTATAGAACTAATGAATTTGGGGGTCGGCTCAAAGCCCATGCTCCCCCTCTGCCCTTGGCTGCCTCATGAAGGAAAGCTCTGGACCCCCTGCTTCCCCCCCATGATACCTGATCTACACATCAGACCCGGAAGACAGCGGGGTAACGAATGTTAGTCTGAGCTGGATCTAAAAACCTCATTACCTGAGTCTGTATTTTTCTCCTGCTCATTTCAAATGGAACTCAGCAGCAGTGACATTTCCTATTTTCCTCTAGACACACTTTCATGAAATCTTTTTCTGGGTCTCACGCATGAAAGAAAAGGGATGATGTGAGATTGGTGGAGGTGCTCATTATTCCAGCTTGTCTGCATTGACATAAGGTGGGCCGGTGTCTGCTCAATCACAGACTTCTAAGCCATCTCCTTTTTCCTCTTTAATAAAACTTGACGAACCCTGCATCAAGCGCTGACCACCCTTTCACCTCCATCACCAGAAGACATCTTCCTGCTACTTCTGCCTATTCTCAAAGGATGGCCTCCACTGATGTGCTGCACGCATTGCAAGCAAATATATAACAGGAATGAACGAAACACCTCCTGCTTTTCCTTCGCCAAGGTCAGAGGCCCTGGGAAGCCTCAGCCCAAGCGATTTTCCCTTTAATTCTTAGAAAGAATCAGCACTCTATAATGAAATTTTCCTCACGGCCGGAGGACGTGCACAGCACGTGCCCGTTAACGGTGTGACAGCTCAATTCAGTTAGCTTCTGCTCCCACCTTTCCACAGAACTGCTCTCCTTCAAGTCCTCCATGATCTTTTTCTTGCTGAATCCAATACACGTTTTCAGTCCTCGTCTTAGTTACTCTCTCTGCTGATGGCTTCCTTCTCCGTGACCCTCTCTCGCAAGGCTCTGCTGCAGAACCTCCTCCTAGGTTTTCTCCTGCCTCCACCAGACTCCGTCCTATCCTCCACGCCAAGGCCCACATGTGCTGATGTCCCCCAGGGCTCTTCCCTGAGACCTTTCTAACTACAGCCTCTACAGAAATTCTCAGCCAGTGCCTGTTTTTTGTCACAATCTAAGTGCTGGTAAATTCCAAACTGACTTTTTTACCACTGGAGTTCCTCCCAACCCCGCTCTCAGTTACCTTTAGTAACTGGTAGACATACCAGTGGATGACTACACTTAACATGCTTATCTAATGCCTTGAACTTGTCAACCCCCTTCAAAACCACTGTCCTGCATGGTTTTCCCTCTCTCAGGGCATGCCACTGCCAGCCATACTATTACCAAAGTCAGAACCTGGGAGTCAAGCCTGAGCCTCCTTCCTTCTCTCTCATTCCCTTCACTTAAAGGTTCTACCCCCTAAGTATGTTTAAAATATACCCCCTTGAAGACTCAATGTCTCCTAAATGCATCATTAAAATGTCATTTGAATGGGGTCTCTCTTTGACTATTAATATCCTCTCCAAGATGTTATCCATTTGGCCATCCTGGGGAATTACTTTATATGCAAATCAGCGGTTTAACTCTCCCATTAAACACTCTGATACTTCTTTATCACAGCAGAATAAAGTCCAAGCATAACAGAGCATATGGAATCCTTTATTGTCTGCCTCCTGCCCACCTCTCCAGCTCCATCTTTCCCTGCACTCTGCTTTTCACTTTATGAGGCTGACACTTCAGGTTGATCTCATCTTGCTGTTTGGAGTCCTATTAATAGCAGTCTTACCCAACGCTGTAGGAGACAAATTGAATGGAGCTGGTCCCAGCCCCTGCCGGTCAGATTAATCAAGGTGGCTGAAGTAGTGATGAACTCATTGGAAAATTAACTGGAAACTAAGATAGTATAAAAATGAAAGAGGGATGGATCTGGTCATGAGACAAATATCTATACGTTTCTTGCATTTCTGCATGTCTTGTGAGCAATGATTCTGACAACATTTGTTGCGGACAACCTTTTCAAGTTTGTTTCTAGAGCAATAATACACATTTACAGGGCGAAGGTCAGGCAGGCTTGCTCAGAGACCATTATAAAAGATTGGGGTCCCTAAGCCCCTGTAGAGGCACCACCGCCCATGCAGGCACTGCTTGGCCCTTTTCACATCACTTTGTGGAAATCAGGACTTGGAAACTGGTCAAGAAAATTATGACGCTGGCTACCGCTATGGCTGTGAGTAATAAAGCAGCCTTTGAATCTGACCCAGGAGTCTCATAGCATCCAAAGCATCCAGGAAGCTATAACAGGAGAACTTGTTAACTTGCAAGTAGGGCAAAATCTCAGACACTTAGCAGTTCTTGACAGTTTTAAAAAGTCTCATACCATTCATAGTTCTTGCCAAGAATATTAAGGAAACATTTGCTTGAAGGCTTTAGAGCACTACTTAGATGGAAAATTTTTAGTTCCAAGATCTGAGAGAAGAAGAAAATGAAGAGAGGGTGAGACAAATGCTGGAGAATTTTTTCTCGGGAATCGTTTTTGATCCTTTTGCCTTAGTTCAACACCTGGGGGGGAAAACAAGATTAATTTCTGTTCAACATAGTAGTACCTCTAGTCTTTGAAGATCTCCTCCATGTATGTCCCAAGGCTTCTCTTCTCCTCATTAGTCATTCTAGTTCCTTCCACAGTTCTTTATGAGAAGTAATATTTGAGTCCATGCTCCGTCCCGGTTTGCCCTTCTCAGAGTAACTTCCAGTTTGTAAATATCCCGTACGAAATGCGGCACTCAGAAAGCGGCAGTTCTTCCAGTGAAATAATCAATGCTTTGGTAAGTATAACAATGTGCTGATGGCGAAATGAATAAATATAGTAAATTTTACTATAAGCATTTAACAAAATATTATGCAACAACGAAAACGATACTATTAAATAATGTTTATCTATGTAGCTATCTATCTACCTGTTTATCTATCTACTTATCTATCATCTATCTTTCTGTTTATCTATCTTCCTACCTATCTATTTATACTGAATTGAATAGTACTTTCCCAAAATTCATGTTTACCTGGAACTTCAGAAGGTGATCTTATTTGGAAAGAGAGTCTTTGTAGATGTAATTAGTTAAATTCGGGTCAACCTGGATTAGAGTGGGCCCTAAATCCAAAGACCGGTGTCTTTGTAAGAAGGCCACGTGAAGACTTACATAGATGGGGCGATTGCCAGGTGATGACACAGGCAGAGATTGGAGTGGTGATTCTACAAAGCCAAAAAATGCCGAGAACTGCTGGCCACCGCCAGACGCTAGGGAGAGGCAGGGAAAGACTCCCTAGAGACGTTGGGAAGCACACGGTCCTGTCAACATCTTGTTTTGGACTTCTAGCCTCCAGAGCTGTGAAAGAATAAATTTCATTGTTTTAAGCCCCCCAGTTTATGGTACTTTGTTGCAGCAGCGCTAGGAAACTAATATACTTTCTATCTTTATTAGTTTTAGATTGCTGCTGTAATAAATTACCACAAGCCAGTGACTCAAAATAACAAAAATTTATATCACAGTTCTGGAGGTCAGAAGACCAAATGGATCAACAGGACGTTTCTTCTGGAGGCTCTAGGGCAGAATCTGCTCCTTGGCTTTTCCAGCATCTAGCGGCTCCCTCATTCCTCAACGCACTGCCCCCTTTGCATCATTCCAACCTCTGCTTCTGTCATCACATCTCCTTCTCTGACTTAGACCCTCTTATGAGGACCACTGTGATTACTCTGAGCCCATCCAATGTAATTCAGGATAATCTTTCCACATCAGCTTCTGCAAAGTCCCTTTTGCCATGTAAGGTTATACAGTCACAGGTGATGGGGATTTTAAACATGGATATCTTTATCGAGCTATCTAATTAACTATTTATACACGTTTATGAGAATAAAAAATAGGAAGGAAATACCCCAAAATGTCAAAGTGATTATTCCTGTATGATAAAGATTTTTAAAGTGATTTTTATTTATGTAGTCGTACATAAAATGTATGTTGTGCCATTTTATGAGCTACACATAAAATAATGTTGGGCCAGAATTTTGAATACTAATTAAAATGTTGACCTGAATGCCACACAGAATGATGCACATTCTCTTTGCACTTCAAATTCTACTTGAATAAAGATTAGGTTCAATCAGGGGCTTCAACTTTGGAAACTATCCCTGGGCTATGGGTTAGGAGACCAGCTTTCCAGTTAGAAAGTTCCACAGTTCCCTTTGATTCAATTCCATTGGATACAGTTTTATTTTTACTGGACTGCTGACTCATCCTTGGCTTGTTTTACAAGTGCATTGATGTCTGCTTGGTGTCAAACACTGTTCTTCCAGACACTGGGGTTGCAGAGATGAGTAACATGTCATCCACCCCGCCTCCAGGAGCACACAGTCTAGTCAAGAGACAGTTGGAGAACAAAGATTGTCCTGCAACGGGTCCAGGCAGCTCAGGCTATTACGTGAGCAGAAAGGAGTTGGTGATAGACTGAGGGAGGTTCAGTGATGAATGAGTGATGTTAGTTTTATTTTAAATGAAAATAAAACTGAAATTCTGGAAGCCAAACACATTTCTACAGTCATAATGACAACTTTCTCCTAGAACTGCAAAAGCTTCAGGAGATCTCATGTGGCACAATTCACTCGTTAGACACCCACAGTTAAGGGTAAACCCACTGCCTGGACTACTTCCTCAAAGCTGGGATTAGCCCAAGGCCCTCCTATTTCCAGACCTCTCCCTGACTTCTCACCGTGTCTACTGAGTAGGAAGCACTCAATTCCCAAGCTGCCTGCAAGGGAAGAACAGGTTGGTGGAAAGGTCAGTTATTCTGCCTGTTCAGTTGTGCCCCATGTGGGCCTGGCTCTCAGAGAAGCTATTGTGCAAGAGTGATGCGTGGGATTCCAAACCAGCCTCAAATTGTAGGTCACCCGCTTCACTGAGCATCTCTCCACCCAGAGGGTTCCTCTCTACCTGCTGAAAGGGTGAGAAGCTCCCTGGTGCAGGTGCAGCTGGAAGGAAGGAAGTGACCCATGTAGTCTAAATCTCTGAATACATGCTATGAGTCAACTGAAAATTCAGAAAAACACATGCTACTCGTTTGGATCTTTTGTGCAGCCTGGTAGTTAAGCCAGGAGCCAGAATGCCTGGGTTCAAATCCTGGTTTGGGCATGTTCATTACTCTCTCTATGCTTTGGTTCAAGCATGAAATAGAAGTAGGGTTGCTAAGACTGAATTATGCAACGCATGTGAAGTGATTAGCAGAATGTTTGGCGAAAAGTAAAACTCCAATATATGCAAATCTGTTATCAACCTCCTAACATTCAATCCTTTATTTATTCAATCATACCTGAATACAGAGTCCTTCCTATGAGCAAGAGATAGTGCTTGACACATTTATGGGAAAGAGAAGGTTTTTAAGACTAGAGTCCAAGTTTTTATGAACATAGAGTTTAGTAGGAAAGCAACATGTGCCCTAGAAACAGCGAAGGAGCAAAGTAGGGCATCTTACAATGAAAGATACTGAATCAGACGGGACAAGTAACTTTCCCTTGCTTGAAGATTCCTTCCAATTATGCCTTCTCTTTGATTCTGGGATTGTACTTAAAGGCTGATATCACGGACAGTAGAAACTATAGGACTTCAGAGAATGGAAAGGCCAATGTAGCGGGGGTAGGGGTGCAGCTGGGACATCCTAGGAGGAAGCGGTGCAGCCAGTGGGATTAATGGCCTTGAAGTGATCCTGATATCACTTCAGGACCGATTTTTGTGAGTACCTACTTTGTGAAGTACGTTGTTCTAGGCATTGCAGATAAAGAAACTAACACAACATTGTAAATCAACTATACTCCAATAAAAATTAATAAAAAAATAAATGTATTCATATATTTATATATGGAGCTACAGAGAGAGAGAGAAGAGTTACGATATGATTTCCATTTTGTTTGTTGTTGTCTCTGCTGATCTCTGTGTGTGTGTGTGCGCGCGCATGTGTGTGTGTGCAAGTGTGCATTTCCTTTAGAAAATCTGGAGAGTTTATATGTTCTTAGGTCTTACTGTGGTTACCACAATAATCATAAATAATATACAAAAATCTGTAGTTCCTGAGGTATCTACTTTTATTGGTATGTTGAAGTTTTGTTATGAAAAATGAGGAAATCAATACAATTACATTTCTCCTTAATTTCATAATTAAGGACATTAATTTCCTAATTTCTAAAAATTATTTTTTTATTTTTATTGTTATTGTTAATTATTGTTCTGTTGATTCCTAATTGCTATTAAATCATTACTGAGAAAAACCTAGTTTGGTAAATTTTTGTCTACATATTTTTTGAATTGGTTTCCTAATGTTTTGCTTAAATTTTTAAATCTATATGCATGAATAAATCTGAGTCTATAATTTTCCTTTTATATGCTGTCATTGTCAGATTTGGAATTATTACCTCTTTTCTAGACTCTCAACTGTAGGCCATTTGTTTCCCAAGGGACATTTAGCAGCATCTGGAGACTATTTTTATTGTCATGACCCGAGGGCCAGATGCTACTGGCACCTAATGGGTAGAGACCAGTGATCCTGCTCAACGCTCTACGCGGCACAGGGAAGCTCCCCACAGCAAAGATTAGTGCCAAGGTTGAGAAATCCTGCTCCAGAGCATTTTGAGGAAGATTGGAATGATTAGGCCTTTAACGTTTGGTAGAATTTGCCTGTAAAAGCGTCTGCATTTAGTTATATCATTCTTCTAAAGTAGTAAGATGGTTTTAATTTTTTATTGTAGAGGTAAGTGAACTGAGGTTCTGTGATATTAAGTTAATGTCAGAGTAGCATTTACAAATAAAATCATTGGATGTCATGCATTTACTTATTCATTTATCAAATAATGATTTTTTACCTATTATATGCATGCAAGGGTCTCTGTTAGGTACTGTGAGATGCACAAATGAAGATGCCCCTCTTTTTTTATGAGAGTCTGGTAAGGAGGATCAAGCATGTAGCCATATGACTGTAACCCAAAACAGGAGTAAGAAGTAAGCACCATGAGAAGAACACAAATAAAACTCTATAGCGGAGAGAGCGAGAGAGCGAGCGAGAGCGAGAGCGAGAGAGAGAGAGAGGGAGAGAGATCCAGGCCAGGGAATCAGAGAAGAAATTTGATAAAGTATTTCCTATAGGCAGATTTAAAGGGACTAGATGGATCTAGGTTGGCATCAAAAGCCGATGCAGGGGACACGGGTTCGTGCCCCGGTCCGGGAAGATCCCACATGCCGCGGAGCAGCTGGGCCCGTGAGCCATGGCCGCTAAGCCTGTGCATCCAGGGCCTGTGCTCCGCAACGGAAGCTGAAGTTTCATGATGGAGGGCCTCAAATAACAAACTAAAGGCTTAAATTTCAGCCTGTGGACCACAGAGAAGAGAGCTCCTGTAGTTATCTGTTTAGGGTAGTCGACTGATATAAGTTGTGTTCTAGCAAAAAATACTTTGGAGGCCTTGCAGATACGTATGGGGGTAGGTTATCACTTCAAAAACTGAGAGCTTCTTCCAAGCCCCATTTTATTTTCATTCTTGTTCCTTAACCCAGGGTCTGTCTCCGATCCTGATCTGGCGCTGTCGTGGCAGTTTGTCTGTGATGACTGCAATTTGTTCATCCCCATCCGATATTCTCCTAATCTCCTACCTGCCACTGAGGTTAATATGTTTGGTCACGTTTCACAAACGAGGAAGCCAAAATTCTGTGAGCTAGTGTGGACCCCTGCTGTTTCCCAGCCCACGTGGAGAGAGTGGAAATTGGATTTTGCTACCAAAAACCAGGGCTGGCAGCCGCTGAGCCCTGGGAGACCATACAACCTGCCAGGATCCTTGCTACCCTCCATCTCAGCACAGCCATACCCACTTTTGTTGTTGTTGTGTGTGAACTCAGCTATGCATGAAATTCAATAGTTTCCATAGATAAATCTGATCAGCATGACCGAATATAACCAAGACTCTGAGAGAACAAAATAGGATGCATCTCTTGTATCAATAATCCTAAGCAAATTTTAAAAATATAACAACTTTTTCCAAAGTTACTTCAGTTAAACAGCCTCACGTCACTGCTGTTCTCAGAGCAATGATTCAGCAATGAAACTCACATCAGTAGAATTTGTTGACCAGTGAGGAAGAAACAAGAGTGTGAGATGGCAAATCCATTTCTTCTGGATAAACCCCTTGAGTTTCAACTTATCCAGGTTATGTAACCAGAGAAATATGACAAACTCTCCGGTTTCCAAGGAAAAGGAAACTCAAAACACCTCACTTTCACATGGCAAGCCCACAGGAACATATGAAGGCATATGAAGAATATGTGCATATATATATATATATAACACATACATATGTACACGTGTGTGTATATATACGCATGTGGATACACAACGTGCACATACTCACATAGTATTGTGAAACACACTGCAAACAAAACTCATATATATGTGTATGTGCTTACATACGAAGGCAAGCACAGACTGCAAGTACAGCATAAATCCATAATATAGCCCTTTGAAATTCTAAAAGACAAGGACAGAAGTTGTAACATTAAAAAAATAATTGTGTAATCACTTTGTGATTAACTCCAAAAAACATTAATGAAAAGATTAATATAACCCTGGATATAACAGATTGATATAAGATTTGTTAAGCTTATATGAAGAATTTGAGGCCATTTCTTCATCTGATGTTGGCAAAAGGAGTTACCTGCATTGAGAACGAATTGTGGAATCTTGACACGATTTTAGTGCAATAACTCATTGTGCCAACGGAAGTTGAGGGACAGGTAGAAATAATGGAAGGGAGGAGGTGCAGGCTGGTGGCCACTATCTATGAGACCTGGCTTTGTAAGACCAGAACTTAGGAAAATTAAACTTTCAGAAAGAGTTTGCTCAATACTTTATAAAGTATTAAAGTTGCTAGCAGTAAAAGAAGACTATACAAAAGCAACAATGCATTTGATTGGCATATTACAGCTCTCATGCTGATGAATAAATCTGAGAGGATGGTGGGCTCAGGAGAGTATAATCAACATTTTTCCATATTGAAAAGAAGCTGTTATATTCTCTACCATAAACTGGAGTTATAAAAAGAGTTCAGGTTTTATACAGCATGCAGAAGAGAGGAAGTGAAAATGGATGGCAGTCTTAATCTTCATTCTACTGTGTATCTGGAACTATTCAAGAAGACTTCATGTGCTATATCTCATGATGCTGTTGAGATCTAATTTCCATGCTCATCCTGAGTTCTCATTTAAAATAGAATTCAGTATACACTCAGATAGAAAATTTCAAATTTGCTATTCGCCTCCCAAACTCTTCAATGCAAAAATGGGTGAGATGCATTTTTTTATAGCTTTCTGCTTAATGTTTTCTTTTTCTTTTTTTGAAACAAACAGGCCTTCATTTAGAGCACCCTTTAGAGAAAGCTAGAGGTAAGAAACATAGGGAAAGCATATCTATATGTCATATATATCCTTAGGAATTTTGAGTTTCAGCTTGAGGTACTGTGGAACTATTTTTGGACCAGGTTTTCAGAATAGAGGCAAAGGCCATCATAGTAACTTGTTTATTCTGATAGAATGCTCCCTCATTTCTACTCTCCATATGGTTCTGGGTCGTTACAGTCTTCTGCTGAGAGAAGGATGAAATTAACGGCAAAGGATTTGGGAACTTATTGGCATTTGGGAATTTATAAAATATTTATGAAAACCCGTCTGGGTGAGAATTGCTCTGGGGCATTGCCTAATCCCAAAGGATGGAGAAATTTGCCCAAATGCTAATCAAATTTCTTAGGATTCAACCAAACATTTCTGTTTTAATTCATGTTATTTCCAGGATTACGGGAGCCATGATGATTTAGTGAGAGAACAGGAGTCTAATGTCGTCCAATAATTATTTCACAGGAGACAAGCAAGGAGACTAAAATAATCCCAAAGTACACCAGAGGAGAAACATTTAGCAAAACCATGAGAGAGGTGATGTATCGGAAACCAATCAATCCACAGAGAGGCTGTTCTAGATACCAAGTGGGAGCAAACAAAGGAAACAGAAGACCATGTCCAGCCTGTTAAGATTTTGATACAGAGGCAGAGGAGCAGCAGAAGGTATCCCAGGCACTGTATGCTCTAGAAGTTCTGGGAACCAAGGAAGAAATCCTAGGTAAGCGGGGAAAGTTTGCTGGAGGATGTAAAAACTGGAAATGGAGCCGTGGATTGATCAGAGAGGCAAGCAGATCCTAGAATGTTCCTAAAAGAGTAAAGGGCAATTCTGGCTGGTCCCAATACCAGCTGGGGGGTATTTGGAAATACAAAAGTAACAACAGGTGTCGTGCATAAATTATGCATCAATTTATGTCAGGCACTGCTATGTTTGTTTTCATATGTTACACAATCCTCACAACTCGATGAGAACATACGTTATTAATCTCATGACATATTAAGAACATGAAGTTTTGCCTATACAGCTAGCCCAAGATCACAAATCTAGCTCTGATTTGTAGATATTAAGAGTATCAGGGGCTTCCCTGGTGGCGCAGTGGTTGAGAGTCCGCCTGCCGATGCAGGGGACATGGGTTCGTGCCCCGGTCCGGGAAGATCCCACATGCCGCAGAGCGGCTGGGCCCGTGAGCCATGGCCGCTGAGCCTGCACATCCGGACTCTCAACCACTGCACCACCAGGGAAGCCCCAGTAGGGTCAGCTTTAATGACCACAGCTCTAGATGACAGCCACACAAAATGCTCTTTGATTAACAAAAAATAGCATATAGAGTTAACACTAGGATGGTGAATTATAACTTAAATAAGAAAATTCAGTTTCCTAGAATAATTGTTTCTCATCTTTTGAGAGAATAGTTGCAATTTCTTATAACATGTATGTTTTGCAATCTTTGTTACCTTAAGCTTTGTGGTAAATAGTTGCATTAACAAGCTTTATAGTCAGGCAGTTACAAATCTCTGAGGGTCTTATTTCTTCTCATTAATTGTTAGTAAATATAAGATAAAGATATGTAAGCAAAATAATCAGAGGCAATATTTAATCTTCATAAGACCTTTGCTCCAATAGGCTAATTTCTAACAACACTATTGGTTTATTGTATTCCTACGAACACAGAAGTGTAAACATTGTATTAGTTCCACCTATTTTTTATTTACGGAGAAAGTAAATATCAATCGTCTTTTTATTTTCATGTAAAAAACTTCTCAACTCTGCAGTTGTCGCTTACATTTGCAATATCAAGATCAGTCAAAATTGGAAGTTTATAATTTTTGATTCTAGTCACAGAATCAGCTAGTGGTAAATCCACTGGGAAACATACAAAAGGAAGTTCATCACAGCAATGTTACAATGCACGAAAAGAGCCCAGCTGTCTACTGTTAGAGCAATAGATAAATACACTGTGATAGTCTCACTTAATTAATGGTATAGGACAGTGAAAATGAGTGAATCAGTACGGCTGACTCTCAGAAACAATATACTGAAAGCAGTCTCAGAAGAATGCGTGCAATATGAATCTGGTTTTATAAAGTTCAGAAACATGCAAAACTCAGGAATATACTGTTCAAGAATGCATCCTGGGTTCCTTAAAAAACTACAAATAGAACTACCATATGACCCAGCAACCCCACTACTGGGCATATACCCTGAGAAAACCATAATTCAAAAAGAGTCATGTACCAAAATGTTCACTGCAGCTCTATTTACAATAGCCCAGAGATGGAAACAACCTAAGTGCCCATCATCGGATGAATGAATAAAGAAGATGTGGTACATATATACAATGGAATATTACTCAGCCATAAAAAGAAACGAAATTGAGCTATTTGTAATGAGGTGGATAGACCTAGAGTCTGTCATACAGAGTGAAGTAAGTCAGAAAGAGAAAGACAAATACCGTACGCTAACACATACATATGGAATTTAAGAAAAAAAAATGTCATGAAGAACCTAGGGGTAAGACAGGAATAAAGACACAGACCTACTAGAGAACGGACTTGAGGATATGGGGAGGGGGAAGGGTGAGCTGTGACAAAGCGAGAGAGAGGCATGCACATATGTACACTACCAAACATAAGGTAGATAGCTAGTGGGAAGCAGCCGCATAGCACAGGGATATTAGCTCGGTGCTTTGTGACCGCCTGGACGGGTGGGACAGGGAGGGTGGGAGGGAGGGAGACGCAAGAGGGAGGAGATATGGGAACATATGTATATGTATAACTGATTCACTTTGTTATAAAGCAGAAACTAACACACCATTGTAAAGCAATTATACCCCAATAAAGATGTTAAAAAAAGAATGCATCCTGGTGTGTACACAGTATAAAGAAAAACAGAACAATGAAAAACACATGATTTAGGTGTGTGGTTTTCTGTGTGGCAACAAGACAGGGAAGTTCATTCAGGAACGTCCAATGGACCTCTGGTAGATCTGACACACAGACCCTACCTCTGCTGGAAAAGTAAGAGGGAAGAAAATAAAGGGGGATGTTTGAATGAAGCAACGCTGACAGAGGTCACTATGCACTGTGTGTCTGCTCTGTGCCTCTGCACTGCTGGATACATCTGAGTGGGTGAGAGGAAGCGGAAATAAATCAGGCCTGACTCTTGCCCTTGTGGAACTTAGTGAAACCATTCAGGAGGCAATATTCACCTCAAAAAATCAGCCAGGGCTTCAGGCAATCTGTGCTTTCTTCGTTGTGCGGCTGGGTTCTTGTTACAGTTCCAATTAGTCAAGAAAAATCTGTTCTGTCCACCTGTCTAACACAACACTTTGAAAGTCCTTTCTCTAGAGTAACTGATCTTTAGAGTTGTAACCTAATGAAAACTCTTCCATCGTACCCCAGCTTGTAGCATATGCCAAGCTCTGTGCCGTCGCCCGCAAGGGCATTCAAACTCTGGCTTCTAAGCGAGCAAGCTTCCCCCCCCCCCCAGCTCTGCCAAATGACTACCCCGGACTATTTGCTCCTGCTTTTGCAAATCTTCGAATCTGGCAGCCTGATCAGGCTTCTGGGTCTCTGCACATGCTGTTCTGTCTGGGTGGAGTATACTACAGGTTACCCAATTAACACCATACAGCTCCTTGATACTCGGTGCAGGAAGCCTTTCCTTACCCTTAACCTGGGACAGATACCCCTCACCTGCACCCTCAAGACCTTTATACTTACCTCTATCAACAACACATACTTAGCACAATGTTAAGTAATTACCTGTTGTTTTTCTGTTTCCCTGATAATTCTAAGAGCTCCCTGACATACAGGAATTTCAGGGTTTTATGTAAAGGGTAATATGAGTAACCAATAAAACCAAATAGGCCATGAAGCAGTATTTGCAGATAAAAAAAAACGAGTGATTCATCTAAATATTATAGGGGTATATAGGGCGAGATGTACATCTTATTGGAGGAAGCAAGAGTTGAACTGGCCTTTGAAGGGTAGACTTGGATCCGCAGAAAAAAAGGGCAATAACATTCCCAAAGGGGAAGCACATAAGCAAAAGTACAGAGGGAAGAATTTGGAAGTTATCTCAGCAACAATGAAAGCACAGGAATGATTAAGCAAGAAGTTCATATTATCATGGGGGATAACTTTGGAAAAGAAAATTGGGCTAAATTAGGACAATAGTTGGGTATAAATCCTGCACGAAATGGGAAGGACAGTGAAGAACGTAGATCATCTCAATGATCTGATGAAGCTCTGAAGTCAATTCTGAGTTAACAAGGCAACATCATTCAAAATTCAAATGGCAAACATCAAAGCTAAGCTTGTCTTTCTGCCCCCGATCACAAATACACACTAAGTTCTAAACAGTACCTGCCGTAGTCCTCAAGGAAGATGCCTGGCAAATTGGAGGCAATAGGAGAGACTGACTCATTCCAATTACTCTTCTGAAAATGAAAGAGGTAAAGGAAGTAAACCCACTTCAGTGCTCAGGGAAATTGTGAAGTGTCCGTCAGACTGGAATAATTGTATGGCAGCCTTTTGTGAGCTGTGATGGAGGACGGTTTAGGTAAGAAAAAACCTTGGCAAAGTAAAATGCTTTCCTCCACTTAACAGTTTTAGAAATAGACTGTAGATGATGGTGTTTCTGTGCTCCAGGCGAGTTTCCATGGAGAAAGGAATGTCCCCAGGCAGGGAAGCCTTCCTGGAGCCAGCTGGAGAGCATGACCTGCCTCTGCCTAATCCTCTACCCTCCCAGGTCCTCTCTGCCCTTACGTCTCATGGTTGCTGCTCTAGCACCAAGGAACTCAGTGCAAAACCAAGTCAAAGAATTATTCGCGAGCTGAGGGTATGGGTTTCTGCAATGGAGACCAATGCCGCTGAGAGCTTAAGGGACCCCAAGAAAGAGCACCCTTCTCTCACTGCAAGGCAGAGATCAAGATATTATTTTCACGACTGAAATTAAGCTGATGCTGGATAATGTGGCGTTGGCATGCTATAATAATGAACTATCGAACACCAAAGGGAAACTCCAGACCTCTTCACATTGGGTGCTGCACTTCTAAAATATAGCACGGGGGGCTTCCCTGGTGGCGCAGTGGTTGAGGGTCCGCCTGCCGATGCAGGGGACACGGGTTCGTGCCCCGGTCCGGGAAGATCCCACGTGCCGCGGAGCGGCTGGGCCCGTGAGCCATGGCCGCTGAGCCTGCGCGTCCGGAGCCTGTGCTCCGCAACGGGAGAGACCACAACAGTGAGAGGCCCGCGTACCGCAAAAAAAAAAAAAAAATAAATAAATAAAATAAATAAAATAAAATAAAATATAGCACGGGGAAGAAGAGCAAATGTGCACTTGCTGAGGGTAGTGAGCTTTCAAGGAGAAAAGGTGCCAGAAGGGACTTAACTTCTCAGTCCCGGTTTCTTTTTTACCAAATTGACAGTTGAGTAAAGTTACTCCTCTTCCCTGAGGGCCGAGTGATTAAAGGAGAGTAGAGAGACTGTGAGAGTCAGACTAGTGGAACCCCCTCCAAAGCGAAGAAACTGTGACTGGAGAAGGGTTAGCCCACCTAGCAAATTTCTAAAATTTCAGTGTTCTTGGAGTGGCTGGAGGAAACCATTTTTATCTGGAAGAGCAAATCCAGAGCCCTTATGGGTCTCACTGAATTTGATTTACAGGTAGGGAGATGGGAGGCGCACAGAGGGGTGAGAATGGTTAACTGTATTAAAGGAGGCCAGGGAAGGTTTCATAAAGGAGATGACATTTGACCTCTTGCCCTAAAATAGTGAAGTGAAGATTCCAGACAGAATGTACAAGGCATGGATTTTGGAATGGCAAGAAATCTATGGAAAATTCCAAATATTCTGTGTAAATCTGGGGTAGTGAGTGAAAAACACTGAGATTATATAGGTACACAGGTGAGCCTGGTCATGGGTCATGGGAGGACTTGTTTCCAGGAGATGACCTTGTTCTCTTAGAAATGGGGGAACCACTGAAGGGGTTCAAAAATTATTTGTTCCCTGAGGTTCTCTGATGTCTCGGTGATGCTCACCCCCTGACCTTTTGTTCGTTCCCATCCTGAGCACAGCTCTGCTTCTACTCTGGCTGTCACTGTGAAGCAATGTACTTCAGTTGAAATCTCCAGGTCTTATTTAATGGTGCACAATACATTCTTTTATAATTCAATTGAATTGTCTGACCTTTCACTAATAATTGAATGAGGAGGGAGAGGCATGAAAATGATAAAAACGCGACCCTTATTTTAAGGAGCCCCTTTTACAGTTAAGGGAGACATGTGTCTACAAAGCTAAATCTAGAACAAATCTAAGATAGAGCTTGAAAAAGGGGCAAATTAAGTACTTTTGGAGCACAGAGAAGGAAATACTCAATATTTTCCATGAGGTTTCTAGCTAAAGAGGACTCCACAAAAAGCGTAATCACACATATGAGGGGGCAGTTTTATACATGAAACTGATTGTCATGTTAATCTCTACATGTATTTATGCCTGCTTGGTCCACACATGCTTGCAGTACATTGGAACTTGCACAGAGTTAATGGTATAAATTGGAGCTGATGAGAACCTGGAGAACAGCAGCTGTGGGGAGATGGGACACAGGGGACACAGACACAGATGATTTATTCTGAGGTCAGACCGAGAGAAGAGCTGCGGTTTGAAGGTGAGGGAGCAAAGATACGTTGCTCGACTTTCTGACTCTGGTGATGAGGCAGAGATTACTCAATGCTGTGGGCCAGAAACCTGCAGCCCCTCAAGGCTCCTGGGAGCAATCCCTGTGGGGAGGGTCTGTAAAAGACTCTGGAATGGACCAACAAGATTACAGAGTTAACTCGATGGAAAAGTAGGGACTGTACCCCACACTCTTCTGGTTTACCTGATTTTATTGAGTTTTTATGCCTCTCTTTGTCTTTGAGCTATTAATAAATTGTAGATAACTGACTTATAAACAATGCAGATGATTCTTGGTCATAGATATGCAAACACACTTTGTCCAATGGAGGACAAGTTATCTCACCACCACTTCCTTGCAGGCAATTGTCATATTGAATTCTCCTTTGAACCGACTGTAACATTTTATTGTTCTCCTCATTAACTAATGAGTTAATTAATTCATCGTTGACACATGTCAAGTTTATATATATATATATATATATATATATATATATAAGTGATGATTTTACCTTTTTAAACAAAATTATCTTTTAATGTCTCTCATTGACTTGAACTTTATTTGAATGTGGGTCCAAGGAACGTGGGTCCTTAACCTCACATTTCCAGTGGCAGGGAAAGGGCTCCTTGGCCCTCTAGTACAGAACCTGAGTTCATGTCGACTAATACAGAAATCTGACAGGTGAGTGAGCAGTCATCTCTTTCTTCCTGGATGCCTAAATGAAGTGACTATTTCTCCCGCAATTCTCTCCAGGAAAGAACATGTGTGAGGTTAAAGCCTGAGACAAGGATTTCTTGTCTTGCCTTTAAGCTTTTGAAATGTCAGCCGCTTACTGTAAGCAAATAGTGTGCTCTGGCTGCCTTCTGATATACTCATAGCTCATATTCTTCCCACGCATTTAGTACTTGTGTCTGGAGAAAATTTCTAAACCAACAGAACACAATGGGCCATTGGGGAAGGAGTCTTAAGTGTAAGCATTATTCTCATCAAAAATAAATTCTAAAAGGTAGTTCACTGGGTAGAAGGAAATTCTATTTGGGGACATTAAAGCAATGCTCCCATCTGATGGTTGTACCCTGCTAGTAGATTTGACTGCGCCCTCCTTTGTGGCCCCAGCACGTCCAGTACGTACTCCTGTCCTAATGGCTGTAATCCTTGACTGCATTTATTTCTTGATGTATGTGTCTCTCTATAGAGTTGTGAGGCCCTTGAGAACAGGAAGGAGACCTATTTGATCTCTCCTCAACATTACGCACAAATTTGGAATATAGCAAGTTTGTAATATGTATCCCTGCATCTCTACCTCTTTGTAATTTCCACCCCGAGGGTCCCGGGGTGTCCTTTAGAGTTGGACAGATCAAATGTGTTGCTCGCCCCAATGTCATGGAGATAAGGCATGAGAATAAGCTGCTAAAAGAGAAAGCAATTAGAGTCATGGAAGCCACTAAATTAGACTCTCTCTACACACCCTCTAAGAATCATAGAAATAGAAAAGAAAATCAGTAAAACTCCAAATTAGACCAGGCCTGTGGCATGATCGTGAGAAAGAGAGTACAAAAACTTTGATTTATATTTAAGTGGGGAAATAAACTTTAGAAACTAGTAGATTGCCTCTGGAGCTCCCGCCAGAGCTGAGACTTGTGTGGGACCACGTGGAAGAAAGGTGTAGGGTCCTGGGTGTGACAGGAGACAGATGGCACCTACAAGAGTTCCCAATCAGAAGAAGAAGGCCCCACCTGAGTGAGGACAGATGTGAAGACTGGAAGTCAGAGCTACTGTAGAGTTAATTCCGGAATCTAAGTACCTAGGAGCGAGTAGAGCTGTCCATGGTACTATACTAAATATTCTGTGTGTTTACGAAACCTCATCATAGTATCCTGGAAAACTACAAAGAGGCCATGAAAAGGTCCAAAAATATGGTTGAGGGAACAGGTTGTGCGAACAAAGGAGAAGTCATTGCCCTCGTGGGGCTATAACAGGAGGGGGCTTTGAGGGGCGTCTGGAAGGAAGCACAGAACTACCTACTCACCAGGAGGGGGGCCTGGGCAGCAAGTTCCCTCACTGACTCTCAACAGATGTCTGGGCACTAACCTGACCCCCTTGAAGCTTCAGACCTTCCTCGGTCCAGGGATGCCCGCCAATATTCGTATTCTCTGTATTAATCTGTCCTCATGTCTCGGGTTCAATCCTGTTCTTGAATTTGGCAGGGTCCAGGTTGCTACAGAGATAAAATTGGTGGAAATAGATATAGTATCAATGAGTAAACATTTTAGATAGATTACAGGATTTGTATTTTAGGTGCTAATATAGAACTAAGGCTCAACTTTACATCTGGAACAAGTTTTTAGGCATAGAGAGTTATTAACTGCCCTTCTGTGATCTGTTTTCTCTACCAGAGGCCACTTTGGTGCCTATGCTAACCTGATATTCCTTGCACATGTCTAGAAAAATATACAAAGTATCCTCTGCTCAGGTGTACTGTAGGGAACTAACATTCATTGAGAAGATGCACAGAGCCAGGCGTTATGGTAAGTGTACATTTTATGTACATTTTATCAGATCTTCTCTACTTGGGTATGATGGAACCCGGGGCGCCATGAAAGAGTTGCAGATGAGCTGATATTGATACTCTCTGCCTCTGAGGTGTCTGAACAGGACTGGGGCAGCCGGAACCCGTGGGCCAGACACATCAGGCCCCAAAGAGCCTATGTTTTCTGTGTGCCTGCCATGAAACATCTGGGTCTCACTGTGCTATAGCATTTATTCCTCATGGCAAACTGTAAGGTAAAAACTTCTTTCACCATTTCAGATATGGTGGGCTCAGAGGAGGCTCCAAATAAACTAGTAACTAGTTAATTAGTTAGCGTTAGACCTCACAGACAGTGAGTGACAGAGTCAGGGGTGCAGTTGTGTCTGCCTGGTACTGAACGCTGAGATTTTCCTCTACCCCACACGTTTCAGTTACCAGGACCCTCGTGGGTAGCCTCAGTCCAGAAGGCTTAGGACATCTCTGCATGATATCTGCAAACTCTCAGAGGGCAAGGATTCAGATTTGGAAGCTGAAGTAACAAAAGAACTGTGAGGAGCTCCCAGACAGCATCAGGCTCTGGAATGAGTGGGACTTTCTGCTGAGCAGTACAGTCTGATCACAGCACAGCAGTGAAAGAGGTTGGGAAGTGAACTGTGTTCAAGCCCTCGATGTCCTGTGTGACAGAGTACGGAAATTGGGCAAGGAGACATAGAGAGTGGGAAGCCATTGAAGCTTTGCTTTCCTTTAGTTTTCCCTTCTAATATCTTTTATTCAGTCTCTCCTGTCCCTGGGTGGACCTGGAGTCATTTTAACATGAAAGCCCAGGCCACATGAACTCAGCAGGCCCTCCTGTTTGACTGCAGGACACCAGTCCCTCCGGGGCATCCTCAGGGCGTTACCTTCTCTCACAAATTAGGTCAGTTGGCTTCCTCAGCGGCTGGACCAGTGCCCATGTTGCTGCCATTGCTTGTCCCTGAGCCAGTGTTTTCTGCTCCATTGAGGACACTGCCTCTGATGCTGTGTTGCCCCTGGTTGGGATGTGGACTTCGCAATGCTTGCCTCAGAGCTGCCGCTTCTTGCTCCTGACCGTACGCACATCCCACTGCTACTTGCCTCTAGGTTCCTCTGATTTCCCTCTGACCGCCTTCATTCCCCAGCGCCTTCCCACTCTAGAACACTTGCCTGCCACTTTCTTGGACTAGTCTTATCTCTGGCTGACTGCTCTAAGTGGTATTTGTATCCATTTGCTCCCTCACAAATCAACACCCAAGAGGCAGCTACCATTGATTCAGCTATACTGTCCCTACTTTCGGTTCGTATAATTTAGGGAGCTCTCACAGCACGATGTGTTACGATGTGTTGGTGCAAGCTGTTAGAATGGTTCAGGTAACACCCACCATGCTGTACTATTTCTCCACTCTTAACTTCAGGCCCTGTAACTAACCTGGCTCATTAAGGCGAATTGCTTCTTCCCTTAGGCTAGATTCTCTCCATAAGGATCCACATTCTTTTTTGAAATTTCATTCTACTGAGTTATTCCTGCCCAGTTTACCAGATGTGCTTGAAGATATGTTGGCATCCTAATCTTGGCGCTCTTAGAGTTATTTTCCTGGGATGTTAGCCAGCATCCATGTTAACAGTGGATAACAGGAGCTAGAAAGTCACATAACTCACATACACTTTTCTCTTTATTTCAAAAGCATGTCATATTTACTGCAGAGATTTCAGACAATGCAGTAAAACAATAGGAAGAAAATGAATATCCCTGGTAATTTTACCACCCAGAGATAAATGCAGTTAACATTTACTGAACGTCATTTATATTCATTATGTGACCACGATATTTATTATGTGTCTGCCATTGTGCTAAGCACTGGCAATAAAAAACAAACAAAACAGAAGGCTTGCCTGCCTGTATACTGTCTTATAACCTGTTCCTTCTTCCATGCTACTGTTTCATACAGCCTATTTCATTTTATTCTTTATTGAAAATGAAAATGTTCTGAATTTTCTCTTGCACTGTGAATCAAGTCACATCCACATACATACCTTTTTCAGAATTTTCCAGCTGTCTGTCTTTCCCCTGCATTGCAGCACTTTGCTCCTAGACCTCCTTCTTCCCCTCTTTATTTGCTCTTAGCTAGTGATTCAGCGAACTGTCATCCTCAGTATTTGTCAACAAAGAGAGGGAAGGGACTGCCTTGGGCTCTGCTCTGCCCACTTGCATGATGCCTGAGTCTTTCCCTCCTACCTACCAGTGGTGGATGTGACGCCCCATTCTCCAGTGCTCAGCTTTCCATCAGCACCTGCTTATTGCAGTAGGATATTCTGTTGAGCTGACAGCCTTCCCTATTCCCATACTTGAGGCACTGCCTTCTGTGGGGTGGGGTGGGAGCTGTAATTCTCAGTGTTCACTGTTCCCTGTTCAGTGGCCACTGTTCCCGTAGTGGATCTTTCCAGCTACATACAGAGTTTTCCTTGTGGAGTGTGGCTGCAGATAGATGCAGAAGGACAGCAGAGGGCGCTCTCTCACTCGAGGGGCAGATGGGCAACTGCTCAGCTTTTGGATTGGTTCAAATACTGGGTAGTCTTTGAACTTGGGGACAGATAATGGAAGAAGAAAACATGTTTTTCTTTACATAATCTCTGTTTCATAAAATAAAGCCCAGGTAGGTTTTTCTCTATGTTGTTTTAAACCTATTAGAGTTAGCAGAAATTTCTCTCAGTTTTGACATTAGATTGTCAATCCATCCGAATGGTCTCTGTCGTTATTTTTCAGTTTCTTTTCTTTATCTTCATTCATACTTTAATTGCAAGTTGGGAGAGATGTCCGTACTCCGTGTAGGTGTACATCTAGTCTTCTCAATAATCGTAATAGCTGCTTTTTTGAGCACCTCTGTGACTGCTACTTTTCTAATTGCTTTTTTAATGTTATCATTTTGATTCTAATCCTATGAGGTAGGATCTTACAGTTAAAGAAGCCAAGACTGAGAGGTTAATAAAGCATTAGCCCAAAGACACTGAGCTTGTAAGATGCACAGTCTAGATTCAAACCTAGGACTCTCTCACCCCGAAGCTCCTGACACTTCCCCAGTCTCTTGACACATTTAAAGTTAATTATCATTTGAGTTATTTTGGGACTCCCCTCTAAAAATGAATTAGGACTGAGCTCATGCAAAATTTCCACTGATGGTGGCCTTGCGTACTGCAGGCAAAGGATAAGAACTGTCTGGCACTTCAATGCTATTCTCCTTTCTCCCTTCCTTCCTTCTTTGTACTCTCCTACCCTCCTTCATCCCTTTGCTCTAGGTTCTCATGCTACATTCAGTCCATGAACCCATATTACCTACTTTCTACATGCATACAATTCCTAGCACAGTGGGGTTGACTGGAAATAAGTGGGTTCAAAAGCACTGCAGTAAAAAATGCCTTCTCTGACATCTGAAAATGGAGTGTAGACCTAGTCATAATCAGATCTCATTAATTGGTGATGTTTTCATGTGTCAATGGGAAGAGGGAGAAAAGTAGCCTCCCAGAGGAAACAGAACAGCTGACCAGCTCTAAGACACCATGGCTGAGCTCTCTGGTGGGGCTGGTTGGTGCTCTAGCACATCAACAGGGGAAGGTGGCTAACACTCAGGATGTGCTATTAGGGCATCCCTGTCTCTTGAGGCATGATGGAGCAGAGTCTCCCTAGCAATGGCCCCGGAGGGTAGACTGAGAAGACGTGGGATTACCCAGGCTCTAGTTCTTCCTTCCATATTCAACAAGTGTGGCTCATGAAGTCCATCAACTTAATCACAAATGTAAAAACTATCCATTTCCTTCATGAACTCAATAACATCATGCTTTTGAAAGTATCTCCACTGATTTTTAAAAAGGATAAATAGCAATGCCTGTTTGGGACTAAAGTCTATCTGTAAATTAAATATTTGAGATCCAGTAATAAAGCCCATCCCTGCACTTGAGCAAGTTATGTCTGACCAAAAAAAGTTGTTGACTGATAGGTAAATGATTTAAGTTTTCTCCAAATGGGTTTTAAACTTTATTCCTATTCTCAATACTTACACATTTGCAGCAAGACCAGCTCCCCAACAAGTTATCCCATTCCTACATATTTTCATGTGTTTTACCTCACTCACGTTGCCTATGTGCATGATTACATGCACAATTATATTCTCATATAAAATATTCAAAAAAATTTGGTCCGCCACCCACTACTCTATGATGAGTGCACATTACGGGTCTTGGCTGTGCAGACCGGGGTCTCTCTACACATCAATTCATAGTGACAATTCACAAGAGTTCCCTTAGTGAACCTGTCATTTATCCGTCCCATAAGGAAATCAGATTGTCAGACCTGAGAGCTGACACGTATAGCAGTGTCTGTCAGAAATCTGAAGCTACTGCTCTCAAATAGACCTTCCAGAAAAACAAAGGCATTCAATCCTAGAGACCACTAGGAAAACAAGGAGGGCTTTAGGTAGTTTCTCAGGGAGAAGCACCGTGCCTCGCTGATGAGCTTCAAGACAGCCACAGCCTGTGACACATAACGGTCACCAATATCCCAGAGAAATTCTCTTTCTCTTTTTAAATAGCTAATAACTGAGATATTAATTCACATTCCACAGAAGTCACTCATTTAAAGTATACAGTTCAGTGTTTCTTAGTCTATTCACAGAGTTATACACCCATCACCACTATCTAACTTAAGAATATTTCAGTCACCCCCATTAGTAATCATTTCTCAATCCTGATACCCACCTGCCAGCACCCTCAGGCAACCATTAATCTACTTTCTCTCTCTATGATTTGCCTATTTGGACATTTTATATACGTTGAAATTTTAAAGCATACCCACTAAATAATGGAAATACACCAATGAATGTGTAATTTCCAAATCAATAGTTGCAAAAAAATTATATGAAACAGATCATTCCAAAAGAATACAGAAATGAGGAGAAACAAAAACAAAATAAGCAAGATAAATAGGAAACAGAAGATAGGAATTAATAAAGATGAAATCAGAAAGTCAACAGAGAAAATATAAAAGTGATTTACAAAACAAAAAATGCTGGGTCCTTAAAAAGACGATAAAGGAGACAAAGATAAGTCAAAATTGACTTAGAAAAAAGAAAAGGTAATAATAAACACTATTAAGAATTTAAAAGAAGTGTATAGGGTTTTACATTTGAGATTAAAAATGATAAAGGAATAAGTGATAAAATGAAGAATTTTCTTGAACATTTTAAGTTATCAGAGGTGACTTCAGAAGAGGTAGACAATAGAGATTGACCAGTAAGCACTTAACAAATCGAAACAACAGTAAAATGTCTCTCACTCAAAAACAATGAAGCCCATATTATTTGCAAGGCAATGCTATTGAATCTCTAAAGAATAATATCTCACTTGTACACTTTTTTCTCTCCTGAGACTAGATAAATGTTTTACGTAAGTTTACTATCAACACCTGACAAGGCAACAGGAAAAAAGAACACTACTGAGCAATCATTCGTAAGTACATAAATATAAAATGTATATATGTTGACAAAAAGATCAAATGTATCCCAGAAATGCAAAGAGAATCTATTACCAGAATCTTTTTTTTAAGAATAACACACACTTATCTCAATATATATGGAAAAATATTTTATAAATAATTTTTACTTAAAAAATGGTCTCATTTGTGCAAAAATAGAAGGATATTGGTATTATCAGATAAAGGGTCTGTGACAAAAATGCACAGAAAATTATACTTCGTGAAAAACCCTTCAATCAAAATTATGAAAAACAGATGCCCATATTCACTGCAACTATTCAACAGGTTCTGAGAAGCCGTAACCATTGTGTGAGAGACAGAAATGAGAATAAGAATTGGAAATAAAAAGATAAAATTGCTTTTATTTGCTAATTATGACTTTCTACCCAGAAGATTCAAGATTCTAACAAACAAAAGATTATACTTAATAAGAATCTTCAGAAATTTTCTGGATAAAAGATTAATAATAAAAATTAATTTGCATTGTTTTTTGCATCAGCAACAACCAATGTAAAATGATACTCAGTATTTAAAGGTATCAGTAAGTTTATTTTATTTCCTCCTCCCTTCCTTCCTTCCCTCCCTCCCTCCCTCCTTCCTTCCTTTCTTCCCTCCTTCCTTCTTTCATTCCTTCCTTCCTTTCATTATCATTTTCCCTTAGTTTTGGGGTGTTTTGTTCATTCTCTCCTCAATTCCTCATTGAAGTGGGAAGTCCTTGGAGCGAGTGTTGACTGCGTGCTTGCCTTAGGGGATAATAACACCGTCCAAGCTTGGAAGAGAGTAGGCACAGTGGCTGCAGCAGAAGAGAGAAGCCTGGGAGTCCATCTCTGCACTGAAGGCAAAGGCTCTGGCCCTCCAGGGCCTTGTCCTACTACCCCTGCCATCCCGTCAGCGTCAGCACATGGCAATGCCCGGCGTGGAGTAGACTGGAGGAAAGGCGAGCTGTGTGAAGGCAGCCGAGCACCTTCCCCTGTGACAATCCTTAACGAACTGTGACACTACTCCTAATGAAGATGGAGGCTGGGCACAGACTTCTCAGGTGTTTAATGTATTCTTAGCCACACTGCAGAGTTCTGGGGCAAAAATCAATTTCCTTTCTGTTTACATCAAAACTCATGTTCTCCATTCAGCGTCTTAAAATCACTGGAGCAGAAATTTCATACTGATACCTCATTTTGTTTAGAGAAACCAAACTGCATAAAATCATTTCTGCCTTTGTGACACACATTTTGGGGGAATTTTCTGTGAAGTAAAATTCTTTATATTAAAGGTATCTCAGTGGTGTCTAACATAACTAAGAACATAGCCTCTCTCATAAGACTAAAATGACATTCATCAAGTATTTACCTGAAAATAAGTATATTTTATACATATTCTTAAAAAACTAAATCTTATTTCAAAAGCCATTGTGACCAAAGTCAATATAACTTCAATTGAAGATGTAATCTATTCTTGGCTTGACAACAAGAGAAATAATACTGAAATAGAAATAAATAGAAGTAAAACTCTTTTAAACCCTATGAAATTGGAATAGGAATATTTACTCGGAGCTTTATATCTAGGGATCATTAACCAGTTAACTGCAGTGGGAGAGAAAACTAGGGAAGATCTTGGATTTATATTTAGTATTGTCCCCAGATTTTGGTGGTAGAGGGGATACCAGCCTAGTCCAGTGTGAAGTAATAACTGCTTAACCTCATCTGCACACAATAGGTCTCCAGATGCTGCTGGTGAAGATTCCGGGAAACAGAACTCAGAGGTCACATGGGAAAATGCGAGAAACCAACTGGCAGTGATATTTGGACACATGAGAAGATGCAGAGCTGCCCAGAGTGTGGGCAGCAGGATCTCAGCCTCTGAATTAATATCTGAACTCCAGGGATCAAATTCCTGGTTTGGGGAAAAGTTGGCAAGGATAGACTGCAGTATAAGCTCTACTATGAAGCAGGTTGATCAAGAAAAAGACTTGGGTCCAGGAAAACAAGACTGCAAACACTCACCATACCTGATACAAGGTAGGTTTTACATAAGGTCGCCGCCCAGTTACCAAGTTTGTGATCAAGGTCAAGAACAGAGCATATATGAACTTGGTGTTATGTATTAGATTGTGATCGATTATTTGGGGGATTAGGGAAAGCCTGGGGACAGAGAGAGAGCCTCGTGGCCAGAAGACAGGTAGAGCCTGCCCTACTTGGGAAACTGCTGCAATAGTCTAGGTTAGAGACAATTAGGAGGATTTGACTTCGCCGCACAGCCTAGTACTAAATTCATCAGCCTGACTTTTTTCACAATGTCTGAGAAATTCTAAGATTATTTTCTTATTGACCTCTACATTGGAAGCTGGCAGGTAGATTCTATTGTGAGGAAGAAAATGCATACATTTCTAGAGAGGTGAGGATTTGGATTACAGGTTGTTTCAGTTCTCTTTATTTCACCAGGGTGCAGGTAGATTCTGGCCCAGAGAGAAGTGTGCAGAGAAAGGCGTATCTCATTTGAGGATCTGCCACTGGTTTAAGTTACTCTTCAAATCTTAAAATGCCAGGCCCATCTCCTCCCCTTAGTGATTTCGTGGTAACAAACATTTATCTGCAGAAACAGAAATGAAATGTCAGAAGCAGCAGTCTTCAGCTATTTCTATTTTGTGGATGAGTACCTTTCTATTTTATCACCTAGTAGAGAGGCCAAATTGCCTCCTAGATTCATCTCTTAAAAAAAATTAGAATTCTTTTTTTTTTACTTGCTTGAGAGACATTTCTCTATTTCCTGCCTCATATATGACCCACATACCAGCTAAACACCCGCAGAGGACACACTTTTGAATTCACCTATGGGCATCGGACAATTGATAAACTAGAAGAACATTCTGAAAGCCACAAAAACTCGTCTCCTGTAACTGACTGCCTTCTGCATTGCATACCAGAGGCTTTGAGTCTGGTTATTTGAAAAGATGAAAGTCTCCTTGGAGCATTTTATAAAGGCTGGACGTTAGGGACGAGGCGAAATTAATAAGATGTGTGAGACCACTGTGGTGAAAAAAATTTTAAATGAGCTCATAAGGTTAGCTGGGTGTACATCCCTGCAAAAGGAAGCTCCTTGAAGATTTTTGTCCTTCATTTTCTTCAGTGTCTTATCCAAGTATCAGTGAAACTGAGCAGGATTCTGTGGTGCCGTTCCAGGAACAGATGCCCTCCCCACCTGTGTCCCCCACCTGCTTCTTGTTTATAGAAAAGCTTTGGCCTCCTAGACCTTCCCTGAGTTCCAAAGAGCAAATTTAATCCAAGAAGAAAGAAAATGCAGAAACAAAGGAAAACAGCCAAGAAAGACACAATAATAATAGTTTAGCCATAAAACAAAGTCAACGACCTTCAGTTCTTCCTCAAGGGCTATAGGGAAATATCCTGAGCCATATCCTTGAGTTGTTTTGAAGTTTCTCCCACCACCAGGTGGGAGAAATTAACTGCATGCTAACCACCAGCACATAGACCCCAGACTGGTTGGAACCAGAAAACTGCTGATTGAGATTCCAGAAACATCACCCTGTTACCTCACCACCAACCAATCAGAGAGTTGTGCATGAGCTGATCACACACTCAGAACGCTCTCCCTCGCAGTGTCTTTAAAAACCCTTCCCTGAAAGCCACCTGAGAGTTTTGAACGTGAGCTGCCCTTCCTTCCTGCTTGACGGCCTGCAATAAATGCCGTGCTTTCCTTCACAGCTCGGGGTCGGTAGGTTGGCTATGCTGTGCACCCAAGGAGTGGACACAAGTTCGGTTCAAGTGTTATTCAATTGGCAACAAGGAAGTTCATTTCCTTCTCAAAATTACCATCCAGAAACTGAGTAGTTGAAATTATTCCTTAACTAGGGCTCTCCCAAAGGATTCAAGCCAGCATCCAAAGCACTTATCAAGTACCTGTCATGCTCCAGTCATTAAAGAAAATAGACAAAGATCCTGCCCTCACGAAGCTTATATTTCACTTACTGGGGACTCCTCGAGGGAAGAACTATTACTATCACGTCTCTTAAAACTTTATTGTCCAACAAAATGGTTGGTATACATTATATCATTATATTTTTTTGCAATGATACTGAATGAAAATTTTCAGTATGACGAGCTTGATAATTTGATGAACTCTCCCAGTCAGATAAAACTAGAGCCAGGATGTATTTCAAGAGATACACTTCCCCACTGGGCTCACTAGAAAGAGAAATCTCCAAAGGTTAAAAGAGAAACTACTTAACCAAACAAAGAGAAAAGCACTCACTAAACTGGAACCAGAGCAGAGAGTGTGAGTTATATGCTAATAAAGTCCAAGGTGATGTTGCCAGCAGGGCAGATGCCCACCAGAGCTTTCACAGTCCAAGTCCAGAGTCACCAGGAGAATACCCTGTGTTGAGTTGGCTTCTCCAAGTGAACTGAAGGGAGCCCAGGTTAGACACTGAAGAATCTGATGTGTCTCTCCGAAAACAATGTATAGCTTGATTTGTTTCTATTTTAAATCTAATCCAGCATTTTCTTCTAATTTGCCAGTTTAACTCATTTGAATTATTGTGATTGATATATTTGGACATTTCAAAATCTTGTTCTGTCAGTTGTTTTCTTACTGATTCTATATGTCATCTGTCTTCTTTTATACATTTTGATAGTTTTTATTTGTTCATTATTTCTTTCATCCTAAACCCTCCAAATTAGAATTTATGTATAGTCATTACCCTTGTGATTTTTTAAAAAATATTTATTTTATTTATTTATTTAATTTAGTTTTTTGGCTGTGTTGGGTCTTTGTTGCAGCGTGCGGGCTTCTCTCTAGTTGCGGTGCGTGGGCTTCTCTCTAGTTGTGGCATGTGGGTTTTCTCTCTCTAGTTGTGGCGCACAGCCTCCAGAATGTGTGGGCTCTGTAGTTTGCAGCATGCGGGTTCTCTAGTTGAGGCATGCGAGATCAGTAGTTGTGGTGTTCAGGCTTAGTTGCCCCACAGCATGTGAGATCTTCCCGGGCCAGGGATCAAACCCGTGTCCCCTGCATTGGCAGGTGGATTCTTAACCACTGGACCACCAGGGAAGTCCCATTCTTCTGATTTTACCATGCATGTTTTAAAAATTCTGAAGTTAATGTATATCTTATGTCTCCCTCCTCCATCCTAAACAATGTGAGAATGCTAGAACTTTTTCCTCTTTTATACCTTCTATTTTTATTATTCCATTTCCATCTCTATTGATTTGATGGTTGACTATTCCTTATTCTTTTTTCTTAGTGATAACCCTAGGAATTATAATACATAATTTTGGTTTTTAAGATCTAATTTAAATTAGAACTTTTACTATTTCCTAGAAAATACAGAGCTTAGTATTTTGAAATTCTTTCAATTTTTTTAAACCTAGTTATTTTAATACTATTTTAAATTCCATAAGACATTATAGCCAATATTCATGTAGGTTTACCAGAGTCAGCTTTTTCATTGTTCTTCATTTCTTCTTCCATCTTCATAGTTTCACTTAGGATCATTTTTATTGTGTCAGAAGAATACCAATTAATATTTCCTCTAGTGTGTACCTTTTGGCGATGACTTCTCTGTGTATCTCTGTCTAAAAAGTCTTTATTTAACTTCATTTTTGAAGGCCCTACCATACTAGGTTGGCAATCATTTTCTTTCGGCACTTTGGGTATATACTTACATTGTCTTCTAGTTTTCATTATTTCTACTGAGAAGTTAGTTGTAAGCCTTAATGATGTTCCTTTGAAGTTAATGTATTTCCTCTTCCCATTTGGTTGCTTTTAAGCTTTTCTGTCTTTATTTTTCAAAAGTGTTTATTTAATTTGATGTTTATTTTTTATTTCTATTTCCCTGCCCTTCATAGTACTTCTTTAAGTACTTGACATCTTTTGTCAGTTTTGCAAAATTCTCAGCTAGGATGACTTCAAATGTTGTTCTGCCTTATTCTCTCTCTTTCCATTCTTGGACTCCAATTACCTTGGAGTACCTTGACATCTTTTGTCAGTTTTGCAAAATTCTCAGCTAGGATGACTTCAAATGTTGTTCTGCCTTATTCTCTCTCTTTCCATTCTTGGACTCCAATTACAAATAGAGTATTTCACTGTGTCTCATATATCTTTTATGTTCTTTTCTGAATTTTTTATTCTTTTATCTTTCAACATCTTTCAACCAACATTTTTAATGAACTGTATTCTGATTTTCTCTGCCTCTTCAGTTTATCTACTATGCTGTTAACTTTTTTCTATTGAACTCTCCAATTATTGTAGTATATATTTTTTAATATTTTCCAGTTACCTGTTGAAATTCTCCATTTATCATCTATTTTCTGAATATATTAATGACAGTTATTTTAAATTTATTTCCTGATAGCTCAAATATCTGGAATATCTGTTGTCTGCTCTCCATTGTCTGATTTTTCTCTTGATTTTTTTTTTATTAATTCTTATCCTTTTGCATTCCCTGCTATATATTTTTTATTATACGCTGGACACTGTGTATACAAATACAGAAATAATTTGACCCTCTCAATGGCATTATTGTTCTCTAAAACGAATTTATATTTGCTTCTCACAGGCTGTTGGGGTAGGAATAGATCATCCTAACCTAATCAGAGAACAAGGTTAGAGTCAAGATCTAATTTTTTGTGGAGGCTGGTTCATGTATAGTTCATCCTAACTCTTAACATCCCAACGCTATCAAAAGTCCCACCTGAAAACCTAGGGTGTATAAGCAACATGTTCCTCTTGGAAGGCCAAACTTCATATTTTGCTATTTTTGTCCCATGAAATGGCCAGAAGCTTGGATTGTATTTTCAGCCACCTCTATAAAATCAGCAACAGCTTCAAGGCGAACAGCTACCCTAAATGCCGGGCTCATTACTCCGGTTTTCCATTTTCTCAGAGATCTTAACCTATAACTCTTTTTCGCTTTGGTAGTTCTTCACAGCCTCAAACATGTTTTTGTAATATTTTCGCTCAAACTTCTTAGTTATTCTCAGCGATTAGATGGTCTGATCCCATCAGTACACAATAGCCAGAGGAAATTTCATTCTAACCGGGAAAACCTTCGAAGCATTCTTTTTACAATTAGGAAGAAGACAAAGAAGCCTGCTATTGTAGCTGCTAATAACATTTAAAGATACAGGAGCTCCTAGAGAGTGCAGCAGTGGAAGAAAAAGAAAGAAGCAAAAATGAAGAAGCGTATTTAGGGTTTTCCAAAGAAACAGAATCTATAGGATGTATGTACATGTAGAAAAAAATTTATTATAATAAATTGGCTCATGACTGTAATTTGTGACAGACTTTAGAAATTTGTCAATTCTCCCCAAAGAAGATATACAGACGGCCAACAAATACATGAAAGGTTGCTCAACATCACTAATCATTAGAGAAATGCAAATCAAAACTACAATGAGGTATCACCTCACACCGGTCAGAATGGCCAGCATCAAAAAGTCTACAAACAATGCTGGAGAGGTTGTGGAGGAAAGGGAATCCTCTTGCACTGTTGGTGGGAATGTAAATTGATACAACCACTATGGAGAACAGTATGCAGGTTCCTTAATAAACTACAAATAGAACTATCATACGACCCAGCAATCCCACTACTGGGCATATGCCCTGAGAAAACCATAATTCAAAAAGAGTCATGTACCACAATGTTCATTGCAGCTCTATTTACAATAGCCAGGACATGGAAGCAACCTAAGTGTCCATCAACAGATGACTGGATAAAGGAGATGTGGCAATATTCAATGGAACATTACTCAGCCATAAAAAGAAACGAAATTGAGTTATTTGTAGTGAGGTGGATGGACCTAGAGTCTGTCATACAGAGTGGAGTAAGTCAGAAAGAGAAAAATAAATACCATATGCTAACACATATATATGGAATCTTAAAAAAAAAATGGTTCTGAAGAACCTAGGGGCAGGACAGGAATAAAGATGCAGATGTAGAGAATGGACTTGAGGACAGGGGAAAGGGAAGGGGAAGCTGGGAGAAAATTAGAGAGTGGCATGGACATATATACACTACCAAATGTAAAACAGATAGCTAGTAGGAAGCAGCCGCATAGCACAGGGAGATCAGCTCGGTGCTTTGTGTCCACCTAGAGGGGTGGGATAGGGAGAGTGGGAGGGAGATGCAAGAGGGAGGAGATATGGGGATATATATATATGTATAGCTGATTCACTTTGTTATAAAGCAGAAACTAACACACCATTGTAAAGCAATTATACTCTAATAAAGATGTTAAAAACAATTTTCAACTAAAATCTCTATACATTTGTCTCTGCTAAGTTGATTTTAAGATTAATGTGGTAGATTTGATTTTAAAATTTATATGGTAGAACAAACCCAAGGAGGTCTAAAACAGTTCTTGTGACATGATAAACATTGCCCTACCAGATAGTAAAACGTATTTTCTCTAGAAATTAATATAGTAATATTTATCTAGTAAAAAAATTGCCAAAGAAACAGGATAATGAGCTCAAACCCAAAGATTTATGGAAGACTGACCTATCATAGAGTTAATGTTGCTGATCATTTAAAAAGGATGGACTTCTCAATGAATGGTGCTTGGACAATTAGTTACCTAAGTAAACAAAAGAAAATTGAAATTGTATTCTTATCTCACCAAAGGTACAAATCAATTCCAAGTGAATAAATATTCAAATGTGAAAGGAACAACTTAAACTTTTAAAAAAGAATATAGGAGAATATTGTTATCATCTGAGGACTGTTTTAAAATATGGAGGGCTGCTAAAATGAGTCAAAATATGATAACATTAAAAAATGATCGTTAAGTTCGGCTATTTTAAAACTAACAACTTTTGTTCCACTAAAGTTCTCCCAAAGAGTATGAATTGACAAGTTACAATTTGAAGCAGATATTTTGCAAACATATGATGAGAAAGGATAATACTAAAAATACATTTTTAAAATGTATTCTACTTACCAACAAGGAAAAGCTAAATAATAGAATAGAAGACATGAGCAAAAGACATGACCAGTCTTTTCCTAGGAAACACAAATCAATAAAATGTAGAAAGACGTACATCATTATTAATCAGAGAAATGTAAGTTAAAAACCATGAGATACCATTTTCCTTCCATTATATTGGTTGAAACTGAGAAATCTGTTAAGTCAAGTGTGAGAGAGGTTTCCTACTACATACAGTTCCAAGGATCAAAAAAGTGTAAATCACTTTGGAAAGCAATTACTCACAGCACCATTCCATTTCTGGAATTATATACCTAGAGAAGCTCCTATATATGTGCACTAGGAGACATGTGTAAGAATGTCCATAGCAGCTTGTTTTGTAATAGAAAAACAAAACAAAATATTCATCAATAGAAGAATGAATGTTTTGTGGTCTATTCACGCATATTACACAGCAATAAACATGAATGCCTGCAGTCACACACAGTAACATGGAGGAATTTTAGAAACAATGGTCAATGGAAACAAACAAACAGAAAAACATGTACAATGATTCCATTCATAAAGAGTTCAGGATAACCAAAACTAAAAAATACATTCTTGCATACATACATGAAAATAGTAGCACTACTTGAAAAAAAACGCAACCTGAGGATGATAAACACAAAATTCACAATAGCTATTTCTTCTGGAGAGAGCCAGGGGTTAGGATAGAGAAGAAACACAGAGGCAGTTTCTAGAATATCTGTAATGTTCTGTCTTTAAATAGTGATATGTTCATAAGTGTTTTTAAAATTACTTTGCTTCATAGGTAACATATATACTATATATATTTATCCATAGGTATCAAATGCTTTAAAATATTTTTAATAAATGTTGGAGCAGAAGGAGAAACAGATTAGGATATACACAGTGCTCTTAACTGCATAGTACTGCATAGCATGCTACGGTAAAAGAGAGAAAGCATTTAATGTTTATGAAAATGTTATCATGAAAGCAGAGTAGTTGCTTCTAATACAAGAAATAGAAAATAAACTGCCTAACATCATCAGATAGTAAGGTAAGGACCTAATTCTGCCTGACCTACTTCTAGCTCTGTGTTCTCTATTAAATTCTGTGGTGCTGAAGGATGAGACTCACTGAAGCAGAGAGAAATATTTAAAGAAACTACAAGCCAGATTATAGGATAGAAATAGATTGAGGATTAAATGGCACTGAAATTGGAGTTATAGCTACAGTTGTTCTCCAAAGGAAAGTATTGGCAAAGTAACAAAGAATTTAAAATGCCGCTTTAGCAAAAGTTTTCACTAAACATGTTGGTGAAAGAAAAGCAGCACCGAAAAGTATTATGTCTAAGATGTTTTATATAAGATTTGTTTTCTAAAAAATCTTATATATTTTACGGCTATTTGAATAAGGATTAAGCTTGGCTATGGGTAACAGCAAACCAAAAAATAACTGTGGTTTAAATAAGAAATAATTCTATTTCTCTAGGTAGGTAATCCAGGTATAAATTGGTGCTCCTTTTTGTTAAGGACCCCAACCCTTCGGTCTTATGGCTCTGCAATATGACTGCCCTTGTCGAGTTCACCTCTGCATCTGAGATAGCTACTTCATTACCAAGTTCAACTCTTCATCCAAGATGGATACTCCATCTGTATTAGAGTCAGCAAACAGGGAAGAGTTGGAAATATCACTTGCCCCTTATATCATATTGACCATAAATTAGTCATACAGACATATATAAATCCAAAGGAAACTGAAAAACGTAGTCTTCATTCTAGATGGCCACATGCCCTGATAAAATATACAGGTTCTGTTGCCATGAAAGAAGGGGGAAATGGATACTGGGGGACAAATAGCTATCTTTGATGAAAAGGAATTAATGTGTATTCCATTTCTTTTATCAGCCACAGAACATAGTACTGTGGCAGACCAATATTTACTAGATAAATTAAATGTAGGACAATCTAGATACTTGGTGACTGCTTGTGTGTGAAGGTTTTATGGAGCTTCCCTTTGAATTACCTCTAAGGGACAGTGAGGCAAGACATGTCCCTCATGATAGTCTCTGAACAACAGAAGGTTTTTAAATTAGAGATAGATATCACTAGAAGAAATGTGATATATTGGAAAGGTGAAGATTCAAGGTTAGACACCTGGAGAATGACCACAGTCATGGCTCACATGAGAGTGAGTAGCCCTAAACAGGATTAAGGGGGTTATGTTGGTTGGACTCAGTGGGCATTAGAAAATGTAAAAAGTCAATAAAGAGGGATTTAGGAAAAGTAACTGAACTTTTTGCACTGATACAAATTGACCACCCTTGCCCCCGTAATACGGCATATACTCTTTTAATGAACTTTCAGTTAAAGTCAACAAAGCATGTTAAAGTATTCTCAAAATGTGCAATAAAGTTCCTTTAAAGACAGAATAGACTCAACAGAAGAAATAACACCAGGGCCTAAAGGAAGATCCTAAAATAATCTTTTTAAAACTTGCAGCATCTTTTCTATTATGCTTTACTATTCATGTTTTTACTTTCAAAAATCAGCTTTTCCAATATATATTTTAAACTAAAATTTTCACCATAGATTTTATATATTCTGGTCAAAATATTTCAAATAGAGAAGTCCATAAAGTAGAAAATGTGCGTTTTTATAATTCTTCTCTCCAAAATTAACTATTTGGTGTATGACTTCATAGGCTCTTGACCATAGATACTGAGTATTTTTTTCAATGTGAAAAAATATTTCAAACTGTTTGTAAAGAAAGAAAGCTTAACACATAATTTTGTGAATTAACAGGTAGAATGACATGGAATTACAGAGAGCAGAAGTCATGTACCAGATTTATGATTAGGCAATTTCACTTTATTTTCTTCTCTTTTCTCCCAACAATTCATAAACCCAGGGTCACATATATATATGTGTGGCTATAACGCCAACATTTTATTTGAATCGCCCCAGTATTAGTAAGAAGTGAAGTTCTGAGTGCTACCAACTAGGGGTAATGATGCAATGTTTTCACACTCCTTGGATGAAAATTTCACTTAGTGTGTCTTTTTATTGAAATTCAAATCTGTTGTGATATAGCTGTGCTAATTTTCTTTCTAATCCATGAGCTACTTTCCTTTACTATGACAAGAAAACCTTTACCAAAAGAATTTTTAAGTGAATCACTTCCATGTTTACCATTAATACTTAATTCAAATCACATGGAAATGATCTAAATTTTTCAAAACACTAAGGACCTCCATGATCAAGTCTCTCTATCAGGTCTCAGGTATCATTTTTATAGCAGCTCTCTTTTCATATGCAGCAAAATCATCAACAGTTTTGCTCTGGAATTGTTGATTAAAATTGTTCAATGCTGAAAAAAACAAGTCAAGTTTATGAACCCCTCTTATTACTAAAATTAAAAATGAATCAATCCACTTTATCATTTTTAATAATTTTATGATTGAGAAAAAAATCAATATTGAGTTCAGAAAATCTCACAAGTAGCTGGCTTTCAAAATCAGTTCCTATTTCATTATAAATTAGTCAACAGAGATGGTATTTTCTAAACAAACTGTATTGCTCATGACAGCGTACTGAACTCTAAAACTTGCAACCTCACTGAGGGAGAGGCCCTTAGTGAATGATGTTGTATTTTCTGGCCATGCAGAAAACATCCCAATTTGTCTATGCTGGATTTGCCTCAAAGTGGAAAAAAAAAAACCTCACAAGTTTTGTTAAGTGTTAAATTCCTTCACTGATTGTTTTGCCCCCGAGTACTTAAAAGATTAGTATGTTTTACAAATTAGATCATTAAAAATGAAATAAACAAGCTCGATCAAATTACTAAACCTTCACTGTCCACAGATTTGTCCTGCTAGTAGTTTAACTTTAGACCCACAATCAGTTACTCAAATGTTTCTTTTCAGCAAACTAAACTTTATTTTTCAAGCTGTCCTTGATGGATGTTTTCAATCTGCCCAGTTCTTTTTCATCTAAAATAGATTTAGGCATATCTATGACATCATGATATTTCTCCTCTGATGTCAAGTTTACTTCTAAGTTAATTCTGAAACTGACCTTAGAGGTAGTGTCAAGAGTTCTTTATTTTGTGGTCCGTTTGGTTGTACTGATAATTTTTTAACTTGAGCTAATAGTTTTATTTACCTCAACCTTCTGAGATTTTCTTTCAAACTTGCACAGTCTGTTTTTAATTGTCACTACAAGCAATTTCATCTAATTATTACTCATTTTTCTTGCACAAGTGATAGTGGCTTTTAGTATCATCTGAATTTTCAAAATAATAAATCCCATAATTTAAATAAGTATTAACTGTACCCTAACTATATTGACCAAAACTGCTTACCACCCATTTACTCATTATGCCTGAGACAGCATTTCCATTTTCCTCACTGTTGGCAACCCACAACTGTCTCAAGCCTTGATGTTAGATTATTCTGAGGGGAAATAGAGAAGAAAGAGAGAGAAGGATGGAGAGGAAAAGAAAGAGGGAAGGAAGGAAGGGAGGGAGGAAGGAGGGAGGGAGGGAGGAAAAATGTTTCTCCTTTCATAATATTATTATTTCTAAAATTCCATCATTAATTATTTAATATTTGTAGGACTCCTTTCAAAAGGGAAGAAATTATCTGAGCAAGAGTCATGTAGGAGAGATTCAAAGGAGCTGTTGAGAGATCATGCCCTTTTATTAAGAATTCATTAGATTATTGGTACAATTTGCCTCATTACTATGTGAGCTACTGATCTGTCCATGTGGTGTTAAAATACAGCACAAAGACACAGGCCGTCTGGTCCAATCTGTTGACATGTGCCCGAAAGAATCAAGAGAGAACCCTTATTAGATACACATAATGAGAGGCTTCTGCTGCGGAGTCGAGGAAATAGCCAGGTATCAACTATGATTGTCTCATACCAGGGTTGGAGAATTCATTGTCAACAGTTGCAGAAAGGTATGAAGTAGAGAAAAGTCACAGAAGCATCTCGTGAAAATGTAACTCTGTTCCTCCGCAGAGATGGGGACAAGAGTGCTTACTATTCAGGAAGTAACTGCAATTCTTCATCCCCACCCTACCTGCCTATTTAAACCATCAATTCACAGTCCTTAGTTTTATGTTCACAAAACCCGCACAGAATTATTGTTACTTCCTCCCATTTAAAGGTAAGGAAATTGAGGCTTACAGAAATTATCTATCTCAGTCAAAGTCAAATAGCTAATAAGTGGTGGAGCTGGAATTGAAACCGTGCAGTATACATCACAACTGTCTATTTCATTACTTTAAGAGTCACCATCACTCCCAACTCCTTTTTGGGTGATTCTGACCAGTGACATACACAATTTTAGCCTCTAGGGAGGGTTGTACTTGCCTTTCTCTTTGATACTTCTCCATGTAGAACAAATGCCTACAGGAGACATGGTGACATTGGAGGCCCTGGTAAATGATGGGAAACTTTCAATGAATTTGGACAGGTCTCAAAATTAACAAATCTATAATCTAACAATTATGAGGAAGGAAGGGAGGGGATGATGCAAGGAGGGAGGGAAGGAGACATACAGAGAGACATAAGCTAGAGAGAGAAAGAGTGAGACTGATTCTCAGTTCTTACTCAGGACAGACTTCTTGGTGAACAGACCTTTACCCTCCTGTTCATTCTCAAGATGGTTTATAGCTTCATGGCTCCGTGAATCCACTGTGTAAGCACAATGAATCACAGAACTTTCTCACTGAGGTTCTGTCCCTACAGAGAAATCCCACAGAGACTGCAGCTTTGAAAGTAGAGAATTTAAATCATCTTTCTAAAAGTGAGAATGGAAATAATCCCAGGGCGCTCAGAAACCCTCCACAAATGTTGAAACAAGGCTATCTGAAAAGATTACCAGGGAGAGTAAATGTGAGAGACGTGATTCCCCTTCCAGTAAATGCTTCTCTGGGAAAGGCACTTGTTAACTCCCACTGAAAAATAGGCCTGCTGTCCAAGTTAGCAGTGAATTACAGAAGAAATGGTGCAAAACTTCACAGCCTGGAGAGAAAACCCCAGTTGCACTGAAGTGGAGCTGTGAAACGATTCCTATATTACAAGGAGAATTATTTTATCTTTTTGCTAAAGTCACTGAAATAAACAATCACAGTTCTAAACTGTGAAAAACAAGAAGGAACACTGGGAAGATTTATAATACACATGTTACTACTCCCTGTAGCATGATTAAGATAGTAAACATACATCCAAAGTTAACAAAATAATTTCACGTCTCATCTTACTTAGATTTTACAACAGTGTCTGTGAGAGAGATATTATCATTTTATGTTATAGATAAGAACCTAATATTCAAGTAATTTTAAGTGACTTCTCTATGGTCACAAAGATGAAAAACAGTGATGCAAGCACAGAGGCCCCAGTTTTCTTAATTCTAGTCCATGCTTTTAGATCCCAGTTGTGGCTATGGAGTAATGTCTCAGAAACCGCAATGGCATTACTGTGACCCTGAATACACTTATTTTTCACCTGAATCCTTTACTGACATCCTTTTAGGGCTCTCCCCTTTCCATAATAAGTGTCAGACAGTATTTACCATGTATTTATGTACCTACTATTTTATAACCTGTGGTTTTCCCAATTAAGGATTTGGTTTTTGGATCCATATAAATATATAAAGCCCAGGCCTTGACATTCATTAGCTCTGAACAACGCACTGAATGTCTTGAGTCTTCTTTTCCCGTATAAGTCATGAAAAATAACATTTGCCTGTATATAGAATAACATTTGCACAGTATATAGAATCATACTGTGTCTGTAGGACCTGGTGAGTAGTAAATATTCAATAAATGACAGGTAAGTATATGTGCCAACATTTCACTACAAAGCCTGGGGGGTCAAATCCTTCTTCTTCCTGCCCTGTCACACTGGGGGCCAGTCAGGGCCTTCTCCTGGAAGTCTGAAGTTTGAATACATGTTGAAAATCCGAAACAAATATTTGAATGTATTTATCCCAAAGGTAGTGTGCTGATCAGACTGTCGACTGCTATGACACCACTGTTGTCGTTTTGTTTTTAACCCTCCCAACAGGCATTGGATTGAGAGAGTTTGGCACCCACTATAAATTCCCAGTATAGGCCATTTGCTTAGTTGGGTCAAATTTGGTTTCTATTGCATGAAGCCAGTGATTCCAAAATAAGAGGATATAAATATTGTTTGAATTACTTTGAATTTGTAAACATTATATATCAGTTTTATCAGAGAAGTATATATTTCTCCCCCAGCTCATATTCTACAAAAAATTACTATGGGTTTCTCTGTGTGAAGGACAGGCATTGTCACAGCCATTTGGTAGTAGGTGGTGGAAGATTTTTTTATACACCTATTTTTTATATCAAAGCCTCAGTGAAACTTGAGGATATAATATTGAGCCATAACTCACTGGGGGTATTTTTTCAAGAAGTTAATAAAGTACAGGTATGTTGCTTTGGTAACAGCTGGTTTGTTAGAGCACAGAGCTTAGGAGAACTCAGAGTTGTTTAGAATTATCATTTCCTCAAGTGGATTTTCAAAAACCTTTCATTAGTGCTTTTAACTGTAGTTTCCTAACAGTTAATCCAAAGCTGAAATTCCATACTTAACATACTCTGTATAAAGAAACATTTGTTTGTTTGTTTGTTTACTTATCTTCTTAGAATTCCTTTTTTTAAATTGAAATATAGTTGATATACAATATTATGTTAGTTTCAGGTTACTACAGAGTGATTTGACATTTGCATACATTATGAAATGATCACTATGATACGCCTAGTAACCATCTGTCCCCATACAAACGTACTACACTATTATTAACTATATTCCTTATGCTGTATATTATATCCTTGTGGCTTTTTTTTTTGCGGTACGCGGGCCTCTCACTGTCGTGGCCTCTCCTGTTGTGGAGCACAGGCTCCGGACGCACAGGCTCAGAGGCCATGGCTCACGGGCCCAGCCACTCCATGGCATGTGGGATCTTCCCAGACTGGGGCATGAACCCGTGTCCCCTGCATCGGCAGGCGGACTCTCAACCACCACACCACCAGGGAAGCCCTCCCTGTGGCTTTTTTATTTTATAACTGGACACTAGCACCTCTTAATCCTCTTCACCTATGTTGCCCAATCCCTCAGGCCTCTCCCTTCTGGCAACTATCCCTTTGTTCTCTGTTTCTATGGGTCTGTTTTCATTTTGTTTATTTTCTTAGGATTTTTTCTCTGACTAGATACTCTAACTCCTAAATTCTAATCCAGTTCAATTCATGATTACAGTTGATTTCTCAAAAAATAAAAACAGAAACATAACTGTTGGGACTCAATGTCTTTCCTGGAAAAAACCCATAAATATGTTGTTTGGCAAATAATCACTTTCATATTTGTAAGAGGTGCAGGATATAGAAACCATCACATTTTGCCAAACAGTACAATTATTTTAAGAGAAGCCAACACCTTATTGCTTTAAGATCAAGACAATAATTTCAGGATAAAACTGTATTATAATTTGGAGAACTTAAAAATATAGGATAAAATAGAATGTCAAAAATACAAGTGAATATAATTTAAAGAATGAAAAAATCAAATTAAAGGATCACTGTTATGTTAACTATGAAGCTGTAACAGAGCCTGGTTAGAATTTTTAAAGTAAATGATGTGAAGGAGAAATATTTTATAACTTCCAATATACCCAGAATGATATACCTGGAAATGTCACTAGATTAAAAACCAAGATATTCTGGTTTCAGTTGAGGATGTATCATCTGTAAAATGAGAGGGCTGTATTTACCGATCCTTAGTTTTCTTACATACCCATTAGTTTTCTTATAGGTTCATAAAGATATATGTCTCACGTTACACAAGGGTATGTTGCTTCATAAACATTACTGAGAACACAGTGTGGATCAGACGCTGTAATAGGCATGAGATTTACAAAGCAGCTCTTGGCAAGACTGCACAATCCAGGGGAAAATACTGCCAAGGAACAATTACTACAGAGAGTGTCCTAACTGAAGACATAGAGGTAACCATAGGATGTGGTGGTAACACTGAGTTAACACTGGGCTGGGTGTCCAAAGGATGTTTCCTGGAAGAGAGAATGTCTGTGCTGAATTTTAAAGTATGTTAGCAAGGTAAAGAGGAGGGACTGGAGCACACCAGCAGAAGCAGCAGCTTGAGAAATACACAAAGTGTGAAAAAGCATGCTGTGCCCAGGAAATGAGAGGTAGCCAGCACTTCTCAATACAAGGCTGAAAGTGGTAAGAGGTAGGAGAAGATGGAGAGGTAGGTTGTTTTTTTTGGCCATGTAACATATTCTATTATTAAAGAGATGGGGAGCAACTGAACAATTTTTATAGATGACAGTGAAAGGGTTATATCTGTAGTTTAGATCAATTACTCATGTGGAGAACTCATTTGAGGGTAACTAAACTAGAAATGGAAAAACCACTAAGAAGGCCTGACAAAGTTTGCATACACATACACACCCAAATGACTGGTGAGGATGCTATGGAATGGTGAGTTTCCAGAGGCTGGAGGAGTGTTTTTGCAGGAAAGGTACAGTTAATAGTCAATACAGAATTGATAAATACATGGGGATATATGAACTCACATAAGGCACGGCAGAGTAATCAGAACTGTGACCAAGAATGGAACTCCCCAAACTGAGTGCTAGATGGAGGAAGCAGTGCTCAGGAAGGAGACTGAGAAGAAACTGCCAGAAATATAAGACTACAGATTCCGAAGGTAGAAGCTTTCAAAAAGGGTGAAGTGGAAAATAGCATGAAATTCAGCCAGTGACAGTTAAAATAAAGAATAAATTGTTCATTTAGATTTAGCTCCAGAAAAATAATTGTTCAGAGAAACAGCTGTTGCAGTGACATGGAGGAATGGAAGACAGATGCCTCTGAATAGTGATAAATGGAGAGTACAAAGAGGAGAAAACAATAATTTGACACAAAACAGAATGTCAAATTTTGACCCTGTGCAAATCCTAAAAAACAACAAAAAAGAGAAAAAGATGTGAGAAAAGTGACAATTATTGAAGTTAGGCAAAGACAATCCAACACATGACTACCAGGAGTCCCTGAAAAAGAAAACCAAAGCAATGGAACAAATATTAAATAAGCTATAATTCAATAAAAATTTCCTGAAATAATAAAAGTTTGATATCACATTGAAAGAGTACACAGTTTAGGGATGATGAAGTACTATGAACCAGAATAGTTCTGGGGGTGAGGTGGAAATGGGAAAAAGTGAAGTTGTTGCTTCCAGACATTGGACAGTAGGCCGTGTAGGCATGTGATCCTTAATTAAAGAAAACAGCAAAGTGAACTTTAATATCACCCTAGCTTTCTGCTTAGAAGTACTTTCTGGATCAAGGTTCATGAAGAAGAAACCCAACCAGATAAGACCAGTTTTTTCTGAGTTGAATAATCAAGGAATCAGTTTTCATTGAAGACTGCAGAGGAAGTGATTTTTAGAGCAGAGTACAAGAGGGAAGAGAATACTGTAGGGAAAGAGTTCCAGAAACTAATATAGGGATCATCTTGAGTCTTTGGCTGAATACTTAGCTTAATTTCTTTAGGATGAGACCCCAAGAGACTAGGCAAAGAACAACTATCAGGGAAGGAGCAACTACTAGAGATGAGTAAGCTGAACAAAACTGGAGTTAATACAGGGTTAAGAAGTGGTCAGTTTCCAACCTACAGAATAGAAAGTTATGCTGAATGAGTACCAGGGTCATTCATTATGAACCCTGGGAAGATCACACCTTACTATACCTTAGAAGTAGGAATAAACTAGCCGTACAACAGGCTCTAGAAGAGCCTAAAATTGAGTTCTGAAAGGTTCAAGTTGATCTTTCAATAAATTAATTGCCTGTCAAAACCAATTTTAATACTCTTTGAAGGACGACAACAAAATCCAGACACTCGGGAGCATAATATTCACAATGTCCAGGACCCAATCCAAGATTATAGGATCATCTCAATAAATAGAGAAAAAGCATTGATACATTTCAACATACCCTCCCTCTTGATACAAACTCTCAGCTGAACAGGAATAGAAGAATTTTTCTCAACCCAATAAATAGCATCTACAAAATCTTACAGCTAAAATCATCCTTAATGATGATAAACCAAACGCTTTGTATTAAAGACCAGAACAAACCAAGAACTCTGCCGTCACTTCTATTTAACATTACACTTGATGTCTTATCCAGTGCAATAAGTCAATAAAAGGAAATAAAAGGAATTCAGATTGGAAAGGAATATTGAAACTTTTACCCCCATACTTAACATGACAGAGTACAGCATGAACCTGAAAATAACCAAGAAGAACCAACAGCATCTACTAAATGTACTGGATTTTAAAGAGTAAAAAAAATCTTTTTGGCACATAGGTAAAATGGACAATATTAAGGTATAGTATTTGTAATATACACTTATACAATATAACTATAAACAAATACAAGGTAGTGGTTACTGTTACAATTAGAATAGTGGTTAATTTTGAAGGGAGAGAGGAGAGATCGGGAAGGGACAATCAATGGAGGGGCTTCTGAGATGGCTGGCAAAGATCTATCTCTGGAATTGGTTGGTGAGATAATCATTATTATTATCACCTTATAATAATTTAGTGAAATATATATTTATTTGTGTAGTCTTATGCATCTGGGTTTCCTTTTATAATAAGAATGTTAAAAAATAAAGCCAAATAGAAAAAAAAAACATTTGTACTTTATATGTGATCTTCTAAAAAAGTAGCAGAAGCAATTAGGTGTGTTATAGTTGCCAACTATGGCATATTTTATATCTTGAACCAAAACTATTTATCTATTTTCTTTAAATGATAATATGTGATGTTTTAAACACATTCATTCCACATTCATTTTGATTATCAAAACTGACAAAGCATTTTGAGTATCTGATGTATAGATAAAGTATGAAGATTAAAAGATTAATAAATATGGTGCCTGTCAAAAAAGTTCACTATGTAGTGACTGAGGCAAACTAGTAAACAAATGACCCAATTGTTATGGTATCCTAATCTTGTCATAAGTGTCATATGTTTAACTCCATATTTAAAAAAATATATTATATAAGTATTACCTTAAATTTAAAAAAAAAGAAAAAGCAGATGACTACATGGAAAAATTACTGGAAAAACTTATTACAAAGATTAATTTTCTTAATGTATAAAGAGTTCTTTCAAATCAATAAGGAAAAGGCCAACAGTAGAACGGAAAAGTGGGCAAAAGGAACTATACAAACAATTCATGATTGTAACCATATAAACGATGAATGAACATATTAAATATGCTTCTCCTTGCTCATAATTAAAGACATGTAAATTGCAACAATACAGCATATTAAGTGCAACATGGCAGTGCACATCAAAGTGCTACATGATCGCAGAGCAAACAGGAACGATGAGCTTGAGAACGTTTCAAAAAGTTTCCAATGCTGAAGTTATATGTGAGATATGTTTTAAAAGATGAAGAGGTGTTTACCAGGCTGATAAGGGAGATATATTTCACATGAACATGGTTTGAAATGTCTTGGTGCATTTGGAAAAGGCGAAAATGTACATATAGTTGGAACACAGTGTGTGTAGGCTATCATGGTAGGAGATTCTACCATTCAGCCGATGAGGTAAGCTGGAGAACAAATGGAAGGATCTTGTATACCATACTAAGCAGTCTGGGAGCTATCCTTATAGAAGACAGGGAATTTCCAAAGGATCTGAGAGTGACTTAATCAGGTAATCATTATTATAAAGATAACACAAGTATGAAAAATGAACTGAATGGCCATTTATAAAATGTTTGTAATTATTCAGATGAGACATAATGGCTGTCTACACCAGGCAGCGGTAGGAAGGATGAAGAGGAAGGCAGTTTTGTGACGCAGGGCTGAGCAATAAATTTGCTGTGGATTGTGGAGGATGATGATTTTTTTTTTTTTTTTTTTTTTTTGCGGTACGCGGGCCTCTCACTGTTGTGGCCTCTCCCGTTGCGGAGCACAGGCTCCGGACGCGCAGGCTCAGCGGCCGCGGCTCATGGGCCCAGCTGCTCCATGGCATGTGGGATCTTCCCGGACCGGAACACGAACCCGTGTCCCCTGCATCGGCAGGCGGACTCTCAACCACTGCGCCACCAGGGAAGCCCTGATATTTTTAATTAGAGTAAGACTGGCAAAATTTGAATTTTGAGTTTCCATAGTAGTGATGAATATCAGAAGACATGGTACGTTGGATGAAAACCTTGTACTACTATACCAGCACTGAAACTTCTAAAAAGCATGACAGAGATAATGAATACTCTTTTTGAAAAAAGGATATATGAAAATATCTCTCAGAAAAGGAGAAAAAGTGCTGGTCTCTTTAAGGTGTGTTTTTATTTAAGTAGCACAAGCATAGGAGAAACAATTAAAATACTCTAACTTCATCTAAAACAAAAGACCGATAAGCAGGTCCCTTATTTCTACAGTAACAGTAGCTCTCAAATGTCACATGGCTTGAAGACCTTGACTATCCATGGGTTAGGTGTTGTAAGGTAACACAACATCAGAGCAGTCCTCAGAACTTTTAAACCAAAGCGATTAGAATATAGATCCATTCAACATTTATTCAAATATTTGTTCCTTTGTAAATTCTTCCCTGATTTCCCTCCATCAAACTATTTTATTTCTAACGTCACTTCATTTACTGAGTCTACTTTAACATTTGCCATTTCTGTCTTTTATTCCAGTTATTGGTGTTATAACCTAATAATGATAAACAGAGCCTAAAATATATGAAGCTTTTATTCTGTGCCAAATACTGTTCTGAGTCATTCATGTATGTCTCAATGTATTTAATGGTCATAAGAACCCTATGAGAAAGGTACTGACACTACTCATTTTGTTTCACAGATGAGGAAACTGAGGCACAGCAAGCTTGAGTATTCTTCCCAAAATCACACAGAGAGTTACCATTTAAACACAGTCTGGATCCGGATTACATGCATTTGACCACCACAGTATGATATCTTTCATTGTCTATAATCTCCCACAACACTTGGGAGAGTGCTGGATGCATAGGGGAAAAGAAAGAAACATTTAATTAACATCTGAGCCATGAGCAAATGCCAGGAATTATGGAATCCATCCTATTCCGAGGGAAAGATTACAAGCATGGAAGCTCTAGGTTTCTAGCTCTCAGCCCCCTTCCTGGTTTCCTTGCGACACGTGATATTCGGAGTAGGGATGTGCAGACCAGAGCTGCAGGTCTCATCTGCACCTGCGGAAGCAATGTGAGTAGGCACAGTAAGGAAAGTTGGGAAAAGATGTTGCTCTCCATTAGCTTGACCATCTACCGCAAATCATGAAAATGCCAAGTGCTTTTCAATCTGTCAGATAAGTCACTGAAAGAGAGAGGAGCACAGGTAGCCCAGGAAAGGGTGTCATTCAAGAAGTGTATATACAAGTGGAGCTGCCACTAGTGGGACATCACAGGAGAGATTGTTTCCTCAAAGACATACAGATCTCCCTTATGCCTTTCTTCCTCCAGTGCAACTCAGTGGGCTCTTAGTTATTCTGCAGTCAGAAACCAAGTGCATTAATTAACTCTGCCTTCCTAAAACTGATCTAGGTTATGGGAACAAAGAACAAAACCTTGGAGTTGGAGGGAACCATGGGATTTTCATAGAAAGGAAATTCTACCCAGAATAGAAAGCAACAGCCCCAGTTATGAGTGGGAAAGTGAGTGTGCATTTGCTGCTGAGACTCAGTGTGTACAAATGCACGTTCCTGTTAGAGGGGTTGTGTCCAAGCACAGTCTCACCCCCAGTTACAAGCCACAGTAGCTGACACTTGTGCTTAACAGCACTCTTCTTATACACGGAAAAAAATTTAATTTGAAAATTTTAAGTTAGTGATATTTCTGGAGACATATTCCAAGTTTTGTGTTGTTTATACAGTGAAGTTAAATTGCGTCACATGAGCCCAATTTACATCTCAATCATTCTCTCAGGTAATGTACAATTTAATAAATTGCATTAACTTACATTTTGCACAACACAAGATCTTTCTTACCATACCCCTCCACTGAATGTTTTCTCTGCTCCCTTCCCCTTTTCTGGTTGTCAAAACATGTCTTATCTTTCAAAGACCGACTGAAATATCTCTTCCTCTTTAAAGATTTTTCCTTCCTGAGTACCTTTTTTCTCCTTGATTCCTGTATTAGATTAGCTGTACAGATTAGTTGAATCTGTAATACAACTCATCAAAAGCATGTCTTGTTAGAGTTGTGTGCCTCTACCAGTACTTTTTTCTCTCAGTGTACATAACTTGGTTTATGGATCGTAGTATTTGCCCAATCAATATTTGGTAAATTACATTGAATTGATTCACTGTTGCTGAGAGACAGTGTCTTATCATCAAAGAGCACAAGATTTGAAATTACAATGTTTGTGTTTAAATACTGTCTTCATCACACTATCTACGTGATCTGACCAACGTTACTTAACCTTGCTAAGCATCAGACTTCTCATCTGTAAAACCTGGATAAAACTGTTTAACTCACAGATTTACGGTCCAGATTAATTAAAATGATACCTGTAAAAAGGTGGGTTATAAACTATAAAGCTCTGCACAGACCATTGTTGTTAAAAGTTCCCAGTTGATTGGGGTCACGTTTGATCAAGAATGATGGTTTCACAGGCAAATATGGAACTTTATGCTGTTATTTCCAACTAAACAAGCTGGCCGGCTTCACTTCCTTAGACACAGAAGCCCCACTCACCATATCACAGCTGGATAGAGCTTGCTTTCCGATTCAATGCCTTTTTATAGCCACTTTTCTCACAAGCCAACAAAACAGAACACACTCTTCCTGCTAATCAATGCCACATGTAGTACAATGAGCAATTGAGCCCAGAAAAAGGAAGAGGACATTAATAATAGAATGCTTGATTACTAAGAGATTAGAACCTGAAGTTGTGTTTGCATTCTCTGTTGGAAGGTATAATTTAATTAGCCGACTTGGAAAGGTTTTAGATGTGATAGAAACTAACATTTCACTTCTGTAATTTCATAGCCCCTTCCTTTCTCTTACTTTCCTTCTTCTTCCTAAGCATTCCTGGGTGCTCACTATATGCCTGGTGCAGGAAGCTTAGGTGACCTTGGACTACAAATGCAGAGCAAAAAGGCATTTTAAAAAAACATTTTATTGGAGTAGTGTTGATTTACAGTGTTGTGTTAGTTTCAGGTGTACAGCAAACTGAATCATTTATAAACTGAATTCTTATTCAAATGCTGGAAGTGGCATATGTCTTCGTTCACACTCAGCGTGTTGGGCCTCTTGGTGGAAAGGGACGTAGGTGATTTACCCTTCAGACGGTGGAGTTCAGAACCCAACAATTTGCTTGGAAGGTAAAAACGTGATGTGTCTCACTCCCCAGAAAATTTCAGGCATGGCAGGAGGTTGGCTTTGGAGAGGCCAGTTCTTATTGGCAGTTCCCAGAAAGGACAGGCCCAAGATGTCTCAGATGCTTGGGTAGAGGCCAAGATGTTCATATTCTAGTAGCTCACAGAAACTTTTAACGAGAAGGGTTCTAAACAATGCTAGCTGCTAAATAGGAAAAGAGGCTCAATACGTTGAAATTCTGGCTGTGATCAATCCCACTTTAGGGAAAATAGCATATAGGAAGAGAATATTGTCCAAGCCACCCCCTTCAAGTTGTTTCCTTGCCTGAGGTTGAAGGTAGGACATACCTCTCTCAGTCAGGGAGCTGACTTGGTGGGGGGGGGGGTGTTATGGCATCCCAAGCTTTCACTGTGAAGCCTGAAGAAACTCTGGAGGGTTAAATTTAGTTAGCCTTACCCATCTTGATTGATAGAGATCCCACAGAAATGATCCAACTGCAGCAAGAATAGTCAGAAACTGCGCAACTGCAAGAGCATCTAAATAAGGAGAACTTGACTCACCAAGCAGGTGGCAGTGGTGGGTTGTGGGCAGGGTTGCCAGATAAAATACAGAATGCTCAGTTAAATTTGAATTTCAGATCAACAGAAATGTTTGCTGAGGGGGGGATAGGTATGTCCCAGGTATGCATAAGACATACTTATCCCCCCCAAAATTGTTGTTTACCTGAAATTAAAATTTAACAGAGAATGCTACATTTTCATTTGGGAAATCTGATCACGCTTGTTGGGGAAATTCTCTTGTCCCAGGAGGTTGGACATTCTTGTACTTGTTCTTTAGTAACACCTGAGGATGGGTTTACATGTCCTGTTGTTTTCTAGAATCTTAGAGTCGCTTAGGAATCTGATTTCCTGGTTTGGGAACCCACATTTCCTAACATTAGCTTATAACCTTGGGCAAGTTAACTTCTCTGTGGTTCAGTTTCTCCATCTATAAAATGGGAATCACAGGAACTGAACCTGTCTCACACTGTTGTTGTAAATATTAAATTAACAGATACGTGTGATGTCCTCTGAACAGTGGTTGGAACATAGTAAGCTCTCAGTAAACATTTGTTGAGAAAAATTAGCTATTTATTATTATTTTAGTAGTTCAGCACTCTTACGGCCATGGGCTGTCCTGCTGGGTAGTACCTAGTCCTTTAGTGCTCTTTCATACCTCCAAGTACTTCAGCCTGCTACTACCAGCACCATGACAACAAACAAAGTCATGGCACCATGAAGAGACATCATATTCACATTTGGAAGGAAGCTGGTGCTTCTGTGAGGTCAGCAGCTACTTCTAGTGCAGAAGCAGCTTCAAATCTGCACAAGATAATGGAAATTGGCAACATGGCTGAGAGCAGATGGCATAAGGCTGAGAGCAGGGTAGATCTAGATCCTTCTTTAATGAGACCATTTATCCACCAACTTTCCAGAGAATCAAGAACACTGAGACTCATTCTTCTGTCTTCAAATGTAATGTTTGCAGATGATTCAGTGCCTTTCTCAGCTCAGGCAGACCCAGCACTGTCCTCTCTCCCCAGCTCAAGTGAGGGCCTCAGCTTGCTTTCCTTTTTGGCTTTAGAGCTGCTTCCACTGTCCCTAAAGCCTGGCTGTGTAGTAGGATGCATTTTCTCCAGTCTCTCGGTTTCATATTATTTCTAGAGATAAGCACATGTGGTCTTCGGGCTTTGAACAATTTTAAATTTACTCTCTGGGGGGGACTGAGAAAACGAGCCCTGTCATAGCACCACTGTGGAATGACTGGAGCACTGGAACTGACGGCCACAATATGGACCTGTCATCTGGCTCTGTCACCAACCCATGATGTGATATTGGGCTGGCTGGTAAACCTACTTGGATCTCAGTTTCCACCTGGAAAAAGAATGTAATTATATTCCATGCACTGCCTACCACATAAGGTTATTCTGAAAGTCTAAAGGGATGATACATGTGAAAGAGTTGTGTAAACCATCCAAACACCAACAAGTTATTGTTTTGTTGTTAACTCTTACAGCCTGTGAGAGACCAGAAGCTGTGTGAGAGACGTTACCATATGCTTTCACACGCTAGATATGGGGTGCTTGTTCACTGCGATAAAAACCTTCAAATTAAAATTATAAATTCAAGAGTGAACTGTGCTGTATCTGAACCAAATATTTTTATTGCTATTGCCTGGGTACAATTCAGGATGTCACCCTTGAGAGAATGTCACTGCCTCTAAATAAATTTCCCTGGCTCCTACAGTGAGGTCTGAGTGCCAGAAAGTGGCCATGTGCCATAAAATTATACAATTGTCTTAATACAGTTTCCAGTGCATCTACCAAGATTATATTTTAATTTCCTGTGGCCAGGACAGCATCTCCAAATGCCCTCTTTGCTAGAACTCCCAGGAATGCTAGAAATACAAGCAGGGCTAAATCAAAAATCTTAATTGAAAGACAACGTTTAACCCAATGAGGGGTTCACAGAGATTGGCAAAGGTTACTTTCCTTCTTCATAGCACTAGCTTAACTGATACCATGAGAGCTTATTTTATACACACCTCCTGCCCTTATCACCACAACCCAGGGAACAGCATGGCTCTCTCCACTACTCACTTTTGGGTCCCTTCAACAAACAGTAGCCATCAGTTTTATTCACTCTATTTTGTATCTTTGCATAAATATACAGATAATTTACAAAACTCTTCTCATGTTTGTGAAATAGGAGAGTACAGCCATTTTCCTTTGCCAAATCTCTTTTCTCTTTGGACAATCTTATTTCTTTTGGAGGATCTATTTTCTTCTAACTCCTTAAATCTTCTCTCTGGTGCTTTTTTATACTGTAGCCGTGGGAGGGAGGGAGGGAGGGAGGGAGGAAGGGAGGGAGGGAGGGAGGGAGGGAGGGAGGGAGGGAGGGAGGGAGGGAGGGAGGAAGGAAGGGAGGGAGGGAGGGAGGAAGAAAGGGAGGGAGGAAGGAAGGGAGGGAGGGAGGGAGGAAGGGAGCAAGGGAGGAAGGGAGGAAGGGAGGAAGGGAGGATGGAAGGGAGGAAGGGAGGAAGGGAGGGAGGGAGGAAGGGAGGAAGGGAGGGAGGGAGGAAGGAAGGGAGGGAGGGAGGGAGGGAGGGAGGGAGGGGGGAGGGAGGGAGGGAGGAAGGAGGGAGGGAGGGAGGGAGGAAGGGAGGGAGGGAGGGAGGGAGGGAGGGAGGGAGGGAGGGAGGAAGGAAGGGAGGGAGGGAGGGAGGGAGGAAGAAAGGGAGGGAGGAAGGAAGGGAGGGAGGGAGGGAGGAAGGGAGCAAGGGAGGAAGGGAGGAAGGGAGGAAGGGAGGATGGAAGGGAGGAAGGGAGGAAGGGAGGGAGGGAGGAAGGGAGGAAGGGAGGGAGGGAGGAAGGAAGGGAGGGAGGGAGGGAGGGAGGGAGGGAGGGGGGAGGGAGGGAGGGAGGAAGGAGGGAGGGAGGGAGGGAGGGAGGGAGGGGGAGGGAGGGAGGGAGGGAGGGAGGGAAGGAAGGAAGGAAGGAAGGAAGGAGGGAAGGAAGGAAGGAGGGAAGGAAGGAAGAAATGAAAGAGAGAGAAAGAAAGAAAGGAAGATTTGCTTGTAGGAAATTTTTGACATTCTCTGGGCCCACATTATAAAAAATATTTTATTTTAATAATAATTGTATAAACTTGTGTACAACACATATTCATAGTGATAAGATTACTACAGTAATAAGCAGTTAACGTATCATATTCCCACACAGTTACTGCTTATTACTGGGTGATGAGAGCCCCTGAAATCTGCTCTTGGCATATGTCCTGTCTTTGATATATCATTGTTAACTACAGTCATCATGCTGTACACTAGATCTCTAGACTTATTCATCCTACATAACTGCAACTTTGTACCCTTTGACCAACATCCCCCATTTTCCTCACTTCCCCACCCCTGGTAACCACTCTTCAACTCTCTGCTTCTACATATTCAACTTTCTTAGATCCCACATGTAAGGAAGATCACACAGTATTTGTCTTTTTGTGCCTGGCTTATTTCACTTAGCACAATGTCCTCTACACTTCTCAGTGTAGACACCCGATCCATTCCGTTGCTATGTGGACAAGATTCTCTGTAATATGGATTGGTTCTTCCAAGCCTGCTAAACTGCAGAAGCTTTAAAAGTAAGTAACATTGTAAAACAATTATACTCCAATAAAGATGTTAAAAAAGAAAAAAAAAGTAAGTAACGTCCTCCTGTAGTCACACTGCCAACCTTGCACTTGATGTGCTCCTGTGGCTTTTGCCAAAGGAGCTGTTCACCAAACAAGTGCCTTGGTCAGAGGTGTACCCTCAAATGTACAGAGTGCGGGTCAAATCATTAGGTATGAGACAAGGTCTTTATCGTGGTCTGAGGTGGGTTCATTTAAATGAAGCTTAGTTCTTGGCCACACCCTAGTCTGAATCGATTTATTTTAATGGCAAATGAAATTCCACTAGGCTTTCTTATAGATGGAACTCTTTCTGAATCATCCTAGGCAGAAACCTAGCATTGAAGGTCAAGGAACACAGACTGTCTCTTATTTGCATCTGTTTCCATATTCAGTGAGGCAGCATAGGGTAACTTGTCACTCAGTGGACCTGGGGAAGGTAGGTGGGCCTGAGGAGATGGTAAGACCCTGTGTGAGTAATCAGTGAACTAGTTGGTGTAGCAGCATTACTAGATGTCCACAATGGGAGCACTGGATCATGAAGTAGAAATGAAATTCGGTGAGCAGAGGAGGCTTGAGTAAGAGAAGGCCTTACTACAGTTCATGGGCCAAATCCTTGTACAAAGTACACATTCGAGATGTTCATGGAAGCCAGAGTCCTGGAAGTCGTTTTACAGAGAAAAGGAGATTAAAGGAGTCCACGGTTTTTGGAGTAGATGACTAGGTTCTCCATTTTCTATTAACAATTGTTCTGCGTATTGTATATTTTGAAAAATGACTTCCTTTCCCACAAGAATCACAGATATGCAAGGGCAAATAAGCATACACGTGTGCAGGCAGGCGCACACACACACACACACACACACACACACTATAAGGAAATAAGCAAACCTATTTCACTGTTCCAGGAAAAGAGCTCCTCAGACTGAGGTGTACTAAACAAAATAAAGCAAACACAAAGCAGACCAATTTTTTTTTTTTTTTTTTTTTGCGGTACGTGGGCCTCTCACTGCTGTGGCCTCGCCTGTTGCGGAGCACAGGCTCCGGACGCGCAGGCCCAGCGGCCATGGCTCACGGGCCCAGCCGCTCCGCGGCATGTGGGATCCTCCCGGACCGGGGCACGAACCCACGTCCCCTGCATCGGCAGGCGGACTCTCAACCACTGCGCCACCAGGGAAGCCCAACAAGACCAATTTTGAAACCTATTTTCAAAGTGTGTGTCTTTAGAGTACTCCTGGTTTCCATCACCTCACACTCATCTCTGGTTCTATAGCTAAAGGCAGAGAGCATATTCCTGCTTCTCACTGAGCTACTAAAGACGGCATCTCTGTGAATCTCAAAAATTTCTCCTCCTCTTTACTAGGAGAATAGTGCACTGAACACCAGTGGCAGATATATATGATACAAATCATGACTCCAGTTTTTTGGTTTATGTTTTTTTTTTAAGAAAGAATTAAATCTACAATACTAAGGACCCAAAGAAGCCCCACTCTTTTAATCAAATTAACATCTATCTTTACTTACATCATGGTCACCTTGTAAACATCACAATGCTTATCTGGTGTTTCCAGCTACTAAATGAGAGTTGAGGAAGTGGTGGGTTAATTGTATCAAATGCAGAGTAATGATGGTTTTTTCTCCTGGAACTGCACCGTTGCTTCATGCCCAATTTTTAATTGCTTTTCAAGAACCAACACAATTGGCACCTTCTTTACGAAGCTTGATTTATTGACACTGCATGTGGGGAGAGCTCCAAATGCCAAGATATCATGCTGAATGTCACAAGATAATGATAGATCTGTAAAAGCTTGGAAAATATCACTCACAAGAAATAGTCCTAGAGAATAAGGTCACAGTGGCAGGCCAATTTCTCTGCTGATAATGTCTTCAGTTGACATGATGGTAGAGAGTGGCTGAGATTGGGAGAGGATTGTGACAGGATGCATTTGGATGAAGTCGGCACCCAGCTTTTATAAGTTGTTTTTAAGAAGCTATTCTTTAGTGCCAGGCCAGAGGTTTTGCACAGCCATCAGTCTGAGTGCTTGAATTATCTGTGTCTCATCTTTATATTGATCGAGAGAGAATCATAATGCTTGATGGGTATTTGAACAGCTAGTTCTGGAAAAGATAACAATGAAATCTTGCCTTTCTATTTCTATCTTTGAACTACGCTTGAGGCCATTCTTCATTAAGGCACTGCACAGAGGTTGACTAGCAAAAGAAGTCGCCTGCCTCTGGACGGGGTGACCTCACTGTCACAATTCACTGTCTCCTCTGATGTTAGAGCATGCAAGTACTTCAGTGGGGCAGAACACACCTGGGCTGATTTCTAAAGAGGAAACATCTATTCCCGCTTTGCTCAGAGATAAATAAAACCTCCTTAAAATAGATTAACAAGAATGACACAGGAAATTGGAAAAACAGTGCTAGGCATTTTCATTTAGTTTTATTAAGTTTCTTGTTTCTCAGAAGACGCTAAATTCTAGATGGAGGGCTTGTTATAAATGGATGGAAATGAGAATTTATTTATTTAATTGTTTGTTCATTTGCTTGTTTGTTTTCATTTTAATGAGTCATGCAGTCAGGGTAGATGCTTCCAAAAGCCTGAGCTGATTGGTTCCTTGGTTAGGAATGGAAAACAAGATTCACACCAGCCACTACAGCTTACACAGAAGGAGGGCATCACTACCATGGAGGACCCTCTTCCTGTAACACTGTGCTGGAGTCACAGGGCTGCTCTTCCAGCTCTTCCCTCTCTGCCGTATTTCTCAGTGGGGAGGTGAAGAGTAAAAACCCATTTATTGTTTGCGTTTAAGATCTGCTGTCTACGCCTTCCCTGGTGGCGCAGTGGTTGAGAGTCCGCCTGCCGATGCAGGGGACGTGGGTTCGTGCCCCGGTCCGGGAAGATCCCACGTGCCGCGGAGCGGCTGGGCCCGTGAGCCATGGCCGCTGAGCCTGCGCGTCCGGAGCCTGTGCTCCGCAACGGGAGAGGCCACAACGGTGGGAGGCCCGCATACCGCAAAAAAAAAAAAAAAAAAAAAAAAAAAAAAAGATCTGCTGTTTAGAAGCCCACCTAAGGAGGAGATAAGAGAGTCTACTTGCTTTTCTGGATTATTCTACACATTATCATACTTCCCAAAATTCAAATGTGACTCATCTGATTATGCAATGAGACCCAGACATTCTCAGGAGTTTTACACCGTGGTTGGTATATGAAGTTAAGCCCAGGAATATGGGCAGTGTCTGAATTCTCATTCAGGGAAAAGAACACTATGTGGAAATTAGACTTTCTGAATCATGACTCCAGCTGTGCAATTCACACACTGTATGATCAGGAGTTAGTCTCTCCACTCCTCTGGATTAAATTATTTCTAAGGGTTACTCTAGCTTTGGTATTTATTGCCAATTGTAAGCTTCTTGGGACAGGTTAATAGCATATTGATTTCTCTCAAATGACAGGATTTGACAAATAGGATGGTCTCAGTAAATATTTATCAAAAGAATGAATGGATAAATGGAATTTCAGTAAGTGTTGATTGTTAGCACCATCTGCATCACTGTTAGCAGCCTATGGCCTATTGCCTTAAAATACAGCACCAGTTTAGAGAATTGTTCCCATCCATGGCTCTTCATAAGCTCTTTCAAGGGGTTAAAACTGTATAGAGATCTGTGATGGTTAATTTTATGTGTCAACTTGGCAAGGCTATGGTGCTCAGTCTTTTGTTCAAATGACTAGATGTTGCTGTGAAGGTATTTTTCAGATGTGATTAACATTTAAATCAGTGAACTCTGAGTAAACGCATTACCCTCCATAACTTAGGTAGGTCTCATCCCATCAGTTGAAGGCCTTAAGAGCAAAGACTGAGGGTCCTCAAAGATTCAAAGGTAAAATGATTCTGCCTCCAGACTGCCTTCAGTCTTGAGCTGAAAAATCAACTCTTCCCTAGATCTCCAGACTGCTGGCCTACACTGCAAATGTCAGACATGTCCCCCAAATCACATCAGTCAATTTCTTAAAATAAATTGATCTCTTTCTTTCTCTCCATATTATAAAACACATACTGTTTGTCCTGTTTCTTTGGAGAACACTGACTGATATAATACTTATGTATGTTTCTGATAAGATAGACATAGTTGGTATATATACTTATTTAGATGCCCAAAGCATCACCCTGCTAGCTTGAAAGCTCACCTTCACTTCTCGTAGCATCTTGTAACATCCACTTTCTGGTTTATATAAATGTTTTGCAACCATGGATTCCAAATCTGTCTACCTCACGTATCCTTCCTTGTGAAAAATTAACAGATAAAATAAAGGTTTGTTCTGCGTTAGAGAAGTCTGGCAAGATTTTCCCTTGTCACTGATGTGACAATGTGTTCAAGGAAAACAAGGTAGAGTTAGGAGGTCAGTGACAGCCATCTCTGTGGTCACACAACCTTCAGTTCTCCGTCTCCAGCATTAAGCCATGTAAGGGGCACAGAAGGTCCTCAGTGAAATTACGTGGGTGAATGGAGTTGATGGCTTCAAGCTTCTCAGCAGTTGATCTCTCTTCTCTCATCACTTTCCTTCCTCGTTTTTTCCCGCTCTTCCAGTTCCTCCATCAACTTTCCTTTCTTCTCGTCCCCCTTTCTCCACAGTTACTCCACAAACCCTTCCAGGCTAATCTCCGCTACCTAACATATGCACTTATACTTCCAAATATGATTTCCATTTTCACCTCTGGGATTGACACATCCACACTACTCTATATAAAATAGATAGCTAATAAGGACCTACTGTACAGCACAGGGAACTCTACTCAATACTCCATAAAAACCTGCATGGGAAAAGAATCAAAAAAGAGTGGATATATGTATATGTACATGTGCTGTACACCTGAAACTAACACAACACTGGAAACCAACCATACTCCAATAAAAATTTAAAAAAAAAAAAGGAAGTTCAGACTGCCTCAGGCACTGCCAACACCTAAATGGAGTAAATCCCTCCTTAGTGCTTCCAAGATATGTGAGGGTATCTCTGTATCAGTGATTATCACAGTGTGTTGCAAATATTGTTTACATCTCCTGCCCCATGACTAGAGTGTGTTTTCCTGGAAAGTAGGATCCAATTCAATTTTATTTGATTTTATATGTCCAGGATTTAGCCTACAGTAAATTTTACTTAACATATGTGAGATGGCTAATTAATCAGATGTAAGAATTCATTATATGCATATGTTCGGAGCTTTCTTTGGCAAACAAATGATTTAATGATTATGTGTTCTAGGTGGAAATGGATGGGTGCATTTAATGAAAATAATTCACAGAGAGACATGACAAGACTGATTTAAAATGTAAAAGTACATAAAGTACAGACATGATCATAGCTACATATAAAGTTCACAAGTCACACCAAGCCCATTCGCATTGTACTGCATCAGTATATCCAGGCGTCTGATGACTACTAAGTCATGACACTATAAGTTGCCCATTATGCAAAGGCCATTTTGAAGGATATCCCGGGCTTCCTAGGAGTAAATAACCTTCCCACTCCAGAAGGAAACATCTAGCACGGTATTAGTTGCTTTATGCACATGAACTAATGTATTCTCACAACAAGCCTAAGAGGTAGGTATAAAGACCCTGTTGAAATCTGAGTTTCTGCCATGTTGAAAGGCTCACTTATGGTCTGACAGGTTATAGGTGGTAGAACTGGGCTCTGAACTGTTTTCTGGCTGACGTCAGAGATCGCAATGGCTGTTCTCCTCCGAGTCATCTTGAAGAAACACTAGGGCTGTTGTCACTTGAACTAGGCATGAGCTCCATGGGGACATGGATTATGCATTCCTTTCACTTTCCCTCCTTCACAGCATAGGGGCACAGTGCCCTGTATTGGGAAGGGCTCAGAAATCCTATCACCCTATCATCTGCAGATGTGACAGATGCAAAGCCATCTTCACTGTCGCTTCCTGCATGTCATGACTTGTATTCTTTATCTCCTATGATTGCTCCATCTTGATCCTGCGTAATCCCTTTTTGAGAAAGCCTCTCATTGTGTGCAGGTCTTATCTGTGTATTTTTTCTGTTCATACCGTATTTGAGCCAAATACAGTACTAAATCTAGAAATGGGAGTGGAAGGTAAAGGGTGGAAACACATTACCAGCTGGCAGAACATGAGACCTTTTGTGTATCCCAGGGCGAGACTGTTGAGTCAGTTCTAACTCCCTTACAAAGCTGCCAGCCTTCATCAAACAGCAGACTTTCCTGAAACAACTTACTTGGAATCTGACAGATTAATAACAACCCTCCCACAAGTGTCTCCTCACATCCTTTCACACTTACTAGTCTCTCGGTCTTCCCTGAGATGCTCACGGGTCTGGTTCTCTCAGTTCATTCAGGTCTCTGTTCACATGACACCTAATTAGAGAGGCCTTCATTGACCATCCTTATTCAATAGGCACCCTGGTCATTTTCTCACCCCTTGCCCAGGTTTCTGTTCCCTTATAGCACTGCCCAGCACCTGCCGACTCATATATATATTTGCTTATTCATTTATTATCTGGTACTTCCACTAGAATACAGTCTTCCTAAGAGCAGAGAATGTGCTTGTTCTATCATTGCTGTATCCTCAATGCTTAGAAGAGTGCTAGTATTGGGTAGGTATTCAATAAATATTTTTAAGAGTAAAATAATGAATGATCATCAATTATGGTAACCCTAAAGGCAAGTATCTGATGCTCTGTATCCTCCACCACCATTCACATGCGCGCCCGTGCACGCACGCGCGCGCGCGCGCACACACACACACACACACACACATTATCATCATTATGAACCTGCAGGATAGCATAGAATAGCTTGCTCTTTCATCTTAGACTGGTCATTTGCGCCATGGAAAAGGCCCTAAACAACATGTTTTAGGAAAAGATAGATAAATGAGCTATGTTGTTTTCATTTTCTTTGAATAATACATATATTTTAAATTCCTGAGGGTGCATCTAGTTTTCATTAGCACAGGTCCAAACAAAGTTGTATTGGCAGCAACAATCTCAAAATCTCCCTGCTGCTGGAAGTCCAGCTGAATTCACCATCCCTTCCTTGCTTGCTAATGATCGGAAGAGAAAACTCTATCTCATGTTTTGACTTACCAGTTGTTAGGTGGTCAGGGGCTATTTTGCGTGGCAGCCTTCCAGTGCTGGAGAAATCGTAAAACTCACACCAACAAACCACCCCACAAGTTGGAGGGATCAGGATCAGGGACTGTAGCTGTAGATCCCCCTCACCAGCGGAGCGCCGTCTTGGGATTCCCTTTTCCACCTGTTCTCTGTAAGCTGATTGCCAGCTCTAACATCTGTGTGGCGAATGAAGACATAGGGACCATCAGGGAAACCTGTTAAGTTTACCTAACCTGCAACTGAGTCTTTCTTTTACCCATACTGATATGATTCCTGTTGGAACTTTTTGTCCTTTTGTTTTTTAAAAAGCAGGTGGTTGAAATTCGTATTTTAGCCTTTGGAAAACCTGCAAAGAGGACAGCAGACTCACACGGTCTGGAAAGGGGGTGCTCAGATTGATCAAATTCCAAGACTCTGTCATCTTCCTTTAGGTCCAGGGCTGACCTTTGGAGAGGAGACCTGAGCTTTAGGCCCTGAAGCTGTGGTGGTGTCAGGAAGCGATGGGCTCTGTCTTAAATTAACAAAGACACGATGATCTATTCTGGGTATTAATATATGTTTGTTTCCATAGATACCAGATTAGGAAGACTAATTATACAAATATCTTTTCCAAATGTATTCAAATTCTATCTCTGATTTGCTAAACCTCCTAGCATCTTACTCAATTTCTTTCTCGTTTCTCCTTCAACAGTATGCAAATGCTTTATTAAGCCTGTAATAGAGATTATATGAATAGAAATTGAATTTTATTTATTGTGAAGATATGCACCTGCTATTCTTCTGTGTGGTAAGCAGTTCTGAACATACTGACTCCTCATGCTAACAATGTATGTGTCTCAGAAAACTAGTTTGTTCTAATCACAAACACATATATACATATTTAGACACGTTTAGATCTCAACTTGTTTCTCAATATCTATTCATTGACCATAATGTACAAACAGGAACTGATTTTTTTTAAAGTAGAATTATATCTCTACTTTCATCCCAGTACATGCTTTCTGAAGGATGAAATATATATATACTTCTAGTGATCTGTATTTATGCTTTTATTTTTCTTCACTTAATACTTTAGAGTGTGACACTAAACCTCACCAAAAAAACAAGCAAACAAACAGAAAAAAACACCTTCTCCCAGGTGGCCAGACCCCTGGGGCCAACTTATTTCTTACACCATCTTCATGCAGATGTGTACGCGAGCACAGAGACACACGCATCTCACACACTTCATCATGACCCACACTCTTAGAAGCTCTCTGTATTCCTATCACTTGATATTGAAATCTGTTGTCACATAAATACCTTTCTCAGATAGTCCCCCATCTAGAACATCTGATTTCTCTAAGCAGCTAAATTCTTCATAGCAGGTCCCTACTCCCTCTCTCCCCCTCTCCCTCTCTCCCTCTCTCTCTCTCTCTCTCTCTCTCTCTCTCTCTCTCTCTCTCTCTCTCTCTCTCTCAAGATCCTGCTAATTGACTTACACTCATTTATAAACACTCAGACTATGATGGTAATGGTCTCTAATGGCTCTTAATGGTCAACTGATAAACTGATGGAGAAAATACACACCACCCACATTCCAAACAAGATCTGTTATTTGCCTCCTTGTTGGTTACTCGTCACTTTTACCTTTCTCTTCCTTGCAGATCTCAAAAAGGCTAAACTATCATAGCAAGGCACTAAGCATCTAACCTTCCCAATGAGATGGTATTGGGAAGGGCCTTTGAATAACCAAAAGAAATTCATCAGTGGAGATCTGAGGGCAGGGTCCTAGATGGAGAAAGGAACATAAATAAGGACATAGTGATTTTATAAAAAGCCGTACGTATCTTTTTCCCCAAGGCCTGGTGCCCCGTGTAGAACCTGGCACGGCATATAGACTTATCACTTGGAGTTGCAGCCAGGGAGCACGGGAGGGACGAAGAGTGGAATGGGGTGGGAATTGGTTTAGTCCTCTGTAACAGAGTGTAATTCAAAGCTCCAGAAGACTTTGCAACAAAGTGTCCTATTGTTTCTTCTGCAACCAAAGATAAGATTATTTGGATTACAGAAGGGCAAACAAGGTTTATTAAGAAAGCAGTGGCCATAGTCGACTCAAACTGAGGAAGTTGGGCAGGAAGCACTGGCTTATAAATTGGGTTTGTTTCTCATTTTGAGCTTTTTAGAAAAGAAACAATGATTACTTGTTTGTTCACTTGTTTTCCTGGACTGAAAACATTCCAATAGAGCTTTACCATTGCCCTGGTGTCTCCCCTCCCAATAAGGTGGCTTTCTGCCAGAACTCGTGCCCCCCTGAGTCCATTCTGGAGGCTTGAGGAAATTCCTGGGGAGCAGGGAGGGCTATTCATTAAAACAAGTCCTCGTAAGCTCAATCGTTTTTCACCTTGGAGAGTCTAGGGGGAAGCTCCAGCTTATAGGATTTGAAGGGTGAAGACTCAAGGCTCCGAGGCTCCTGTCACTTACCACTGCACTGCCCTAGGCCAAGGCGTAGCTCTTTGAGCCTTGGTCCCCTTGCCTGTACTAGGGGCTAACCATCTACATGATTTGCCCTGTGGGCTTGCTATGAGGTCATGCATGTGCTTAGACTTTGTAAGCCCCAGAGAAAACATAATAAAGAAATATAAAGAAGGGATTTCCAGAGATGGAGAGAGAGTGTGTGTGTGTGTGTGTGCGTAAATAACGCATCTCACCTAGGGGCTTATACCTCTGCACAGCAACATGCCACTGAGGACCCACTACTGTTAATGGGATGTTTGAGCAGACTGCTTGACATCCTAGCCTTCCAAATGCAGTGACAGCACCAAGTCTTAATCAGAGGACCGACAGGGAATTCGCCTTCTCTTTGTTTTCTTATTCGACTGACATTCTGAAAGATCACCTTGACTTTATTCTCTTTCTTTCTGACTTTCCTTTTTTAAAATATTTATTTATTTGGTTGTGTCAGGGCTTGGTTGCAGCAGACGGGCTCCTTAGTGGTGGCAGGCGAACTCTTAGTTATGGCGTGCTTGTGGGATCTAGTTCCCCAACCAGGGCTCAAAGCTGGGCCCCCTGCACTGGGAGCACAGAGTCTCACCCACTGGACCACCAGGGAAGTCCCGGGATGTTATTCTTTTAACTCCCATAAAACCCAGCAAATATTATCTCGTTCTAATTTAATATTTAAACTTTACAAAGTTAATACATGCCAACTTCATCTATTGGAGGGGGGTAATAAAATGACCTTCTATACTATTATGAGGATAAATTGTGAAAATCTATATCATACATTCGCAACAGGAGTGATACTACCCTTCTTCAGCACCACTGCTGGTGAATTTTGCCTGTCAGTTGGGCTGCCAGAGGGGAACTGGTCACCACAGCAGTGCTCCAGCTGAGAGGGAATGCCCCAGGAAGGAAGGTGTAGAGCTCTGGGCAAGAGGTTCTTCCAGAGGTGATTCAGAGAATGTCCCATAATTACAAACCAAGTCCAGACCCTTCTCAAGAGGCAGGAGTTGGTCTAATCTGAGGAAGTGGGAGCTTCCACGGTGTGGTAAAAAGGTAAGAGGCAGGGAGGAATCAGAGAACAGTGGAGCAAAGTAACATTCAAGAGAGTTGTCCAAATGTCAAAGGGGAAACTTGAAGTATAATAACATCTGCCATAGGTGGAGACCATGTGGTAATCACATATATCATCTAACCCAATCCTGCTGATCAGGAGCCCTTGACTCCTTGCCATCTCCATGAGAAGAACATGCCCAGGCTAGCAGGTGTTCCCAGATCAGCTGAGCCCCAGCTGAGCCCAGCTGAGCCGTGAACTCCCGAGGAAAAAAATTAATGAATGTTTTGCCAAGCCATTAAGTTGTGGGATGCTTTCTTGTGCAGCAAGAGCTAACTGACATAGAGTTTGTAAGTAATCACAGTAACTAGTCCAAAGTAATAGAACTAGTAAGTAGCAGAGCTGGGATTCACACCCAGATATTATCACCTCAAAGGCAGCTCTTCTAAACTCTGTACCAGGATGCTAGACTAGATAGTACAAAGTGCAAAATTTGCCCTTGAAGATCCACTGAGATACAGGACAGAGTTCTCACAGGGACTCCAGAGATCCAGAGAAACCAAAACTTGGATCCCCCAGGCTCTAACACTGAAGCTTGATAAGGACAGAAACATATCTGCTCTGTGCACTGTTTTATCCGCAGCACCAGCACAGTGTCTGCACAGAGTAAGTTCCCATTGAGACTGTTTCTTGAATGAATGATGTCATTCATTATATAATTTCAATTTACTTTGGCCATTCAATGAACATTAGAAAGTCCATTAAATACAGGTATAACTTAACACTGAATGAGAATTACAAATATTATCAGATTACTAAATGCTAAGAAAAATTTCAAGAATCCTCCAGAAAACTGTAATGGTTTGTAGAATCAGGTCCCCACTTTGGTGAAGTCCCTGGAAATGAAATCCCTCTTTCCCAGTGGACTGGACTATAAGTGCGAAGCTCATTGCTTGGATTAATTTAAGGTTAGGCTGCATGAAGATGCTGGTGGGTTATGCTGGACTTCTCCGGAATAGATGGAAGGGTTGCTTCAAACAGTGTTTTCTTTTCCAATCTTTCATCAAACATTCTCTTATCCTTATTTATATGCTAAGTTCTAATTAGCATTATATCTTTGATTTCAATGTTCATAAAAGACAGAGAAAGGCCTAAACAAAGATGAAGCAAAATTATGGTTTGTTTTTACATTTTGTGTTTCTTTGTTATGTGCTCCCTCCCTCACCATCCCTGGCAAGTTCTAAGAGTAAAAACAACCTGACTATATAATGGGTTTTACTACTAAGTCAGTGTTTGATCTTAGGCCAGTTATTCAACATACCTGGGCCTCAATTTGCTAATTTCCTCATCTGGATGATAAAAGTGTTGTACTGAGTTCAATCCAAGGTTCTCTTCTTCTTGGAAAAATATCTATGATTCTTTGTGTGAGGGGCCAACAGGTAGGAAGAACTACTGTGTTGTGAACCAACCTGGCCTTGAGGCAGAATGATCATTGGATTATCTTTGAATAAATACCGTGTGCCAGGCCCTGTGCTGGAAAGGGCATCAAGAAATACATGCAGAAGGGATTCACGTGGATTGGGGGACATTCAAGAAAGAACAAGCAACCAGAGCATTGCTTTTCTCTAGAGGCAGAAAGCAGCTGATGGCATTTCTAGACTGGACTGTTCTGACAGGTGTCAGAGAGACAGGCAGAGGAGAGTTTTGTTAGCTAAACTCTTTCAGGTTATTTGGAACAAAAGTAAACTCAGATTATCTCCATAAGTGGGATTCATTGTAAGGACAGTAGGGCAGGGGGGAAAAGAGAAATTCTTTCATCAGTGATACAGCCATGCCTCACAGAGAACCTCTCTATGTCATGCTATGTTAGTAACTCTGGAATCATGGCCTCCAATGGATGTGCAAGACTAGACAGAGTGCAGGGAGAAAATGTACTAGAATACATTTTTTAAAATCTCACCATTATACTTTTTAATTTTGAATGGTTTTCTGATAATGTATACCATAAATTATGGCAGTCATCTAAGTTATAAATATATAAATATATAGTATTAGTTGTATGTGGCAGAGAGAGTAATGCTCACCAGATATTGATTCCTGACATTTCCCAGCCTTATGCAATTAAGTGGATTCATTTGACGAGTCCTAGGGAATAAAATCTGAGTAGAAGTGACAAGTGGTGTTTCCAAGTTGAAGCAATGAAAAGTCCGTGCATAATTCTCCAGTCTCCCTTGCCTCGTGGCCATGTCTGCACGTTCTAGATGGTGTAGCTATAGGGTGCCTGGGTCCCACAGCTGTATACAGCAGAGAAGTGGATAAAAAGTGTGTGTGGGATGTAAAACTTTGTTAGGTTAAGACACTGAGATATTGGAGTTATTTGTTATTGCAGAATAGCACAAACTTCCCTGACTAATAAAGAGGGACTACTCAAGTTTTTTTGATGGAGTGAGCAATTTATATAATTTTATACCCACTTTTGTTTTTGCTGACTAACCCTCTCTTTAGGTTTCCCACAAGATACAATCTGATGAGTTCTCTATATCTATAGACAGCCATGCATCTTTAGTCCGATAAACTGTGGCCAAGGTGGTATCACGTTCATGAAATGAGAAAGGTACTTCCCGTGATCACTTCTGCCATTAGGGGGAAGGGCTCTTGACAAGAAACCCCTGTTAACTTCAGGAATTTTCAAGACCTTCCTAAAATATGAATGCAAGTCAACAATTTCACGTAGAAACACCAAGTCAAGGAACAGACGCTAACAGATCATCTTGTGCTCAAGGGCCTTTTCTATGTCAACACTGCATTCCAATTCCACATGGATCTTGATCAACAGAAGCCTTGACTAAGTGACTCATGAATGAATGGAAAAGCTGGATGAAGACATACATGTTGGAGTTGGTAGTTTTTGCAAGAGGAAGGTGGCAGCGTATTAAGTGGGAGGAAACTGTCTTCGGCCCAAGACCAATCCTCTGGGAATGGGGTCTTCGTAATGTAGAATTCTGCAAAAGTTTTTCAGTTCACACATTTATTCAACAAAGAGTTATTGAGTGCCCTTTATATTCTCAGGTCACTTTCCCAAAATAACTGCAAAGAAAATGTTTTCCACTTTTTCTTCTTCATCTAGAAAGATCTATTTTAAAGGATGGGATTAATGGATTTGAGCACTGCTTTTTCAACAGTCACGAATCCAGGCATTTGGTCCAGGCAGTGCTGGGAGGAGAATGGGTAATGATTTTAACAGAGCCTGTTGCAAACACCCACTTGTTTTTCCACAAGCAACTAATCTTAGGTCTCAGCAATGCAATATCCCAGCAAGTAAAGGATGAAAGTGACTAAAAGGTGAAATGCTGCCAACAAAAGAAGCCAAAAGGAAATGCACTCTCCAAGGATGGCTCATTGGTGTCAGCTCAGGGCAGGATGGTGTTGCAGTGGCCTGGTTATTGATGAGTGTTACTCTGACCTCTCTACCCACGGAAACGGGATGGGAGCTGAAGCTCTTAGCTCTTAATATAATGCCTGGGCAGTTTACTTGTAAGTAGAAGAGGTCATTGGTGAGGATGAACTCACATTTGCCTTTAATAATAATGTGCAGAGAATTTTTAACCGGACTGTGAAGGTTTAACTTCAGGAAGTCCTCAGTCGAGGACTTCCAAGGTAGTGACTATATGCTTGGCACTAGGTAAAGGCCCAAGGGAAAGCAACACAGTCCCTGCCATTCAACGGCTTACTTTTTACCAAGGATACAGAATAGCCTAAAGAAAATGATCAATGGTTGAAAAGAACCCAAAACAGAAAAATAGTATCAGTATTGACAAGCAGAAGGGTTTTGTGGTCAGGCAGGCAGATTGGAGAGCCAAGTAGCCTAGGTTCATCCCAGCTTCACCACTTAATACCAAATAGCTCTAGGCCTAGACCATTTACTTAACCTTTGTGCAATATTCTCCTTTAAAATATGGGGATAATAAGAATATTTCAAAGGGGTACATGTGAAGTACTTAGAACAGTGACTGCAACTGGTAAGAAATGAATACTAGCTATTATTAAGGGCAATTGAGATTCAGAGGGACATTTAGTTTGGTTGATTACTTTTTCTCATCAAATATTCTTGCTGTCTCATTATCTTCCTGTAAGGATTTGTGTGAATATGAACTCTTCTGACACATTAAGAACTCTGGTCTGGAATCTAGGCACCCACGATTCATCACTACCTCTGTGGTCTCCGTGTGGTCTCCAGATGGGTGAAGAACTGTCCCAGTGTTTAGATCTCTCCTGGGACCACAAATAGTTCCTTTAATAAAAAATGCTGAAGCCTTCATTATGTACCTTCTTCTATCCTCTTCAACCAAAATGACCTCTCTTCTCCTCTCTGTTGATCTACATTCTTTATGGCTCAGAATCCAGGTCCCCGTGCAGGATGTCTTTACAGGGATGAGATGGAAAGAAAGAATGGATTTTTGCGTTATGAATTATCTCCAGTGAATCTCTATACGTCTTGAACTTTCTGAGAGTTTTAGCTTTAAGTGGGAATCTTGTCCATTCAGAGCACATGGCCCCTTTATGTCCAGAAGAGTCTTTCTGATGATATCCAGGTATCAGCAGTTCAACTTCCTCATCGGTCAGATCAATCTCAAGATGAACTGTTAATCATGGCTGCCTGAATCCCTGAGCTAGTCCTTCCTAATACCTGTTCTCCCCTTGTCTTAGGACTTTTGATCATTCACCCTGATTTATGTGACTGAAGTTTGCCCACCTGGTGCAATACACTCACACTGATGATGGCCATCTCATCCCAGTGTCCATCACCATATCTGATAGCATCACTGGTTGGGACTACTCCATATTGCATGTAAGTCCTTTGTGGTACACAATGAGCTGCCTCGTCTGGTCAGCGGAGAGCAAGACTACGATCTGCACCTGATGCCCTGATGCAGCCATGCTCAGGATAAAGAGGACAAGTGGAGAAAGGGAAAAGCAGGTGAGATTCCAAAAAGCAGATCATCTCTGACAGTGTCTCTACTCATTTCTTTCATGATTCTTTCTATTCTTCTCTTCTTCCATTTCTTTCCCTTTTGTTCATTTTTCCTCCATGTCTTCTTTCTTTCGACTTTTTGTTGAATACCTAGAGTAGTGCCCTATGCTAAGTGCTGTGGTCTATGTGCGTGGTGGTGGAGGGGCAAAATTACAGACTAACGTCAGCTCTACCATCATCTGACAGGAGGATATTAAAGTCATTTTATCTTTCTTAGTTAGACATATTCATAAGTTGAGGCTCTTGATCTAAATGGTCTTTAATAACCTTCAAGTTTCTCTATTCTGTGGTTCAGCAGACTCAGAGTCCATTCCCAAGGATGTGAAATGAGCACAAAAAGTCTTAAATTTTCACCTTTATTTCAAGAATTTTGTTTGTGACAGAGGCCAACTGCATCCCACTATCCACTTTCCTTTTATTTCTTAAGTAATAACACTTGCCAAGTTTTAGCAGGGTTTCCTAGATAGAGATTATATACCCAGCCTCCTTTGCAACTGTGATTACAATCTGGCAGATGTGAAATGTACTTCCGGGTGATGTGCTTAAGGAGGAAGCTGCTTATTTTCACTTCCTCTTTCCCCTTTCACCGGCTGCCTTAGCCCTAGAGACAGAAGTCACATGTTGGAGACAGCATCAGAGTAGCTCCACAGGCCCTAGGCTACCCAGTCTGGCACTCCCATAAAGTAGAGACATATAATTCTGTTTTATTTAAGCCATTTCTGTTTTGTTGAGTCTTTTGTTGCAGCAGCTGAGCCTGTACCCGAAATAATAAACTAGTCTTGGCCCTTGTCCTTAGATTTCTAATCAGTTAAAGGAAATGGTTTGAACAGAGAATCCTAGGCACTGTAGGATTTGTGTTCTGGAACTTGACAGGTACAAGAAGATGCTGTGTGACAGGCTATCTTGTTCTAGGATTTACCCAGAAAGAATATGAAGAGCACCTGACAGGAACAGTAGATTTTCCAACACTAAGGTATTCCTGCTGCCTAGGCATCCTGTCTGGGCCCTCACCTCACTGCTGCCCAGATGCCTAGTCTAGAATCCTAAATCTGCCTGACCTGCAAAAAAACACCTCTTGTCCTTAGAGGCTTTGAACTCCTGGGTGCTGCCTGTCGGTTTTAACCGTTCACTGAGCTATGATCTGCACAGCCTATAGACTCAGAATCCTGGAGGTCTGAATAAAGACTTGTCCTTAGAGGCTCTGAACTCCTGGGTGCTGCCTGTTGGTTTTAACCATACTGAACTCTGATCTACACAGCCTATAGACTCAGAATCCTGGAGGTCTGGATAAAGAAGGTCCCTTAGAGACATCTACCTTCTCCATGGCTCCAGACCCAGCATTTCATCTTAACCCTCAATATCAGTTCTGCAGATTCAGCCTGTCCCCTCCCCACTACCCTTCTGACCACCTCCCTCCCTCATACCAACTCGGCTTAAAGGGGAGAATAACAGATCACAGAATTTTAGAAAACAAGTGATAGAACCAAACTTAAGGATTGTTATTTTTCTTTTTAAAGAGTAGAATCTTTTTTTAAATAAGAAATTGTATCTAAAATCTGTTAGATATTACAAAATCTACAGGTAAGATGTAACAGCAGAGCTTCTCTGATTGAACAGCCAGTGGGTAGCTGGAGCCTACATGTTATTCTTTCTCCTTGTGCCTCATGATGGTTCTTGAAGTACCTCCTGGCTACCCTATGCTTTTCTGAATTTAGTTTGAAAACCACTGGCCTATGTCAACTCTCCCTCCAATGTACACATGGAGAAATTCAGACAAGGAGGTGGTTAATGACCTGCCCAAGACTCTTGAATCCAAGGCCAGGGTTCTTTCCACTAATCACACTGCCATCCCATCCCCAGCTGCCACCACACAGACACTTGCCCTTCTTTGACAACCTTATTCTATCTCGACTGTACAGGGTGAGATTCTGAAAATGTTCTCAAGTAAGAGATACCTTGGAAACAAAATCAAGCCTTTTTGTATACATCTTTCTCCATGGGTCTTCTGAGGTCACCAGAATCCAAACCTCCAAATATAGCCCCAAAGTCATCAAAGTTTATTTTAATGAACAATGAGACTGCTTTATCTGACATCTTTCTTTGATACATTAGACAGGTTGTGTCCAAGTTAAGGCTGAAGACTTCTTCTCTGAACTGGATTAGATGCAGCTCTAACTATGGGCCACAGTCTCCTAAATTTTCTTCCCATCGCTAAAGCTGATGCTGTAAAGATTCTGGTTCTTTCTCCTTTGTCAAGAATTCACTATCCATCACCTTTCATTTCCATCCTGCTATGACTGTAAGGGCATCCCAGAGACATACAGACTCACTCTGAGAGGTTTTACTTTCATCTTCTAGGATAGAGGTGGCCAAACCTTTTCTGTAAAGGGCTAAATAGTAATTATTTTAGACTTTGCAAGTCACATATGGTTTCTGTTGCATATTCTTCCTTTTTGTTTTCTTTCTTTCTTTTTTTTAAAAATCAGTTCTTTAAAAATATAAAAACCATTCCTAGCTCAAGAGTTGTACAAAACCTGCTTCAGGCCAAATTTTCAAAATCATATGGTCTTATTTTAGTTCTTTTTAACTGTTCATCCCTCAATTTCTCTCTCTCCTCTCATATTTTACTATGAGCAACAAGAAGAAAGCAGGCAGCAACTTGGAAATCTCCTTTGCAAATAACTAGGTGTAACACTTGTGAGTTCTGCTTTCCACAGAACTCCAAGGCAATTTCACTAAGCTTTCTGCCACTACATAATAGTTTCCAGTAACATGTTATGCCTTTCCTTCTAAGCCCTCACTAGGAACACCCTCAAAGTTCCTATTTGTTCCAACAGTCTGTTCAGGAAAATTCAGGCTTTCTCTGTTATCCTCCTCAAAATTCTTCCAATTTCTGTCCACTGCTCAATTCCAGAGCTGCTCTCATATATTTTTAGATTTTTGCTACAGCATCACTCCACTTCCAGGTACCAAAATCTGTGTTAGTTGTAAATTGCTGTGTAACACATTATCGTAAACTTGGAGGCTAAAACAACAACCATTTATTACCCCCACTCTGTGGGTCAGGAGTCTGAGCATGACTTAGCTCCGTCCTCTCCTCAGGGCCTCACAAGGGGTCAGCCAGGGGCTATAGTCTCATCTGTTACTCAGGTTCTCTTCTAATCTTTCATGATCTTCTTCTTGAATCTGCAGAACTTAGAGTGGCCTGCTCCTTGAAAGCCAGGAGGAAAATCTCCCTTCAGATCTCTTTGACTTCCTTAACAATTCACCTGATAAGGTTAGGCTTGATGAGGACAATATCCATTTTGATTGACTCAAAATCAATTGATTAAGGACCTTAATTACATCCGCAAAATCCCTTAAACTTTGCCATGCATGGTAAGCTACTCTTGGGAGTGATACCCTATCATCTTCACAGGTCCTGCCCACACTCAAAGGGAAATAATTATACAGGGTGGGAATCTTGGGGGCCATCTGAGAGTTCTGCCTACAGTAGTTTGAAAAGATCTTCCAACAAGTGTGCATTTCTCCATTTCATTCTCATGAATATCTTTTTTTCAGTTTTTCACTTAACCATGCAAATTATAGTAATAGGCTTGGTGTATGGAATAAATTAAACCTAATTCTCACTGTTTATAACCACAGCCTAAAGCATAGTCCTGGTCTGGGACTCAGAAGATGTGCTGTTTTGTTTTGGTTTTTAACATCTTTATTGGAGTATAATTGCTTTACATTGTTGTGTTAGTTGCTGCTGTATAACAAAGTGAATCAGCTATATGTATACATATATCCCCATATCCCCTCCCTCTTGCGTCTCCCTCCCACCCTCCCTATCCCACCCATCTAGGTGGTCACAAAGCACCGAGCTGATCTCCCTGTGCTATGCGGCTGCTTCCCACTAGCTATCTATTTTACATTTGGTAGTGTATATATGCCCATGCCACTCTCTCACTTCGTCCCAGTTTACCCTTCCCCCTCCCCGTGTCCTCAAGTCCATTCTCTAAATCACATCCCTGCCACAAGCTGAGATGTTGGGTTTTCTCAGGGAATAGACAGCATCTCACTGAGTTTCTATTCCTTCTTAATACACTGAACATAATATCACCAGTTTTCCTTCCAGCTCTTAGGTTCTTTGGCTCAATGATTTATATGTTCTGAGGTATAAGTGTTTTATGGCATATCCACAGCGAAAAGTAGAATCAGTGGGTGAGGGTAACAAGAGCCAAACGCCATGAAAATGAGAAAAAAGGATAAAGGGCACGGAGGCGGGAGTTAACTACCCTTCATTGTCCAGACTAGGCAGGTTCTGCATGTGCACTCCCAGGCCCTGTACTTGCCACTCCAAGCCTGAGGCTAAAACAACCTTTTTCCTGCCAGCATCTGAACTGAGAGTGTGAACATTAGCTTTGCCATTTTCATGGTTAGGTGGTTTTATGCTAGGAGCTTTGAAACTAGAGGTTTCAGTAAATCAAATTTAAAGACAAATCAGGTATTCCTATCTCTCATAAAGACTAACCGCAATCTTCAATTTCCAAAGGGCGGTAAAATTTTTTAATCAGCCCAGGCATCTCTATGGTTGGAACAGTTCCCACAGATATGACAGCAAGGTCTGTGACCAAAGTTTTCCATCAAACCTCTCTGTCTGGTAGATGACCAGTTTGCAGGTTTTCCTTCAAGTGTGGTCAAACTTCAGTGAAGACAAATGGCAGAGGCTGTCCCCTGGGATGGGTGGCTGTATGGTACAATGGTAATTGAATATGTTACTTCAGGCCTGAGATGGAATGAACAGACCCAGGGCTCTGGAGAGAGCCACATTGACTCAGAAGCTGACTGTGACCTTACGAGCCCTGGGATCTACTAACCAACCCAATTCCACCCTTATAAAATGAGGGATAATTATAACTACAAATTGTATGGCCTTGCCATCATGGGGTCACTATAGTCCAAGTTCTGACCCTCAGCCCTGCATGGTCTAGTTGCTCACTAGGGCTGTCAAGTTTTTGAATAAAAATGTCCATATCATTGAGGATCAATCTGTGATGCATCAGGCACTGCTTTAGGTACTTTGCATATGTTTTCTCTTACAGTCCTCATAACCTCAGTTACGAACTGAACTGTGTCTCACTAAAATTCGTATGTTAAGGCCTTTATCCCCAATGTGACTGTTATTTGGAGATAGAGCCTTTCAGGAGGGGATTAAGGTTAAATGAGGTCGTGAGGGTGGGGCCTTAGTCCTCTAGGACTGGTGTCCTTATAAGAAGAGGGAAAGACAAGGAGCAGCATGTGTAGACAGAGGAAAGCCCATGTGAGGACGCAGCAAGAAGGCAACCATCTACAAATCAGGAAGTGAGGTCTCACCAGAAGCCAACCCTGCCAATATCTTGATCTTGAACTTCCAGCCTCCAGAACTGTGAGAAAATTAATTTATATTGTTTAAGCTACCCTGTCTATGGTGTTATTATGGCATCCCTAGCCAACTAATACAGCATCCTCTGAAGTAGGTGGCATTTATCTTTTACAGAATAGATTGGGGCCTAGAGAGGCAAAGTTAATGGTTTGTCATAACACAACCCATGGACCAGTGCCATTTTGCTAATTTATGGAGGTAGGGCCAACATGTGTGCCTTTTTCATATAGAGAAAACCTTATGTTCACACTTCCCTCAACTTACAGGTCAGGGTCTGGGACACAGAAATCTTGCTTCAACAAGAAATAAAGCATTTCTAATTGAACTTTTTGATCAAACCCATCTACACTTAGACTTATGTGGTTGGCAGCCAGCTCCTGGTACCTTCAAGGAACGTGTATGAGGACATTCTCGTTAGTGTTGACTAGATTTTTTCAGAATAGTTCTCTTTGTATATTGTTTACATCAATGCTTAGCTTAACATCTTTCCTAAGCCATTATTTATATAAGCAAAACAAGGAGGATGTTGCAGAACTTCCTAAGAAGGATATCTCTGGATTCAGGGTCTTCCTTTCCCCAATTTACACAGACATCAGGAAGAGGGAAGGAACTGAAGGAGATGGCTTTTATCCTCCATCAGAAGGGTACCAGATTCCTTGGCAAGAGGTGAGTATTAAGGCCTGTAACAGTCGCTACAACTAGGGCACTAATCATTTTGCATCTTTATGTTTCTCTGCTGTCCATCCTTAGGTCTAAGGCAAAAGTTACTGAAGTCTAGGAATGCTTAATTTACCCCTAATAGTCAGTCCTTCCTGCCCTAGTTTTCCACCATTTCATACAAAAGAGGATTCTGCTTATTGAAAGGTTTCTTCATATTTGAAAAATGGATTTAAGTGAGCTCTAGTCTGAGGTTATTAACATTTCCCTCTGTTGCTGATGCAAATAATTTTTAGAAAAATTCTTTAGATTTAATATCAAATTGCCCTTCATTGATTTGTATGTTCTATTCTCTTTCTCTTGAAGACTTAGCATTCAAAGCGTGGATCTCTGATGAAACTGTGCATGCATGAGGACACACATGCATAGCTAGCATACAGCTCCTTTTGCTTGATTGGGGAATGAAAATGCGGAAGAGTTGGCTGTTGGCAAGATATGTGTTCCAAACATTTGAGATGACCTAAGACTTCTCCCTTCAAAATCTCCATCTGCAAATCTTGGTGGGAAAGCCATATATTAGAAATCCCAATATGCTGTAGGCTTGAGTTCCTAGAAAATCTCGACCAATAAATCATCTTTTTCATTTCCATAGATTCTATCAAAACTCCCATATAAATCATACCATGTTTAAAAATCATGCATGTACCAATTATTCTGAAAATGACAGTTCAAATTCAGATATCTTGGTTATAAAGCTAAAACACCACCAGCATGCCTAAATAGTACGTCTATTAATTCTATTTTCTTTAAAATGTCACAATTTGATACATGCCCCCCAAAAGGATTTTTTAAAGGGTTCATCACATATAATTAACAATCAAAATATGCTGGAATAAGAATATAATTGAATAATCTGCTCATCCTATACCCTTTTCACATATGAGAAACCCAAGGCTCTGAAAATTTAAGTGAAATACTTAGAGTCACACAATTAATCTGTGGTGGAGCAGTGCCATAGCCTAAATTCCCTGACTCCTCAGGTATCAGAGTTTGGAGGGTCATACGTTCTTATACTGTAGGGGACCAAGTGCTCTAACTAACCTTATCTGAACATGCCTTAGACAAGCACAACTAATCAATATGCCATATATGACAAAAATACACAGTATAAGAAATAAAATTTTTTCTAAGCAGTGTCTATTATACTGAAGATAGACAGTTAAATCATAATAACTAGAGAGGCAGGAGAATTCTATGTGGTTTGCTTTGATCATTACCATGGTCTACATTGTAATATTTTAAGATAGTTCAAACAATATAATAGCTGAAATAAAAATACATAAATGTAAAATTATTAATGGTAATATTGAAAAGTCAGATCTATACATATTTACTAATTATGTTCAGAATTTTCCCAAGGAAATGTAGGGATCTAAAGATGAATAAGAATCCATTCTTTCCACTGATGAATGTCTAACAGAGGACATCAAAGACCACAGAGATTATAAATCAAACAGAAGTGATATTGGCTGTAGATTACATGCTGGTTCAAGATGGTGGAAGGACATAAGAGGATTTCATCAACATTGATTTGTTGTATTCATAACAAAACTATTCAGGTTTCCAAAGAGATTTTCAATTGACTGATTTTAAAGCTTTTTATTCTCCAAGCAAGATCTCCTCAGTTGGAGCAACACAATAAGAATAATTGATAGGGGCTTCCCTGGTGGCGCAGTGGTTGAGAGTCTGCCTGCCGATGCAGGGGACACGGGTTCGTGCCCCGGTCCGGGAAGATCCCACATGCCACGGAGCGGCTGCGCCCGTGAGCCATGGCCGCTGAGCCTGCGCGTTCGGAGCCTGTGCTCTGCAACGGGAGAGGCCACAACAGTGAGAGGCCCGCGTTGCGCAAAAAAAAAAAAAAAGAATAATTGATAACTTTTTAGCATTGCAGTAATAGCACTGTATCATAAACTTACTTAATCCTCACAACAACTCTATGAGGTATGTGCTATTAATATCCCTATTTTAAAGAGGAGGAAATTGTAGCTTAGTGAGATTTAATAAATTGCCCGTTTGCAGTTATTAAGAAGTGAACAAAGATTTGAACTTAGGAAATATGAATCCTACACCCACAGTCTAAGTACTCTGCTGTACACACCAATGTTAGCAGTTGCAAAAGATTCCTAATAATAACTGAGTTGGCTGACTTTCTATATGCTGTTATTAACAACATAATAGTTAAAAATTCGTGGCAGCTTTCATGAATAATGACTTTTCTTTTGGCCAAGTTGATTTGTAGACCCCTTTTGTGGCAGAACCATGATAGCAGCAATTATTGACTATTTGATGTCCTATGAATTTGTGATAATAAAATTATAAAATCTGCATATAAAAAGATGATTTTGTTTTTATCATCTAGTCTAAAACAGGGAACATACATTTAGATCATTCAAAAATGATATCCTGTCACAAACGAATGTATTTTAAATAATGATAGAGCATTTCCTGTTATCGTTACCTGATAAAAGAAATTTGCATTGACCTTGCACCCCTCTGTAGTCTGAAATGCAAGTTCTGAATGAGTAACATCAGTTTAGAGCCTTTACTGAGCTCCTGAATCTCAGTCATAACGAATTCCTGTTCATACACAAAGGCCAAAGGAAGATCCATAAAGTTGAGCCAATAACCTTATGTTATTAAGATGGATTTCTCCACAGTGAGCTATTTAGGTATTAAGTGTAATAAAGGAGACTCATAGATATATAGAGAGATTCTGTGTCTATGGTTACATTTTGCCCTATGGAACAATGGTCTCTCTCTCTCTCTCTCTCTCACACACACACACACACACACACATTAACTAGGCAAGAATTGACCTGCAGGAAAACTGTGATCTCCACTTTATAGATAGATCAATGAGGCAAAGAGAGGTGAAGTGACTCGCCTATGACTACTCAATTGATGTGCGTGTGTGTGTGTGTGTGTGTGTGTGTGTGTGTGTGTGTGTTGCATGATAGGGAGACTGAAAGAGAGGTGAGAAGCAAAGTGTCTAGACACTTAATCACATTTCTTTTCATTTATTTCCTTGAGGACACGCACATTTATGGCTCACAATGTTGCAACTGACAAAATGGCCTTTTTGTGTGTGTGCCTTATGAGTACATTTTTGTGTTCACACACACATGTACATGCACACGATCAACACTGGACAGGGTGGGGGGTGGCTGTCAAGCCAGAAGGGGCAGGAGGCATCCAGGTGGCACCGGCACAGGGGAGGAGGAGGGACAAAGGGAGCACCGCTAGCCTCTGAACAGAAGGTGAACCTGAATCTGGAAGAACAGGAAGGGCTCATTCTCTTAGAGGAAAGCTTCAAAGTGCAGCAATTTCTCTTTAAAATAGCCTCTTCCCTCCACTCTCTGCCCCCTGACAAAAGCCCAGCCCCCTGTGCAGGCTGTCCTTGAGGCTGGGGCAGGACAAGGTCATGGGGAAGGGCGTAAGGCCACAGCTGTGACGTGCCCAGCCCCGGTGGGCTTAGGCATAGTGGTTGCTGGGAGTCAGGGAGTGGTCCCCTCCGTGGTCTCTCTGTATCATCAAGAGATAAATTAATTTGATAGGAGACTCAAAATCTGAATTAAAACCCCCCATGTCAAAGTCAATGTGATATATCCAAGTTAAATTATACCTGAGCCATCAGATAAATGCAATAACTCCTGAGTTTCTGTAAGATTCCCCAAAGACCTAGATTTCTCTTTAACAGAATTGCCTTTGCCTTCCAGTGATGACCTGACTCCTGAGAGACTCTGATAGTAGAGGTGTGCCCATACTGCAAGATTTCTAAGCAGTAGGAATATGGACGTTTTGAAATGGATAATTATTTGTTGCAGGGGAAGTTCCTATGCCTTGAAGGATGTTAACAGTATCTCTGGACTATTTTCACCAGATGCCAATAGCACCCCCTGCCAGCTGTGACAATCAGAAATATCTCCAAACATGGGGACCTCCCTGGCGGTCCAGTGGGTAAGACCACGCGCTCCCAGTGCAGGGGGCCTGGGTTCGATCCCTGGCTGGTTGGGGAACTAGATCCCACATGCATGCCTCAACTAAGAGTCCACAGGCCGCAACCAAGAAGTCCTCATGCTGCAACTAAAAGATCCCACGTGCAGCAACTCAGACCTGGCGCAGCAAAATTAGTTAATTAATTAATTAATATAAAAAAAAGAAATATCTCCAAACATTCCCAAATGTTACTAGGGGCAAGGTGATGGGGAAATTACCCCAAGTTGAGAACCCCGCTTCATTACAACACAATTTTAAATGCTGAGCTACTGTTCCCATTCGCAGTCATAGCCATCTAACCATATGCTGGATTATCATTGGTTCAATCATTTTTTCAATCTAATGTTTACAGAGCATTGAATAGGTATTAGATATTGTGTACATTCATATCTTCTGTACTTGGCCTTGAAGAACATTTTATATAAGTATATAAACTTCATCACCAAATGTGACTTGTTTTTACAAGTTTTGAATTTACATAAATCTATGTAATTTCTACCCCATTAAATCTTGAATTTTTACTTCATATTACAAGGAGTTTTTCATGTTCTGAAGTGGTCTACATAACTTTTATTTTAACAGCAACATTATGATATTCCACTAGACAACTATTAATTTGGTATATTTTAAAATAGTGATCATGGTTCTCATTATTTACTACTGTAAGTAATACCTCAGTGAACACATTCATATTCATGTCTCTTTGAAAATAGTCCCAGAGCTAATGAATAGGCCAAAGTGTGAAAATATTTTATGATCAGGAAATAGAATACCACAAGCTTTCTAAAGAATCTAAAAGCTCTCAGAGTCCCACATCAGAGTCACATGAAAACACTGGTTTTCTTGCACCTTCTAAAGCAATGTTAATAACTATGTTGAGTGCTTACTATGTAAATGCTTTTTTGAAGCACTTTTCAAGTGTTAGTCATTTATTCTCACCATAACCCATTATGGTAGGTACAGTTATTTCTTTTAACAGAAAAGAAAATTTAGCAATAGACAAGTTAACTATCTTGCTTAAGGGTTCAGTCTGGTTCCAAGGGTTCTGGTCTTAACTATGCTGCTATACAGAATCCCCACACCACTCTTTACATTTTACATACAGGAAGGCTATAAAGACATGATGGCAAGATCCCTAAAAACTGCGGTTTCAATCTATAAAATGAACATGCAGTGAATGAAATCAAATTTATACAAATGCCAATGTGAAGGTACTGTCCATAGATGTTTACCTATGATTTGAAATACTCTGTAGGATCATAGGCAGGAAGCCCAGGTTCCTAATGCTAAATTCAATTCAATTATACAGAACGGAAATAAAGTCTCCCTATAATCACTGTTGGGCTGTTCCACTGGAATAGACATGTACATTGTCATACATACCAACAGTGCCCAGCTTAGCTCATACATAAAATTGGAACCTGGATTTATTCACACATTTTTTATTTTCTCACTTTTCATTATTGTGAAATTTATTAAAATGGAGCATGATACTGCACAAAGTTCCAAAGTAATACAGGAAGTAGGATGATAAACTGGGCAGAAGGCATCAATCAATATTGCAAAGCTTGGGCGTGGGCAGAAGTTGAAAAGATGAAAAAGTTTCCTAAGTCACCAAGGAAATAAAAGGAAGACATGGCCCAGAGATGGAAGACAATGCTGAATGCGAGAAAGCACGAGACAGAATGATGTGTTCAGGGAACGGTAAGTAGTTAGTTCACTCTTAAACAAAATACACTGTAAAAAGTAGGATGGAGTATTACACAGATTAATACGTGAATTTGTTGAGTAAACGGCACCAGGAAGAAAGCAGTTGTGAAATTTCATAAATCGGTGAGCAGTCTGTTTCATTCATTTGCAAATATTCATTGAGCATCTACTATGGAAGGCATGGGGTTAGGTGCTGGGGAAACATGGGGAACAACATACACATCCTATCTGCATGATGGCTAACTTCTAGAAGGTGGAGCCAGATAAGACAATGAACAGGTAAATAAAGTAAACAAGGAAATTTCTGATAGTCAAAGTATAACGATGAAAATATAGCAATGATATGTAATAAGAAGAGTAAGAACTTCTCTTTAAGAATCGTACGCTCTACCGACTGAGCTAGCTGGGCACCCACAAGAACTATTCTTTAAATTGGGCCTTCTGGGGCCTTTTGAAGAGGTAACATTTGAACTGACTGGACTGATTTGAAAGAGCTAGGTATACAAATTCTAGGGTCACTCACTTCCTGACAGAGAAACCAACAAGTGCAAAGCCAAAATGTAAGATGGAGTTTGCCGTATTCTGGAACAAAAGGAAGGCAGGGTACCTGAATTTTTGTGAGCAGAGAGAGGGAAGAGAGATAGTTAATGAGTTCAGGAAGGCAGTCAGGGCAACTGTGGTATGACACTTGGATTCTTTTTTTTTTTTCTAAGTGTCACTAAAAGTCATTGAAAGGTTTCACACAGGAAACTGCACCATGTAGAATGGATTTAACGGGTTAACAAAAAAATCAGGGAGACCAGTTAGGAGGTTATTTCCAGTAGCCCATAAGAGAGATGATGAAGGCTTGGACGGATGGAGATACGTGAATGGATTTGGGGCAAGTTGGTGAACGGTGGCACCATATCGTGGAACTGATCAAAGCTACTTCTGAGTCTGGGCCAGGGATTATGTAGAGGATTGTCCTAATCAACTTGTTAGAGATAGATTCTTCAGAGAAGGTCAATTTACTCATTGTCTTACCTTTTCCTCTCCCCAGCACTGAAGTATTAGGCAATTATACTCTCAGAGAGAACCATCTTCTCTGTGATTTGTTTATGCCTTAGGAAAGGGAAGCTGACTCTTGGAATCTTACAGAAACAATTACAGTCACAGCAGCTCTGGCTTTTGCATTTCTACAGGACCCGGTGGAGAGCCTGGCACACTAATTAGCTGCATTTCCCAGTGACTCAGCACCTCCTTCAGCCTCTTCAGGCGCCTGCGCTTTGAATACCTGCTGACTTCCGCTTGGAGAAGCACAGTGATTAGCCCCCAGTGTCCTTTTCAGGCAGAGCTTTACCTACCCCTCTCATAATGTTTATCACACAATATCAGCACGATCCTCACTCCTCTCCACTCTGATCCCGAGGAGACAGTGAATGAAAACACAGCAGTGATTTGAGCTTTTCTGTGGCCATTTATTCACTCAGGTCCCCAAGGTTCTCCCTAATATTTACAATACTAATTGAATCCAATTGCCGTATCACATCCCTGGAAATCTTTCTATAGTCCCCAAATAGCTTACCATTTCTTAGAAAAATCTAAAACATTGATTAGTCTATTATTAAAACCATTTTTACTGTAACATAAAAATAAATACACGCACAAAAATCATAAAATGTATCACTTAATGAGTTATTATAAGGTATCAACACCCACTAACCACAACCCAGGTCACAAAAGAAAAGAAACTTCACCGGCTAACCCAGAAAGCTGGCATCTCATCCCAGTAATAACCCAACCCTTCTCCCCAAATGTTACCACTACTTTGATTTTCATAATCACTTCCTTATAGTTCTATTATCCAAGTGTACATCCTATAGCTTAATCTTCTAGTTTAATACAATGTTATGTCTTTTAAGTCTATTTTAACCTACAGTTTTCACCCTCTATCCTTTTCATTTTCTTATATCTGGTGAAAAAGAAAAAATGGGTCATTTGGCTTGTAGAGTTGCCCACAATCTAGATGCTGCTGACTGTATACTCATGGTGCGGTTCAATGTATTCTGTCCTCTGAGTTTCTTGTAAATTAGTACCTGCATTCAGAAGCTTGATCTGTCTCATGTTCAGTCCCTTCGGTAGGACTGGAGGTGGTGTGATGCTCTTTCATCAGGAGGCACAGAACGCCTGGGCTTCACTCTTATTATGATATCAGCAAATGTTGCTGCTCAACGCTTATATCCATTAATTCGTTGGGGATTACAAAGTGCTGATCTTCTATTCCTTTCATTTCTTTTTCATTTATTCGTTTGGGTATTTTTATAAAGAAAAAATATCTCATATGCTTCCTGTATACTTAGTGTTACAGTTCATATAGATTATTTAGAATAAATACTTAATGCTTTCCTTCAGCTATTAGAAAGAGGTGGCATTCAGGATATTGCTCAGAGCTCCCTCCTCTCTTATTTTCATGGAGTGTTCAAAGATATGGCAGCCTTCTTTCTGACACCTCTTTGTTTTGTTCCTTAGTACTTTATTTAGAATTCTTATACTTCCCCCCACTTATTTCTAACCTGCTCAACACTGAATCATCTCAGCAGTGTGGGGCTCTGTCCTGGAAGGGTGCCCTGGTGGCTTAGTTTTAAATGTTCATGGCAGCCAATATGCAACAGCGCCTTCAGGCACTGCTATGGATTTTGCTACTGTAGCGGGCAGTACTATGTCAGCCTTAGCTGCTTTTCTCAAAGTGGTTCACAGCATTTTAAAGCAAATGCCTATTGGCTAGATTGAGGCTCTAGTCTCAGGTCCTTCAGAAGCCTTGTTCCTTCTCTCTGCTGTTGTCTCTGCTTCTGCCTATTGATGTCAACGAAGATGCTGATGCTACTCTGGTCCATAGCTGGGGGTGGGTTGTCCTCACAGGCTTGGATTCTGGGATTCATGGGGATATTTGTGACTTAGCTTTGTGGTAAATTTTGTCCATGGGTTTTGGTTTTGTTATCTAATTTTTCTATTGGTTTTCATGTGGGTATTCAGAGAGATTAAAAAAATACAAAATAAAAACAAAAAACTATGTCTTTGCTATAGCCATGTTCCCAGACCCCCCTCCAATTGGTCTAATTTTAATTCATACCCAGGCATGGTTGCTGAAGTTCTAGATATGTGAATACCAAATCTGTAATCCTGATACTTCCGTGTCTCAAAAATTATAATGATAGTCTCTTTAAAATTTTCTCCAATACTAATTCAATTAGATAACCGGTTATAACTCATAACTAACCATTTTATGCACGATGTAGAAAGATTGAATATTAAAGATGGAAGAAAACTAAGTAACTTATTCATTAATTAACTTATTCAATCTTCCATCAAAGATACATGACTATCTACTAATTACACTGTGCTGTAAATTAGGATAATAAGACGGCATGGCCCAACTTTTCCACTATGATAAAATTACTCCATTCAGTAACTTTTACATGTTTTAAGTGCACACTACGTGTTGTCTTTTAAGCTAAGTGCTGTTTTAAATTAATACTGAATGGAGGAACACTATGACCACCTCTCTCACATCAAGATTTTTGAACTTGGGAACATCTCAAGGCTTCTCTGAGCTTCATCCTCAAAATGTGCATAATAGTACTGTTTACCTACAAGATGTTTTTAAAAATTAAATAATGCAATAGTTCAGAGGATTTTTTAAAATTTCATTAAATTCTTTCTGCATACAAGATTCATTAATTTACTTATTCAATATATATTTAGTATCCACTGTGTGTCAGGCACTATCTTAGTCTTTGAGGATACAGCCAGTAATCAAGACAAGATTCTTGCTTGTCTTAAGCTTACATTCTTGTGGGAGAAGGAAGACATTAAAGAAATGCATCATCAAAATAGCTCAGGTGATAAGTGCTATGAGGTGAGGTGACTGAGAGCAACCAAGGTGCTCCTTAGACTAAGTGGTCATGGGTGGTCACACCAAGGACTCTAAGGACTTTGTTTTTCTTCCAAGACCCCAATAATAAAAAGAAATCAGCCATGCAACGATGAGGGTGCAAAGTGTTGCAGGCAGAGGAACAGCTGGTTTAAGGCTCATGGTGAGTAACGAATTCAATGTGACCAAAGAACAGGAAGCAGATGAATGTGGCTAGAGTTGTGTAAGAGAGTGAGGAACTGACAGGAGATGAGGTTGGAGAGAGGAAGCTGGAAACTGGATTGGGAAGGGCTTCCTGCTCCAGAGAAAAAATTTGGATATTTTTTCAAGAGAAAAAGAGAAGCCATGGAGCAGCTAAGCACTTAGGAAATGATTTCAATATTCCAAGTAAGAAATGGTAAAGTGAAAAGAGAAATGGTGGTGGTTTAGATTTGGGTCACAGCATTAGAAATGAAGACAAGAGGCTCTATCAGCAAAATGTTTTAGATGTAAAGTCAAGAGGACTTGCTGACGCATTGCTTATGCGGGAGTATGTCAATCAAGGATAACACCAAGGTTTTAGCTTAAGAAACTGGAAGGATGGTGAAACCATTCACTGAGATAGGAAAGAACAGAATGGATGGAGGTACTGTTTTAGAATGGGTAGGAGTAGCATTTGGGGAAGAATCAAGAGTTCTGTTTCAAATATGTTCATTTTTAGATGCATATCTGACATTTAAATGGATATGTCAAGGAGGCCTTATATATACCAGTCTGAGTCTGTGCTCCCTAGAAGAGGCTGGAGTTGGGGATAAGTAGTAGATCACTGACAAATAGATATTATTCAATGATAAGTGAATTGGAGTGTTAGAGAAGAGACCTCTGGGTCTCTATACAATTGAGAATAGAAAAGAAATTAGAGAAGACTAAGGAAAGGAGAGTCAAGGAGATAAGGAGAGAATCAGAAGAGTATAGTGTCCCCAAAGCCAAGGGAATGATGGATCTCAATAAGGATAGAATAGTCAATGTAGAATGTTTCTGAGAGTTTGAGCACGTTAAGGGTAGAGAAGTGAGCATAGAATTTGGCAACACTGAGGTGGTCTTTGGAGAGTCATTATAAGTAGCAAAACTAATTACAGTGCAGAATTTGAAATTAGCCTGTGTCTTCAGACCTTTCCAGGTGTAGGGAACCAATTAACTGTTTCCAAAAGGAAAGGTGAACTTTCTTGGGCTGAATATTACTCTCTAGATAGCTATAAAAGGCAGAATATATCAATAATCTGGATCCCTTACAACTGCATTATCCAATATGGTAGCCACTAACCACATATGCCTATTTAAATTTAATTTAGGTTAATTAAAATGAAATATTATTAAAAATTAGTCTTCCCATTTTAAGCACTCAGTAGCCACATGTGGCTGGTGGCTATCTTATTGGACAGCACGTACGTAAGATATTTCCATCTTCACAGAGAGTTCTAGTAGATGGTACTTCCCTAGAGGAAAGATCCCTCTTCATTGGCCTTAACTGCTAAAGAAAACATAGGGGCTTCAGTAATTTGATTAAAGATTAAGAGAAAAGGGATGGTGACTACATCTCTTTCTTCTCTGCCTATCCACAGCGCTGAGAGACACACTGCCCAAAGGTCCTGGATGATGTCCAAGCCTGGATGAGATGAAGAAAGAAATGTTACAGTGAAGCAGACCAGCAGTCACGAGATGCTATTTATCCACAAGGCAAATGAGAATTACATCAAGACCAGCGAGGTGTGCCAAGGGCCTGGGGCAGCTGCTGCCAGACCACACTAGGCCTGAGTCCCAGGAAGAGTCCTAAGAGGGAAGAGAGAACTAGTTCCTTCAGTCACAGGATATTGAAAAGTCACTCATCAAGCGGCTCTCTGGATGCCTGTGCCTTTTCCTGAAGTGTCCTCTCCTCTCCCTCCCTTCCTATTGCTGTCACAATCAAATGCTCTCTTGTGAATGAATCCTCCAGTGATGCCTCTCTTCACTGTGCTCACATAGCACTTGTACAAGTTAGGCAGAACTTAACATACTCTAGCTTTTCACATAGCTTTTTGCAGTGGAAAGAGTTTAGACTTTGACAGGAAGTCCTGGATTTGGACCCTGATTTTACCTATCAACTAGCAGTGTGATTCAAGTAAGTTATTTTACTTTTCTTATCTTTAGTTTCCTTCTCTGTAAAACTGGAACATTAATACCTCTTCTGAAAAACTTTTGAGTTTTCCATGATGTAATGTGTGTGAATGTCTTCAGTACCGTGCCTGACAGATGTGGAGGCTGCATGATGTGAGTTCAGTCCTTGAGATGCATTTCTCCCTACAGAGAGGGAATGCTATGGAGCTAAGACTGTCCCTAGAACTCTCTATCACAAAATCCCTTCCAAGCTTTTCACTTGTCATGCTGTGTAACTACCACTTGAGGAAAGCATGAATTAATTCAGAGATTCACAGATATGCGTGACATAGAGATCAGCCTTGGCTGTAAAGCATGAGTATATAAAGAAATAAATGATCCATTGGGAGCTTCAACTCAACTGGGACTGAGGTACATGTCTGTTATTCTTTGAACTTATATCTGACCCAACAACTTGAAGTTATGTTCTAAAGAAAAAACCCCAGTGTAATGTCTCAAACTCTTAGCTAATGCTACCCAAGAGAACTGTCCACAATGATGAAAATGTTCCCTATCACCTCTGTTGGGTTCAGTGGCTTTTGAACACATGAAATGTAGTCAGTGCAACTAAACTGTTAATTTTATTAAAAATTTTAATTTTATTTCATTTTAATTATTTGAAATGAAAACTGAAGAGGCACACGTGACTAGTGACAAGAGTTTCTGAATTCACAGCCTTAGGATGTCAGGATGGAGAAGACTTCAGACACCTGTGAGTCCAACCTCTTCATTTCACAAATGTAGAGCAACAAAAGAACCAATATTTCCTGAGTCCTGTCCATATGCCAGGCCCTGTGCTAAAGACTTCCATGTTATTTTCTTTTAAGATTTTTAATGGCCTTGTTAAGTGAATATCACCAACCTTTTTTTTTTTTTTTTTTTTGTGGTACGCGGACCTCTCACTGCTGTGGCCTCTCCCGCCGCGGAGCACAGGCTCCGGACGCGCAGGCCCAGAGGCCATGGCCCACGGGCCCAGCCACTCCGCGGCACGTGGGATCCTCCCGGACCGGGGCATGAACCCGTGTCCCCTGCATCAGCGGACGGACTCTCAACCACTGCGCCACCAGGGAAGCCCCATCACCAACATTTTATATTTAAGAAAATTCTCTTAGAGGCACATGGTTATACTCATTTCAGTTAGTCTTTGCTAGTAAGGATAGAAAAGTGTGGGATCACCCTATATGAATTTCAACCTCATACAGGAGTCAGTCCCTGCCACATAGGAACCTACAAAAAATGTGAAATGAAAATCTGATCTCAACCTCACCATAGCAGAACAAGGGAAGATTCCTCTCCATTGCTTTCACTCCCGTCTCTTCTAAATTTCAGCCCCAGGAAGTTTGTCTTCAAATTTCATCCATTTCCTGGCAGCCATGCCTTCCCTAATCATGTAACGTAAATTTTAGTGCTCGCCTAAGTAGGGTATCATCAGGTGGTAGAACTGCTTCAAAAATATGCTGATGATGCCTGGGAAATTAACACATCAATTCCTTTTCATTAGTCAGCCCATTAGTTGCACCACAACTCCCAGAAGCAAGAAAAGTTGAATTCTGGCAGTTCTATCCAAGTTTAAAAGTTTCTTTCCATTTATTTTTGTGTTGACTCTTAGCAATTCAAACTTAAATGACTGTGTTGTGCGAAATACCACTGCCTGTTGCTTCACTCTTCTATCTGACACCTATTCCCATACTTCTCTTCTCAAAGCACAGTTTTAATGATAGCATTCTCTCTATCCTCATTTTCCTGGAATTTCAGACCTTCTAACCCTCTCATCTTGCAGGTGGCAGATAATGGGACTTTTGGGCCTCCATAATCACATGAGCCAATTCCTATAATGAATTTCCTCATATGTACCCTATTGCTCTGTTACTCTGGAGAATCCTGGCTAACACAGTGACGTTGTATCAGAAAATGAGGCAGCCTTCACTGTATCGTGAAGAAGCCACCTCCAGTCTATCCCATGTGGATTGATGGGAAGAGAGGACACTGGATGGAGGATGGAGAGGATGTGTTCCAGGGTCACTTCTTCCTCCCAAGGGACAGCTTCAGTCTCCTCCACAGTAGGGAAGGGAGGGGCCTTGCCCAACAGGTTAGAATTAAGAGGTTTTAGCACTACAAACACATACTCAGAATCAAAGGAAATATTCCCAAAGTGAAAAAGACAGTTTATTCACGCTAAACAGACAGAGAGGCTCTAGGAGTGGGAAAGCACTAGTGGTGTTGAAACACAAAATAAAAATACCGTTCCTGGAAAGAAAACACTCCAGACCATCATGGCTATGGCAGGAAGGGTGCTGAAAAGCCAGACAGGCAGAGATGTTGCAGCTACTTTGAGAAAACAGGTGACAGTCTTTGTGACTGGAAATAGGGAAGGATGAGAACAGAGGGTTAGGAATAAGGTCAGAAGCTAGAGCTGCAGGAAGGAAGAGAGACGTTTTCCTTTCACAACCACTGCTGACATAATGAAAGGTGGTCCCATTCCTGTCATCCCATCAGGAGTGTGGAACAGCAGAGACAGAGAATTTGCAATACTTTCATTCAATGCACAAAACATCCAGGATATCTGGCCTTTCTGGAACCACAGGGCCCTTCACAGTGTACAGCTCTGACACATCCTTACCGGCCTATTCATGAAAGGCCAACGAGGCCCAAAAGTGTCTGCAAAGCTGTGACCTCAATTCTTCCAGACGTTTCTACATGAGGAAGCTAAAGACTCATGAACCCTGTTCTGTTCACACACTGCCCCTTTAAACACTACAGTAGGATGGTCCAGGCTCTCAAGTTAGGGCCTAAGAGGATCCAACTCTCATAAAGAAGAGATCTGTATAAGATACAAGATAATTCTTACCAGAGCAAGGTAAAATCTGTCTGCATGGAGGCATAGCAAGGCATTTCTCAACAGGCTTTAATATAAAACAGTGAGAAGGGCCAGAAGAAGGAACACCTCATTCACATGCTTATGAGATTAGAACATGCTATTCACACTAATTCCCCTTCATAAATTGGTTTCTGGAGTCTGATATTTTCAAATCAAATCAGGTCTCTGAAATCCATTTTATGTTGATAGTCTTTACAGCTGACTTGAATTGTTTTCTAGTCTGGAAATGGAAATCTTAAAGACTTAGATATGCTCTGCACCTCCTGCCTGGAAATTTCATCTGAATTTAGGTTTCCACACCTCCTTTTTTTTTTGCGGTACGCGGGCCTCTCACTGCTGCGGCCTCTCCCTTTGCGGAGCACAGGCTCTGGACACGCAGGCTCAGCGGCCATGGCTCACGGGCCCAGCCGCTCCGCGGCATGTGGGATCTTCCCGGACCGGGGCACGAACCCGTGTCCCCTGCATCGGCAGGCGGACTCTCAACCACTGCGCCACTAGGGAAGCACTCCGCACCTCCTTTTAACAAAGTACTTAAGAAGCCCTTTCATACAGGGTGAGTTTCTCCTTTCCTTCACATTTTCAAGATGTATTTTGCATACCTAGAAAGATAGATAATTCATGGACACAAGGAACCCACGGACCTACTTTTTAAAATTCTTAATTACCTTGGGTCAGTGGAAAAGTTATTTCCAATTTGCCTGAGGAATACACCAGATTAAGGGAACAAGAGAAGTTCTGAAGTAGCCAAGTGGCTACAACCATATTAAACAGATTTGCCCTGGATACGGGGCATGGGAACTGGAAATAGAGATGGCGTAGACGAGGGAAATTTCACGTGTACACAGCAAGGTTTAAATGTAGTGTACATGAAGACATCATGAACACAGGTGCTGAAATTGACATGGATTAGCAGTGGCTAAATTACTTAATCCTCACTGGTATTTAGGGAAAGGTAGCTCTAAGTATTCTCATGGAGATAAAATACATACAAAATATTTAAATAGGACTTGGCAGTAGCAAAATAAATATCAAGTATCTGATTATCATTTTTATTGTTGTTGCTGTTGTTATATGGAACTCTTTAAAAATATCTGCTTAAAATGGTTGGGAGCTATATCAAGTCCTTGTCACCAGCCAGCATCTTTACTTCATGGCTGCAATCCTCATTTGTTTCCTTTTTTTTTTTTTTTAAATGCCCAGAAGTGTCCGTTTTATTTGTAACTGCAGTAATCCTCATTTGTTTCTATATGTTTTCTCATCTTTTCTGTTGTGTATTTAACAAGAAAAAAAAATTCCCATATACACTGAAACTCAGGATCTAAACTTTGGCAAGGTGTCGCACCAGTGTATTCATGTGGCAGTGTTACAATAATGTTTTAGAATGGAGTATGTGCCTATCACTATGCACACATTCTAGGGATGACAAAGGCAAAAAGACGTGGCTCCATCTTCCAAGAGTTTACAGTCTATATAGAGGACAGTGAACAAGAGAAAAGATACCCAGCACTAAAGACAGGCTATGCCCAGAGCCAGGTGAGTGAAGGGACTGTTAATGCAGCCAAGATCAGTGACCCAGCTTATTGGCTGGAAAACAAAAAGCAAACAAACAAAAAAACGCATAACATAAGAGCTGTGAGTTGAGTTTTATTCAGGGTCTTACTGAGGACTGTAGCCTGGGAGACCATCTCTCAGATAGCTCTGGGGAACTGCTCTGAAGAGACAGGGGAAGAAGCCAGTGTATATATAATTTTGGCTAGAGAATACATGCAGTCAAGCACACATCTTGGTAAAAGGTTACTGCTAGCCACAAGGAACAGATACCTCAGCTGATTTTAGTGTTTTTTTCTAGGTAGGAAGATGCAAGAATCTGGGTTCATTAACTTTTTTCCCCTGAGATACCTCTAACTATTTAAAGGGCTGGTTGTTCCAAAACACAGAGTGCCTCCTCCTAGTTTTTGTCCTGAATTTCTTTCTTTTCTTTTTTTTTTTTTTTTGTGGTACACAGGCCTCTCACTGTCGTGGCCTCTCTCGTCGCGGAGCACAGGCTCCGGACGCGCAGGCTCAGCGGCCATGGCTCACGGGCCCAGCCGCTCCGCGGCATGTGGGATCTTCCCGGACCGGGGCATGAACCCGTGTCCCCTGCATCGGCAGGCGGACTCTCAACCACCGTGCCACCAGGGAAGCCCTGTCCTGAATTTCTTTAGGATACACTGTCAGTTGATGACCACAGTGGCTACTTACTTAATTCTTGTAGAACTGGATGGTGAGTGGCATTCTTTGTTTTAGAAGCTATACTGTTGAGGCCCTCAAAGTGCTGCTGGAATATGAATGGGTAAGTGATAGGACAAATACAGTCCCATAAAGGACTGCAGGAAAAGAGGCATCCATGTGAGAATTAGCAAAGCATGATGGCAGGTTAGTTTTATATTTTGTTTTTTTTTAAATAAAATCAGTTTCACACTTTATTTAGACATGATTTATTTATTTGAACATATATGTAATATCTGAATTAAAATCACTATTCAGTCCAGTGCCTGGGTGTCCTTAGAGAAAGTTTCTAGGGAATGTTTTTTTCCTGTGTATGGGCCATACATGCCTGTTTCCTTACATTTCTCTTAGTGTAAATTTTTGTTTAAAATTGGACATTAAAGGGCTTCCCTGGTGGCGCAGTGGTTGGGGGTTCGCCTGCCGATGCAGCGGACATGGGTTTGTGCCACGGTCTGAGAGGATCCCACATGCCGTGGAGCGGCTGAGCCCGTGAGCCATGGCCGCTGAGCCTGCACGTCCGGAGCCCGTGCTCCGCAACGGGAGAGGCCGCAACAGTGAGAGGCCCGCGTACCGCAAAAAAATAAATAAATAAATAAAAATAATTGGACATTAAAAAAATATAATGTGACACAACTCCTGCCCCCACCAATAAAGTATAGTTTGTTGCTGTTGTTTTTTGCTGTTTCTATTTCTGCTGTTTGTTCAGTATTTTTTCTTGGTTGTGTGTAGCCACTGAAGTCTTCGCTCAGCTTAGGGGGCACCTACTAACTGGACGGAGATGTCCTTTTATGTCTTGGACCAATAGGTCTAGCAGTCTTTGCTGAGAGGCTCTGGGTATGTTGGGACATATCTTCAAAACCCCAGCAGGCAATTTCCAACTCTGCTTTAGTCTCCACTTCCTGCTTTTGCAAAGCCTCAACGTCAGCCAGAGGTGAGAGGTGGGAGCCTTCTCTTGTCTTTCCTGGGCACAGCCCTTCACATGTGTGGATTTCCAGAGTCTCAGGAACAAGTCAGAGATTTTCAAAGCCTGCTATGAATATCTCATTCCCCAGTTTTTTTCCTTTTAAGTGTTTTGGCCAGACATTTGTTAGTCCCATCCTGTATGGCTGTGTCAGTTATCTGCATTGTAAAATTCTCCCTGATTGTTTTCAATAAACATCCTAAGGATAACAACTGTTTGCACAGAGCAAATAAAGACATACCCTGAAAATGGATACGAGATATCAATCAGTCTGGTCAAATATTAATCTTTCTTTGGGGACCAGGCTTTTTTTTTTTTTTTTTTTTTCCCCCCCCGGTACGTGGGCCTCTCACTGTTGTGGCTACTCCCGTTGCAGAGCACAGGCTCCGGACACACAGGCTCAGCAGCCATGGCTCACGGGCCTAGCCGCTCCGCGGCATGTGGGATCTTCCTAGACCGGGGCACGAACCTGTGTCCCCTGCATCGGCAGGCGGACTCTCAACCACTGCGCCACCAGGGAAGCCCAGGGAAGCCCTGGGGAAGCTTTTGAGTGAGCTTCAAATCTGTTCTGTTGCCTGCAGTGGCTGACATGTTGCTAGTTTTCACAGCTGATACAGCTATCAGATTGTCACTGTTTAAGGCTATTACAAAGCTAGAAATTGAGGGATTGGAATAGGCAAGTTAAATTACCAAAAAGCTCACTATTCTTAAAGAGGCTGAGTGTTTTTTCTTGAACAAACACTCTGGACTGTTGCAAGTTTTTGATTCATTTCCGGAGTTGTAAAAAAGTTGATATTAACATTTTTGGTCAGTGTTACTTGTATGTTGGAGCTTATTTTTCAGATGCCTTCACTCTGCCATTCCAGATGTGTCTCCAACTGTTATATATTTTATTTATAAAACATTTGTATATTTCATTGTTTTAATATCACAATATATGTTCCATCTACTATTTATAGATACTTACATTGTTTCCACTTTTTTGTTACTGCAAATAATGTTGAGATAAACATTCTTGTCAAACCAAACTCTGTCTTACCCCTTGAATACATCTTGTACATCTCTTCTCTTGTCATTCTGATCCAGACGGGGCCGGGAATGCCCCCCTTCTTTATTGCCCCTCATGTGCTTCAACCTCTGTTTTAGGGTCCACCAATTATTACCTCCTCTGTGAGATCTCAGATTCTTCCACACAGAGTTAGTTGGTGCCTTTTCATAGCACTTGACGTCGATTTCTAGTATAAAGCTTATCCTATGGTATTGCAACAACATCTAAGAATGGTGACATCCCACCTAGACTCTGAGGCCCTTGAGAACAGAGACACTTTCTGAGTTATTCTTTATCCTGAGTTTTTAAGAGTAAAGGCATACCTCAGAGTTATGGCAGTTCAGTTCTAGGCCCCTACAATAAAGCATATACTATAATGAAGTCACACAAAATTTTGGTTTCCCAGTGCCTATAAAAGTTATATTTACGTGTTACTGTACTCTAGCACGTGCAACAGCATTATGTCTTGAAAGTCAGTGTACATATACCTTAATTTTGAAAAGACTCTATTACTAAAAAATGCTAACCATCATCTGCGCCTTCAGCAAGTCGTAATCTTTTTGCTGGTGGAGGGTCTTGCCTGGACGTTGACGGCTGCTGACTGATCAGGGTGGTGGTTGCTGACGGGTGGGATGGCTGCAGCAATTTCTTAAAGTAAGACGACGCTGAAGTTTGCCACATTGATTGACCCTTCCTTGCGTGAACGATTTCTCTGCAGCATGTAATACTGTTTGATAGCATTTTACCTACAGCAGAACTTCTTTCAAAAATGGAGTCAATCCATTTAAACCCTTAAAACCTGTTCCTTTGTTGTCATTTCAACAACCTTCACAGCACCTTCACCAGGAGTAGATTCCATCTCAAGAAACCACCTTCTTTGCTCGGCCATAAGCAGCAACTCCTCATTCGTTCAAGTTTTATCATGAGATTGCAGCAGTCCAGTCACATCTTCAGGCTCCATTTCTAATTCTAGTTCTATTGCTATTTCTGTTACATCTGTGGTTGGTGACTTCCTCCACTGAAGTCTTAAATCCCTCAAAGTCATCCTTGAAGGTTGGAATCAACTTCTTCCAAACTCCAGTTCACTTTGGTATTTGACCTCTTCCCATGAATCATGAATGATCTTTTTTTTTTGAAGATGTTGGGGGTAATAAATTAATTTATTTATTTTGGCTGTGTTGGGTCTTCGTTTCTGTGCGAGGGCTTTCTCCAGTTGTGGCAAGCGGGGGCCACTCTTCATCGCGGTGCGCGGGCCTCTCACTATCGCGGGCTCTCTTGTTGCGGAGCACAGGCTCCAGATGCGCAGGCTCAGTAGTTGTGGCTCATGGGCCCAGTTGCTCCGCGGCATGTGGGATCCTCCCACACCAGGGCTCGAACCTGTGTCCCCTGCATTAGCAGGCAGACTCTCAACCACTGCACCACCAGGGAAGCCCCATGAATGATCTTAATGGTATCTAGAATGATGAATCCTTTTTCAAGGTTTTCAATTTACTTTGCCCAGATCCATCAGAGGAATCACTATCATAGCATTACAGAATGTTTTTCTTAAATAATAAGACCTGAAAGTTGAAATGACTCCTTGATCCATGGACTGCAGAATGGATGTTGTGTTAGCAGGCACGAAAACAACATCAATCTCCTTGTACATCTCCATCAGAGCTCTTGGATGACCAAGTGAATTGTCAATGAGCAGTAATATCTTGAAAGAAATCTTTTTTTTTTCCTAAATAGTAGGTCTCAACAATGGACCTAAAATATTCAGTAAACCATGTTGTAAACAATGGGCTATCATCCAGGCTTTGCTGTTTCATATGGAGTAGGCAGAGTAGATTTAGCATAATTCTTAAGGCCCTAAGATTTTTGGAATGGCAAATGAGCACTGGCTTCAACCTAACATCACCAGCTACATCGCATTAGCCTCTAACAAGAGAGTCAGCCTGTTCTTTGAAGCCAGGCACTGACTTCTCCTCTCTAGCTATAAAAGTCCTAGATGGCATCTTCTTCCAGTACAAGGCTGTTTGATCTACACTGAAAATCTGTTGTTTAGTGTAGTCACCTTCAATTGTTTGATCTAGATCTTATGGATAACTTACTGCAACTTCTTTAGCATTACTTGCTGCTTTACCTTGCACTTTTTTGTTATAGAGATGGCTTCTTTTCTTAAACTTCATGAACCAAACTCTGCTAGCTTCAAACTTTTCTTCTGCAGGTTCCTCATCTCTCTCAGCCTTCAAAGAATTGAAGAGAGTGAGGGCCTTCTCTTATTAGGCTTTGGCTTAAGGGAATATTGCGGCTGGTATGATCTTCTATCTCAACCATTAAAACTTTCTCCATGTCAGCAATAGAGAGCTGTTTCTTATCGTTTTCATGTTCACTGGAGGAGCACTTGTAATTTCCTTCAAGAATTTTCCTTTGCGTTCACAACTTGGCTAACTGTTTGGCACAGGAGGCCTAGCTTTTTAGCCTAACTTGGCTTTTGAAATGCCTTTCTCACTAAGCCTAATCATTTCTTGCTTTTGATTTAAATTGAGAGACGTGTGACTCTTCCTTTCACTTGAACGCTTAGAAGCCACTGTAGGGTTATTAATCAGCCTAATTTCAATATTGTTGTGTCTCAGGAGATAAGGAGGTCCAAGAAGAGGGGGAGAGAGAGGGGAATGGCTAGAGGTTGGAGCACTCGGAACACACACATATTTGTCTCACTGTCTCATATGGGTGTTGTTCATGGTGTCCCAAAACAATTACAAATAGTGTCAAAGATCACTCACTGATCACAGATCACCAAAACAAATATAATAATAATGAAAAAGTGTGAAATACTGTGAGAATTACTAAATGTGACTCAGGGACACAAAATGAGCAAATGTTGTTGGAAACATAATGCCAACAGATTTGCTTGATGCAGGGTTGCTATAAAACTTCAATTTGTAAAAAAATGCAATATCTGCAAAGAGCAATAAAGTGAAATGCAGTAAAATGGAGTCTGACTATACTAACTTTCTGTGCTCTGTCATCGGTTTATTCAAAGACTACTTCCCAGAATTCCATCCTCATCTTTTAGGAATTTATTTTGTATGTGTATTATGATCATTGTATCTTTAAGCCACTGTATTACCCAAGTGTGACTTCAACTGACCTGTAAAGCCAGGCACTCTGGGGTTGTTCTATAATAGTCCCCAGAATGCCCTTAGTTTATTCATAGCCCACACCAGTTTGGTTTTGGCCTTATCTCAGTTCCTTATCTCAGATCATAGGATTGCACTCCCTTTCCCACCTCCACGTGAACACGGTATCTGAGGTGTTTACCGTCCGGTACCATGATCTATGTTCAGTGCCCAATCCCATTCCTGTGCTCTGTGCCATCCTCCCCCGGCTCTCTGCACTGGTTTCCCACAGCAGATTGGAACATTCTACAGTGCAGCATCAATTCAGTTCAATGGAGGAGGAGGGGTTCAACAGGAAGTCAGTGAATCATAGGCGCAGAATTGCAGCCCCTAGGAAAGGACATCATATCGAACTATATAATACGTCAGATCTTTTCCACCTCTGGACCAGTTATGGAGAATCAAAGGATCCCCAGGTAACAGACCAGTGACAATTTTAGAAGTTCAGGGTGGAGGAGGTGTCAGAGAGAGAGCCAGGATGTCCTAGAAATTTTGTCTAAAATAGCGCATGGAGAAGTAAGAAGAGAATTCAGTTCTGAAATGGTGCATGGCAGCATCAAGCATGCTGGCAAGTTTCTGATGGGCTCTGACTCTGGCCCCTGCACAGTGACATCTACTGATACTTCCCTGAGTCCCGTGTAGAACTCCCAGCAGGCTGCAGTGTCCTGTAGAATAAAATATTCCAGGTATAAGGAGCTTGGGATTTGTTTCACAGGTGGATTCAAGGGGTTACTGCTCCCTGGTAACAATGAAGAATCACTGGGACCTTCTGCCATCAGACCTGAACAATCACTACATTTCAAAACCCTTTGGTTTGAATGATAAGGTTATTCATATGTTGACCACTCAGCTTCTCCCTAGTTTCACACAGCTGGCAGGTAACTATCTATACTGCATCTGTACAGTACTCATTAACTCATTCATCTTTCTTTTATAAAAAAAATTGCTGCTTGTCAGACAAAGTGTAGGAGAGAAACACATAGTCACTGATTTGCTGTAGAGAGAGAAACAAAAAAGATTTCATGTATTTTCTGTGTTGTCACTTGCAGTTTCAAATGCTTCATTGCATTTACTCACAATAGAAAGCACTGAATACATCCAAAAAAGGTGCCTGTCCTTTGATTGCTGGTTTTGTGATGGTCTATGAGATTCTTTGATGTGGCATTTGCTTAATATGCAGAAAATAGTGTTTATCTATTTTCTTCTTGATGTTCACTGCAGTTTGGACGTAATGTTCTTTTTTTTTCTCTTTCTTTTTTTTTTTTTTGGTATAATAATTTCCACGTCAGGCCCATCAGTACTTTTATGGTCTGAGGGACAGGTCTGAGCACTGAGGCTAAACATAAATATTTTAAAAATGAGAGGAACAGCTTCTAGAGTAAATATGTAAAGTCTCTGTAACTATTTTATCCGGGAAGGAACAAGAAAGGTCCTTGAAGTGAATGAGACATGCCATCTAAGGAACGCTCCTGGAGTTTACCCTGTTAAGTAGCAGAACTTTTCTTTTTAAAAGATTTTAAAGGAGAAAATTTTAATTTACACATTCTGAGTTAAATACCTCTATAATTTATTATACTTCATTTTCCACAGTGAATTCTCTTGAAATCTAGCTCCATGACTTGAATTATAAGGGTGATAAAAGGGTTTTTAAGGTCAAAAAAGTTTGGGCAATGCTGGATTAAACAAGGCAAAAATTAAAAAAATATTTATTATCATATTTATTTTATATGCTACTATGCAGTGTGAGTCACCTAAAGGGTTACATAAAATGCAGTAGTCTAAAACCTTATCTGGCCATTAAACCCTCTTCTTTTCAGAAGTTCAATTTTGAATTACTAGTGTGTCATGAAATATGCTTATAGAATCTCTTTGTTATAAACTTTCTTGCCTTTTAAAATAAACTACACTGAGTATTTCTCTTGGTGACCAATATATTTTTGGTTATCAATATCATTTTGAGTTGTAACATGAAATACGGGATAATTTCTTCCTACATTAAGTGCCAAGTAGTGACATGTGTGGGCAGCAGTGGGGGTAGTTCTTTCGTATGTTTATAAAACTAAAATTCCACTGGTAGCGGTGAGTCATCCACGACTCTGGTGTGACATCTCTGCCCCTCTGGACAGTTGTCTATGTGCACGCCTGTAGCAATTCCTTTACCACCTGTCATGTTTTGTTCCTCAGTCACTGCACACATTAGGAAGCCAAGTAAAGGGTAACGTGGGGAAACAGCACAGGGCAGGGGAGATGGACAAACAGGACCATTTGGAATCAGTTAGAATCATGCAGACCTGACTTCAGAATCTGTCTCTGCTCCTTACCAGCTGTGAAACTTAGAAAAAACAATGTGATCACTCTGAGCCACTGTTTTTTCATCTACACAATGAAAGCAGAGGCTTCTGTAGAAGAGAGAGAGCTACTTCCTTTCTTCCTGCCTGTCTGCCCACCTCACCCCAGGTTCCTCCACCACTCATGAGAGGAGAGTTTCCCATCAAATGGCTCAAAGGCTGGAGTATTAATTATGCCCCAATTACCAGTCAACAGATTCAATGTTCATTACGTGGTCGCACATATAGGTTTGAAGTCCCCCTTGGAACATGGCCAGCTCCCTCTATCTCCTCTTTCCTTATTCCATGAGGCAGTGAAAGGGTGACAACACTTGGACTCAAGCCCTGGTGGAAGGTAGAGGCCGGTGCCCTTTCTCAGAACGCCAACGTGAGCACTGACACAACAGCTATTTCTGCTGTTTTCACTATGTTTTCCCAGAGTTCTATCTGGAATGTCTAAGAGAAGGAGAGGTGCTCTGTTGGGCTGTATTTGCCCTAAATTTTGGTCACATTTCCATCAAATGCCACAAATACATCTAAACACACCTACCTCACTCTCCCTCACCATATAAAGGGGAGAATTAAATGAAGAGATTCTGAAGTTGATGATGTTTTTCCACATAGGATCAACTCTTCTTGTTACTATAACTAATTCTAAAGTACAAATGAATGAAGTCAGAGTAAGTTTCTGATGATCTTTCCTATAAACGAAGTGTGTGTGCTTCTGTGTGGACTTCACAGATCACAGCTATGTTCTAGGTTAAACACCTGGATGAAAAACGTATTGTTATATTTTACACTTGCCATTTGACATCCAAGAAATATTTATAGCAAAAATTTAATAACTATGCTAGCGTTAAAAATGAAAATAATTTCTTTGTAAGCATGTCCCTTGATATGCTATAATACAAATGATAGCCTCATAAAGGGCTGCCTACCTGGGAGATGATGCCAATGAAAATACCTGGAACCACAAACCACATTAGGGCTTGTTCCTCAGTAGGTTTGATTGATTCATGTATTAGCTATACATGGGGTACTATTTTCTCCCTCTTTAATCTATCTTATTGAGGGATTACATGGCAGTCTATTAGATCAGGAAGACTATCGCCCTCTGGGCCACTGACAAAAATAAATATTCCCTTGGCATGGTGGAGGTTAGTCTGATCTGTGAATTTGGTGAATAAATGCAAATGTTAAGAGAAATGCTCTGTTCTCCCTGCCCCATTATCCTAATGAGGACTGGATTTGAATTTTTAAAAATAGAAATCACAGCAAAGAGATCGAGATGTGATTTTTTTAAGTAGATTTCTGTTGGCCAGTGAAATAGGAATGAAAGAACCTTTTTTTCCCCCTTCAGATATTTCTGCCTTTGGTAAGTCTTCCCTTTTTTGTCAGGAATTAAAAAACTTCTTACACAATACTTTAGAGAAAAAGCTCTTTATAGTGTCCAGGAAAGTGAGAACATCTAAATTTAATACTCCAGAAAAGTAAACCTTACAGCACTAGGCTGGCAGAGCATTTCTAATTCATGTCAATTATGTATTTGGAAAGTTAAATTTGAATATTTTACTTAAAGGACATTCTTTTATGACCTTAAACAATAATAGCACTAAGTAATGTGAGATGAAAACCATGTGCTATTCATAAAGGAAAAGTAATACTCCCTTCATTTGTACTTTGCTGTTCCATTTATAAAGCTCTCTCACAAGACCTTTCATCTGACCATCATTATAGCTTTGTATGGACAAGGTGCTTAAGTTCTGAGAGGTCCAGAAGCTTTCCCAGTGCCATGCAGCTACTGGGCAGCATGGATACGGATGGAAGTGGGCCTAGACTCTTGATTCTTAGTTCCTCTTTACCTCCTTTTTTGAAATTTAACTGCACATATCTATACACATGCCAGTAAGATCCCAGGCCCGGAAGCCTCAGGGATGTAGGAGACACGCTGATCTCTGCTTTCTTGGAGTTTCATTTCAGTAAGGGGAAAAGGGAGTAAAACCACTTAAACAAATGTGGTAATATCAGGTTATTACAAATGAGGAAGAAAAAAATAACTTGGGGCTTGTGGGGCAGGTACTTGGTCAATTTATCTAGGGTGGTCATGGAAAGTATATCAGCTAGGAACCATACAAATTGAAAACCCCAAATAAAGCAGTTTAAAGTCTAGGAACATTATCTTACAAAATGAAACATGGAGGTAAGCAGTTTTGGAGTCAGTTGTCTCAGCAATAAAAAACGTCAGGCTCTGAATGTTTCTGGCTTTCCTCTCCTAGATGTATGACGGCTGCTCCAGTTCTAAGCATTAGGTCCTCACTTACTAATGATAAAAGAAGGCATTGGCTCTCTCTCGCTTCCTTTGTGAAGAGGAAGGACACATCCCAAATACTCTATCCTTCCTGAGGCTGATGGTATCACATGACCAAGCCTACACCCATCCTGGGCAAGGAGAATGAGATTATCAAAGTTGGCTTGGATTAATCAAGAGTCCTCGTGGAACTGCAGTGGGCTTGTGGAATACTTGGGCAAGCAGTACCGGAACAAAATTGACAGAGAGGTCTTTCTGTAGCACTGGTATTTGAGTTGATACTTGAATGAATCAAAGGAGGCCACTTGGTGAAAAGGGAGGAAAGCACATTCCAGGCAGCCTCATGACACCCCGTATTTATTGAGCATTTTATACAGCCAAGGCGCTGCTTTAAGTGCTATTTATATTAACTCATTTAATACAGAAACACTACTATGAGATAGTTTCTATTGTTATTTCCACTTTACAGATTAGAAGACTGAGGCATAAAGTGGTTAGATGACCCATCAAAGGTCATGGAGTTCTGTTTTGAACCTGGACAGCCTGATGCCAGATCCCACGTGCTTAACCACATACTACACTGAAAAACAAGCACAAAGATTCTGATGCAGGAAAAGCCTGTTGTGCTTAAGGAACAGGAAAAATGTCACTGTGATGAGAATATGATAAGAAAGAGTAGTCATGAAACCGTGCCCCATAGGGTTTACAGAAACTGGTGACTAATAAAAAACCCTGTGCTTGTTAAAACCCCTCCGCTTGTAACCTGCCTTCACTGACCAAGCTCGCCTTAATTACTGTTTGACTCCTTAACCTCGTCCTATGGATAATACCTCTGACATATGGGTCCCTATAGTAATGGGCACTTAAGCTGTTTCTCAGAAACTTGGAATCAGCTCTTGTCCAATTCCAGCCAGATAAGACTAGTTGGGACCACCAACCCTAAAACTGGGCCTGCACAGAACATGGATGACCTCACCTTTTTCCTACCTCCAATCACCTTTCCCTCACCTAAGACCACCTTGCTTCTTTACCTCATAAATATCTCAAACCCCTCACCTTCGGGGAGGTGGATCTGAGATGTGTTCTCCCTTCTGTCTCTTCACTTGGCTGCATTGTGAATAAACCCTCTCTCTGTTGTAAAAATCGGCATCTTGGTGTTTAGCTTGCTGTGCGTCGGGCAAACAAACCTAGTTAGGTAGCAGTAGCATGAAAAGAAATCCACCTGTTAGGGCAAGGGCTGGATCATATAGGGCCTTGCAAACAACAAGCAGGATTTTGGATTTTATTCTCAAAGCCTTGGAGAACAATTGGACAGTCTTAAGCAAGGGAATAACCTAATATGGTTAATATTCAGAATTTAAAATGGTTGTATTTTAGTCAGGATTTCCCAGAGAAACAGAACAAATAAGACATATCTCTACTTCTATATCTCTGTCCCTCTATCTATCTATCTATCTACCATCTAGTCTGTCTATCTACTTAACTATCTATCTACGGAGATATATTTTAAGGAATTGGCTCATGTGATTATAAGGGCTGCAAATCCGAAAGTTTGAAGTCTGTAGGGGAGGACTGTAGGCTAGAAAAACAGATAAGAGTTGATGTTGCAGTCTTGAGTCCAAATTCCACAAAGCAAAAGACTGTAAACTCAGGTAGTGAGGAGACTCCTTTCCTTGGGAAACGCTGGTCTTTGTTCTTAAGGCCTTCGACTAATTGGATGACATCTACCCACATTACGGAGAGTAAGCTGCTTAACTCAGTCTACTGATTTAAATATTAATCACATCTAAAAATTACTTCCAACAAAAATTACAGCAACAACTATACTGGTGTTTGACCGAAAAAACAAGTTGATACCTAAATGTCAACCACAGTGAAGTATGAGAAAGTGACCTATTAAATGTAAATCCCACTCCTCAACCCCATTATTTCCATCCCTCCAACTTTCTAGCTCCCACGCTAGCAGTCCCTCAACCACTGATTTTATTACTTCGTATTTTCAATTCTGCCCCATATGTTCTTATTTATTTGTTTGTTTGTTTATTTATTTATGGCTGCATCAGGTCTTAGTTGCGACGTGCGGGCTCTTTGTTGCGGCACGTGGGCTTCTCTCTAGTTGTGACATGTGGGCTCCAGAGACTGCAGGCTCAGTAGTTGCGGCGTGGACTTTCTAGCTGTGGTGCTCGGGCTCCAGAGTGCACGGGCTCTGTAGTTGCAGCACACAGGCTCTCTAGTTGTGGCGCACGGGCTTAGTTGCCCCGTGGCACGTGGGATCTTATTTCCCTGACCAGGGATCGAACCCGGATCCCCTGCATTGGAAGGCAGATTCTTAACCACTGGACCACCAGGGAAGTCTCACCCCATTTGTTCTTATTCCTTCTGTACTCCAGTTTCGAATCCGTAGGGGAGCAAAATATGCCATCTGGAAATGTGTCTCTTTGGCATGAGGATCAATTTGGACTGGTTACCTCTGAGAGACAGAAGACTAGGGAAGTCTTTCTTTTTACCTTCCCCCTAATACCCTAAAATAATTTAGATAGAGGGCCTGTTCCCAGAACAGAGCTATCATCAGAGCTATCTGTGTCCCATGGTTTCTGTGTGGCCCAGCAAATACTTGTTTACCACACCTTTTCCATCGCCATGTGAATTGCCTTCCTCCCATATCAAGTCCCAAACATCCCAACATCCTCTTCTGTCTTTAGCTGAAGATGGTATTTAAAGTGAGGATTTTTGCCATTTTGGCAAGCTACTCAGTTTTCTTAGTCTCTCCCATATATTCATGTTATTACACTTTTGTTAAGATTTTCTCCTTTTAATCTCCTTTTAATCCTCATTTCCATCTAATTCTCGGATCAGCCAGAAGAATTTATAAGGGTAGAAAATCCCTTCCTCCTCAATGCTGTTCTCAACTGGTTGTCCTTCTATCCCAGTGAATCTTTCTTCTCAACCACCTCTGATGCATCTTCCTCCTCTTCCACTTTAAATATTGGAAAGATCCAAGAATATTTTCTCTACCCACATCTTTTTTCTCTTCTTTATTTATATCCTTTCCTAGGTAATCTCATTCAATCCCAAGCCCTAAATTCTTTCAGCCCAAACCTCTTCATTAAGTTTCTTGCTCTGATATCCTACTGGCTACTCAACATCTACACTTTGATGTGTAATAACCATCTCTGTCCAATATGGCTGAAGCAGTGACAGTGTTTCCACCGTGCTGAAAATCTGCTTCTTCTGCCCCATCCAGCCCTACCTCCAACCCCATGTTAACACGTCCCAGCTCTCCCATCCAGTTGCTCAAGCCCACTGTTTCTTACACATCCCAGGTTCAATACACAGTAAGCCTTATGGCTACTACCTCCAAAACATACCTTCGATCTGACCATTTCTCACCACTTCTCCTTCTATAAGACTAGCACAAACCACCACCATATCTCCTTGGACTATCTGATCTTCTGTTTTTCTCCTGAGAGTCTCTTCTCTCCTATCGAGCACAGTGATCTTTCAAAGAACAAACCACGTGCAGTTACTTCTACCTAAAACTCCACAATGGCCGCTCACTACACTTAGAATATCATCTAAACTCTGTCCTGCCAAGTTGCTTCTTGAGCTTTCCGTCCCCTACTTCCCTTTCTGCTATCATTCCCCTCTACTGTTCCCACTCTGTTCACTCTACATTATTCTACTTTATCTTCTTTATAGCATTCTTCTGTTCCCTCAAAGTATCAATTATTGGTTTACTTGTTTATTGTCTATAAATCCCCACCTGAGTGTAAATTCTACCAGCATATTTCCTTCTCATTCCCTGCTATCCACCATGTACTTGGGTTAATCACTGTCACTTTGGAAGTACTAGTTATATATGTTTGCTACTTATCTGCTGTCTGCTACTTATCTGCTGCTTATCACTTTGGGGAGAAGTGTAGATAAAAGAACTATTTTACTTTCCTTTGAACTCTACTATATGAAGACAATAACTCACCATTACAACAAATTAAAATCAACACCCAACCTTGCTGTGGAGACATTAAGGACTGGAAGGATGTGTGGCCAATAGGAAAGAACAGCTCTCATGCAAGAGAGACGCCTGCTATTCAGCTCCAGCCAACAGTTACCCTGAAGGAAGGGAAGTCTAGTGTCATGTTATATTTTAATCTTTTTTAGGAAGGCCCAGGTTCCTATTTTTAAGGGATATCTCTAGATTTATAAATAATCATAATTAACTCCATTCAAAAAAATGTATGAAGACCAAACACACCACATCTGCAGAACAGTTCTACTTTGTGGACTATCATTTTGCAGCTTTTACTATAGGATGATTTCACAGGCAAGAAAAAAAAAAGCCGAAAGGAACTTAATGGAGTCATGGCTGAAGATGACAAGGGCAGTGGAATCCTTAGGCGACTCAAAGAAGCTTCGCCAGTTTTAGAGTTTTACCTCTAAATATGGCCTGACTGGAGTTGGAGTTGGGCCACCCTAAGGTCTAAAGCCACAGCCTTCACAGGCATATTTCAAATAGAGAGAGACATTTTGTCTTCCTGCAGGACACTGGTTTCTGTGGTCCGTGAAAGCGAAAATCACAGAGAAATAAAAGAAAGGTAAAAATAGGCAGAGTCTTTCATATGTGGAGGCGGGGGCAGCCTACACAGAAATCAAATTCCTCACCTACATAGTCGCAGGGGTCCTGGAAACTCGTCTAATTCAGCCTCATGCTTGCCTTGAGCTCCCTCAGTCTGTGACCAGAATGACACTGGAAATTTATCTTGAGAAATGGTTAAAATCACATTTATACGTATATAAAAAAAGTGAGTATACATCTCAGTCTCCATTTAGATACCCTATAAAGGCCTCATTGTTTCAATTCAGTTCCATTCAGTTGAAATAAGTAAGCTTTCTCCGGTGCCTTCCTACAGGCTACACATGGTGCTTGTTAATGTAAAAACTGCTGAATTAAATAATATACAGGTTTTGCCTCTCATGAGAAGAACACATTTTCTGCCCCTCTTCTTTTTTTTTTTTTTCCTGCCCCTCTTCTTCCATGTCACTCGGGATTGCTCCTTCATCCCTGGAACCCCTTCGAAGGAGGGTCCCAGAGAATCGCTGGCAACTAGCAGCCTTCCATACGGTGCTGGGATTTATTAAGCCCATTATGTTGCCGTTACCTTGACTGCAAGCTTACAGAGTGAAGACCTGAGTTTAAAACTTCTCTTTTTCACTTCAAGGACCCGGTATGGGTCGGGCCTCCAGGATTTTCTCAATTCCCCCATATTGGTCTATGGACCAGCCTAAAACTTTTGTGCCAGTTAAGGACACTTGTCGCTGGGGTTTGCCCAGGAAAGGGCATAAATGGGCAACTGGTCAAGCTTCAGTGTTTGGTCACGATTCCTCCTAAGGTAAGAGGAAGAAAGTTCACTCTCCTCCATGGAATGATCTGTTTTTCAGCCTGGCTGGCTATGTTCAGAATTTCAGGAATAATTCCAAAAAGAGTTGTAGCTTCTAGGGAGTAAACGCCACAGAAAATGGTAGTAGATTTGTAAATCTGGGAGTTTGGGGGAGTCATGGCTTTTCTTAAGGCTGTGAAATTTAAGAGAACCACAGTGGTGTATGTTCCACCTTCTTCCAAACTCAAAAACGGACAATGAATCCCACCATGAGAGAGAACTAATCTGCTTTCAAAATTTATTGAGATTTTCTCACTAGGTGAAAATGGCAGGACATGCTTCAGAGCTGACAAGAATTGCCCCTGTTCAGAATAGGAAGAAAGAAACGTATAAGGAAAGGACGTACTTGGAACTCAGTGCGGCCCCGCTCACGCTGGCTTTTAGCCAGTGAAATCCTGTGAATTATCAAAGCTCTTAATTAATGCATTTAACACTTCTATTAGGCAAATCAGTCCATTTAAACCCATTTATACCAAAGGACAGAGAGGAATTAAATGACTCAGAGTCGTAGAATCTGAGGGAAGCAGACTCAGCCAGCAGTCAGTCTTCCCTGGATCATTCGCACGTTTACTCCCACAGAATCTATTTCAAACAACTTCCCCTCTGATGTGCTGGTCAGGGTCCCTTCTGCTCCTCCTGAGGAAAGAATGGGAGCCTGCAGAACAGAACTAGAATCAATGAGAATGAAGGCTTTGTAACTCTTTGAGTCTCAACAGAAAAGCAGGGCCCAGAAATCTCAGATCACCTCAGCAGAACTGAGTTTTATTTTTGCACCTGCAAAGAAAGGACCCTACAGTGTCTCATTAGGCACCTTCATACTTTATCCCATTTGATTCTATGCTCTCAACAACCCTCTGACAGAGATCTATTAACCCCGTTTTACAGATGAGTAAGCCACAAATCAGAGAGGTGAAATAAATAGCTGAAAGTGAATTTTATTTGCTTTGTTTAGAATGACTGAGTTTGTAAAAAACAATAAAATGTGTTAAAATCAAGAAAAACAGAACCAAACAAAAAATAAACAGCTGAAGCTAATAAGTGACATCATCACAGTGACATCAATTGTGGAGCGTCTGAACTTTTACCCTGCTTGAAAGCCAACAAGTGAGGCTGCCGCCATGCCATAGATATTGGCAGAGAACATGTGATTCCTGGGTCAGAGACAAAGGACTTTACTGCTCACAGCACAGCAGGCCCAAGAGCTTCACGTTTGCATCAGTGCCTCTTGTTCCCCAAGTCCCACAGGGGTGATAGAAAGAGACCCAAGTGGATGTTGCACACAGAGTGGGTCTGGGTCACTGCTGAGAGACCCGAGCTTAGGAAGCCCCAATCTCATAAAGGGCTGATAGCGAGTCTCCCCAACATTTTCCCCAGAGGGAGAAAGATTACTCTGGTCAGAAAACAAATCTGCCTTTTGTCTTGGACGGAGACACTACCACTATCTTTCAAGGTGTTTGCTGCACAGACATCCTTGAAAGAACAGTCTGGAACAAAAACTGATAGAAGATGTGTAGAAACACCAGGAAGAATACACATTGCACAGTTTCAGTGTACTGAAAACTGCGAATTGCTGTAGCCAGGTTTGAGATTAGTGCCTTCTTTGGTTCATTTCAGTGCCATTTGAGCAAAACTTAACTGAGACTTTACTCTGTGCCAGAGACTGAGTTAAACATTGCAGATAGAGAGATGAAATGAAGCAACTTACAATGGGAGAAACAAAGGAGTAACGGCAAAATTGCCCCGTTGGTAATAAGGTCTGGGATAACGTGTAGCACAGGTTAATAAGTGGGTGGAGAAGCGACACATTTAATACAGCCTTTGGGTTAGACAAAGCTGACACCTGAGCTGAGTCTTTAGAATTTGTAACAGTTTGAGGATGTAGAGAGAGAGAATTCTAGGTAGAGGGAATAGCTTTAGCCAAAAAAGGTGCTGAAAGATGTTCAGATAAACATAAGAGATTCTGTCTCTCAAAAATGTCAAGTATAGGGCAGGGAGATGAGGTACATACTTTCAGCTATGTCAGCAGGGTCTGGGAATAAAGGTTCTTGTATGCAAGAATGCTTAGATAATTGTCCTGAAAAGAAAAGGAACCAATGGAGGGGCTTAGGCAGCTGAAGGTAATTCTGGATGCTGTAAGGAGAATGGACTGCAGATTTGATACTGAGGCCAAAGAGACCAGTTAGGAGGCTGTTGCTTTTCTCTGAGAAAGAAATGAACTAGAACACTAGCAGTTGGGCTGGGGAGAAAAAAAAAAAAAAAAAAAAAACGACACAACAACCCAGCATCCTAGACTCTTAGTAACTGCACTCTATTGGGTAGACAGATCCAGTGACTTATGGAACAATGGTGGTATGTCTGATAACAGTAAAATTTGGAAAAAAAACCTTACTACCCTGAGATATCAACTGGTGATTAATCATAGTGAATAAAGCTTCTGGAGTCAGAAAGACTTAGGCTTAAATCCAAGCTCTAGCAGCTTTGTGACTGAGAAAATGTTACTTAACTTCTCTGAGCCTAAGTTCCCTTATATGTAAGAAGGTGGAAGGCAGTAACACTTAGCACGTGAAGTTGTCCTAAAGATTAAATGAGGGGTAAGACAAAAACATGTAAAGTACTTGGCACAGTTTCTGGCGCATAGTAAATGCTCAAAAAATATTAGGTTTTTTTTTTATTATTATTATTACAAGCCAGGAAACTCCTATTAAGTGTACACCCTGAAATCCAAACAGCAGCAGGATGGCATTAATATGTACACCATTCATGATTATTAAGTTCATCAAGTAAACATTCTAGGCCTCCTAGATCACATTTAAATGCACTCATACTATTCCTACTGAATCACTAAAGACCTGCCTAAGGACACATACACCAGCTGCAGTTACCTCAAGTGCTAAATGTATCAAAACTTCATTTCTATAAAAATGGGACAAAAATCTCTGTTTTCACTAATTATAATTAGCCTTCCCCCAATTAGTGTGAATTAGTAAACCATAATGACTTACTGAAGTCTAAGGCTTATTCAAAAGGACAAAATAGCTTTCCTGTTGACTTAAAAATTATACTGCTTTCTAGATGTCATTTCACTCTCATTTTCCTGTAATTCTGTATTTCGCTGAGAGGCAACGCAAGTGTGCTACTGAAACCAAACTACTTCAGCAAAACAAGCTGGGGTCAAGTTTTCACTCTGACTGCATAGCTTTGAAAAAGTTAATAACTTCTCTGAACTTCAGTTTCCTCATTGCATTCCTCATGTCTACTTCCCAGAGTCGAAGCTTACATGATGAGTGAGATCATTGCTTTCCATTCCTCTCTAAACATGTAAAAAAAAAAAAACACAAGTTCCCAGTGTTTTCATAGTTTTGGCCCACAGTATCTTTGTTTTACTACACCCATCATGGTGTCTCTGGCCTCACTTCCGACTGGATCAGCTGTCTAATTCTCTTAGAAGTTCCAAGTTCAATTTCATGAAACATGAAATTTATCCAGCTCATGTATGTGAATGAGGTAATTGCACAAAGATTGATCTTCAGACCATGGACTCACGGGTCTTTGGTCAAATACCCACCCTAGTGCAAATACCCACCCTAAAAAACATCCTAAAATTTATATGAAACCACAAAAGACCCCAAATAGCCAAAACAATCCTGAGAAAAAAGAACAAAGCTGGGTATATCACACTCCCTAATTTCTAAGGATATATCACACTCCCTAATTTCTAATTATTTTACAAAGCTACGATAATCAAAACAGCATGATATTGGCAGAAAAACAGGCACACAGATCAATGAAACAGAATTGAGAGCTCAGAAATAAACCCACACATATTTGGACAATTTACAACAAAGGAGCAAAGAACATATGATGGAGAGAGGGTAGTCTTGTCAATAAATGCTGTTGGGAAAACTGGACAGCCATAGGCAAAAGAATGAAACTAGACCACTACCTCACACCATACCCAAAAATCAACTCAAAATTGATTAAAGACTTGAATGTAAAATCTAAAGCCATAAGACTCCTGCAAGAAAATATTGGCAGTGTGCTCTTTGACATGAGTCTTAGCAATATCTTTCTGGATATGTCTCCTCAGGCAAGGGAAACAAAAGCAAAAATAATCAAATGGGACTACCTCAAACTAAAAAGCTTCTGCACAGCAAAGAAAACCATCAACAAAGTGAAAACCTACCAAATGGGAGAAGATATCTGCAAATCATATATCCGATAAGGGATTCATATCCAAAATGTGTAAAGAACTCATACAAGTCAACAACAAACATACAAACACCTGATTAAAAACTGGGCAGAGGATGCGATAGACATTGTTTCCAAAGAAGACATACAGATGGCCAACGGTATATGAAAAGATATTTAGCATCACTAATTATTAGGGAAATGCAAGTCAAAACTACAATGAGATAACCATTCTAACAGGTGTGAAGTGGTATTATCAAAAAAGGCCACAAATAAAAAGTGTTAGGGAGGATGTGGAGAAAAGGGAACCCTCCTGCACTGTTGGTGGGAATGTAAATTGCTACTCACTTTACATATGGAAAGCCACTGTTTCATATGGAAAACAGTATGGAGATTTTTCAAAACATTAAGAATAGAACTACTATATAATCTAAGCTATTCTACTCCATTCCTCGGTATTTATCCAAAGAATATGGAAACACTAATTCAAAAATATATATGCACCCCTATGTTCATTGCAGCATTATTTCCAAGATATGGAAACAACCTAAGATATGGAAACAACCATAGTGCCCATTAATGGATGAATGGATAAAGATGCGTGTATATATATAACTGAATACTACTCAGCCATAATAAAAGATGAAATCTTACCATTTGTGACAACACTGATAGACTCTGAGGGTATTATGCTAAGTGAAATAAGTCAGATGGAAAGAGACAAATACAATATGATTCCACTCATATGTGGAATATAAAAAAAATGAAACATAATATATTAACAAGCCAAACCAAATGAAAACAAACACATAGATGCAGAGAACAGTGGTGGTTACTAGAAGGGAAGGGGAGTGGAAGGGAGGTGTAAATAGGTAGAGGGGGTCAACAACATGGTGACAGGTGGAAACGAAACTTTTGGTGGTGAGCAAGCTGTAGCGTATACAGAATTCTAAATATAATATTGCACACGTGAAACTGCTATCGTATTATAAAGCAGTAAAAATCAAACAGAAAAACACTGTGTAGGAATCCCTGCTGATAAGGCAGAATGTGAAATGCTAGGAATGGGTTCCTTCCTTCACCCTATCCTACATGTCCAAATCTGACTAGGGCAATGAGGAGCCCAGGACCACTTTCTTCATAAAAGCTTATAAGTAAATACACCCAGGGTTATAATATTTTCCCCTCTATTTTCTGGCTTTATTTCCTCAGGAAAAAGTCCCAGAAACAAGTTTACTGAGTACACCGGGATATGGATCTATTTTTATGACTTGTGGAATGAACTGCCAATGTCCAGCACCATAGGCAGTGCGTACATAAATAGCCCAGTTTTATCACATCTTTGTTGGCATGGTACATTACAATTTCAGTTCCTTTTCTTCTACCTTACTCACCTTTTCTTCTACCTTACTTACTACCTTACTTACATCTTTAAGTATTGAAACACTTTACTGTGCCTGTTAATCAAATATGCCTACAAATAATAGGGTAGAGGAGAAAAGTTGCTAATGAAAACTAAACTCCAAGTGATTACTCTAGAGAATGATTTGAGTCACCAGTTAAAAATAAGGAAGGGAAAACAAATCTCATAAAGAGTGTCTGATTTTTCAATTCTCCCCACCAAGACAGGTCCGGACAAACTGTACTCAGCTTCAAACTTAGTTATTCCAGCCCTCTAGCTCCAAGTAGGGAATTGACAAAATTTTATCAAGCATTATTCTATATTGCATTGTGGGAGTTTCAGCATTTACCTAGAATGAAGGCGGCAGAATTGGAGGAAGTGAGAGCCCTACTAGAATTTCAAGACAGGCACAGTTTGTTCTGAAACTGTCAGGCTGCTCCTCAGAGAAGCCCAGTTCAACCTGATAATTAGCTTATGACTGAACTGTTCAGATTCATGATGAGCTTTAGCAGGTCCCTCTCCTCTCGAAGCTCTGCTAAAGATGACTGATTACAGTTATAAAATTTGAACCACTAAGATTCTCTCCAACTCTGATATGTAACTTATACGAAATGTCACTTGAAAATTAAATATAAGATGAAAGTACAGGAATCTGTACTTTCCTGAGACAGATTCCTAACGCTAACTTATTTTACGATTGTTTCAAAAATTGATGCATAGAATGTGTTAGATCTTTTAATCAAGCATCTGAAAATATTCTTCTCACTATATTCTTGACTACAAACTTGGTCTCAGCCTCCATCATCTCTTGGGTTACTAACAGCATCCTCACTGGAATATCTACCTCCACCCTGGTTCCAACAGCAAGAGGGATTTTTAAAATTAAGGCTTTATTTGTTTAAAGTAGTTCTAGGTTCACAACAAAATTTAGAGGAAGGTACAGAGATTTCCTATATACCATCCCTCCAGCCCGTCTCCATGCATGCACAGCCTTTCCCGTTATTAACATCCCCCAACAGAGTACATTTGTTACAACTGATGAACCTATTTTGACACAAACAGTCACTCAAAGTCCACAGTTTACATTATGGTTCACTCCTGGTTTGTACATTCTGTGGGTTTGGATAAATCTATGATATGTATTCATCAGACTTCTCAAGAACAAATGAAGGCAATGCTTCAGTGGAAGTTTTAGAAATTACTGAAGGACATAGGCCAAACCGTTATTCAAGTAAAAAGGCTAGTTTTGAACATGTAAGAACTCAAGGAATACCATACTCTTGTTTTCTTTCTGAGAAATATATTAAAGGATAGGCTCCAAGACTGACTAAAGACTGACTGGGGGAAATTTAATTTATTCCAGTAAAGATACAAACAAACTCTTTTACTATAGCTAGACCAGTTGATACTAAAATCTATACGGAAAAAGTAAACATAATAATAGTTATAACAATATTGTAAAAGAAGACCTATAAGGGAGGGAGAACTAGTTTTAATAGATACTGAAACAAACAGCTATACCTACTAAAACATACTAATGCATGAATAGACAGAAGGCCAACGGAATGAAACAAAAGTCCAGAGACACATTGAACTATATATGAAAACTTAGTATATAAAAAAGGTAGTATCTCATATCAATGGGGAAAGAAGTTTTTAATAGATTGTCTTAAAATAACTGAATATCCATTTGAAAAGCTTAAATGATATCATTTTCTCACATCGTATGTAGGAGTAAACTCCTATTAGAACAAACAAATGTAACAAATATACAACGATCCAGGTACTAGAAGAAAATTCTTTTATAACCTGAGTATAAGGAAAGGCTGTCCATGACACAAAATTTATCACCAATTTAAAAAAAAGATAAATTTGTCTTTAAAATTTAAATGTTAAAATAAAAAATGTGAAAGATCATGGTAAATGTATATAAAAATGTCACAAGAAAATGGACAAATTGGGAGAAAAAAAATTGTGGTGAATATTCTGGATGACTAGTAACACTGAAATATAATGACTTTATTTTTAATTGGTGGGGAGAAAAATCAAAAATGGCAAGCGACATTAAAAACTCACAAAAATATGTTAAATGGCTTTTAAACATGTGAAAGCTGTTCAATCTCATTCATAATAAGAGAAATGCAAATTAAAATCTACACTAAAATATCATTTTTCACCAATTAGACTGGCAAGACATTCGAAAGCTTGATAAAATCCACTACTGGCAAAACTGTAGGAAAACAGTTTATCATACATTGTTGATGGAAATCAAAAATGGTGCAAAAATGGAGAGAAGTTTAGCAATATCTAATAAAACTACATGTTCATTTACGTCTTAACCCAGAAATCCACTAAGAATTTACCTCTTAACCCAGAAATCTTCTAAGAATTTAAATGATGATAAAAGTCCAACACTAGGAAAATAAATGTGTGCATGGCTATTATTTACAACATCATTAGTAATTGCAAGATGTTGGAATCAACCTCAATGCCCAAATATAGGGTATTGGTTAAATAAACTGCTCCATCTACAGAATGGAATGCTACACAGCCATAAAAATGATAAGGAAGGTATCTATGAACTGATATGGAGTGATTTCCAGGGTATACTGTTCAGTGAAAAAACACAACATATATATATATAGTGTGTGATAACTTTGAGGGAAGAAAGAAGGTAAAATAAAATAGGATACACATATCTGTTTACTGTTGCAAGATGAAATACAGGAAGAATAAACCAAAAGAACAATAAAATTGGTTATCTGCGGGAGATGAAAGAAAGACTGAGTGGAAGATATTTTTCTGAGTGTATGTTTTTGCATAGTTTTGACTTTTAGAAGCATGTTAATGCTCTACAAATTAAAATACATATGTACAATGAAATCAAAAAGGATGGGATAAAAGAAAAAAACTAAAAATGTGAACAGAAACAAATAAATCCTACTGTATTTCAAATTAATAATATAACACGCAGAAATAACATCTCTGGTATGAAAATTGGAAGAGGGAGGTTGTTTTCTTCATTTATAAATGCAGCCCAGACATGTTCACAAAGAATTTGTATCCCTTCAGATCCCTACCATTCATATGTAAAAAGCATACTCGAGGTAGAGGTTGCATGTGTGTGTGTGTTTGCACGTGTATGTGTGCCCCTACACGTGTGATGCATGTACATGGAAGAATGAGTGGACTGAACTAAGGAAGTCCTAAATTCAAATCCCCACTAATAATGAACCATCAGAAAGAGAAAACAAACAAAATATCCCCTTTAAACCCCTTTAAAATCACATCAAAGAGAATAAAATAACTAGGAAAAAACTAAGGAGATGAAAGATCTATACTCTGAAAACTATAAAACACTGATGAAGGTGATACAAAGAAATGGAAAGATATCTCATGTTCATGGATTGGGAGAAATAACATTGTTAAAATATCCATACTACCCAAAGCAATCTACAGATTTAATGCAATCCTATCAAAATACCCATGAATTTTTCACAGATCAAGAACAAACAATCTTACAATTTATATGGAAACACAAAAGACCCTGAATAGCCAAAGCAATCTTGAGAAAAAAAGAACAAAGCTGGAGGTATCACACTCCCTGACTTTAGACTATACTACAAAGCTACAGTAATCAAATCCCAGATGTGGGATTTGGGGAAGGTAACTTAACCTCTAGTTTTCCCATATGCAAAATGTAGTGATTAGTGCAATCACAAGGGAAGATTATACTGAGGACTCAATGAGATAATGTGGTTGAGAGCATAGGTTGTAAAATCCTATTCCTGGATTCAAATCTCAGCTTGATCTCATTCTAACTTTGGAATCTTGGGCACAGTATTTAACTTCTTTGAGTCTAAGTTTCCTCTTCTGTACAACTGAAGAAACAGTCACACCTGCGTCCTAAATTTAGGGTAAGGCCTAAATGAGTGTATTTATTCAAATAAATGAGGTCATTCATGTAACGGACTTCACTGGAATATAAATGCCACAAAAATGCAGTTTCTTTTTCATTTTATTCACTGCTGTACCTTCAATCCTAGACCCTGCCTGGCACACACCCAGCACTCATCACACATCTGTGAAATGAATGAATAAAATCCCTATCCTGGTCCCCAGTGCATAAAGAGTACATAAATGTTAGCTGTGTTGTCATTTTCTTCATAATTCTGAACATCCTTGTTATTATTAACGTATATAAAGATGTTTGGCTTCAAAAATAAGTGGGAAAATGTAGACAGTCCGTTTTATTTCAAAATGTAGTGTTGAACTTCGTTGAATAACATAAAGAAGATTGACAACCGAGGAGTAATCTGGGAGAAAAAAATGGTTTGATGGCAGAAAGGAGTACATGCAGTCCTTTCTTGATTGGTGTGTCCACATTGGTTACTGTGGTGCCTCCCGTACCCTGTTCTCTAGCTTGAAGAGGAAAAATAAAAGAAAAAAAGGGCATCCAAAAGCTAAAAATACTCAATCTGAAACTACAAAAATGAGGTAGAAGCTCTGAGTATCAGTAATTGATCCCTTTGAAGTTTTATGTTAGGAGAAACTCGGGTCCCTAACAGAAGCTCCTGATCTCATTAGGGGAAAAGTAAATCCTTTAGAAATAAGTTTTCTCATAGCTTAATAACAGGTTTCAGTTCTCCTTGAGAAAAAGTCTTGGCTAGATTACACCCCAGAGCCACACTTCTTAAAAACTCTGACAGCTGAAATTCTGGACTGAGCAATGAAATAGCTTTGGGAAGAAACAGGGAGTTTAGAGCTGGAAAAGGAAACCCAATCGTTTTATGGAAACCCAATCTATATGCTGTGTACTGTCATGCCACCATGGCTCAAATCAGGAAGGGTTTTGTTTTGGCTCTTCTCAGTTAAGAAATTATTTACTTTGGAAATGAGAAATTTTGTTGTGGAATAAAAATGGCATGGTTCAGAATGATAATTGGAGGTTTGCGGCATAAAGACCAATGTGGATTCAGGGCTTCTATAATGAAAAGACTGCAACCGGATCTTAAGACTCTTATCTGGAAAGAACACAGGTCTAGGTCCAGCTCTGATGTTAACTGACTGGTCACGTTGGGCAGGTTGTTTTTCCTTCTAGACCAGTTTCCTCATTTTTAAATACTAGGGGGACAAAAGAGGCAAGTTGGACTAAATGCTTTTAAAGCTCCTTTCCAGCTTTTCAATAACTACAAAAGTGACTTCAAAACAGGCACCGTAGTTCATCCATAACACAGAACACGTGCAGCAATGGCCTGCCGGATCCTTCTTCTCCACTAGGCATGGGAAGGGCAGTGGTGACACTCACTAGCATTTTCATGCCACTTAGATTCATGCCACTTAGATCCATGTAACCTTTAGAATTCTGACTTCCCGAGCTTTAATCTTTTTTGTTTGTTTGTTTTTGGCTGCACCACATGGCTTGTGGGATCTTAGTTCCCTGACCAGGGATCGAATCCGGGTCCACAGCAGTGAAAGCCTGAGTCTTAACCACTGGACGACCAGGGAAATCCCCCAAGCTTAAATCCTGATACCCACCACTAATACCAGAAAGCCTTACTAGGTCCTCTGGACAAAATTCTCCCTGTACCATCATATTTGTGCCATAGCTCAGCATGTGTAACGCTCGGATCAATGTCTGTCTCCTTCCTGTGCTGATGATCCTAGAAGATGAGGGCCCACGTACTGCACGCTGTGGGGTCCCCACTGTGCCTAGCACGGTGTTGCTCACAGAATTAGCTTCACCAAGTTTCCCTCGTTAGTAAACCCATGCAGCCATTCGCTCCGGGCCCCCTTCTCGTCTCTTTTATAGCCCTCTGAAATGACTCTGAGATCCATTCAGAACGCAACACACTTTCTAAAGACAGGAAAAAGACTTTGTATACCTATTCGCAATGTATAACAAGCTTTTCTTTCCAGCCAGAACAAAACTTTCTTTAAAAATGCATCTATTCCGTTGGAAATTTCTCACTTTGGTGGGATTCAAAAGGTCTGTTACTGAAAAGTTAGTATTTTGTTTTTGTTTTTATTTCCCGAAAGACAATTCCTCGGACCAACAATCACTTCAGTGATGAAACAGGGATGGAAGGAGAGAGTCAGCCCTTCCCTCCGTAGGTCTGCTCTTATTACACTCAGGTGTACCTCCCCTTCACGGTCTCATTTCAGGCTGGTGGGTCACTGACCTTGACAACTTTTGCCCACAGTTCAGGCAGTGGCTCTTTTTTGAGTGAGGTTATCACTCCGCCTGCCTCTGCCCTGACCGTGACCGGTGTGAAGCCGACTTCTGCCCCTGCCCATGTAGCAGTATGGGAGCTGCATTTGGGCTGTGGACACAAATGGACCTCTCACTACCCCTGTATGAGTGGCCGACCACATGCCCCACTGTACAGAAGTAGAATCCGTATCAGTCCCAGGAAAATTCATGTTTTCTGCTTCAGCTTCTTCCAGAGCCACACAGTTTGGGGCTATCGTGTGCTACCAGCCATTAATGAAGCTGCTTTGGGAGACTCATTTGGCTAGTTTTCCTTGACTGTACCCTCCCTCTGCGAGCACCTTGGAGGAGAGAAAAGATGAGTTATTGGCTGGTCCTCCAAGCACTGATCGTGAGAAAATCCAAAGCTTCCTCTCATGCCCCCTGAACTCGACAGCTTTAGCTGCCTTAAGATTCTTGGGCAGGTACAACAGGCAACACCCTGGCCAGGAAGCCAGGCAGCAAGACTCCAACTCTAGAGCCTTGCACTTACTTTCACTTAGTGTAAACGAGAAGATGGAAAAGAAGGAAGGCTGAAAGTTATTTTTTCCAGTTTCAAGAATGACTAGGTCTGAATACAACAATCAGAATTCTCTATTACTCTGTAGGATATTTCTGTGAGTTTGTTTGGGGAGGACTAGAAGGATGGAAGGCAATTATTTCCAAAGATGAAATCATACTTGAGGCAAAGAGCAAACTGTTTTAATGATTAAGCTACTTTCATGATTGAAAACAAGCTTTCCCTTGAAACCTACAGTTTAAAGGAAAAAATGCTTAGCAAACCCTAAATCATTGAATTACTGGAGAAAATCAGAGTAATTCTACACCCCCTTAATTAATAGGGAATGAACAACAACAACAAAAACAAAATAGGGAATGAACAAGCAATTCAGCTATGGGTGAGATTTTTACTTTAACTCAATTTAAAACAGAAAAATACATATTTGTCTCTCTGTTAATTCTAAAAGAAATACACATAAATCCTAGGTGTATGCACAACACTTATAGGATAATACTTGCCTAGATACAGTTGTACATAATTATAGACACCTTATCAAAATCTTTCCCCCATCATCATGTCCATGAAGTTTTATGTGACAGGATGTGGACTTACCTGATAGAAGGATAGACTCTTATGGAAGTAAGTGTGGTATTACCCAAGACAGTGTCCAAAAGACATGTGAGTTCTTGTACCACTTTGCCCCAAAATGGTGATTCCATTTATGACTAAGAAGTCCTCCCATTGCCAAAGAGGAATATTCCATATTCCAACAGTTGTAATTACTGTGTTATTCTAAATAGTGAGCCAAACATTGTCTCCCTGCAGCTTGGAGCCCATGATTGGAAATCTGCTGTTTGGGTTTGCCAAGTTCTACTACTTCAAGTGATGACTCTTCAGATATGTGTTAGTATTTCTTACTTCTTTGGCAAGATAAACCTTTTCAGATCTTTCAACTGCTGCTTAAAAGCTCTTAATTCAAGTAAACTGTCTTGTATGACCACCTTTTAAATGTGTTATATTCAGTGGCCTTTCTCTTCTGGTTTGAATAATGAGTTTCCTGTTTAATTTATATTCTAGATTCCCACTACCTGGTATTTTAGTTACTTTAACTGTTTGTTGTCTGTTTCTTCCATTAGGATATAAGTGCCTTAAAAACAAGTATTTGTTTTGTCCCTGGCTATACTGACTCTTTAGAATAATGCCATCACATAGCAGGTGTGCAACAGATATTTACTGTATAAAATTGAATAAACAAATGAAGGTATCATTTATTTTTAAAAATAAATATGCTGAAGTAAAAATAAGAAAGCTATACATCATCCACAATTCTATAACTCAGAAAAAATTAACACTTAGTGACAAAGTCATGATTCACCTGAGGTGTCAAGGTTATGCAGGAGTGAACCAGGAAGGAGGGAGGAGAGGAGAGGAATATTTCGGGGAAAAAGAATGTGCAAGGCGCTGTGATGGAGGAAGTGCTAAGACAGACCGGCTGGAGGGGTGGTGTGAGGGAAACTAGGTGCCAGATCTGGGGGAGAGGAAGACAGGGCCTCGACAATGCAGGAAGAGTCAGTCACGTACTCCTCGTGAAAGAGCTTTGTCTTCATCCTCTGAACCACTGCATGCCACTGAAGTGCTCCACGAAGAGGTGCTTGGGCAAATTTACATTAAAAAATCACTCTGTATCATAGAGAACTAACTGGAGGCCCCGCTATTGTCTGTAGATCTTCAAGGATCTACCCCAGGAATTCAGCAGCCCCACCACACAGGCCTCAGATGTCTTTCATCAAGGCTGGGTGGTTTGAGCTACTTTAAAGCAGCAGAAAGATCTCTTATAACTTGTCTGTCTGTGTGAGGCCCTCTCCCTGCCTAACAGAGCTGTCCTCTCCCTGTGCTTTGAAGATCACTCTCAAACTAGGGACTGTTCTGGGTGACTTTGGACCTTCTGTACCCAGCGGCACTGGCATGGGCATTCTACTGAGTTACCTCCATGGCCACCAGGTCAAGGGGACATCCGCATTTCACCAAGCCCGACTCGACTCTGTAAGCCAGTTAGACTGCTAATAGCAATGATAACAATAACTGACACTGTAACAGAACCTTATAGTTTGATCCTCATAGCCAACTTGTAGAATAGATATCACTGTTAACTCTTTTCATACATGAATCAAAAAGGATCAGAGCACTGAAATAACGTGTTCAATGTTACAAGCTTAGGATAGAGCAGAAAAAGGATTCATACCTGGGTCTTCTGCCTCCAAACTGTATGCTTTCTTCAGGCACCCTTCTTCTATAACTGGGTAGGAGGTTCTGTAAAGAAAGAGCTCCTATTTACTTGGCTGAAAGTTACTGGACTCACAACCCCCCTCTGAGGCTCAGTTGTCTCATCTGTAAACTTGGGATAATAATAGCTAATACTTACTGAACATGAACCTTCCCCGGGTGGTGTGCTAATTGCCTTCCATGTACTAGCCCATTACTTCTCACAACCCTACACCACTTGTGTTATTATTTCCATTTGTCAGATGGAAAAACTGAAGCACAGAGGGGAAAAGTGACACTGTCACCAGAGTCGACGCTCATCCATTCTCTCCCCTTATTTCCCATGATAAGTGACCATCTTGCAAGGGCATGGTGTAGGGAGAGACACGGCCCTAAGACTGAGGATACCTGGGCCCTCGTCCCTGTTCTGCTACCAAGTGGCTGCAAACCTGTTCAAGGTCATGACATTTGGGTGTGCAGATTTCTACTGTGTAATAAATTCATAAGTCTATTGATCACGTCTTCATTTTCATTCAGCAGTAGTGAAGTAGATGTTTTACATTCAGAGATGAAGCTGCAAAATACCACTGAAATGACCTGATCCAACCCATTATTTTACTGATTCAGAAACTGGGGCTGAGGATGGGAAAATGACTTGTTCAAAATCATCAAATCAGGGTCAGAGACAGGATAAGAATCTTTGTCTCCTGACTCCTAGCTAAATATTCCCTCCTCTACTGCACACTGGCTTTCCTTCCCTATAAAAATCACAGGTATTGCCGAGACTTTAAGGTGCTTTCAGAAACTCTTAATAAAGTTTAAAGACTCATCATCATCAATATTTAAACCATGCATTATTCACTAATAAGCATCGTTAAATGATTCCAGAACCACTACGATCAATGTCACCTGTACCTCATTCAATGGCATGTCTGAATGCCCAGCCTTTGTGCAAAGAAGCTTTTGTAATCTGGCGCATGTTGAGAGAAGCTGAAAGCGTGGATTTTATTAGTACACAGATGTTGAAACTGAGCTCTACAGCAACAACTAGTTACATGCCTTTCTTTGCCTCAGTTTCATTTTCTAAAGCTTTTATTGGAGTGTAGTTGATTTACCACGTTGTGTTAGTTTCTGCTGTACAGCAAAGTGAATCAATTACACATATATCCACTCTTTTTAAAGATTCTTTTCCCACATAGGTCATTACAGAGTATTGAGTAAAGTTCCCTGTGCTCTACCAGTAGGTCCTTATCAGTTATGAAAAATCGAAGTAAAAGGTTGTGTATAGTAAGTTGTTTAACGTTTGTGATAAACGCCTCCAAATCCCGTGACGCTGTGTCTGGCACAAAAATATGCACTGAACGAATGAAATTATTATAATTCGGGAAAGAAATTCACCACTTTTTCCTCAACTGACTTTCGGTTTCTTGCAGGGTGCTTTGGTGGAAGGAACAGGAATGACTATGCGAAGCACCTGCCACTGCTTTAATTTCCTTGTCTGGATGCACAGCAACAGGTGCTACCACGTCTCTCTAGCAGAACTTGATGAAAAATCTTATTCTGCTTTGAATATCTAAACTATCACAGGGCACAGCAGAGTAACTGAAAAGGAAAATGGGCTCTTTCCTTTTGAGTAGGAAATGCTGCCAGACCTAATGGAGGTCACTTATTCTTTCTGGCATCCCACATTTCCACCGGTCATAGGCCTGTGTTTAGACCCTTTGCCAACCGAAGTATATGCTCCATGGATCGACAGCACCCACACCACCTGAGAGCTTGTTGGAAACACAGAATCCCGGGCCACCTGTAGACCTACTGAACCAAAGCTGTCTTTAACAAGAGCCCCTACTCCCCAAACCCCCTGTGACTCACATGCACATAAAACTTTGAGGAGCTCTGCTTTAGAGCATCATTTCCCAAACTTTGACATGGAGCACAGTCAGCCGGGGCAGTTAAACAGAAGTAGACGAGAGCCTGGGCTTTTTTACCAAGTTCTTCAGATGATTCTGATGGAGACCAAAGTTGGAAAAACACTGCTTTAGAAGACACAGGTGCACAGGATGAAAGGTGCCTTGGTGAGGACAACTTGGCTTTTGTTTTGTTTCATTCTTAAGAGTGTGGATTTTGATGAAGTACGAGTAGGAACTGGGATCTAGTGGGAAGAGCACATTTCTGGGCATCAGAGGCCTAGAATTAGCTCTCCGAGTTCTAATAGCTGGCTTAAATCCTTTTGTTAAACATAAAAATAGAAAATCCCTGATTGGCTTACCTCACAAAGTTTATGAACAAAATAATATAAAGGAAGTGGATCTGATCCCTCATTAGGGCCCTTATATTTGCTCTTCCCACTGTCTGGAACGCTCCTCTCATCAGTCAGCTGAAAGGTCAATTTTTCTGAGAGACTTCTGTGAAGACCTAGTGGAGAGTAGATTCCCTCCTGCCTCTAGCCTAGGGCATTCATTATCCTATCATTCTGATTCTTTATCATTGTATTAAAAAATTTTTCTTTATAGACTTCATTTTTTAGAGCAGTTTCAAGATTACAGAAAACTTAAGCAGAGATAGAGAGTATTCCTATACTCCATAGAGTTTGACAGGAATAGAGAGTATTACCATATACTAAATCTTCTGCCCCCTGCACAGTCTCTCCTATTATTAATATCTTATATAGTGTGGTATTTTTCTTAAAACTGATGAAATAATATCGATATATATTTTATGACAAACGCATAATGCCATATATCCACCATTACAGTATCATGTAGAATGGTTTCACTACCCTTAAAATCCTTCGTGTTCCACCTGTTCATCTCTCCTTCCACTAGAACCCTTGGTAACCCCTGATATTTCTAGTATCTCTGTAATTCTATCTTTTCAGAATGTCATATAGTTGAAGCAATACAGTATGTAGCCTTTTCATATTAGCTTCTTTCTCTTTGCAATATGCATTTAAAGGCTATTCCATGCCTTTTCGTAACTTGGTAGTTCTTTTCCTTCTATTTCTGAATAATATCGCATTATATAAATGCTACAGAATTTGTTTATCCGTTCATCTATTGACAGACATCTTGGTTGCTTCCAATTTTTAGCAATTATGAATAACGCTGCTATAAACATTTGTGTTCAGGTTTTTCTGTGGACACGTGTTTCCACCTCATTTGAGTAAACACCTAGTAGTAGTATTGCCGGGTCATATGCTAAGACTATGTTTAGCCTTCTAAGAAACCACCAAACTGTCTTGCACAGTGGCTGCACCGTTCTGCATCCCCACCAGCCATGAGTGAGCGTTCCTGCTGCTTCAAATCCTCGTCAGCACGTGGTGTTGTCAGTGTTATGATTTTAGCCACATCATTGCATTTTTCACGACCAGAAATTATCTTGTTGATTTGTTTATGGACTTAATAGCTATCTTCAATCCACCACTAGGTCAAAAGTGAAGACCTTATCTATCTTGGGAACTGATCCATTTTACACAGAGCTAGAAAATGAAGGCCTGGCTCACAGTGGGCATGTAATAAATGTATGACTAAAGAATGACTAAATGCATGTTTACTTTAGGAATTGTGAAGTTGACTATTATCTTCATTGATATCCTCACGTGTCATCCTCATTTAGTTCCAACTTCCATCAATTTTTTCATCTCAGTCTCTCTATATACACTTCTCTCTTTTCACAGTTATTGCCAACTCCCCATTCTATATTTTTGACTTGCTGTTTGAGTTGGGGCAGGGGTTGTTACTGCATTATTTTTATTCAACATAAATGCAGCTCCAGAACTTTGAAACTGACTTAGCTCTGTAGGCTGTATTTTTATAACTAAGGTTTCTGTGTTTTCTCTGTGTTCTTCTTTGACAGGAGGACATAGCCTGGCTTTCCCTTGTTCCTGCTGATTTGCTGCTTTTGAGGGAGAAATCATATTGACAACATGCAAGATGTATAACCCCCAAGAGCTCACCACTCCTACAAACTGATGAGATAAGAGCTCTCTCTGTTCTTTATCCATCAGGGATAGTACACATTTCTGCCAACAGCTTTCAGGGAGCAGGCTGGGTAAGACTCAGGAAGCAAATATTTGGTCATTGGAGCTGTGGACAGTCATATCAACAAGGCATCATTGCTGTTTCTAGAGAACTTCTGTAACTGAGCCTAGATTGAAGCTAGGTTTAAGTTGAGACCATAGAGATCAAAAGTTCAGAACAAAACTAGGAGAAGAGGGCTTCCCTGGTGGCGCGGTGATTGGGAGTCCGCCTGCTGATGTGGGGGACGCGGGTTCGTGTCCCGGTCCGGGGGGATCCCACATGCCACGGAATGGCTGGGCCTGTGAGCCATGGCCACTGAGCCTGCACATCCGGAGCCTGTGCTCCACAGCGGGAGAGGTCACAACAGTGAGAGGCCCGCGTACCGCTAAAAGAAAAACAAACAAACAAACAAACAAAAAACTAGGAGAAGAAAAAGTTAAGAGCTAAAGAAACTGGGCCAAATTTATTTGTTCATCTATCTACCTTGTGCAAGCTGTTCGTCATCTGTTGTGGTTTCCGTGGGATCCAGTTAATCACCCTGACATCCCTGAGCAGGCCACTCGGTAGATGAATGAGCAACGTTAATAGGATTTCTGCTTTGGCCACAACCTGCAGTGTGACATCGGACAGGTCATGAAAATCTCTATTATCAGAAATATCGACTTCAGGGATATGGCTGAATTATTCTATATGATTTCCTCATAGACTAGCCAGATACATTTACCACTGGGAATTGAATAGCAAGAATGGATCCAGTGCAATTTTGCTTGAGCCTCCTGACCACAAGCTATTAGAATCAGTGCAGTGTTGGGAGCCCACTTCTTTCATCATGTATTTGAGAAGACTGAGGTCCAGTAAGGGAGAGAAATTGTCAAGGACTTGAAGTAAACATGTGGCAGGATCAGGACTAGAACCCACAACTGCTGCTTGTAATTCAATGCCTATCCTTGTACTTTTCCCTCAGATAGTCTCTTGATCCTTTCTGGTATGGTATTCAGCAGAAAATGCAACCATTGCTCCATCTCCTTAATCGGCAGGACTCACCAATAGTTCCTGAAGGACAGTCAGTCACATGTACTGCTAATTCAGAGAGTGTTGAGAGCAGCTGAGTCCTATCTCCATCTTTAGAGAGCATGAGCCTTCAAGAACCCCTCCTTCTTCACAAGACACTAAGTCTACCAGTTGTTCTGTACTTCTTGGGGGAGACTTTCTAAAATTGCCTCTGACTATCCAACAATAGCCTGTTAATTTTAAAAACCACAATATTTAGGAAAAGGACTGTTCTTTGGACCTTTTATAAAAATGGAGTTTGCTCAGCCAATGAATTTTTCTTTGTTGCTGTTGTTAGAGATTCATTTGAGGAATCCAGCACATTCCAAGCAGATTCAAACAACTTTTCAGTGTACAAATAACTGAGTTTCAAAATCAGGCTTATTCTACTGATGAAAGCACTTGCTTACATGTTTAGCCTTCTTGGAATTCCTTGGAGTACTTGAAAGCAATAAAACTTCATTAAAAGTGTTCTCCCTGGGGTTTTCACTAATTCAAAATCTTCTCTCTTCAATTAGTCCAAATTCATGGAGCTCCCCCCACGCTAATACACTTTCCATATGGATTCATATGGAATCTTAGACTTTGAAAGGACTTGGCAATCATCTCACCTTGCTTACTCAGTTTTTCTCATGGGTCTGGAAGATCAGAGGCTGAATGACTAGTTCAAGGTCTCACAGTGAGCTTCTTGATGGAAACATTGATATTTGTCATGGCCTTTGATTGGCATATAATCACTTTTAGAAAGGCCCATTTTAAAGAGCTCACGAGATGATAAAATCTCCACTTTGTTCCAAAGAGCTGAAGCCTAAGAAGACATGGAGAGCCAGAAAGCTAAAAACAGGCAGAAGGTTTGAAAGCTGCTCTTAGTAGCACCTTTGTAACGACTATGGAACATTCTTTGGTCAATGACAGCTGGTTGGGTTAGCATTACTTTTTAAAAAAAAATCCTCCCTCCTCCTCCTACCTCTTCTCATTCCCTCAACCCTCTCAAATGAGAGGAAACCTTTGTGCCTTTGCCCAAGCTATACCTTTGACTCTCTCTAATAAGTTCCCCTTCATCCTGCCAGGCTTATCTCAAAGGAGATCTCTTCTGAGATGTCTTCTTCTGATCTTCCTAGCCCCAGGCAGTTATAACTCTCTTCTCTCTGCTGCCCCTGAACTTTATATGTATCTCTGTCACAGCACATTGCACATTATTTTGTATTTATTTCATATTTTTAACTGTCTCACTGCAAACTGTGAGATTCTACAGAGCAGGAGTCATCTTATCTTTTATTCCCGATGCCTAGAACAGAGCAAGCAACATAATAATATGTGCTCCACAAACATTGCTTGCATTTCTTTCAGCATCTCTTCATTTCTGAAACATGAAACAAGCCCAGTCACTGTCATGAGGTCTCACTGACAAGTTCCTTTGGAGCCTTTGAAATTGTGAAGGGGAGAGCGGGAACAGAATCATCTAGCCTACATTCAAATGTTCTCTCCCTTTAAAATGAAGAGAAGGGATACACAGCCTCTTAGATGTTGCTTTCTAGCCAGGAGAGAAACTAACTTGTACCCAAAATATGTGGGTAGAAAAAAATAAAGGTATTTTTCAGCAACTGTGATCTTGGAGTCTCAATTATTTCTTGTTATATTCCTATCCCCTGCCCTAATTCCACTGCTCATCGTTCAACCAAAATTTACTACTTTCTACAAGACAATGTGAGAATGATGAAAAGAAAGGGATTAAGAAGTTCCCAATCATTTTCCCATGCCATGGATTTGCTGCTATGGACCAAATGCTTAAAATATTTCCTTTGTTAGATATAATTTTCCTGTTTTACAGAAGATAGTAGTGGGACATAGAGGAATAAATTAATTTGTCAAATATTGTACTGATTTGACTACTGGAGTTGGGGGTTTGAACTGTCTGAGATCAAAGTCTGTGCTTTTTTCACAGTAACTGGATATTAAAGAGAAAGACACAGTCCTTTTTGTGGAGGAGTTGGTTATCCAAGAGTGGGCATCCTGCGAAAAAACATCAGGTACAAGCCTGCATTGCATGGTTTGCCCTCAGTTACAGGACTGTGTGGACCTCAGTTTGGTGATGCTAGAGGAGTCTTGGAAGGCTGTCAGGTAATCTTACTGAGAGGGAGGCCAGCTAAGCCCTCATTCTGTAATTAGTAGACAGGACATTAATTATCACAGCTCTAGGGAAGAACCAGCTCTTTCTCTACATCTGAGACTTTGTCCTAAGCAGCATGGGGGAAATAAAAACACAACCTTACAGACTCAAACTGGTCTCTGTTTGCAAGTCCCTGACTTCTTGGCTTTTGCATATTTACTGTGTTCCCAAACTCAACCACTTCGTGGCCTGTCATTGCTATGCCGACTGAAGTAATTGCTCCCAGGGAGATGGACTGTCTTGACAAAGTCATGAACATAAAAAAATACAGAAGCTGGTGCAGAAGAATGCTGATGTCAGTTAGCCTGGACACCTGGTGTTATGAACAAAATGTTTGTGTCCCCCAAAATTCATACGTTAAACTCTAACCTCCAATGTGATGGTATTTGGAAATGGGGCCTTAATTACCTTTGGAAAGGTAATTAAGGTTAAATGAGGTCATGAGGGTGGGGCCCTCAAGATGGGATTAGTTCCCTTATGAGAAGAAACACCGGGGAGCTGATACTCATTCTCTTTCTCCTTCTTTCTCTCTCCACAAAGAAGAGATCATCTGAGACACAGTGATATGGCTGTCACCTACAAGGCAAGAGAAGAGGCCTAAGAATGAAACCCACACTGTGGTGCCTTGATCTTGGACTTCTGAGCCTCCAGAACTGTGAGAAATAAATGTTTGTTGTTTAAGCCACCTAGTCAATGGGATTTTGTTATGACAGTATGAGCTAAGACACCTAGACAGGCACAGTGGGGAAAGATAGTATATGGGCTGATTGTTAAGCCAAGAAACCTGAAATTTTACAATGAAGACACAGGAAATATGAGATTTTTAATCAGGAAAGTGACAAAATAAGATCTGGGATTTCAGAAGACCCAGCTAGAACAGCCATATCTGATCCTCCCTGCTTCTATGTATTTCATTGTGCCCAGCCTATAGGGAGCATTTCCTCTATGCATGGCACAGTGTTAGGAGTTCAGGGGCTGAGAACTGGATGAAACCTGTGAACTCTGACCTTCAAGGTAGCAATCACAGAAGAGCAGGTAAAACGGGAGGAGAGGAACTGGAGGGTGGGCTGAGTGTATACGTAGCTCCTGGAGGCTTTATTTTAGAGCTCTACTCTTCACAGCCCATCATTTAACTTCTTTTCAGCCACACAGTTTACATGAGAGTGTCCTAGGCTAAGGAGGAAAATGTCACCACTGCCACCCAGCTATGGGCATGCTGAAAGGACTGGGAAGTACCCAACCCTTGACATTCCTCATAAGAGGAGTTGCTGCATGTCAGCAGCAAACTACTTGCAAATAGGAAAAGATGAAACCTGGACTTGGTGATTAGAGTCCTGAATACTAAGGTGCAAGGACTCAGCTCAAAGCTGCAGTGGGCTCTCTGGGTTTTCTCCTGGGCCTTGCTATTTATATCCCAGACACTGCCCGGGGCTTGTGCCCAGAAGCTGCTTTTTCTTTAGGAAATAGATTCCTTGTCAATCAGAGATGATGTTAGAACTTCACTGGGAAGGAAACACGGAAAAGAGATTCCATTTTCAACAAAAATCAACAAAGAAAGAAAATATAAAATATTTAGGAATCAACTCCAAGAGAGAGACCTGTAAACTTTAGGAGGAAAACTATAGTCTCGTATTATACTATTTATAAGACCATCTGAACAAATGGAGAGAGAACCGTGTTTCTGAATGGGGAAAATGATTATTATAATATTTATTTTAATTCAAATTACTTTATTAGTATACCAATTTCATATTAATATCACTGTAGGATTTTTTTAATCTAACAAATAATTGTAAAAGTACATTTAGAAAAAGAAATGCCAAAGAATATAAGGTAAGATAAAAAGACAATAAATCAAGATGTGATAACAGCATAAAAATAGAAATATAGGGCTTCCCTGGTGGCACAGTGGTTGGGAGTCCGCCTGCCGATGCAGGGGACACGGGTTCGTGCCCCGGTCTGGGAGGATCCCACATGCCGCGGAGCGGCTGGGCCCGTGAGCCGTGGCCGCTGAGCCTGCGCGTCCGGAGCCTGTGCTCCACAAGGGGAGAGGCCACAGCAGTGAGAGGCCCGCGTACCGCAAAAAAAAAAAAAAAAAAAGAAAAGAAATATAGACGCATGCAACAGAAGAAAAATTCCATACATAGAACCAATCCTATATAATAACTTTATAAAAGCTAAATATACTTACTAAAACAAGATAGGAAAGGTGATTTACTAAGTGGTATTTAAAGAACAAATTGAGAAAAAAATTCTGATTTCCAACTTAATTGGCACAATCAAATAAATTTTAGCTAAAGTCTTAAATATACATGTATGTGTGTGTATATATATAAATTCACATTGTAGAAATTGTAGTAATAAAATAGAATAGGCATTAAATTACAGGGTAAATCACAACTTCTAATATCTGAAGCAACAGATAAATCTTGAGAATAAGTCTTTTTTTAAAAAAAAAAATCATGTTATTTAATCTTAACACAACATTAAGATGAGCTGGCCCTCATCTTGGTTCTCTGGTGTCATAGAGTTTGGATGACAAATGTTCTCCTAGGCTGAGCAAGAAGCAAGGCAGTGGCCCATCAGGGGCTGAGGCCTGTCCAGCAGACAACTGAGTAAGAGGGATTCAGGGCCCTGTGAGAAGATGGTCAAGCAGGACAGTGGAGAGGTGGGGTTTGGACCAAGTGAGGAGGCAACCACTGAGGCAGAAACCCAGTGGTTTCAGGAGACTGATTACATGCAGAGAGAGAAAGAAAATAAGTGAATGGATTGAGGATAATGACAGAAGGATGGAAAGGGTGCAAGTTAGGAAGCTCATAGTGTAAGACTGGTATTTGAAGTATTACTGTGAACTCATGGTTTACACGGGGCCAGAATTTCTTGTACTTTGGTGAATTACCACACTCCTTTCTCTGTGAGGTCTGTTTTCTTAAGAGCTCTCTGTTGTTTCATTTGACAGACTCTGGCCTGGCTTTGGGGAGGAAGCTGAGGAGGCAAGGAGGAGAGAAGACGCAAAGCGCCTTAAGGGTGAGGAGAGGGAAGAGGACTCACACTTAGCTCACCAAACACAGACCATATGTCCTGAGGGGTAAACGTACTTCAGATCTGTCCGGATGCTTGAAGATGGCTCCCTCACTTCTGAGCGTGAAAACACTCCTGGGGTATAAGCCAACACACTCCTCTGCTGACCTTCCACACTATCACTGTTTCCTCCCCTTTTCCCACAGAAGTTGTGTGTGAGGAGGGATGAGCAGTACTCCTGCCATTTTCCCTTTTAGGTATATAACTCCAGTTTGGGGGTGCTGAAAAATGGAAATTTGACCCTGAAAGTGGGGTGGGACAGCCTCTGAGAATATCCTCACTCCCTCCTTGCGACAGATTCACATATGATAAAAGTTCTTCCTGAGTTGCTAAAACAGTTATTTCAACAACTGTAAAATAAAAACTATATACGATAATAAAGCTTAACATAATTAGACAATTTTTTTTCTTTTCTTAGTTGTTTATGAAATAATGGGGCTTCTTACAATCAATGACATCTAAGATTTTAAAAACTCCATGGTATATCCTTGGACGGTAAACACAGAGATTACATAAAACTGTACATTGACTTCTCTTTAAACCTTAAAGAACAAATAATTTCAATATTATTCTATTCCAGGCCTACAGAAAAATTGATGAAGAACTCCCCAATTCATTTTGTGATGATAGTATAACTGTACAATCAAAACCTAATAGAGGGGCTTCCCTGGTGGCACAGTGGTTACAACAGTGAGAGGCCCGCGTACCGCAAAAACAAACAAACAAACAAACAAACAAAAACCTAACAGAGATAGTACAAAGAAGAAAAACTGCAGTTCAGTTTAAGCTACTAATACAGGTGCAACAATTCTGAACAAAATGTTTTCAAAGGAAATCCAACAGCATATTAAACCATAACATATCAAAGTAAGAAGTTATTCCAAGAATGCAATCATGGTTAATCATCAGAAAAAGCTATAAACATAATACCTTACATAAAAGAGAATAACCATAAAATTATATCAATAGTTACTGAAAAGTTACTTGAAATAATCTAGCAACATTTTCTAATAAAAATGTTAAGTAAATTAGCTCACAGGCTGACAATTTGCAAACATTAGCAATAAATGTTGGCATAAATAGTGAAATAAGCTACTTCCATTAAAAGCAGAAATAAGGGGCTTCCCTGGTGGTGCAGTGGTTGAGAATCTGCCTGCTAATGCAGGGGACACGGGTTCGAGCCCTGGTCTGGGAGGATCCCACATGCCGCGGAGCAACTGGGCCCGTGAGCCACAACTACTGAGCCTGCGCGTCTGGAGCCCGTGCTCCACAACAAGAGAGGCCGTGATAGTGAGAGCCTCGCGCACCGCGATGAAGAGTGGCCCCCACTCGCCGCAACTAGAGAAAGCCCTCGCACAGAACGAAGACCCAACACAGCCAAGATAAATTAATTAAAAAAAAAAAAAAAAAAAAAAAAAAGCAGAAATAAGATAGGAATCTCCTGCATTACCACTTACAGTCCATAGTTTTGATGTTTCTAGCTAACAAAGCCTGGAGGAAAATTAAGCTAAATAATCTGTATAAAATAAAATGAAAGGCAATATATGTTTTCAGATGCTATGATTATATACCTAGAGCAAAACAAAAATTCTAGTCAAAATAAAAGAACAAAAATCTTACTTGAATGATAACAGAATCACATAAAACAGTTATATATGATAAATATGCACAAATTCATTCATTTTTTCATTCAACAAATATTTGTGAACAGTTATTTTATGCTGGGTGTTATTTTGGGTAATAGAAATACAGAGATGAATAGAAGTTTCCATGGAGCTTATATTCTGAAGGAAGGGAAATAGATAATAAACAATTTTTAATTAATAAAATTTCAGATAGTGAACACTGTGATGAAAATAAAGCAGGGCTGTAAAATTGAGCATATATGTATATAAACAGAGATTGGATAAGAGGGGTTCCCTCAAATGTGGTGATCATGGAAGGCTCAGGAAGGAGATGCCATTTAGGTTAAGACATGAATGTCAAAATTCTGTAGTTTTTAATTTCAGAATAACAAAACAGAAATTAAAAAAGAAAAAAGTCTCTTTACATTGGCAGCAAATTTCTAAAGTGTACCTAGGTCAAATTTTAACAAAAATGTACAGAACCTATAAGAAAAAAACCCTATAATTATTATATAATTTATATGAAGCAGCATATGCTATTCCTGGATGGGAATATTAAATACCATAGTAATATCATTACCTCTGATATTAATATATACATTTAATGCACTCATTAGTGAGCATTGCCAAGGTAACAGGAGGTATGAAAAGAAAGAAATCTGCTACTTGGTTGGGAAACTAAGAACATTAGAGGGGAAGAATAAGATGAAGGATTTGATTTTAGACATGTTGAATTTGAAGTGCCTGTGGGACATCTAGGTACAGATGCACCAGAGGAAGTGAGTTCCAAGTCTGCAGCACAAGAGAGAAGTCTACACTGAGAATCTCTGTTACTGACTAGCAAATTGGTCCACCTAGCATGAAGTCTGACAAACATTAGACCCTCAATAAATGCCTGTACACAAATTGAGTGCCCCACCTAAATGTGCACTAGCCTTGTTAAATTTTCCTCTGGGGGATGGTAATTTGCAAACAAATGGGTAACTTGTTCTAGGATACAAAAAAAATTCTATTGATATGACTGATGTGAGACGATATCTCATGTTTTGATTTGTATTTCCCTTATGATCAATAATATTGAGCATTTTTTAATGTACTTGATCATTTTTATATGTTTTCTTTGGAGAAATGTCTATTCCATTCCTTTGCCCTTTTTTTTTTTTTTTGCGGTACGCAGGCCTCTCACTGTTGTGGCCTCTCCCATTGTGGAGCACAGGCTCCAAATGTGAAGGCTCAGCAGCCATGGCTCACGGGCCCAGCCGCTCCGCGGCATGTGGGATCTTCCCGGACCGGGGCACGAACCCGTGTCCCCTGCATTGGCAGGCGGACTCTCAACCACTGTGCCACCAGGGAAGCCCTCCTTTGGTCATTTTTAAATTGGGCTATTGGTTCTTTCACTCTTGAGTTGTGGGAGTTTCTTACATATTTTGGAGACTGACCCGTTATCAGATATATAATTTGCAAATATTTTCTCCCATTCTGTAAGTTGCCTTTTCAGTCTGTTGATTTTTTTCTTTATTGTGTGGAGGCTTCATGGTTTGATCTAGTCCACTTGTTTATATTTGTTTTTGTGACCCGGATTTTTGGTGTCATAGCTCTGAAATCATTGCCAAGACAAATGTCATGAAGCTTTTACCCAATGTTTTCTCCTAGGAGTTTTGCAGTTTGGGGCCTTAGGTTAAAGTCTTTAATCTAGGTTGAGTTGTTTTCTTGTGTATGGTGTAAGATAAGGGTTCAGTTTCATTCTTTTACACGTGTACATTCAGTTTTCCCAACATCATTTATTGAAGAGATTATCCTTTCCCAATTGTGTATTCTTGGAACCTTTCTCAAAGATCAATTGACCATATATGTATGGGTTTTTTCTGGGCTCTATTCTGTTCCATTGGATTATATATCTGCCTTTATGCCAGTACCATAATGTTTTGATTATGGTAGCCTTTGTAATATATTTTAAAATAAGAAAGCATGATGCCTCCAGCTTGATTATCCTTTATCAAGATTTATTTTGCTATTCAGGATCTTTTGTGGTTCCACTGAATTGTAGAATTGTTTTTCTATTTCTGTAAAAAAAAATGCCATTGGTATTTTGATAGGCATTTTATTGAGTCTGTAGATTGTTTTGGGTAGTTGAACATTTAAACATTATTGTCTTCCAATCCATGAACATGGGATATCTTTCAAATTGTTTATGTCTTATTTCTTTCATCAGTGTTTTGTAGGTTTCAGTATATAAGTTTTCAACCTCCTTAGTTAAGTTTATTCTGAAGTATTTTGTTTTTTGGTGCTATTGTAAATGGGATTATTTTCCTAATTTCCTTTTCAAATATACAAAATGCAAGTGATTTTTGAATGTTGATTTTTTATCATGCAAATTTACTGAATCCATTGATTAGTTCTAACAGTTTTTTAATGGAGCTTTTAGGGTTTTCTATATATAGGATTATGTCATCTGAAAGCAGGGATAATTTTACTTCTTCTTTTCTGATTTGGATGCCTTTTTTTTTTTTTTTTTGATAACTGCTCTAAGACTTGCAGTACTATTTGAATAGAAGTGGTGGTGAAAGTTAGTATCCTTGCTTTGTTCCTTATTTTGGAGGAAAAGCTTTTAGTTTTCACCATTGAGTGTGATGTTGTTGTGGGCTTTTCATACATGGCCTTTATTGTGTTGAGGTAATGTCCTGCTTATCCTGCTTTGTTGAGTTTTTAATCATGAAAGGGTGATGAATTTTATCAGATGTTTTTTCTACATCTATTGAGATGAAAAAGAGAGAAAACTCAAATAAAATCAGAAATGACAGCAGAGACATTACAACTGATCCCACAGAAATAAAAAGAATCATAAGAGACTACTATGAACAATTATATGACAACAAACTGGAAAACCTAAAAGTGGTGGATAAATTCCTAGAAACATAAACCATTTCAAGATTAAATTGTCAAGAAATATAAAGTCTCAACAGACTTATAACTAGTATGGAGATTGAATCAGTAATCAAAAAACTATCAGGAAAGAAAAGCCTGGGTCCAGATGGCTTCACTAGTGAATTCTATCAAACATTTAAAGAAGAATTAATGCAAAGTTTTCTTAAACTCTTCCAAAAAACTGAAGAGGAGGGAACACTCAAAGCACACTTTGAGGCCAGCATTACCCTGATACCAGCACCACACAATGACACCACAAGTAAAGAAACTATAGGCCAATATCCCTAATGAACATGGATGCAGAAATTCTCAACAAAATACTAGCAAACCAAATCCAAAAGCACATTAAAATGATCATACACCATGACCAAGTGGGATTTATCCTCGGGATGCAAGGATGGTTCAACATACAAAAATCAATGAATGTAATACACCACATTGACAGATTAAGGCTATAAATCACAGTTGTTTCTTTTTATATGGCACACGTTCTCATCTGCTTTCTGAGACCAAATTAGAACTCGAGCAGTCACAAATAGAAGCAAATATCTAAGACTTTAAAAACTGGGGAAGGCATTTTGCGTATCAGAATAGACTTACAGAAAATCAGTCAATGTACCTGCTAGACATTTGAACAGATCTAAGGAAAACTGAGTCCAGTTCCTGGCCAAAAATTATATGTACGATTTTTTTCAGGTCTGACCATAGGTAATTACAAAGACTTTACCTGTCAGATTTCATGTGGGAAATCTCTCCCCATAACAGACTTGGTACAGTCCTGATAGGAAGCTGACTCAGGACGCTTTGTCAAGTCATGTTCTTACTCACAGCTGCATTCAGAGTCTAGGTGCCTTTATTCAAAGGTCTCTAACTGGGGTTGTCAGCTGACACCTATCTCAGGTGTCTCTGCAGAGGCTTCCTTACGGCAGTCGGGGGACACTGAAGACACTTTCTCTACTCTGATTCAGTACTCAGTACTTTCCCACTTCTAGTCCTCTCCTATCACCTTTCTTCAGCCAGCGAGTCCATAAAACTGCAGGAACCTTGTGTTGGGGGTACCTTGGCAGTGAGATCACTCCCACATCCACGCTGATTCACCTGGTTACACCAGTCCATTGCTTAAAATGGAACAGGGGAGAGTTGGCCCTTTATCCAATTTAGTCTTTTGCTTAAACTATCACAGTAGGTGATTAAAGGCTTGATTTTTAATTTTGTTTTTGGCCTGTTGTTTAACCAACTATTCTGACACCTGGTAGCTCTCAGCTCCCTTTCTAGCTCAGCTGAACCTTAGACATAAATCAAATCTAAAACTTGCTTAGTAAAATATGCTCAATTCAGAGATTGGAAAGTCCTCGGGACTTGACTTCTAGAAGGGACTGGAGAACAGATTTTCTCTTGATTTGGAAGCCACAATGAAATTCTCACTTTTGGAAGATGAATGAGTAACCTTATCAAAGCTAGGTGAGCTGTGGGGAACACTCCCCAGTTACTCTCACTCAGCAAGAGGAAAACTGATACCCAGGGTGGTGATGACTGGCTTAAGGCAATACAGGCATACCTCACTGTATTGGGCTTCGCTCTACTGTCCTTCAGAGATATTTCATATTTTACACATTGAAGTTTTGTGGCAAGCCTGCATAGAGCAAGTCTATCGGTGCCATTTTTCCAATAGCATTTGCTCACTTTATGTCTTTGCATCACATTTTGGTAATACAATATTTCAATAAACTTTTTCATTATTACTCCATTATGGTGATCTGTGGTCATTGATCTTTTTTTTTTGTGGTACGTGGGCCTCTCTCTGTTGTGGCCTCTCCTGTTGCGGAGCACAGGCTCCGGACGTGCAGGTTCAGCAGTCATGGCTCACGGGCCCAGCTGCTCCGCGGCATGTGGGATCTTCCCGGACTGGGGCACGAACCCGTGTCCCCTGCATTGGCAGGCGGACTCTCAACCACTGCGCCACCAGGGAAGCCCCCCGGTCATTGATCTTTGATGCTACTGTTGCAAAAAGATTTTGACTTGCTTAAGGTTCAGATGATGGTTAGCATTTATTAGCAATAAAGTATTTTTAATTAAGGTCTGTACACTATTTTTTAGACATAATGCTGTTTCATTCACTTAATACACTACAGTATAGTATAAACATAATTTTTATATGCACTAGGAAATCAAAAAATTTGTTTGACTCACTTTATTGTAATATTCACTTTATTGAGGTAGTCTGGAACCAAACCCACAATATTTCTGAGGTCTACCTGTCCATGATTAGTAGCAGAGACAGGACAGATTCTACATGAAGCATCATGCTCATGCTTTGCCTTTGTAAAAGAGCCTGGCCATTATAGAGAAATGAATGAACAAGAGCTTGGGTTCTGATTTGACAGACATTCTTCTTGGCCACCATCATAATCTCTCTTTGGAGCCCTGCCAGTTGCCTATCTCCTGATGAAAGTCTGCTTGAGAAGTTTAGACACACCCTGACCAGCACCAAGTACAGAAGTCCTGCATCAACTCTTTAATCAAGGAAAGGCTCAGCATCGGCCTATTTACACTGATTTAGTGGTTTATTAGACTATTTAGTGGCTCTCAACTGGGGGTGATTATGCTCCTACAGGACCTTTGGCAATATCTAGAGATATTTTTGTTAATATGACTTTGGAGGGGTTGCTCTGGGCACTTGGAGGGTAGAAGATGTGACTGCTGCTAAACATCCTACAGTACACAGGACAGCCTTCCAAGACAAAGAGTTATCCAGTGCTGAGGCTGAAAACCCCTGTATTATACCATTTCAGATTAAGGATCTCAGCCACAAAATGCATAGGTTTGGGAAGTCCCCTTCTTCTCTCTGTTCCTCAGTATTTCCATCTGTAAAATGGCTGGAGAAGCTGATTTCTGAAATTGCTTCCCATTCTACTGCACCATAAGTATAGCTGTATTTTCAGAAATTGAGAGTAGTTTGGTGGTACAAAAAATTTTTTTAAACCATATTTCTTACTTCCCCCCCCCCCTCCGCAGTCTGCTTTTTGCTGACTAACCCAGCAGTCCAAGGAGTTAATCAGTACTTCATTTCCCCATTTGTTCATCTAGTCTCCACTCTGACATAGAGCCATCCACATTGTGGAGGCCCACCTCATTAATAAAGAATCCTGCAAGGGTTCCTGCCTCACTGCCCAGCTCCTTCATTTCTACATCCTGATTCAGCAGAGAAAGATTTGTGTTTCATGAGGATGTGTCTGACTGCCAAAGTGTAAGGAAGCTAGCTGCTGACAGAAAGTGTTGACAGGACCTTGGGAGCTGGCTTGCTCAGCGGGACTCTGCTAAGTGCTGGCATTAACAAAAGGCATTTTTCAAGCCCTTTTTTTCTTTTTCTTTTTTTTTTTAACATCTTTATTGGGGTATAATTGCTTTACAATGGTGTGTTAGTTTCTGCTTTATAACAAAGTGAATCAGTTATATGTATACATATATCCCCATATCCCCTCCCTCTTGCGTCTCCCTCTCACTCTCTCTATCCCACCCCTCTAGTTGGTCACAAAGCCGTTTTAATGATAACTATGAAAAACCGTGAAAAGGAAAAGAATGGGTGAGGATGGGGTCATCACTGGAGATGCAGCTGAGTACAGACATTGGGGAAGAGACAGGAGGAAGGAAGGGAAAGCAGAGGAAGGCAATTAAGAGCTTTTTTCCTATGCTTCTGCCTTATTTTATTTATTATGTCTCTGTATGCTGGGTACAGTCAAGTGTGAAAGATCCTATTCATGTTTCCCCTCCTGCCTTTCGTGCAGCTCTACCCAGTTCACTTACTGAGAGGATCATTTAAACATCTGGTCAAAGATATTAAAGCTTAGAGACACACATAACGTTTTTACTAGTCACAACTGAGTGTTCCTTACAGGCGCTGGCTTCATGAACCACAGCACTGAGATGACTCTGAATATCTGTCAACTATATGTTCTTTCTAATCAAAGATGACTCTCACTGAAGCTGGGTACATTTTAAATTGCGGTGCTTAGAATCCTCATGTATATATCATTTCCAAATATTTGAACACAACAGCGTGCGTAAGGAAAGGGAAGAAACAGAAGTAGGTGGGCAGGAAGGCAGGTGGGAAGGAACTTTCTGAGTTGCCATGCTGTGTGGTCAGGAATCCCTGAGTCCTCAAATAAGATGGAAATGTAGAATATTTTTCAAGAAACAAAACTATTTTTGATAATAAATTTAATTTCTCAGGGCAGCAAAACATATCAAAGCAATTGTGATCTTTCCTGTCTATAACAGTGCCAGCCTGACATTTCACCTATCTGTGGAAGATGTCTCCAATCAGGCAGCCTCTGCGGCCAGAGTGTCATCTGAAAATTGAGCGGAGAATGAGACAATATCAGGACACTGAGAGGCAAGCTCTGGCCTGACTACTGAGGAGGTGGAAGGCAGACACAACAGATTTCCACTTAACACTTCAAGCACATGCATATTGATTTTCCCATTTTTCCAGGGGATATAAGAGAGGGCAGACATTCCGATGCCCAGCAGCTGGGATAGTGCCTATGAGAAGGCAATTTTTATTAAAGACTGAGATTTGCTTAAGCTGTAACAACTAATTAGATGCAGAAGTGGGACTAACATTGGCTTCCAGACTGATGATATCCTATACCAAATCCAACAGTGATTCCAGTCACCAGTTCCCCAGTACAGGTCTAAGTCATTACACACTATGCTTCAGAAGATAAACAGCTTTAGAAACAATCACCAAGAAGATCTATTTTAATAAAACACCGAGAAAAGTGTTCTTTAAAAAGAATTAAAGAGGGAGGAGATATGGGGCTATATGCATATGTATAGCTGATTCACTTTGTTATAAAGCAGAAACTAACACAACATTGTAAAGCAATTATACTCCAATAAAGATGTTAAAAAAAAAAGAATTAAGATTTTTTTAATATATATTTTGTTTTTAAATTTTGTTGTTTGTTTTTTTCTAACGCCATAGAGGGAAAAAAAGCTCTAGTCCAGGATGTAGTGTGATGCTGAGGAAGACTGGAGGAGACAGACATTATTGTGAATGGCCCTGCAGTGCCAGTCTTGGTTGCTTAAAGAACAGTGAGATATAAAGGCAGTCGTCATAAAAAGAAGTCTTACTCACCTGAACAGGGCTCTGCTTCCTCCTCCCCCATGCGTTCCTGGTATTAGTTAGCCTGAAAAAATATCTTTGGTCAATAAGGAGCAGTAAAAATAAAAATAAAGTAATATACTCTATATAACTGTAAGATAGGAGAAAAGGAAAAAGAGAATAAGAAAAAAAGTAGGAGATGAAGAACACTCACCAGAAAATATGCTTGTTACATAGCTGATGAAAATTGTAACCAATATATCCAATATGGATTTTAAATAATGAAGCAATCGTATCCACAAGATGAAAACACATCAGAGGTATATGGACACAGCAGAGGGAGGTACGATGTGACAACAGAAGGAGACAAATCACAAGCTGACAGAGCCCAGGGAAAATGGTCATGTAAGCAACTGGAGGCAACCCCAAATGGAGGAAACAAGGCCGAACATACTACAAGGGGCATGAGAACGGGAATGATGATCACAAGCGACATGGAATTTTTAAAAAGAGAAAGAAATAATAAATGTATTGAAAGGGAAGGGACATTCCAACTATGCCTATTAATAGCCTCCAAAAATATTAATATACCCAAAGAAGAGAAATAAATAGTGAGGCAAAAAAGCCAAAGATATAAATCAAAATACGTTTTCAGAACTAAAAGATTGAAATGTGCAGACTGAAGACACTGGACATCAGACAGCGAAGACTGGTGATCAATGGAAGACAGAAAATAAACAATAATAGTCCTATGACTGCTTAACTCACTGCCCTGAGAGGGTTTCCAGACCACAGAGCAGGCACGGGACACCCAGGCAAAACCCTGTGGGCTTCCTGAGTTGAGAAAGGGAGCTGACACTTTGGGAAGACCAACGTGGCTAGAGTTGTCAGGGCAGAGTATCTGAGTTCCTCCTTCTCCTACCTAGACTGGACCAAAGGGGGAAAAAGAATAAAAAGCTAAAGAAAATGGAAACTTTTCAATGAAATATAAATTATGAAAACTGGCTTCAAATGATATAATAAATTTAAACCAATCCATTATCATAAGAAATAGAGAAAGTTATCAAAGGTATCCCTAAAAAAATATTAGATTCGACTGATTTCACAAGAAAATTTACTTAAAAAAAAAGTAAATACAGTTGACCCTTGAACAAAGCAGGTTTGAACTGTGCAGATCCACTTATATGGGGATTTTTTCAAAAGTAAATACTACAGTACTACGCAATCCATGGGTGGTTGAACGCCCGAATAAGGAACACTGGATGTGGAGGAACCACAGATACGGAGGGCTGACTATAAATTATACACAGATTTTTGACTGTGTGTTGAGCTGGTGCCCCTACAGTTGTTTAAGGGTCAATTGTATCTCCAATACGATTTAAACTCTTCCAGAGCATTAAAAAAAGAAGAAGAAATTCCAAATTCATTTTATAAACTTAGCATTGATAACAAAACTTCTGACAAAGAGAATAAAAAAAGAAAACTAAAGAAAATATCAGTTATGAATATTGATGAAAAAACATAAACAAAATATGGTCAATTAAAATTGCATTTTTAGCTAGGTCAATGGACTGTACCAGAATGTCTATCTCAAAATTCCAATTACAAATGGGAATTTACTATAGGTTCAATATAACATTTCAAATAACCGATGAAAATATGGGTTACTTAATACATAGAAAAAAATAAGTAAAATACATTTCTGCACATTCATAGACCAAACTAATCCCACAAGTAATCTGGACTATTATTTAAATTTAAAAAATAAAACTATAAAAGTATAAAAGAAATATGGATAATTATTTTTAATAACTTTGGTGTAGGAAAAGCCTTTTTAAGCATAATACAAGTCTGAGAAACCATAACATAAAAGACTGATAATTGACTCAGTAATGAAGAAATTGCTGGTAGGGTAGGCTGGAGTAAAGATGGGACAACAGTGCCCATGAATTGGTTATTGCTGGTAATGGATGATACACATGCAGAAGTTTATTGTATATTTCTTTCTGTTTTTGTTATGTTTTACGTTTAAATACAAAGGTAAGAAAAGTTAGAGAGAGTGTTATATCATATAAATTATTAACCTAAAAATTATCCTTTTCTTATGTTTCCCAACAGGTATAGCACATGACACTTCTTCCCATTAGAAAGACAGAATTTATGAATCTACACTAGAGTAATAAAAGAATTACATGTCTCTATTGACTATTACTAGATACTAAATTGTATAAGGAAGTTAGTGGATTAATCTATGCATTCAGAGGCATCAACATGAGATAATAATCAAGCATTTTGTATGGCAAAAGACAGGAAGTTTTTTAAGTTCAGAAAAAAAACTTGCCAATATAAACATGTACATTTAAAAAATTCATTTTTGAAATCAAATGAGCTACAAGAAAACCAGAACAATTTTTGAGGCAAAAGACAAAGTCAAAGGACAAATGACAAACTGCAAAAGAAAATAAGTGCAACCCACATCACAGGTTTTTGTGCAAAATGCTCAGGATAACACTATATGCATCTTTTGGAGACCCGTTGGCAGAGGGTCAGCAAGTTGCAATGGGTCCTATTCTCTTGAGAAATGGAAGGATGTATGCTTGGCTCAGGTGCTGGTAGGGAGAGGAGGAGCCACTAACTCGTCACCAGGTAACCATGAGAGGGCTGCTAGAGATGCCCACAAATATTCTCTTCTGTCTTTCCACACAAAGAACTCATTTCACCAATATATAAAGAGTTCCTATAAATGAATAAAAAGACTGACAATACTAAAATTGGCAAATGAACTGAAAGCTCATTGAAAAGGAAAAGTACAAATGGCTCTGAAATACATGTGGAATTACTCAGCCCTAGTAATAATCATACTGCTGCTCATCTAAGGGAGGGAGAGGGCAATTGGAGACGGCATACACAGGGTCATCTAAGGGAGGGAGAGATATGCAATTGGAGAAGGCATACACAGGGTCATCTAAGGGAGGGAGAGGGCAATTGGAGAGGGCATACACAGGGTTAAACTACATTGTTAATATTATATTTCTTTGGCTGATGGTGGGCACAAAGATTCTTGCTGAATTATTCTTTACACTTTTTCTTATGTTTAAAAGTTTCATAATAATACTTTATAAAGAAGAACACTATAATAGATGTTATCTTGTTATGCTAGCTATGTTGTTTAACTAGGAAAATACTGAAAATATGTATCTTTAATGTTGTTTAAATAAATTATATTGCCTTTTTCCAAAGTAATAATAGGCAGTAGATTTAAAAGAATGAGGCAGTTCTGTGTGTACTTGATGAGAAAAAATCACTGATATATAAATATAAAATCATCTTGCAGAGCCTTGTGTGTAGAATTTCTCCATTTATATAATAAATAGAAACTGTAAATAAAAGTAAATAAACCTATGTGAATAAAATATACAGACAGATACGGAAACACACACAGACTGTCTCTTGATGTATCTATCAGAAATTGATATCAATTACTGCCTCTTGGAGGGGAACTAAATGGTAAAGAGACAGGAGTACAGGGGTAGGAAAGAGGAAATTTATCTTTAATGTATGTCCATCTGAAAACATTTGGATATCCTATCACTGGAAGGCATTACCTATTCAGAAAGTAAATAAACAGTTTAAATAAATGGAAGTGTCATGAATATCCTTTATGGCATACTTTTAAAACATTCAATATAATTTTCTACAAATATTCATTGAATGCCTACAATGAGTCTACTCTGGTACATTTTAGGATTATAGCAGATCCTGCCTTTAGTAACTTACATTCTAACCAGCCTCCCTCTCTCCTCAGTCCAAAGTCTTCAGTGTTTTCCCAGCCCTGCAGTCTCAATTCTAGTCTTCTTTTTGGAATCTATACACTCCACTCCCACATTCTCCTTCCTTTCCTTTTCATTACTCCCTTGGTCACAGCCTGCGCTCCAGGCAAACTTGATGATTTGCTGCTCCCAACATATACCCCCAGTTTCGCAACCTCATACATTTTCTCATCCTGTTTCCTCTAATTAGGACCTACTTCCTTTCAACTACATTGTCCAAAAGTTTTTCCTTTTTATGGCTCAGTTCAAAGACCATGACTTCTGCAAATCCTTGCTTAACCTCTCTGAAAGGAAGCTTTCTTTTGTCTCCTTTACCAGTTTTAATTTCTCTTACTGCATTTTACCTTCTATTGCTTTTTTACAGTTATGAAAATTTTATAAGTATTCATTCTTGAAGGCAAGGGCTATTTCCTAGACATCTCTGGATCTCCATAAGGTCCTAATACATTGTAATTAGTAAACATCAATCGTTGATTAGTAAATGACCAAAATAATGAACAAATAGCTGAACTGGGGAATGCAAAATGACTGTAAAAGGCAGTACGCATGTCCATCAAAAATAATTTCGTGGGCAGCTGACACGTGGTCTCATCCCAGGAAAAGTGGACTATCTAACAGGAGTGCCTTAAATCTGACTGACCTAGAGAAGTACTCCAGAGGGCATCAAGTGGAAGCGGAAACCTCCCAATAGACTCTTTCCACCCTCCTTCTAACCCTGAGCAAGGTACCTTCTCATCATCCGCGATTTATGAAGCCACAGGACCGTGTCCATCGGCCCAGCCGATATACGGATTTTTCTATACGGGGCTCTCAAAGTTTTTAGACGTGATGAAGTATAATCCTGGTACCTATCCCAAACTAAATTAACATGTTTATGACTTTTATTTAACGGCATTTTTCCATACATCCCATTTGTTTCAGCTGGAAAGCTAAGGATGACATTCGTTTTAAACCAAGGTCAAAAATAACTCACGTTTTAGAGCATTTTGCTTCACATGTGGCACCTCAATTTGGGCTATCAATGATCCTGTGAGATCCTGTCACCCTCCGGCTTACAATAAACCAGCAACAATGGTAACCTGAGTGTTTCCTTGGCCTGAGACACAGTATACTTTCTTGGATGAAAAAGATTCAAGCTGGGAATTCTAGAGTTGCTGAACCATTTTATGTTTCATATATTTGAAAGTCCCTGCTGCTTTTTCTTCTGTATTGCTAGGTATATATACCAGATCTATATTTGAAAATACAGTTTGTACACTGGAGAATCTATCATGTCTACTCGCTCTTTTTAAAGGGGGCATGACCCATATAACTGTTCCGTGAACTCAGTGCTGGTACAACTTCAGGGGAACCTCAGAGTTGGAAATCTGACTTTACTTATTACCTTCTCGACTTTTTCCTCCAAGCTGAGACGAGCTCTTCATTTGACAATTCAGTCTCTTTCTCTCTCTGTCTCTCTCTCTCTCTCCGCTTCTCTGTGTGTTTATTTAGAAATCATCCATCGATTGACTGACTTATAAAACATACAGAGACAAGAGAGCACATATCAGTGAATGTTCTCAAACTGAAATCGTGTAACCAGATAGAGACACATAGTTACCAACACTTTAAAAGTTTCCCGGGTACTCCTTTTATGTCATTACGTTCTCCCAAAAGTAACCACTATTTGGGCTTTGAATAGCATAGATTAATATTGCCTATTTTTGTTGAAATAAATGAAATAATTCAATATGTGCTTATCTGTGTATGGCTCATTTCATTCAAAACTATATTTGTGAGATTCATCTGTATGATTAGGTGTAATTGTAAATGATCAATCCTCACTGCTGTATAATATTCCCCTGTGTAAGTATACCATCATTTAATTTTCTATCCTAGTCTCGATGGGCATTGGGTTTTTTCCAGTGTGGGACTGAGTGTTGCTATGAGCATTCTAGTAGATGTCTTTTGGTAGAATATACACAAATCCTTTGTTCGTGGGGTACGTATATGTTTAGATATACAGACACCGCCACACAGTTCTGCTAGCATCACACTCTTCACTGGCAATTACATGAAAGTTCCAGTTACTCCAAGTGTTTGCCAACACTTGCCATTTTACACCTTTGATTTGCATGTTCATGATAACTAATGAAGTTAAGCACTTTTTCATTAGTTTATTGGCCATTTAGATATCCTCCTTTGTGGAGTATTCATTTTAATCATTTGCCCATTTTTCAATTAGACTGTCAGTCACTTTCTCATTGATTTCTAGGACTTTTAAGAAGTGTATGCTGGGAATGAGTCCTCTGTTGAATATATGTATTATGAATGTTTTCTCCCATACTGCGAGTTGCTTTTACACTCTCTTAACGGTGTCTTTTGAAGAACAAAAGCTATCTATATTAATTTTAATAGATAACTTTATTAAATTTTTCTTTTTTGGTTAATACTTTGAGTCCTGTTTAAGAAATATCTGTTCACCTCAAGTTTATAAAGATGTTCACCTATGTTTTCATCTGTTTTAAGTTTTACATTTACATCTACAATTAATCTAGGACTAATTTTTTGTGTGGTTTGAAGTAAGGGTCAAGGTAATTTTATTTTATTTTTCTTTGAAAGCAATTAATTCAGCACTATTTACTGAAAAGATTACCCTTTTCCCACTGCAGCACAGCATCACCTTTAGGTGACCACAAATTTATGGGATCTGTTTCTGGACTATTAATTCTGTTCCATTGTTAGATTGTCTTTTTGTCTAAGTATCACACTATATTAATTACTATATCTTCATGCTAGGCACTGGTAGTTTAAGTCTTCCAGCTTTCTGTTTTCTTTCTTTCTTCTTACTGCTTTCGTTATTTTTAGCCAGTATCAATAAGATTTAGCTTGTCATTTTCTCTCCCTCCCCACTTCCACAAAAAAATCTGTCAAGAATTTTTTTCTAAATACTTGGAATTTAATTGACTTTATACACTAATCTGAGGGAAACTGATATCTTCAAAATACTGAGTCATTCAATCCATGAACATAGATTTATCCCTGCTCTTATTTATGTCCTCTTAATTTGTTCAGTAAAGTTTTGTAGATTTTGTGTCTGTGATGCAGAACCAGTTTTGTTTTCTAAGGATTGCAGATCAAGATATGCATGACTACTATGCATGACTAGGTCACAGTTTGCACCAGATGTGGCTTACCAATTAAGTTCAACAGTAAGCAAACTGGTTTACACACTTTTCAATGAATCAAATCCATGGATCACAGGCTTGGAAGTTGCAGTAATGTTAAGTCACTATAAACGTTTCTAAACACTTACTCTCAGTTTCTGTACTTATCTCATTGCTAAGAAGTAAGAAAGGAAATCATGGACTGGCTCTGCTCCATGAACCACACTTTGAATAGCAATAATATAGAGCTTCTGTACGTCTTTCATTAGATTATTTCCAAATATGATTCTTGTAGGTTATTTCCATATGTGATTTTTGAACTAATTATTTTCTTCAGCATTTTGCTTCCCTCAAGGAAACAAGCCTTCAGCTGTCATTGTTTCCAAGAACATCTGTTTCTAACAGATTCTCTAGTCTTTTTAATCTGCCATGTTTAGAAAAACAAACTAGATTATCCTGGCATCAAGCCCCTTTCAGAAGAAGGAAAAGTTTTCTATTCTCTATTTCCTATTCTGTTTTGGTGACATCTAGCTGACCTTCAGTAACATTAAACGTTTCAGTTGAAACATATGGATGTCATTGTCATTTGTTTTTTAAATAAGCTTAATAAATTGACACTGTTCCACCTATGTAAATTATAGATTAAAAATCCTATGGGAACTCAGTAAAGATCTACTGAAAACAAATAGCAGCATTAGACCACGCATTGCCTCTCTATTTCACCTTGAGGGTTTAATATTCCTTTTAAACCAAAGCCAGTCATAACTCATAGTTTTAGGGCATATTGCTAGGACAAAACCTACAGTGCAGGGAATTTAAGGTATTTATCTGAAGCTCTTAAGATTGTCCAAAGCAGAATAAATCCAGAAATTTCTCTTGACAGTCACCTCTGTACTTTCTTTTCTCAGTTACATAGTTCACAGTCCATGCCAAAGGCTCCCTCCTCACATGCTCTCTCACCCTCTATATAGACTGTCCATGGATGTGGACTGAAAGGATAGGACAATGGAGTGAATGTTGCTTTCTGGTCTTAAAACCCTTACTTCTCCCCATTGACACAAATTCCTCCTTCTTTTCCCAATCAGCCCTTCTCTCTGGAATCCCATCTGTATCTATAGGTACAGATATATATATCTTCATCAAAAAGTCAGGTACACATGTGATCTGCCTCCGACAAAGGCTTATCTCTTTAAGGGCCTTTAACTGTAGTGGATAAAATAATTTAACTTTGAAATTAAATTTTGACTTGCCATTAAATGAACTATCATCCTCAAAAATCAATATCCAGAAAAGCCTACGGGAAAATGTTTCATAAATTATAAAGTATTAGATCTGGAAGCATCGTAGAAGTCATTCATTAGGAAAAATTCCAATAAATACATGTGCAAATTCATTAGAAATCATCCAAATTAAAACAAGAATTCATTTTTATTAAGCTCCTTGAATACAGATGAGTTGCATAATCTCTCAAGACATTAGTGTCTTCCTACCTTAAACTGAGAAAGATATTAACACCTACTTACCAAAGTTTCTGTGAATAATAAGTGAGATAATGCCTGTGAACTATCACACAGTGGCTGGCATGCAACGCATACACCGTAGATATCAGCTCTTGTTTACAATATATTCAATTACATTATCGATAAAAATACTATGTTACCATTCTTTACCCCAGGGCTCCCCAGCCCCTCACTCTCTGGCAAGGCTCGTCTACACATCACTCTGATTCAGTCACTGTGTTTCCTCCCAAGAACCTTGTAATTATAGACTGCCTCTCCATGGGCACAGTGCACATGGTCTCTGGGAGGGGAGTTTATGGCCTCAAAGACTCGAAGCCCAAGATGGAATACAGGCTACTCAGCTGTTTCATTTGCTGACATGAAACACCAGGGACACTATCAGTATCTCCAGAAAATGGATGCTTACTAACAACATGCTTGAACTTCAACTATTCAGTAAGTTTTTATTGAATGCCTTCTGTGTCTAGTCTGCACAACTTTTGGACAATAAGGGGGGAAAAAAGGTCATATATCTGCTTACAAGGAATATAATCCGGAAGAGAATCAGTCAGTCAACAGGATAAAGACATACGCAGTTTAAGTAAATAAATCAAAAGAGATATGATTTATTTCTGATCCTCTTTGACTCTTCCCTGTTTCATCTACAGCACAAAGGAAACACAGAATATTAAGGACAAATCAACTGTTCTTACAATTTCTTTCTGAGTAAATTCAACTCCAGTGGAAACACTGTAAAGTCTTCACTTCATCCTGAAAAATCCACATAAAATACCCTTAGCGTATTTACAAACTCCTTGGCATGGTCTCTTCTGACCAATGGCCTGGAGAAACTAGAAAATTTACTGAAGCACCAAACTGAAATAAATCTGCAAGACAGTCACCAAACAAGCCAGTAAGATCAGCTGACCACACACCACCTACATCAGCCCAACACATTTTTTCACTATTCATCCAGTAGTTTTGTAGCACCCGAAATTCAGGACCTAAAATGGTCCTTGAATTTCTCAGTCATACTTCACTCTAATTTTGTAGAGGAAATTAGAAGCTTTCAGAGCATGAGCAAATCAGAAAACAACAATAACACCTGTGACAAGTAAACATTTTAAAAATTAAAAACTTTGAAACAATTCCTAAGTGACCACATGGACCTGATAGTTGTTTGTTTCCCTTGAAGGTTTGGCAAAAAAACAAACGCTAGCCTACCAGCAGTGAAATGAATCCTTGCTTTGCTGGTATACACAGCTCTGTCATTGCTACCCTATCCCTCCCACATGCATCCTCTTACAGAATATTTACGTGAGCCTGAGTGGGCATAAATCCCTCTCTCTAGAGATACTTAAGAAGCAGATGCAATTAATACTCTTTTTATTTCTCTTTTAAAAGACGTGTTAAGCATGTTACCTTCCAGCTCAACAACTTTCAAAGGTCCTCTATTTTCAAACTTTTTAGCTGAGGCTCTTCATTATGTGAATTCACAACTTGCAAAGAACTCTCTGTTCCAGAAACACATATCGATTCTTGCTCCTGTGAGCCTGTTACTTGCAACCTTTTTTTTTTTTTTTTTGGTACGCGGGCCTCTCACTGTTGTGGCCTCTCCTGTTGCGGAGCACAGGCTCCGGACGCGCAGGCCCAGCGGCCATGGCTCACAGGCCCAGCCGCTCCGTGGCATGTGGGATCTTCCCGGACCGGGGCACGAACCTGTGTCCCCTGCATCGGCAGGCGGACTCTCAACCACTGCGCCACCAGAGAAGCCCTTGCAACCCATTTTTAAGTTTCACTCACATCGTTACCCACACCCGGAATTTACACTGTTTCTTTCTCTTAAACTCTTGAACATCTATGTTGTTCAAAGAACAGCTTAAGTGTCACCCTTACTAAGGACATTTCTCGAAGCACCTTAGCATTCCTTGAGTCTTTCTGGTGACTGTTCTTCGTAACACCCACTTGGAACTGTCACTGTTTGTTGTTGGTGTTGTTTGGTGTATGTGTTCATGTATCATTGGTTCAGCTCATATTTATTGAAGGTCTCTTCTTGCATCGTCCTGGGCCCAGAGAACAGGGAGATACAAGACACTCCTGCGTCCTTAAAGATCTCTGAGTTTGACAGAGAAGAGTTCAAAAAAATATATTATCCAAAGTAGCTATGAAGACTTTTGTGGAGCATAATTAAATAAGAAGAGGATAATGAAAGATCACAGGAAGCCTGAGAGGAAAGTTGTCATTAGAGGTACATCTTGACGTAAAATAAAACAAATAATATCTAATACTTATTCAGCACTTACTATTTATGTCAGGTTCTAAGTGCTTTACATCTATCACTTCACTTAATCCTCACAACAACCTTATCATGGAGGCATTATCAACACAACTCAAATTTCAATGGGCATATGAATCTCCTGGGGATCTTGTTAAAGTCCAGATGGTGCACTGAGAATGTGCTGTAAGAGTGGGCATGATGTCTGGGGTGACAGAGCCCTTTTCTTGCTTATTAAATCAGTAATGCCACAGGGATAATAGCTACTGTTTACTTTAAAACATGCACAATGGGTCAGGCTCTTTGCTGCACACTTCTGCACATTAACGCTTTTCCTCCAATCAATACTGCAAATCAGGGCTGGTGTCCCTATTTTGCTTATGATAAAACTCGAACTGTGAGTAAGTCAATTCGTGGTCTGTCACTGAGCTAGTAAGGATGAGAACAGGAATGCAAATTACATCTACCTGGCTCCAATACCCCCAATCTTATCACCATATCTTGCTACTTTCATTTCTCAATCTGTCCATGATAACCTTAGATAACTTAAAAACAGCCCTTTAATTTCAATGCCCTCAGCACACGGATACACAGGGAAAGATAGAATTCTTCTCCATTGCCTCCATCCCACTCTGCTGGACTGGGAGTGCTGCCATTTGGGAGAAGAGATAATCAATATTTTACCAAATGCTGGTAACGTGCTTGAACTTGCTTTAGAGGAGCCGATTCTAGGTTTCATTTTCACATATGAATGGAAATAAAGTAGAGGGCTGGCAATGCCTGATGGAAAAAAATAACCTGTTTCGACAGGCACTTGTCAGCATCTGAGCTCTGGAGGGCACCCCATTCCCTGCGTGAGATCCCTGCAGAGTCCCCAGGGAGGAAGAAAACAGCTTCATCTGACCTGTGAGTAAAGTAACCACTTTGAGGGTCACTGGAAACCTCCCAGAACAACCTGTAAGGAATAGTCACTATATTAGTAAGTTATTTTCTTTTAAGAGGACTTATTGTTGTCATTTTCTCTGGTCCATGAAACCTAGTCTGAAAGAATCTTGTGAGAAAAGAAATATTTAAGCGAGGTTATGGGAGGTCAGAAACAAGCATCTCTGGTTTCCATTTAAACTACAATTTAGCTGTTACTAAGTAATGCTTCCTATCTTAACAGGTGTTTCAAGAAGTATTTTAGGTATCTTGTTTCATATTATCATCATAAGAACTACACTGCGTACGTACTAGCTTCCTCAATAGAAAGATGGGCTCAGTACCTTGCTTGAAATCACACCGTGAGTGCAGAATTCAATTCTTACTAAAGTCAACCTGTCTCAAGGATCTAGAGCCTGGTTCACTGCTCCTAAACTGCCTCCCATGTAATGTCTAGGAGAGATCAGGTTAAAAGCTCACTCACTGTCAATGCCATGTATCAAAATCCTGTTCCTTCTGATAGGAAATTTTCAAAATCAAGGAAACATAAAAGCAAACAATACAATTAAGCCTGCCATAATCTTTACAGACTGAAGAATTTATGAGAACGAGATAATCCATTCTATATAGCTGAATAAGTTATCTAACCATTCCGATGATAAGAGACTTGACTCTTTAAAGTTAATAGCCAGTAGGGAACTGCTTAAAGACATCCTTTCAAATGAGAAGGCAGTTCTCCTCATGGTACTGCCATGTCTCTCTGTTCCCTTCAGTAAACCATCCGTGTCAGTCGCTACCCTGCCACAGCAGAGCCTGCTCAAGCAAAGATTTTAAGAAAGAAGACGGAGTGCCTTAGAAAGGGTGGCAGGCTTAATCAGAGAAAATCTCTTTGTTGAATAATCACAAGTCATTTGATTAAGTGCTCTGTCTCCATGACACTAACATTTTCAAGCTGAGGTTCAGGGCTGAATTGTCCCAACACTAATTAGTTGGAAAACAGACTGTGATTAGAGAGCTAAAAAGCCATAGGAGGATAAGACAGAAGAGGCTAGTGGCTAAATTGGTTTCCTGTAGAAAGGAATCTTTCTTTAGGAGTCAGCTATGATACCCAGAGAATTATACTTCTGATCTCTTCACACAGGAAACTTGAAAGAACAGCAGTTGGGGGAATCAATTAAATAGTTTCCAGTAGACTTGGCCATGGCTGTCATTGCCAAGGTTGTCTAACCAGAATAGAGGACATTCCCTCCAAGCATGACTATTATTTTCCCTCCCAGGTAAAGCTAAGTCTTAGAATCACCAGACAAGAGCTTTGCTCACTAACCATACTAGACATTCTAGTCATTCATCAAATAATTATTAATGGACTTTTCAAACAAATAAGACTTGATTGATTGATTTCATTAAGACTTTATATATTTAGAGACATTTTAGGTCCACAGCAAAATTGACAGGAAAGTACAGAGATTTCCCATATACCCCCTTCCCCAAACACAAACAGCATTCCACATTATCAAACTGTGGGTATTTGTTAAAATTGATGAACCCCCAATGACACATCATAATCACCCATAGCCCATAGTTATATTACAGTTCACTCTTGGTATAGCATATTCGATGGGCTTAGACAAATGTATAACAACACATATCCATCGTTATGGTACCATGCAAAGTGCTTTCACTGCCATAAAATCCTTCTATGCTTTGCTTATTTATCCCTCCTCTGCCCAACTCCTGGTACTTTTTACTGCCTCCAAAGCATTGCCTTTTCCAGAATATCATGTAGTTGTAATCATGAAGTATGTAGCCTTTTCAGATACGCTTCTCTCACTTAGTAATATGCATTTAAATTTCCTTCATGTCTATTCATGGCTTGATAGCTCATTTCTTTTCAGCACTGAATAATATCCCATTGTCTGGATGTACCACAGTTTATTTATCCAGTCATCTACTGAAGTAAATCTTGGTTGCTTCCAATTATGAATAAAGCTGCCATAAACATCCATGTGCAGGTTTTTTGTATGTACATAAGTTTTCAATCCCTTTGTGTAAATACGAAGGAGTGCAATTACTGGTAAGAGTATGTTTAGTTTTGTAAGAAACTGCTAAACTGTCTTCCAAAGCGGCTGTACCATTTTGCAACCCAAACGGTAATGGATGCTGGTTGCTCCATATTCTTGCCAGAATTTGGAGTTGTCGGTGTTCTGGATTTGGGCCATTCTAATAGTTGTGTAGTGATATTTCATTGTTACTTCAACTTGCATTTCCCCAGTGGCATATGATGTGAAACATCTTTCATATGCTATTTGCCTGCCATATATATTTTTTGATGCGGTATCTGTTAAGGTCTTTGACCCATTTTTTAAATCAGGTTGTTCACTTTCTTACTATTGATTTTGAAAAATTCTTTGTATATTGTGGATAACAGTCCTTTTTTTTTTTTTTACAGTACGCGGGCCTCTCGCTGTTGTGGCCTCTCCCCTTGCGGAGCACAGGCTCCGGACGCGCAGGCTCAGCGGCCATGGCTCACGGGTCCAGCCACTCCGCGGCATGTGGGATCTTCCCGGACCAGGGCACGAACCTGTGTCCCCTGCATTGGCACGTTGACTCTTAACCACTGCGCCACCAGGGAAGCCCAACAGTCCTTTCTGAGATGTATCTTTTGCATATATTTTCTCCCAGTCTGTGGCTTGTCCTCATTCTTCTGACATTGTCATTTGTAGAGTAGAAGTTTTTTATTTTAATGAAGTCCAGATTAATTATTATTTCTTTTGTGGTTCATACCTTTGTTGTTTTATCTGAAATGTCACTGCCATGCCAAAGCCCAAGGTCATCTAGGTTTTCTCCTGTGCTATTTTTTGGGAGTTTTATAATTTTACATTTTACATTTAGGTCTATGATACATTTTTTGTTAATTTTCGTGAAGGATATAAGGTCTGTGTATAGACCCTTTTTTTTTGGCATGTGGATGTCAGTTGTTCAAGTATCATTTGTTGAAAACACTATCTTTGCTCCATTGCTTTGCTCCTTTACCACAGATCTGTTGACTATATATATATATATGTGGATCTATATTTCTGGGCTCTCTATTCCATTCCATTAATCTGTCTATTTCTTTTGCCAACACCACGCTATCTTGATTACTGTGGCTTTATAGTAAGTCTTGAAGTCAGCCACTGTCAATCCCTCAACTCTGTTCTTCTCCTTCAGTATTGTGTAGGTTATTCTGGGTCTTCTGCCTTTCTCTATAGATTTAGAATAAGTTTATTGACACACACAAAATAACTTTCTGGAATTGTATTGCATCTACAGATTATACTGAGAAGAGCTGACATATTGATATTATTGAGTCTTGCTATCCATGAACATGGAATGTCTCTCCATTTATTTAGTTTTTCTTTGATTTTGTTCATTAGCGTTTTGTAGTTTTCCTCATATAGCTCTTGTACAGATTTGACTTAGACTTACACCAAAGTATTTCAGATTTCTGTGTACTAATGTTCATGGTATTGTGTTTTAAATGTCAAATTCCACTTGTTCATTGCCAGTATATAAGAAAGTGATTGATTTTGTATTTTAACCTTTTATCTTACAAACTTGCTATTATTGGTTATTAGTTCCAATAGTTATTTTCGGTTAATTCTTTCAAATGTTCTGCATAGATGATCATGTCATCTGTGAAAAAGATGATTTTATGTCTTCCTTCCAATCTTTATAGTTTTCATTTCCTTTCCTGTCTTATTGTATTAGATAGAACTTCCAGTATGATGTTGGAAAGGAGGGGTGAGAGGGAATATCCTTGCGTTTTACTTGATCTCAGTAGAAAAGCTTCAAGTTTCTCACCATTAAGTTTGATTTTTGCTGTGGGTTTTTTGTAAATATTCTTTATCAAGTTGAGGAAGTTCTGCTCTATTCCTAGTTTACTGAGAGTTTTTGTCATTACTGCACATTGGATTTTGCCAAAAGCTTTTACTGCATTCTATTAATATGATTGTGTGATTTTTTTTAGCCTATCAGTGGGTCTTTAAAATACATCTTCCTGGGATTCCCTGGTGGCGCAGTGGTTGAGAGTCTGCCGATGCAGGGGACACGGGTTCGTGCCCTAGTCTGGGAAGATCCCACATGCCGCGGAGCGGCTGGGCCCGTGAGCCATGGCCACTGGGCCTGCGCGTCCGGAGCCTGTGTTCCGCAATGGGAGAGGCCACAACAGTGAGAGGCCCGCGTACCGCAAAAAAAATAAAATAAAATAAAATACATCTTCCAATTCATCCTTACATCACTGTTACAGTAATAATTTGAATATGCAAATATGATCATGCTATTTCCCTATGTATTATTCACCAATGACACTTCATCTTCCACAAGGTAAAAATCTAAAAACTACTGGCTTGGCAAAGAAGACCCTTCAGAATCTGGCTTTTGCTTAGGTGTTCAGATTCATATCCAGCCTTTTCCCCTATCCTTACAGATTACATTTCAGGTGAACTTAACTCCTTATAGCTCACTGAATTCCTGAGCTTGAAATGCCTTCTCCAGGCTTGTTTACTGGAAAATGTCTATATAACCTTCAAGTCTCAGCTCAGACATTTCCCTTCCCTCATACCTTGTTTGATGCTCCTCAACAGATTTGAGTTCTCATTCGCCAGTGTGCTTATAGAAATCTTATGACAATTATCATATTGCACTGTAAATACATGTTTATTTTTCTGTTTCTCCTAGTGTACTGAAAATTACTTGATAGCAGAGATCTCATCTTTTGTTATTTTGGTACAAATATACAAGGCACCTTAGTACCTAGTATAGAACCTAGAATAGAGGAGGTATTTCATTTACACCTAAAGAGATAAAAGCAAAAAAAGGCATATCTTTGGATTCCATTGCCCATATACTTCTCCATTAAACCATGTGGTCTATTTTACATATAAACTTTCTCATTAAGTTTGGGTTCTGCTATGTTTGTGTAGCAGTAGCAAGAAGAGGATAAGCAAGTTTCCAAAAGGATCCTGGTAAAAATATTTGCCTTTACCTTACCCTCTTTAGCCATTGACCACAGACTACCAAAAGGAGCTGGACTAACAAGGGTCAGAGGTATAAATAAGCTTGTAATTAGAGTGATATGAGTAACTGATGGTATTTCTCCTGCTCCTGCTGGAACAGAACAAAACTTTTCTGGATGTTATGGCCACTTCATGTTTCCATCTTCTTTCAAATTTATTCTTTCCCTTTTCCATTATTGTTTCACCAAATCCAATCTGCTAGACTGTGGGACAAAGCCATTCTCTTCCCCTTGCCCAACCTTCTTACCCCTCACCCACGTTCACCTGAGAGGAAGCTTAGCCTGGACCATGCATCAGGCAGCTGTTGGCCAGAGGCACACTTGGAAAAAGCCCCTGGACTACAGTCAGAGTGGAAAAGGTTGATAACGGTTAGTAAGTTGGAGTCTGGGATTGGATATAAGCCATCATTATCATCTATATTAATCACAAATTCTATTAGTCTAGAAAATCACAAACAAAATCCATCGAATCATGAGTTAATTTGTCACTCATCAGTTCAGCAACAACTAAGTGTCACATACAAAGGACAGGCTGAGTATAAAAACCGAAAACACAGTGCTGGGAGTGTGTGGTTTCTGGTAGCTGCAAAGCAGCTTGTGTGAGCCAGACCAGAGGCAAGGAGCTGAAATGAAATGAATTCACAGATCAAAGCACCTCAGAGAAATATCAAGAAACTAATGAATTTTATAAAGTTATATGTCTAAAAACTGTCAGTAAGATCTTACAATGATTAGACAAATTATTTCAAAAGGCATTTGGTGTTTACTCATGCCTCTACATTCCCTCTTGTCCTCACTCCAGAAGTTTCATCAGTCAGACTATATCTACATGAAAAGATTTTCTTCCTGCTGATTGCTACTCTGTCAGTAGATGAACATAAAATGGAGTATAATAAAGTAAAATAAAATAAAAGAGGGAAAAGTGAAATGCAGGCCATGTGGGTAATTCAGTTATCTCAAATTCAAGTATCAGCTTTGTTCTCTCCAAAGAAAGAAGAAATACAAGGATCTTGGCAGGACCTGCCAACAAAGTGACATGATTGATTTTTTTAATACATGAATATACAAATTTTAGAATTCAAAAATACCATTTATTACTGCAAAAATTTAAATTTTCAAAGCACTTAGATTTTTTTTTCTATGCTCAATTTCATAAAATCTCTCTGCCTGTTTATTTGCCTCAGCCTCTCCCCTCAGGAAGCTCACAGCACACAGAAGAATTATCTCACTATACAAATTCCTGTATGAAGGCAGATAACATGGACTCCACGATAGTTCTAAAGTACAGAGAAAATGCTATGGAAATCTACAGGTAGGCAAGATGATTAACACATTGTGATAGGTCGAATTGTGTCCCCCCAAAATTCACATATTGAAGTGCTAACCCCTAGTACCTCTAAATGTGACCTTACAGAGATGGCGCCTTAGTGCTCAGGTCCCAGAATAAATGTCACAGTTACATCTGAAGGTGACTTTGGAGTTTGAAGAAAGAAAAAGCATCTTTTTTCAGTGAGAGTGGGAAGACAGGGTTAAATAGAATAATCCAGGTTTTCTCAACCTTGATACTACTGATATTTTGGACTGGATAATTCTTTGCATTTTTTGCAAAAAAAATTATATATTTTCAATTCTTGCATTGCAGGATGACCAAAACCCACTAGATGCCAGTAACACTTTCCCCCAGTTGTGAAAATCAAAAATACCCACTGATGGGAGTGTGGGGATTGGGGGTGAAGTTGCCCCAAGTTGAGAATAGCTGGAATAAGAATACTGAGGCAAACAGCCAAGCAGAAGGCAAAGAACTCTAGAATATTTGAGCCAGAAGAGCAGAGCGAAGGGGACAGACAGGAGGAGGACCTAACTGACTCTGAAGAGATGCGGGGCGGGGCGGGGGCGGGGGACCAGAGGCTCTGCCAGTGCCTCGGGCCTCCTCTCACATCCTTTCTCTTACTTGAATACTCTCTTATCAATACATTCAATCACTATCTGAGCTTCAAAGTCCAGATATGGCCAAGTCCTCCAAGAAACTGTCCCTGATCACAACACATCTCAGAGCTCTTCCTCTCTCCCAGCTGAGCTCTATCAGGATGGACAGTCTCTGCCCCTCTTTGGACACTCAGCAAAGCGGTCATCTCTGGTTGTTGTTGAACTGCCTAAGTGGGAAGATTCCCCCTGAGTTACATGGTGGCTCTAGGAAGGTGGGATGGGGTCAGGTTTTGGCACTGCCTATAGGGCTTTGCATTTCAGGGATGGCCCAGGTACCCTAGAGGAAGAAATGAGCGGAGTGATCAACCATTCTGATTGGTTGAACTTTCTGATATATAGGGATCTCTGTCCAGAGCCACCTCCTTCTGGATTTGTGTTATTCTGCATTTCAGAGATGGCAAATACTGCCCGGATGGAATTCCTCAGCAGCAGTTCTCTGAAAATCCACAAAGAGACAATCAGGCTCAGGGGACCGTGATGCCTCCTTTATCCCATCTACAATGCAGACGGCAGTCCACTGTGGCCAGACTCAGGGGACCGTGATGCCTCCTTTACCCCATCTACAATGCAGACGGCAGCCCACTGTGGCCAGACTCAGGGGACCGTGATGCCTCCTTTACCCCATCTACAATGCAGACGGCAGCCCACTGTGGCCAGACTCAGGGGACCGTGATGCCTCCTTTACCCCATCTACAATGCAGACGGCAGCCCACTGTGGCCAGACTCAGGGGACCGTGATGCCTCCTTTACCCCATCTACAATGCAGACGGCAGCCCACTGTGGCCAGACTCAGGGGACCGTGATGCCTCCTTTACCCCATCTACAATGCAGACGGCAGCCCACTGTGGCCAGACTCAGGGGACCGTGATGCCTCCTTTACCCCATCTACAATGCAGACGGCAGCCCACTGTGGCCAGACTCAGGGGACCGTGATGCCTCCTTTACCCCATCTACAATGCAGACGGCAGCCCACTGTGGCCAGACTCAGGGGACCGTGATGCCTCCTTTACCCCATCTACAATGCAGACGGCAGCCCACTGTGGCCAGACTCAGGGGACCGTGATGCCTCCTCTACCCCATCTACAATGCAGACGGCAGCCCACTGTGGCCAGACTCAGGGGACCGTGATGCCTCCTCTACCCCATCTACAATGCAGACGGCAGTCCACTGTGGCCAGACTCAGGGGACCGTGATGCCTCCTCTACCCCATCTACAATGCAGACGGCAGCCCACTGTGGCCAGACTCAGGGGACCGTGATGCCTCCTTTATCCCATCTACAATGCAGACGGCAGCCCACTGTGGCCAGACTCAGGGGACCGTGATGCCTCCTTTATCCCATCTACAATGCAGACGGCAGTCCACTGTGGCCATTTTTGTGCTCTGGTACAGCTGAAGACTAGGACATTCTTATGAAGTTCTGTATATGTGAGACCTGGCAAACAGGACTGCTGGGATCCAGGAGTTTCCTCCACTGGGCAGCCGTCATTGCCCTGCCCATACAGTGCCTGGTTACAGTTATGCACTATTGACAAAGTTCTGTCCCAAGCAGATACACAAGTCTCCGCACATCTGGAAACATTTGGGACTACAAAAGAAACTCTACCAGCTATTTAGCATTAAGATTTTCTCTGCATCCACAGCACTTCCCTGAAGTAACCAACACCTCAACCACAGGAAGGACTCCCGGATGCCAAAATGGTTAGTGAGACAGCTTCCTGCAGGCATCACCATTTAGCCCTAAGTAGTGCAACACTCATTATATTTTACGTAAAAGGCCCATCACTGTGTGGTCCTCAGGCTATGCCTTTATTCTCACTGCTCTGCACTTGCACCCCACTTTGATCTTTACTGCTTCCAGTCTCCCAAACAGATCTGTCCTCTGTGTCCTCTTCCTTTTCCTTATTGTTCCCCTGGAAAACATTCACTCACCCTTTGAGACACGCTCCTGAAAGTTACTTCCCCATTGAAACTTTCTTTGAATCCTGTAAACAGAATAGATTCCCGTTGTTCTGGGCCACCTCTGTCCCCTCATCTGCCCCCATTATGTACTCGTATCACCCTATTTTAATTACTGATTTTCCTGTGCCTCTTTCTCACCATTCCTGCACTCCTAGCCAAGTAACATCGCTTCGCTTAACTCTGTAAACTTAAAGACGCAGGACAGGCTATATTAGGGTTGGTTCTACAAAAGCTGTTGTTTTCTATCTTTAGTAATGATCTATCATGTGAGAAAACATTTCACATATTCTAGGGCAAAGTACTGGAACATTCCACATCTTCCAGGCAAAGTACTGGAGAAAACTGACTGACATTAACTGAAGAATTTATTGTTTCTCATTTCTCCAACTTTCATGGCATCACTAAAACTACCCATGCAATTTTTAGATACATAACATTTACTCTGAAATGATGGATTAACATTCATTTGACTCAAGTGCATACTGTCTCAATTATATTAGAAATTATTCTTTAAAACTGGTGTATGGCCTGTCAATCTTTCCTCAGAAATAGAATTCCTTTATATAAGGAGGGAACAAAAATTCTTATTTTTGTAGAGGCGTGGATGGACCTAGAGACCGTCATACAGAGTGAAGTAAGTCAGAAAGAGAAAAACAAATATCGTACATTAACGCATATATGTGGAATCTGAAAAAATGTTGTAGATGATCTTATTTGCAAAGCAGAAATAGAGACACAGACATAGAGAACAAACATCTGGACACCAAGGGGGAAGGGGTGGGTGGGATGAATTGGGAGATGAGGATTGACATATATACACTATTGATACTATGTGTAAAATAGATAACTAATGAGAACTACTGTATAGCACAGGAACTCTGCTCAGTGCTCTGTGGTGACCTAGATGGGAAGGAAATCCAAAACAGAGGGGATATATGTATATGTACAGCTGATTCACTTTGAAACTAACACAAAATTGTAAAGCAGCTATACCTCAACAAAAATTTTAAAGTAATAAAAAAATTAAAAAATAAAAGGAATTCATTTAAGCTTCTCAATCTACCTCTAAATGTTCAAGGATCTGGCAGTCCTGACTGCAGTGTTTATATCCAACTGGAATTTAATCATTCCTTTCAAAAATGCATTTTTTCTGATCATAAAAATTGTATTTGAATGATAGATTGTCATAATAACAATTGCTAACTTTAATTGAGCAATCTTCAGTATTATCGTAAATGGCTTTATTTAGTTCTCATAGCAACGCTTTGAGGTAGGTTGTCCTTAAATCTTACAGATAAAGAATTGGCGGCTCACACACGTAGTTGATTGTCCAAGGTCACACAGCTGGGAGGGGTGGATGGGATTTGAATCCATCAGTCTTGCTCCAGGAGGCCCACTCCTACCTTCTACCCCGCACTGCATTTATACTGCTTAATTTGCAATCCAAGACTTCTGCAGTCCAGCTGCTAATAATACTTTAATGTGCCTGGCCCTGGACAGTTTGCACTTTTGGCGCACAAAATGGACAAGTCTGGCAACTCATGTGCTTGTTTCTCATATTACACATAAATAATCTGTAGCTAAACTATGTAAAATGACTTGCCTAAACTCAAAGCTAAAAAGTAGCAAAGCTAGGACATCAAAACCAAGTATTGTGGGCTTCCCTGGTGGCGCAGTGGTTGGGAGTCCGCCTGCCGATGCAGGGGACACGGCTTCGTGCCCCCGTCCGGGAAGATCCCACATGCCGCGGAGCGGCTGGGCCCGTGAGCCATGGCCGCTGAGCCTGCGCATCCGGAGCCTGTGCTCCGCCGCGGGAGAGGCCACAACAGTGAGAGGCCCGCATACCGCAAAAAAAAAAAAAGTATTGTTACTCTTAGTTCAGTGCCCAGTCCACCCCACCATAGGACATTTAGAAGAATTAGGAAATTATGCATAAGCATATACATATACACATGCCAGTGCTACCCAATGTTGAGACCTTTAAAAGTACCATGAAAAAGAGACATTAAATGGTAAGAATTTGCCACTCTTGTTTAACTCACAGGCTGGATTTAAACATATGTTAAAAAAAATTGGCATCAACTCTCGAAATTGTCCCATCCTTCCCAGGAGTAAGGGAATTTTTTATTTGCTCGATCAATTAATATTGTTAAAATGATGTTTGAAAGGCACTATCAACATACGATTTCTTATGTATGATGAAAATGAATCATTCCTTTTTAACTTAAATTTTAAGAAAAAGATGCAATTTTCTCTGCAGGTTAGAGATGCTCATTCTCAAGGTCATTCAAAACTCAAATTGCTCACAGCACAACCAGAATGCTTGCTCAGATTCACTATTAGACTTACAGAGTCTGTGTCTGCTGGTGAAGAACACGGACTGCATACAAATGACTTCACCTCTGCAGCACAGAATTTAAATCAGGCGAGCAAGAAGCCAACTAGTCCCCCAAATACATGTTAATCTGCTTCCAGAACAAACCCACAGACTGAGTAAATATTTTGCTTGCATCAGAATTTCACCATATCAAACATAAGTTCAAATGAGGGGATTGTTAAAAGCAGTTGATTTTATAGAACCACTCAGCATTTATTATAAGGAGCTCTGCTCTGTTCATCTCTCATTTACCCCTTCATTGAAGAATAACTGATAAACAACAAAATGTATATACTTAAAGTGTTCAATTTGATACATTCTGACATAAATATACATCCATGAAACCATCATCACAATCAAAATAATAAGCATCAAAATCCATCATCTCCCAAAGCTTCCTTGAGACCCTTTGTAATCACCCTCCTCTGTCTTTCTCTGTCCCTCCTTGATTTCTATCAGATGGAGTAGTTTGAATTTTTCTAAAGTTTTCTATAAATGGAATCAAATAATATGCAGTCTTTTTATCTGAATTCTTTCACTTTGCATATTTACATCTTGCATGGATTGCAACATTCATGTTGTCTCATGAATCCCTGGTTAATTCATTTTTATTTCTGAATAGTATTTCACTGTATGGATATGCCACAATTTGTTTAGACATTCACGTGCTGATGGACATTTGAGTTATTTCCAGCTTTTGCCTTTTACAGATAGAGCTGCAATGAATATCTGTGCATAAGTCTTTATATAGACATACACTTATTATTGTCTTGGGTAATTATGGAAAATAGCAGTGGCTGGATCATATGTTAGGCAAATGTATAACTTTTCTTTAAATAAGCTGCCAGAATGTTTACCAAAGAAGCTGTACCATTTTAGATTCCCACCAGCAGTGTATGAGAGCTCCTGTTACTTCACGTCCTGATCTACGCTTGGTATGGTCTATCTTAACTTGTAGCTCTTCTATTAGAAGTGTAGTGGTATCCTGTGCTTTTAATTTATATCCCCCTAATGACTAATGATGTCAGATATTTTATCATGTGCTTATTCTCTATTCTTATTTCTTCTTTAGTAAAGTGTCTGTTGAAATCTTTTGCCAACTTTTAATTGGGTTGTTTGTTTTCTCAGAGTTCTGAACGAGCTTTATCTAAAACAAGTCCTGTATCAGATGCACAATTTTCAGATAGATTTTCTCTCAAACTGTGTATTGTCTTTTCATTCTTTTGATAATTTTCTTTGAGGAGAAGATGATGTTTTAATGAAGTTCCATTTGTCAATCTTCTCTCTCATGGATCATACTTGTGGGAGAAATCTTAGCTTAACCCAAGCTCACAAATGTTTTCTCCTATTTCTTTTTCAGCAGTTTTATAGTTTCAGATTTTACATTTAGGTCCATGGGCCCATGATCCATTTCTGAGTTAGTTTTAATATATGGTGAGAGGAATGGATTGAAGTTCTGTTTTTGTTTTTCATCTTGATATCCAGTACCATTTATTGAAAAGATGATCAATTCTCCCTGAACTGTCTTTTCAGCTTTGTCAGAATCATTGATCTTTACATGTACGAGACCTTTGCTGGATTCTGGATTCTGTCCCATTGATTAGCTTACCTATCTTGATGCCAGCGTCACACTATCTCCTCGGTGACTGTTTCTTTAATATGACTTGAAGCCCGGTAGGTAGGGCTAACTCTCAGCTTCTGCTTTACGTTTCCAAGGATGTCTTTGCATTTCCATATGAATTTTACAGCCACCTTGTCAGTTTCCAGGATTCTGACTGCAGTTATTTTGAATCTATAGATAAATTTGGAAATAACTGATATCTTAACAATACTGAATATTCTGGCCTTTGAAAAAGGAATTTAGGTCTTTAATTTAGGTCTTTATTTCCTCTTAATATTTTGTATTTTCAAATGCATAGATCTCTCATATCTTTTGTCAGATGTACCTGTAATTATTTCCCAGTTTGATGCTATAGTAAATTGCATTTTAAAATTTCAGTTGAACAATCTTCTAGTCATTTTTGTAAATTCAATCAGATTTTCCACATAGATGATGATGGAGTTTGGACAGTTTGTCTTCTTTCTTTCAATCTAGAGGGCCTTTTATTCATTTTTCTTGCCTGATTGCACTGTGTTAGAGCCTCTAGTGTAATGTTGAATATAAACGATGAAAAGTTGACAGACTTGTCTTACTCCTGAATTTGGGGGTAAAGTATCTGATCTTTCACCCTTAAGTATGATGTCAACTGTAGGTTTTTCATAGATGCCCTTTATTAGGCTGAGGAAGTTTCTTGATGTTCTTAGTTTACTGAGATTTGTTACCCAGAATACATGTTGGATTAGGTCAAGTATTTTCCTGCATTTATTAATCTGGTAAATTACATTGTTTGATTTTTGAAGGTTAAATCAACTCTGCAGTTCTTGAGATAAACCTCACTTGATCACGATGTATTATACTTTTAAACATTTTTAAGATTGAAATTACTAAACTCTTGTTTGGAAAACATATTCATGACAGATATTGGTCTTCATTGGGACATTTCCAGAGGTATCTTTACCTGGTTTGCCTCATAGAATAAATTAGGAAGCATTTCTTCTTTTTCAATGTTCTGGAATGATTTGTGCAGCTTTTATATAATTACTTCTTTATATAGTTGGCAGAATTTACTGGTGAAACCAGTAAATTTCCTTTATGAGAAAGTCTTTAACTAAAAATTCAATTTCTCTAATGGATTCAGGTTATCTATTTTTTCTTGTGTGAGCTTTTGCAGTTTGTATTCTTGAAGGAATTTGTCCATTTCATCTCAGCTTTCAACATACAGACATATTGTCTTTAATAATATTCCTTTTAATATCTGTAAAATCTATACTGATTTCATCTCTCTGATTCGTTATTTTGGTAAATTGTGTCTTCTATCTTCTTTTCCTTATCCAACTCTACATGCGTATTAATTTTATTGATTTTCTCAAATATCCGGTTTAAAATCTTGATGAATGGGAAGAAATGTTGAAGTATGGGAGGGAAATAAAAGGAAAGTATAATGTCTGTAAACAGAGTCTAATGGACCTAACTTACCTAAAATGAAAATATTTTTAATAGCAAAAAATAAAAACACCCTTTCAAGGAGCCTTGCTCTTTCCAGTAAGAGACAGCCGAGTATAATGGTTATAGGCAATGGATTCTGGCGCCAGACTGTCTGTATTTGTGTCCTGCCTCTGCCTCTTATTAGCAGTTTGAGCTGGGGCAAATTATGCCTCAGTTTTCTTATCTGTAAAACACAGGTAAGAATAACACCCATCCCATAAGATTGTTGTGATGATTAAATGTATCATTCGTATGTGTAAAATGATCTGAAAACTTATGGCACGTGATACACTTGTAAGTGTTACCCCTTATGATAAGTGAAAGGATCCAGAAATGATCTGCCATATGTAAGCATTTCATATTGCAGATAAAACACAATTTTTCTCCTTCCTTCCTTCCTTCCTTCCTTTCACTCTCTTTCTCTCTCTCTCTCTCCTTCCCTTTCTGCCAGAAAAGTAAACAAAAAGTTCAAAGACATAAACTGGCCACAAAGGAAAATTTACTGTTTGAAGAAAACAAATTCAGATCCTACAATACACCCATCTTTCTCTTGCGCATATCTCTAGAAGGTTTATGGGTGTTGTTTAGAAATCAGAAATCGTCATATCTAGTGGGGCCTTAACTTTGTTATAACTATCCCTCCTAGGCTCACAAAAACAGACCTAATTTCAAATACTGTGTCACTATGTTCTCTGTACTTATAAACCACCAACTTGTCCCTCACAGTCAACATTTCAAAACCTACAGTGTGTTGCCAAGATTGTTTCACCATCCAAGATAGGCATCAAAATCCATGCTTCATTTCTTGGCTCAGAAAGTGTGGTCCTTTGGCTAAAACCTCTTAAACAGATAAGAAAAATGAGGCTGCAGAAGTGATATGCCCATAAGTTTACTCTTTTCCTTGCACAAGGTAAAGCTTATTGGATTCACGTTTTCCATAAAGCAAATGTCCTCTTATCAATCATTAATGGAAACAAAAAGAACATCAAATAAGATCGTGATGAATATAAACAATGTTTTGGTATTTTCACAGTTGTCTGGATAATAAATGCCAGGCAGGATGAATAATAGATCTGCACATCTGAATCCCAAGAAGCACACCACCCTGATTTTCCCAGTCCCCAGCTTATATTGTAGAATATCATATACCTTGCATATGGCCCCATTAAGCAAAAGCAAGTTGTACAACACACCAGAAAATTATAAAAGCTTTTTATCATGAGGTATTCTTACTACTTGGTGTTTAAAGCTATTCAGTAAGAGTGCAAATCAAATACCCAAATGTTAGAGGCCTCTCCTGATAGTAACCTTCATGTTTATTGATCCATTGGATTTAAGTGGACCATTCAATATGACCAGGAATTTAGAAATCTGAAGGGGAATATGGAAGCACATTTACTTACTGAATAGAACTATCCTTGATCTTACTTGATTGTTGACGCCTAAATCTATTCATCCTATAAGCAGAGAGGGGGTCCACAGTGCAATTTGCCTGAGGAAAAAAAATAAAAAGATATGAATTTATTCATACTAAAGTGTGAATGACTACACTGGTCATAGCATTCCTTTATGATCTAGGAAAAGGGAAGTAGCCTCTATGAGCTTCCATAACCTCTCCTATCACTGCCACCTGAAATATAGCCATCATTTCCTCCTGCTTGTTCTTGAAATAACAGGCAGTGATTTTTTTTATGGCTAGAAGAATATATCTCTTTCATGTACACAATGGCTGAATTCTGTTTCCTGAAACTCCAGTCAAACACTTAGTTGTCTCAAGGAAAATACTTTGAAGATATGCTTTTCTCCCTAGTAGGTGACAGCTTTTACTTCTAGATGTCACTATTTGAAAAAGTAAAGAGAGAGTAGAGGTTTCTGACTGACAGGGTGAGTCCTCAAAATTGGACCAGTACGTTCAGCCAGGCGATTTGCTTAAACTCTCACCAAATATACTTCATTCAAGCCTGTTCCCACCTCACCTGTAGATAACCTTTCTTCTCTCTCTCGCCAAGGGCCAGAACTCAAAACACACCTGCTCTACCCCAAACCTCAATAATGTATTCTTTTCCAGAACCACATGTAAGTTGTTATTTGTCTCTCTCATCCAGGTAAATCTTTTTCTTCTGCAGCTGTCTCATCTTCATACTAAGATAGTAAAAACCAAGGTCTGGTGGTACACCTTCACCATTTGCAATGTCCCCAGACAACCTTTCATTCAGTTATTAGTAAATATGCATTGATCACTGCTCTTTACTAGGTACTAGGTTAAGCCCAGATAATAAAAAATGTTATAGGGTATCTTCTCTCTTTACCAGGGGCTCACAGTCAAATAATAGATCTCATGATAAAGAGGGTAAGTACCTATTAAGCATCAAGTTCTGCTCTAGGTGCTAGGAAGTTGACAGTGAACATAAGAGATAAATTCCCTACTGTTGTGGAGTTTATATTCTACTGAAAAGCTTTACAATACAAATTATACAGGGCCTTAAAAAGTGTTACATTCTATGGAGGAAAAAAAACTGGGAAGAGGAATAGGAGAAATCAGAGGAGTACAAACTTAAATAAGGCCTGGGGAAAAGCCTCACTGGGCTTCCCTGGTGGCGCAGTGGTTCAGAGTCCGCCTGCCGATGCAGGGGACACGGGTTCATGCCCCGGTCCGGGAAGATCCCACATGCCGCAGAGCGGCTGGGCCCGTGAGCCATGGCCGCTGAGCCTGCGTGTCCGGAGCCTGTACTCCGCAACGGGAGAGGCCGCAACAGTGAGAGGCCCGCATACCGCAGGAAAAAAAAGCCAAAAAAAAGGCTCACTGAGCTGGTAAGATTGGAGAAAATATCTAAAGGGAGAGCAAGCTAAGGGGATCTGTAGGAGAAAAGTGTTCCGGGAAGAGGAAAAAATGAGTGCAAAGGCCCTGAGGCAGAAACATGATCAGTGCATCTGATGAACAATAAGGAAGTCGGTTTGATTGGGTAAGAGTGACCAAAGGAAGAGAACAGATCATGTATATTTTTTAGTCATTACAAGTGACTTTTACACTAAGATGCGGCTTCACTGGAATGATTAGAACAAAAGAGTAGCAAAATCAGTTCTTAGCTTTGAAAGGCTCATTCAGCAGAGGAGCTGGGTAGAGACTATATAGCAAGGGTGAAAAGAAAGATTGTTTAGGAGATTATTGCAGTAATCCAAGCAAGGGTGGGTAAGGGCTAGGGTTGAGTGATAGAAATGGAGGTAGTAAGAAATGGTTAAATTCTGGACATATTTAACAGATGGAACCAACATGATTTCAGTACAGATGGGTGTAGAGTGTGAGAAAAAGAGATGAGTCAAGCATGACTCTGCGTGTTTGGCCTGAGCTAGTAGAAAGATATTTCTATTTACTGAGATGATGAAGTTTGTAAATAGAGCATCTAGGGTAGGGATGGGAGAAGATCAGTAGTTCGGTTTTGGATTTGTCACTCATCCTGGCGGAAATGTCAAGTGGGCAACTGGACAAGTGAAGCTGAATTCAGGGGAGACGTCTGTGCTGAAGAGATGCATTTAGAGGTTGTTGGCATTTGGGTGGAATTTAAGGAATGAGTCTTAATGATATCATCATGGGAGTGAGTGTACATAGAAAAGAGAAGGACTAGCCCATCTCCAGGGGCTGCGTTAATTCTGAGGTACATATCTCATCTCTTATATTCTTCAATCTATTGCAAAACTGATACTTTTGTAAAAGAAAACAAAAGTAAATTATTGGAAAAGGGAAATGGAATAAAAATAAAGACATACAAAATACAAGCCCACATTTTTATTATTCGATTCAGCAAATGTAAGATTACATTTCAGTAATATAATCAGAATAAAACACAATAAAGAAAAGATGACCAAAACGACACATTGTTCATTGAAATTATGGATATAGGTGATTAATAAGAGCATTGCACTTTACCTTTTTATCCTTTTGCAGTTTTAATCAAACAAAACATTATTAATGAAAGAGTGATTCCCCATTTTCAGAATCTCTACATACATTTTGAACATACACTGTAGATATCTATGTATAACTTTTTAAAGTGATAAATGAGCTTGCTTCTTGCTGTTAGTATACCTCCTCTAGGTTGGATTGATGACGACAGTACTCGTTGAGAGCAATGTACACCTAAACTGTTGCCATGTTTTGTTTTAATATTACTCATGGTTGAAGAGGCAGGCTGATGAGAATGGAAGAAGAAATTTTAAAGCAATTTCTCCAGGCTCAGAATATTCATTTTTTACTTTTATTCAAAATGAAACAAAGGAAGTCATATTTCCAACATTCATCTTCAATCCTTCATCAGTAGTTAGTTTCAACAATTTATCTGATAATGTTATAGTTGATTTAAATTATCTTTCAACAAAAAGAATGGATTCCAACATTATATTCTTTTCAATTGACTAATTAAACTTAAACTATCACACATAGCAACAGGGTCCTGTTGTATATGCCCGGTACCCAGCTCACATCAAGTGTGACTCACCATATGAGTTCAAAGATGCCCAAACTGTACCTGCTCAGGCTATGAACAATGAGAAGAGTCCAACAACTACAGATGTGGATGTGCTGAACAGTAACAATGTCACACTGCTCTAAATGTTTCTAGGTGTGTTCTCTCAATCTCTGTTCTTATTTCACTGTGAACTAGTAACAGTTTGCAGACCAGCACTGTCCACATTGCTATCATGATACAGAATAGCAGGGCGCTGCACAACGCCAGGAGTACCGAGCACGTAGATACCTCTGTGAATGTGCCCCCTGGTGTTAATCCGTTCTAAAACCTAAGAGTTCTAAGAACTGAACACTGGGAGATTGCAACTTTTGGAGCTCAGGTTGCTGAGACTCTGTGAAGCAGAGGAGACTCTGGTGTCCTGGAAGGCAAGTAATCCACTAGGTCAAACACTGCTGATAGCGAGACTCAAGAAGTGACCTATAGAATTTGCAGCTTGGTCACTGATGACCTAATGGGGAGATGGACGGTATGATTAGGAAGTTCAGAGGTTACCACCAAGCAGATCAGCTCCAAACTGTGTCTTCAAGAGGACTTATTTATGTGAGCTTTAAGAGTTTTATGAGCCTTTACCATTTTGACAATGGAGAGATGAAAAGCTCCCCAGGAGGAAGTACCATCATATCCAGGGCTGTAAAGTCACAGAACACAGAAAGCCTACTCAAGTCCAAGATTGTGCTAATCACCGGGCTCACATCTCACTCCCTCTGACTGGCCAAAGCACTTTGCGTCTCTGAGGCCAAGATGCTACTGACTCCATGTGCCCTGCTTTGCTGATATTCTTCATGTGGGCCTATGGGAGTGCTGTCCTCCCACTGTGCCCAGCATGCACCTTGGCACCTAGCACATATCTACTTTACATCGACTGCCATGACAATAAAATCATATGAGTGTTGTTTCGGTTTTACTGCTCAGGATCAAGACAACTGGTTATTTGAAAAGAAATTAGCTGGGAGAAGACCTCTGTGATGTAAAAGAGCCCCGAAGAATCAAGCTACCTTAATCCTAGTGCTCTCTCCATTCCTGCTGGACTATTCCCCCAGCCTGTGTGTAAATACCATGATCTCGTCTTGCTGGTGCCTCACCCTTTAAATACCTCTAGTTGCTGCTGCTGCTACACTAAAAGGCAAATCAGGAGAACATCTCACTGCTTGAGTCAGGTCCCCCAGCTCATTAGAAACACAGCGAGGTCTTTTCAGAGGAGACAGTGCCCAAAGGCTGCTGACCTCCAGGATCCACTTCCAAGACGGGCTTTAAACAACTGTGTGGTATTTTGCTACCTCCCATCAGGAAAAGGTGAATCAGGGTGTCCGTCTTGTCAGGACCCAAAGAGCATCACAATATTTCCTCAAGATTCAACATCCATTTCCTTTTTTCTTTTATCTTAGCATAAGGGAGATGTAAGATAATTTTGAAAACAGAACAAATAGAAATGGAGGGTTTTAAGAGGGTGAGATGTGTAAGTGCTAACTGGCCTTAGATATGACTTCAGGAGAGGTCAGTGGGAGCTGCCGTGTGCAGTCATGTGACCCAGCAATGCCTCCTCTCCTCTCTCCACCTGTGAAAGGTGTGGGCTGGCCCCAAAGGTCCCTTGCAGCACGGGCAGTGGCGATGCCTCATTTCTGTCCTTTATGTAATTATCTGTGGGATTGTGGGCTCAATTATCTTGACATTTAAATGCTGAGTAATTTTCTCAAAATATGCACACTCTCTGCAGGATAAAGGCAGTCTGCGTTGTGTTCCAGACAGCAGTGTAAATGAGGTAACAATAGCATGTCAGGCCTGGACTAGGTCGGGGCTGGGAGGCTTTTGAGGTCCCAGAAGGCAAAAGTCAAAAGCTGCTTTGAAAAATTCAAATGTTTTGTGAGTCTCAAAGGGCAGCACAAAATCTGAGATGATTCACTGGTTGAACCTGAAGAGAGAATAAGAAAGAGCGTTCGGAGAGGGAGCGAGAGAGCGGGGCTGGCGGGGAGCTCCGCGGGAATGCCTGCCCCTGCCTGAAATGAGGGAGAAGAAGGGAAAGCAAAGCTCTCTGCTCTGGATTCTGATGCTTAGACACAAACCCACCTTGTCGGACCCTATAAAATCTGGAGAAACGTTATCTAGTCTTCAACAAAAAGTAGGAAACAGCTGCACCACTGGGGAAGAAGAGAGACAAGAATTCTCAGCAGCCCTAACTCTGAGTCCAGCCTACATCTACTGAAACAAGTGAAAGAGAGCCCACCCCAAGGCTGACAGCTAGAAGCAAAATCCCGAAAGGGCAGATGTGCTGGAGGGATTGTCAGACTACGGAGAGGCGGGTGTCCTTGTAGCAGCACTGCGCCAGGAACAGCTCTGCTTGGAGTTGTCAGCCACCACATCGTCACAGCGGGGCCTGGGAGTGGAGGGGACTCCTGTGACATGCGGAGTGTTGGTAGTACGGTGCCTAAGACCACCTTGCATCAGGGGGAGGGATTTCAACAGAACCAGAGTTTCAATCAATCAATCAACTAGGAGCATGAAAGGGGAGCAAACCCACTGAATAATGGCCCACATTGCTGTCGCCTGGGGAAATACTTGTCACTCAAGCCTGGGAGTTCTCCTTAAATAGGAAGGGATTCAAGAAGGAGCCAATCTGTTTAGCTCAAGGCTCTTCATCAGATCTAGGATTGCTTACAGGGAGCAGCTAACTCTGGGAAACCAAAACAGCTCCAGTGGAATCCTCCAGATATTCCTTTCATTTATCCACGTACATTTGCTTAAGGGTTTTCATTGAGAAACAGTTAACACCACTCCCTAGTGATTTCAAAGGTCTGTTCTGACGCCTTGTGATTCTATTTGAAATGCCTTTGTAAATGAAGTTAGACAATAGGATAAATACGTTCCATTATTTTCTTCCAAGTAGGTATACACTGTTCATCTCAGAGACATTTACTGAGCAACTACTCCATGCTAGGCACCATGCTAGACACTGAAAACAGTGATGACTGAAACTCAGAGACCGACGATGAAGACTTCATTCAAGGGCAGAGAGAGAAACAGATACAAGTGTGGTCTTCAGCACACATTGGGTTAAATGTAGTGCTAGAGGGATGTACATAGTGCTGTGTGAGCTCTGAGCAAGTAATTAACTGGCATTGAGAGCAGGGATGTGAGGGAATGAGGCACAGAGGAGGAGGTATGTGAGCTGCATCCGGAAGCCAGAAATTTCACCAGGTGCTGAACTGGAGAAACAGAGCATGGAGTTGGGAGAAAATTCTACGCATGGGGGTTGGCATATGCAAAACAGCGTTGACCTGAAACCTTACTATACACTTGTGCCAGTTAATGAGGAATAACCACCATGAGCCTGGACCGGCCAACTGCCAGGTGCCCCAGGAACCAGTCTTCCAGTTCCACAGAACAACAAAACAGGACCAGACAAAAGAATGAATGGATTGGAGCTGCTAGGCTCCAGGCCTAGAACCTACCTGTTTAATCACTGCCAATGCTCCAGTCTCTGAATTACCCCCTTCAGGGCAACGGGGGCAAGAATAGAGAAGCTGAAGTAACCAAGGATATCAGAAGCACAGGCATCTCATACTGAAGCACATTACAGGCTGACTGCATTACAGGGGATCAGATTTGCTACTTTGCTTTTGGCAAATGTGTAAGAGGAAATGCAACTCTTATGGACTGAGAAGATGGAGATAAGTTTAAAAAAAGATTTGGCTTTCCTCAAGCCACAGAGCATACAGCTGAGAATCTGAGAGTGAACAGCTGGTAGGAAATGAAGCTAGAGACATAAGCAGAAAGATTAAGACTGCACAGTCAATGCTAAAGAGCGTGGACTTCACCCTGCACTACTGAGCCCCTTCAAAGAATTTTAAGCAGGGAATTGGCATCACCACGTTTGTGTTTCAGGAAGATTACCTTGGCTTCAGTGCAGCTGGATGGATATGAGGGTAAGACTGGAATCAATGAAATGAGACTTCTTAGCGTTGTTTATATAATCCATGCAAGATACAAGCGATAGCTAAATAAGCCACAAGGACTTTGAAAGTTTGGGGTGAGCAGGAAGAAAACATGGGTGACTCTAAAGTTTCTGGACTGGGAAACTACATTCAGATTAGTGTCGTTCACTGCGCTAAGGAACACAGGAAGACGAGCACGTCTGGGCAGAATGACGTGTAGGTGGATGAGACCAGACAGTCATGTTGATTTGAGACTCATGGGGTATCCAGGTGGGGAAGTCCAAATATCCAGAGTTGTACACATGTGTCTGCTGCACCAGAAAAGAAATGTGGACGAAGACAGAGATTAGGGAGACGTAGAGTGATGGCGGAGTGAGAAAGCCAGATGACGAGGAAGTCTCAGGCAGGACGTCACCGTGAGAAAAACAGCAGGGAGGAACTCAGAGTGGGTGGTGCCCCAAGGTCAGGAGGAGTCAGGTTTAAAATTGTGGGTGTGGTCAAAAGTATTAAGGACCGAAGCAAGGACAAGAAGGTTACAGATGGAGAAGTCTCTTTTGGCAACTCCAAGGTTACTGCTGATTTTGGCTTGGGCAGTTTCAGTCAGGTGATGAGGATATGAGAGCTGGATTAAAGTGAATTGAGGCCTGAACAGGAAGGGAGCCGGCAACCAAGAGAAGAGGGGAGGGAAACGATGTAGCTGCAGTAGGTGCAGAGTGCTGAGCTGCAGAAGAGACACGGGTGAACCTTTTTTGTTTTCTTTTCCTTTTTAAGATGAAAGAGACTTGTGCATGTTATCAGATGTGTACACTGTCTTACTTGTGTGTTTCATCAGGTGAGGCTTCAGGGAGAGCCAAGTTCTGCAAGAGCACATACGTCCAGAGCACAAGCAGGGAGGCTTCTCTTCACATGGGAGAGAAGGAAGGGTAGGATGGCTGTGTGCACTTGTAGATGAGTTTAACAGAAGGCTGAGGGATGTCCAGCCTAATTTCCTCTACTTTCTAAATGAGTCACAAGCTGGCCATCAAAGAGGAGTCTTCCATTTTATCCTGATCTTATAAAGTAAGCATCACAAAATATCCCAGAAGCCTTTGCAATTTATTTTTTATCCAATTGGACCAGAGGAACCCGCATCAAGAATAGCAGGTTGGTGAGAGTAAGTAAAACAAACATTTCAGGTATTTGGGGAAAGCAAAACTTCATGCCCTAATGTCAACCCAAAGCAAGCATGTGTGTGCAGGTGCACACACACACAACTCTAAGACACGGGCAGAAATGAGGAGAGCCATAATTAAATGATAAGAACCACTCACCTCTACCAAAAATGAATCTGACCAAACCGAGGCAGCTTCCAATCAGGCTGAGCCTTAGCCTGTAGCTCTCTCCAAAACTCTTCCCTTAGCAGGAAATAGGTAGTAATCATAATGATAAAAATTGGTTCAAATTCAATAAAAAATGAGCCAGTAGAGTCTCTCCTGGGCAGGAAGTGTGTCTTCTCCATATCCTTGTTCCCAGGGGCAACCAAAAATGAATGTACTTTATGAATGTTTCTTCACTGAAGAATGAATAATTTATAAAACTAGTTTTTCAGTAACTCTGCCAGGATAATGATAAGGTCTATTTTAAGTGAAGAAGTGGCCAGGTATTTTAGAAATATTAGAAGCTAGGTGGAGCAAATGAGGTGAGGGGAGAGTTAACAGCGGCTACAGAGTTTAGCACATTGGGAGAGGCTGAGTGAGATTATTTCCCCTCATCAAATTCCCAGTGACCAAGAGGCAACTTCACTCCATTTTCATCTGGTAGGCACTTGAGCGTTTGCATCCTTTGTCTTTGGAAGCTCTGAGCGTGTCCCACACATCAGAGGTGATCCTTTGGGGCAGTGGTTCAGCCACCTCCATCTGAAAGTCTCCCCAAGGGGTCATTCCTGCCTCACAATCTTATCTGTGGCAAAACACAAGCCAGGTTGATTTTGTATTTAATGAGAATGCTTGAAGGCATGCAAATGGTAGGCATTCGATAAAGACAGACTATGTTTATTATTAACTTAGGGAGTAGTTTAATTGTATTTTCTGTTCAGGGAAAATAAAGATAGTTTCCATTACCTTTTGCTTTGGTTACCTGTGTTTCTGCACAAGATTTGTTTATAATGAATTTTTTTCTTAGAATGTAAACTGCCTCTCAATTATTTTTATAACAACTTCAAAAGGACAGAATACTGGGCATCTTTTAAGGAGTTCTACCCTGTGAGCCAAAGACACCCCATTTCCCTGGAACTTTCTATCCCATTCATAAAAGTGTGCTGCTTACAATCAGTTCACATGGAAAATCCTCTCCCCACGGACAAGGTTGACTGGGCTGAGGGTGGACGCCTACGACGAACTGGGTAGTTTCCAGTCCATTGTTTAGAATTTTGGAGCTGTGGATGGAGATTTCAATCCCAGTGTGGTCTGGTGTCTGGAACGGAGAAGCTGTAAACCTCAAAGCTATGGGGCAGGCACCTCCTGCCATCTGCACTGAGTCACAGGGAAAGCCCGTCAGCAGGGAGAGAAAAGAGAAGTTCAGCGAGAAGCAGGCATGAGAGACGGGGAGAGTCCTCCTCAGCTTTCATTTACTCCTTTCCTAGTTCCAGAGGACCACGTTCCTTTTTTTATTGAGCAGGCTTTTACCTGCAATCACAGAACCCTAGAATATACAGAGCTGGTGCCTCTAACTCCACTCAGCCACCCACAGAGGGTTTCCCAATGCCTGGCACACATCCCCCTTATAATCAGCAGAAACTGCTTTAAACTCATTCCCTCCTAATAGATACAATATTAACCAAAAAGGACTTCATTACCCAAACAGTTTCATTCTGAGGAGGAAAGGAAGCCTTAAAAGTTTTGATAGAATATATTCTGACAATGAAATTACATCAGACTTTTGGACGGAATTCAATTTGGGCCTGAATGTCTTCTGCAGAGTTTCAATTGTGTGTGTGTGTGTGTGTGTGTGTGTGTGTGTGTTTGCATGCTCAAAGCCACTTGCAATTCCTGTTATATATAATAGGGTCCTCACGCACCTGAAGCGGACATCCGCAGTGTGAGCCAGGAAAATCAATAGACTCAGTTGTCAAACTCAAGTCTGTCAAACTGTCAACACAGTTCAGCGTATCAACCAAATGCATATATTTCCTTAGCTCGGAGAATTGATATTTTGGGACATTTTCCAGCCTAGGATTGTTAATACACTCCAAATATGTCCCGTGTGGTTCACAAAATCCAAGGAGGTAGTAACATTCCATGAAGCCAGCTCAAATCCTTTTAGCAGCGGCAAACTTGTTACCTCATAACGCAGCTCATTTCCTTAAGTGAGACAGTACACTGCCTTCCAATAACACTGTCTAATTAATAAATCTAGAAACTCTAAACAATAAACCCATAGGTTTTTAAGAATTAAAGTTAACTGTTTTATCAAAATTGTTTCTGGAGCAAAATCCAAAAACAGGAACTCCAAAAGCACTGATTTAATGAGTACTTGTGTAATTATTTATTCACTATGCCTGCTTCATAAGACTGTCTGTCTGTACTGATAGATCGCATGTCTCTCTTTCTTTCTTTCAGCAGCAAATCAGAAATGAAATGTTAGTCATAGCCAAACATTTCAAGAGCAATTTATAAAAATCTCTTCTAATATATTTTACTGTAAGAGTATTGTATTAAATGCAGGATATTAATTCATTTTAACATGTTTGATACAATGAGGAGATGAAGCCTTGAAAAATAAGAATATCCAGCCCTGAAGAGAGACTTTAAAACGTTCTGGGAAATGGGAGGTTCTATTCTTTGTTGATCAACAATGGCCATACAAATTGGTGTGACCTTCAGAAACCAATGCTGAATAAGAAGACAGAAATCAGAAGAATTTAGCCTAAGCCTTTTGTCCTGGCTAAGGGAAAATCCACCATATCCAGAAGCAGGAAGCAAGGGGACCCCAGCTGTGTGTGTAGGCTGGCGAGGACCCTACAGGGAAGAGAGGAAGCCTGGCAAGGTGCCTGTGAATTTACCACAATCCCTTATGATTGCTGCACAAGTTAAGTCTTACTATTGTTAAGGGGGTTGGTATTTTCCTCAGTTATTTTTTTATTGACACTTAAGGAAAATTCATTCAGGCAAATAATATTTATTTACTATGCCTGCTATGTGCCAAGTATCTAGTAACATGCTAGATACTTCACATCATTTCTTCCCTCAGAGCATTTATAGTCTGAGAGGATTCAGAGTATAAGTAAACAAATAGTGCTACAATTACAGACTGAGAGGACGGTTCTGATGGTAATAAGACCAATGCAGTAATAGAAAACAGGCAGAGTGTCAGAGAAAACTCCTCCAAGGAGGAGGTACAGAAAGCCTGAACGATGAGACACAGTCAGCCATAATGAATGGGATGAAGTGTGGCCTGAACTGAGGGGCCGTCTGGCTTGAGAACTTCTGTTCTAGGACAAAGGTAGGTGTTATTTTATCCAAATTTTATAGATATGGAACAAAGGCTTAAGCAGGTATGTATCCTGCCCAGTTCACTATGTTAGTTGAAGTGTTACTGTCAGGATTTGAAGCCAGGATTGTCAGCTTCTAAACACCTGATGTTTCCATGGCACAAGAGAAAAGGAAAGGATCTAGAAGAAAGTGATCAAGAGATGCCTCGTGGCAAAGGATGGTTTGGAGCAGCTTTGACAAGACTAGGTATTTAATAATGACTAACACTGAGTGAGCGCTTATTATGCACTGGGCACTGTTCTAAGGGCTTATATGCCTTCACTCAGTTAAACCTCAGAACAGCCTGATAAAGCCCTGTTAAATGAGTGCTATCATTATCACTTATCATAAATAAGTGAGGAAATTGAGGCACAGGCAGGAAAAGTAATTTTTTAAGGTGATGTAAATGGAAATTGTGGATCAGGAGTTAAGCCCGGTTCGTACCAGAGCACATGCTCTCCACCATGATGCAACACTTGCTTTAGTAAGTACCTACTAATAACTAGTCTACAGACTCGTCTCTTATACCAGGAGACCTTGTGAATCTATATTCTAGTCAACTCCAACCTGTCATGCCCAAGTGTGAACTTTAAGAGGATATTCCCTGAATCAAAAAATATGTCAGGGCTTCCCTGGTGGCGCAGTGGTTGAGAGTCCGCCTGCCGATGCAGGGGACACAGGTTCGTGTCCCGGTCTGGGAAGATCCCACATGCCGCGGAGCGGCGGCGCCCGTGAGCCATGGCCGCTGAGCCTGTGCGTCCGGAGCCTGTGCTCCGCAATGGGAGAGGCCGCAACAGTGAAAGGCCCGCGTACCGCAAAAAAAAAAAAAAAAAAAAAAAAAAGTCAAAAAGAGTTTGATAAAAGGGTGCCAAGTAGCTCAGTATTCCCCATGTCTCTGCCTGATCCATATGCCAAGAAGCTTCAGCCAAGAAATAACTCTTGGCCGTGGCATTAATCAGCTCTAAGAAAAACAATTTCCAAATGTCATTTGTTTAGTCAGAGACTTGCAAGAAAATAGCCTATTCCTCAGCCGTGGGAATATTAGCATCCTCTGGTTTCTCTTTAGAGCTGATATCTTCACCAAAATGAATCACAATTGCTCCATGAAAATTAATAATCCAACCATACTTATTAATAAATATTGATATCTCAACTTTCCTTAGAAACATAAAAACATTAATCCAGTTAATAAAAAGAGATTGTCAAGGGCAGAGGATGCAAAGGGTCCACATCAACAATCTAAGCAAAGGGGATTCTGAGGGGATACGCCCAGGGAAATGGACAAAGCACCTTTTTCTCCTATAAATGATTATATTCATAGTATCCTGGACCACAGATTTTAAACGACATTCACCATAATCACTAGGACTCCAGAACAAAAGGGATGAATAATACCCAAGATGTGGAAAAGCATGGGGGAGAAAGAGTACTGTATTGAAAGTCAGTAACAGCTGTGCAATAACCAGGCAAGTGACCTCAATCACTCCCCTGCAACCCCTCCCCCCACCTGCACCTGCTACCAGCATCCTGAGACACTGCGTCTCTCTGAGAAATAAGGAATTACACTAGATGTTCTCTGAGGGCTCTTCCAGGGATAATACCATCTGAACTTCTATGGCAGTTTATGTAGTAGAAACAGGATGGGAGGGGTAGATGGCATCAGGGAGGAGTGATGATGAAAAGGAATGCATGTCTTTGAAACAATTATTATTTTTATTCTCCATGAAATACAGGAGGAGAAAATTATGATACAATTCAGGCAGAGAACTGACAAAAGTGAGAACTCTTGCATGCACGTGGTATGATGGTATGGGACATAAGCCAAGAAGTCCTTCCATCTTCTTTCCTTGACCTACATTGTGAGTAAGCCCCTGTGCACTGCCATTTGCCTGAATGGGCTAATTCAGTCCCAGCCAACCTTCTGTTTTGCTTTGCACTCCTCCCTTAGTCATGTTGGACTTGTTAAATATAAATAAAGTGGAACGCTGGGACTGGAACACTTCCGTCCATGAAATGTTTCATTATTTCTATCTGACTTCAGTCCCCACCCCCTGCTCCCATAATTAGTTCCATAAAATCATTGCCTTGTTGTAGACTAAATTTTGTCCGTTTCATAAGGTTCTAGAACAGCTAAGATTTTTAAGAAACATTCTTAGTACAAAAATACATTTAGAAGATTCATTAATGAAAATAAAGAGTGTAAACAGCATATAAATCATAACATTCCCAGGAAGCTTCAAATTGCAAAACCCTTTCCCTTAATAAGTTCTTATTATGTTTTACTTCTTTATCCTAGAAGTAGAAATTCTGGAGGGTAGCTTCCCAGATTTTCTACTCCAATGAGATGCTAAGTCTTGGAAGTTGTCAGAAAAATTTTCTCAGTACCACTGCAGCCCAACTATTATCTTTTCTTAGACAACTTTATCACTTTTCGTATTATTTTTTCTTGAAAACTTTAAAAATATAAAAAAGCAAATAGTATGCATTACTATACTGTGTAACCACTTCCCATCTACCCATCACCAGCCTTGATAATTATTGCCTTGGTTTGAGCTGCTGTAACAAATTAACATATACTGGTGGCTTAAACAACAAACATTTATTTCTCACAAGCTTTCTTATGTCCCTTCTATTAAGGCATTAGGACTAATCCCATTCATGAAGGATCTACCCTCATCACCTAGCTACATCCCAAAGGCCCCAACTACTAATACTATCACCTTAGGAGTTAGAATTTTAGCAAATGAATTTGGGGGGGGACACAAACATTCAGTCCATGACAATTATAAATCTTGTCTTTTCATCTCATCTTTTCCCTCCACCTCTTCTATATTAGTGTGAAGCAAATTTCAGATGTCCTATCATTTCAGTCTTAAAAATTGTAGATCGTATCTCTAAAAGAAAAGGATTACCATAAAACTTAACCACAATACCATTATCATACTATAAAACATTAACAGTTCCTTAATATCATCAAATATTCTCAGTGTTCAAAATTTCAGTTGTCTTATAAATGTCATAAATTTATTTTACAGTTTGTTTGCAAAAGGATCTAATTTAGATCCACATATTGTGAATCAGTGATATAACTTTTAAATCTCTTTTTATAGGTTTCTCTTCCGTATTTTTCTTGTAATTTGTCTTTGGAATAAACCAAGTCATTTATCCTGTAGACTCACCTGTCCATATTTTGCTGAGGGCTTCCCTATGGTTAGTTTAACATGCTCCTCTCTTATCTGATTTTCTGGTAAATTAGTATTTGGATTCAAAGACTTATTCAGAATGCATATCCATTTTATGGTAAAACTATTTCATAGATACAGACTCCCTGACTTCAGATTATACTACAAACCTAGAGTAATTAAACAGTATGATAATAACACAGAAACAGAAATATAGATGAATGGAACAGGATAGAAAGCCCAGAGATAAACTCACACACCTATGGTCAACTAATCTCTGACAAAGGAGGCAAGAACATACAATGGAGAAAACACAGTCTCTTCAATAATTGGTGCTGGGATAACTGGACAGCTACATGGAAAGAAAAGGAAATTAGAACACTCCCTAACACCATAAACAAAAATAAAATTGAAATGGTTCAAAGACTTAAATGTAAAGCTGGCCACTATAAAACTCTTAGAGGAAAGCATAGGCAGAACACTCTTTGACATAAATCACAGCAAGATTTTTTTGATCCACTTCCTAGAGTAATGAAAATAAAAGCAAAATTAAACAGATAGGACCCAATTAAACTTAAAATCTTCTGCACAGCAAAGGAAACCATAAACAAAACAAAAAGACAACCCACAGAATGGGAGAAAATATTTGCAAATGAGGTGACCGACAAGGGACTGATCTCCAAAACATGCAAACAACTCATGTAGCTCTATGTCAAAAAAACCAACAACCCAATCAAAAAATGGGCAGAAGATCTAAAGAGATATTTCTCCAAAGAAGACATACAGATGACCAAAAAGCATATGAAATGATGCTCAACATCACTAATTATCAGAAAAATGCAAATCAAAACTACAATGAGGTATCTCCTCACACCCATCAGAATGGCCATCATCAAAAAATCTACAAACAATAAATACTGGAGAGGGTGTGGAGAAAGGGGAACCTTCCTACACTGTCGGTGGGAATGTAAATTGGTACAACCACTATGGAGAACAGAATGGAGGTTCCTTGGAAAAGTAAAAATAGAACTACCATATGATCCAGCAATCCCACTCCTGGGCAGATATCTGGAGAAAACCATAATCCAAAAGAATTCATGCACCCCAAAGTTCATTGCAGCACTGTTCACAATAGCCAAGACATGGAAGCAACCTAAATGTCCATCAACAGAAGAATGGATAAAGATGTGGTACATATATACAATGGAATATTACTCAGCCACAAAAAAGAATGAAATAATGCCATTTGCAGCTACACGGATGGGCCTAGAGATTACCACACTAAATATCAGAGATAAAGACAAATATCATATGATAGCGCTTATATGTGGAACCTAAAAAAAAAAATGGTACAAATGAACTTATCTACAGAACAGAAATAGAGTCACAGATGTAGAAAACAAACTGATGGCTACTGGAGGGAAAGGCAGGGACTGGGATTGACATATACACACTGCTATATATAAAATAGATAACTAATAAGGACCTACTGTATAGCACAGGGAACTCTACTCAGTACTCTGTAATGGCCTATATGGAAAAAGAATCTAAAAAAGAGTAGATATACGTATATGTGTAACTTATTCACTTAGTACAGCAAAAACTAACACAATATTGCAAATCAACTATACTCCAATAAAAATTAAAGAAAAAAAACTATCCCATAGTTAGAAGTGTTTTCTTCCACTAGGAGGAATATAATTATTGTTATCTCCTCCAATGGTTAGCAGCCATTGATGTGTAATTTCTAGTTCCATTAACTATGGCATTAGTTCGTCATGCATTAGCTGGAGGAAGTACAAAGAGAAACTTCCTTTCATCTACTACTTGGTTGCCCAGTGGTGTAGTTAACATAGGAAAGGCAGGATAGATGTTTTACTTTTTTCCTTTCTTTAGTCAAGATTCTGAGGCCACCAAAATTCTTTCCAGGGAGAACTTGATGATTTCTCCTTGTGGTTGCTATCTTGATTCTTTCCTTTGCCGTTTCACTTTTTTGAATATATCAGAAAGTCATTTTCTATCCTCATTAAGCCATGCAAATCACCTTTGCTAAATCATTCCCAAATCCCTTTCCTTTTCCATTGAATCCCCGTGTTATTATTATATGCCTGTATCACAGTCTTGTTTTATGGTGTTGCTATTAGAAATAGAGACCAAACAGCCTTTTCCCCTATTCTTTCAATTCTAAGACATTATAATACATATTACTAAAAATGAGAGACTATGGAAGAACACAGTCCCCAAGATATTCAAAGTAAACAGGATTATGCAGGCTATTTGTCTACCTCATACTGCAGAAATACTCAGTGCAGTCTCTCCATTTTGTTTGCCCGAAGCAAAGAAACTGTGATCCCTGTCTTTAAAAGAAGTAGAA